>NC_064568.1:69895514-70520514 GCF_937001465.1 Orcinus orca
CCCCTACACACAGGGTGGAAAGCAGAGGCCGAGGGGCATGGTGACCTTGGACAGCCTGGTCCTCTGTGCCCCACTGCTGCTCAAGTACCCTCCCCGTCCTGAGCCACAAGCCCTCGGAGGACGCTATCTGGCAGCAGATGGACAGGCTGTAACAGTGTCACCAGTGTTCCCAGGGCATCCATGGGAACCCAAGCCCTGGGCCCCAGATCCCGCCTTACAGGCCTCTCAGCTCCTCCTGCCACTGGCTCTCAAAGGTGGTGGCCTCCAGCTGTCCCAGCCGCAGGGACGGCCAAAAGGAGACAATAGTGGAGGCAGGTGGAGGCAGCAGCGCCTCCTGCTCTGGGCTCAGGGCTTTAAATACTCAGGATGCATGGGGTAAATGCACGAGACATTTATCATAAATTACAGGTGGATGATTGTGGGTCTTTAGGCCCTGAGGCCTCTAGGGGAATATTCGAGTTCTTTAGGGGGCGGGGGAAAGCAGAAGCTAACTTGGTGGGCTTGGAGGGCCCCTTTCAGAGTCTGCCTTCTGGCTGGGAGAGGACAGGTGTAAGGAAGGACGGCCGGGGGCCAGGGGCTCTGCTGCCCATCTGGATAGTCAGTCACAGAGGAAGCAAAGGACCAGGCCCAGGTCAAGAGTGACTCAGCCAGATGAAAGGGAGGGCACCCTCACCCCTCTGCCAGGTTATTCCATGAGCATCATTACTTAGTAATTTTTAAAAAATAGAACAGTGATTTTCAAAAGTGTACGCCTGTCCTCACCTCTGCAGTGGAGGCAGGTCCTGGCCTGTGTCAGTCCAGCAGAAAGTCCTGCCTGAAGGCACGTGGGGTGTTTGGTGGGGGACATGCAGCTCCCCGCGCCTGCTGAGGTGCGACGGCTCCTGCGGCCAGTCTGATGGAAACCAGCAGAACCCCCAGGTCCTCTCCCCACACCTCAACACAGGGGCGGGGGCTGGGGTGTATCGGAATCTGGTTTACTCTCCGACCAAACCCTCCCACCACCGTTTCCACTCATTTTCTGCAAAACACCAGGGCCTCAGGATCCTGTCCAGTAACCAGGTATGACCAGGTCAGCTTCTAGGAGGAGAAATGGGTGCATCCCTGTTGCCCTGCACATCCCTCCCCCTCCTCCAAAAACTCCTGTGCAAACACCAGGCCCCAGGACGACTTCTCATTTAATATTAGAATAATGAAAACCATGGTGGCACAGAACCACGAACTGCATTTTAAATTCCTAGGGCCACTAATGAGCACTGAACTCCTGCTGGAGCTGTTATTAGGACAAACATTCAGAATGGATGGCTGCAGCCACGAAAGGAAGTGGAGCGTGGCCTGCACCACTGCAGCCACAGCTGCCGCCTGTCCGGCCGCCACCCTGAGCACCTCAGCTGCACCCAGAGGAGCTGGCCGCCCATGTGGAATGCAGGAGTGACACGATAGCACCAGAAAACAAAACCAAAACTCACTAATGAGGAAAAACCTCTTAGAAGGAGACACATTTAATTTTCTTTTCCTTCTTTGACACCCTTCTTCTCTGTCCAAAGGGAGGTTCTTAATTGAAGCCCACAATGGGGAACGCTCCCTTTCTTTATTATCAAATGGCCTCAGCACACAGGATGCTCTGCTTTTTATCACAGATTAGACCTTCCTTTTTTCCCCGTGGCTCTAGAAAGGATAAGTGATTACAATTTTGTTATCTTCTGAATTAAAAAAAGGTGAAGTTGACTGGGTCGGCACTGTCTGCACAGCGGTTTGACAATTGGGGCGACAGCATAACTACTGAGCAATTTCTGCACAATTCAAAAGCTACTTTTTTCTTGGCCAAGGAATTAGTCTAACAAACACATCCCACTCTTGCTGAAAATAATTTTCTTTTCCCAACTCTTCTAGGAATAAAACACTTTTAATGTATTTGTCAGGAATCAACACTTCATTTACTAAGATTAAAGAAGTGACAAAGAGCAATTGAGAAGAGTCCCACATCCATCATGGGCTCATGGTTCTAACTAGAATCAGAAGAAAAACGGAAAAAGCACTGAGAATATGGGAAAACGTGTTTGCGTGTGTGATGCTGTTATACCTGTTTCACGTTCAGAGTGCTTTGCAGCAGCCCCCGCCTTTAAGCCCGCCTTGACTGGGGCGCCACGAGCACACACCCCGCCCTGCCCGCCGTGCTCAGCACCGGCCCTCCAAGGAGGCACCAGAAGGTGACGTTGAAGGCTTTCGCCAAAGCCCCAACAAAGTGCATTTTACTCCCCCACAAAGCATGACCTAAAATGAAGGGCAGGAGGTTCTGCATGCTCAATCTCTAGACCTGGGTAGTGGTTACAAAGGTGGTGTTTCACAATAAAGGGCCAGAGGCCACAAGCACCCCTCTGTCCACCTCACCAGACCTCCTCAAAGCAGACGCCGTGGGACTGCATCCTCTGGGGCTGGGGGGGAGCCACGGGCCCTCATCTGCCGCTGCCCCCCGCACAGCTTGGCCAAGCCTGCTGCCTGGTGTCCCACAGCTCCCAGGGAATCAGCCTCCACCCTGTGCTGGGCTGACGGCTCCGCGGGCATTGGGCTCCTTAGAGCTGGGTCTCATCAGCACTCCCGTTTAGCTCTATTGGTCTCTCCCCAAGTTTGGGGGCCATCTTGGTCCTGCTGGCTCATGGCGGGGGTAAGTCCCCTGTGGGACCAGCCAGGGCTCTGGAGAATGCCAGGCACCTGGGGACTTTTTCTTGGCTGCCCACTCATCCCTCCTTCCCTGGCAACGCGTCTGGTGTGTCGCACCTCGACTGGGGTGTCCAGGCCCCTCCAGCCAGGCGTACAGAAAGAGCCCCCATTCCCCAAACCACAAGGCTCATCAAGGAAGGCAGAGCCCCTGCCTGGTAACAGGAGGCCGACCAGAGCAGGCTTTGCTGAGCTTCATCAGTGTCTGCTGGGGTCCAGAGCAGGCTTGCATCCAAGCAAGGCCTCTAGACCATCAGGGGGCCTCAGGGGAGGCAGCTGCGGGGCTAGGGGACGGCGATACGGCTGCACAGAGCTGGCCTCAGTCCCGCCCGCCCTCAGCACTGCCTCTCAGTCCCCTTTCCCTTTATCTGAAAACAAGGCGTGTCTGAAGTGCTGGAGGAGCAGGAGAGAGACAAGCTTTATTCTCTCCAGACCTCAGGGCAGAGATCTGGAAGGAACGAACACCAAAGAGAATTCACAGAGGACAGGAAACAGAGGGTGAGCCACTGGCCATGCAGGGCACAGTTCATGCCTCTTCAGGTGTGAAGCTGAGTGTCCAGGACGCATTTCGTTACCTGTGCCTGGATGGAGAAGGGTACTGAAGGGCTCCAGACCCTCCCCCAACCCACCCCACACTTCCCCGGGTCAGCAGTGATTCCTCTCTGGACAGGTGACTTCAGAGTTTGAGAAGAAGCCCTTGAATGGATGATACTTGCAAAACATTTGAACGCTGCCCTCTTCTGACTTCCCTGCTCCTCCTGCCTCCCCTGTGGGCAGTGAATGCACCGCTGGAGGAAGTGCTGAGTTGTCAGGCATCCTCAGCTCTAACTGGAGAAGGGGCTGGATGCTGAGGGACGCAGCGCCAGCCACAGAGCACGGCCAGCCACCCGTGGCAAGCAAGCGAGCGGCACCGCTATTTGTTACCAGAGCCCCTCCCATTGTGAAAAGCTGTTCCCCTCAGAGCGTTCCACTCACCCCACGCAGGGGGACGCAGACAGAGATCAGAGTCGAGGGCACCGAGGGAGACTAGCAGAAAGACAACCTTCCCGTTTAATCATGCAGCTTGAAGCTACCCTACTATTCCAATACTGATAAATCACAACTACATCACACTAGGAGGAAACAGCTGACCCACTGGCTCTTTGTACACCCACGACCAATGTGTCTTTAAGACAGAAAGGACCCCCCCGTCGGCCCCACCCCTCCTCCAAGCAGGATGCACAGAGGACCTGATCGTGACAGCCAGCCAACGGAAGAATCGGGGGATGAGCAAAAACCGGACACAATCTGATCAAGTTACGCAGGGCAGTTAGCGGTGGGATGGAAATTACTCAGACACACAGAGCCAGACCAAGCGACAACTGTCAGATGAGATCGTTTCAATGAGGATTAAAAGGAAAGCTTCTTAGAACTGATTTTTTTTTCCCAATCCCTGGCTGAGTATTATGGTCTGGGGGAAAAACAGCAACCACCGATCACCACCACGCGGGAAAGGCCCACTTTTGCATTCCCGACACCGACTGGCAGGACGGCTGCCTCCACACCGCTCACTAACCTGTGGCAAATGGAGGACAGGTCCAGCCCAACCGGAAGTTGGTATACACTCATACATACTTCTGAACATTAAATTAGCTGGTGGCATAATCACTGTTTCCTTGTCAGCCTCCCAAGCTTAAAGGCTGGATACGTTTCAGGAATGACAGGTTAATAACTTGGCAAGTCGAGTGATTATTAACTCCAGTGTCCACAGATTAATCTGCTCCTTGTGTATTTTGTTGATCTTCCTCAAAGGATTTTCCTTGTCAGACCAGGTGCCATGATGAGCTGCATCTGTGCCTCATTTAGGAGATGCGCATGATATTTCTCAGCTCTACCCCACGCTCAACCGTTCAAAACTAAGGAAGGAAAATTACAGCGTCAAAAGGGATTAAAACAAGTGATTTGCTGTTTGAACCTTTCATAAAGATCTGGAAAACCTATGATTCAGCAAATGGAGAATAACTAAAAGAAATAAAAAATTATTTAGTTGCCAGGGCAATGTGTTCCATAAAAGTAAACACTCTAAGGAAACCCATTTCCTACAGGGTGCCTTGCCTCCAGGTAAGGAAGGCCTAATACATTCTCTTCCATTCCTGTGTTCATGTGCCATCTTTGTATTCCGACTCAGGCCTATTACTTCCTTCTGTGGTCTTTGCAGGGTTAGATTAGAGAGGTAGGGTGTTAATGGACTTGATGAAGATTGAAGACCCACTTTCTCCCCCTGGAGACCAGCCTGATTTGAACAAACTGAGGAGAACAAAGCAGCCCCTTTGTGTCCTTGGGAGGAAACCTGTCCTGTGTGTTTCTGCAGCCAGGTCTGTTCCTCGTGGGGCGGGGGTGGCGGGGCGAGGCGTCCACAGGCATCCCTGCTCGGGGAGGACACGGCTCCTGTGCCACCTGGGCCCAGCCGAGTCACTCCACACGTGCGCCTCCTTTATTGGTGCTGCCGGTTGGCTGAGTACGAGTTGGAGCCTGGACTGGAGTGCAGTGAGTTGCCGCTGGGGGCCTGCAGGGCGTGGGGGTCGGGCTGCTGACTGGCTGGGCTAGTGTCCCCTGTCCCCGACTGCTCGCTGTTTTCCTCCTTCTGGTTGCTCTGCTGCTCGGGACACTCAAAGTGGACGCAGTGGAACACCTGGTGAGAGAAAGGAGAGACCTGGTGAGTGATGGGTCAGTGTCGGAGCCCAGAGCTGCCATGAGTCAGGACACTGTCCCCATGGGAGTGACAGCAGGTCATTCCGCTCCCGCCCCCCCCCGCCCCCGCCACTGGCACCGACAGGCAGCAACTAGAGGGTGGTAAGCGCTTTTCAATCAGTCAGGATAAAAGTGAGGGGACCGATGAGTCTAAGAGTTGCAGGCAGCACAGCATGGATTCCCATAAAATGTTCCCACTGGATTTCTCCATTTGGGGTTACTTTTGTCTCATGAGCTTTTCTTTCTTTTTTAATTAATTAATTCTTACATCTGGCAGTTGGGTTAAAAGTCAGTGGGGTTGATGGTGGCAATGGCTGCATGATTCTGTCAATATACTAAAAAGCGCTATGCTTTAAATGGGTGAGTTGTATGACATGTGAATTATACTACAATAAAGTTATTTTCTAAAAAAAGCCTACAGGGCATCATTACCCCAGGGGAGGACCCAGGCTTATCTCCAAGGATCCAAAGAGCAGTTGCTCACCTCCTTCTGTGCCCTCCGGAGGGGAACAAGTTCTTGGTGCGTAATCATCCTCTGGGCAGCAGTGCTGGGGAGGGAACTTCAACCTGAGGTGACCTGGGCCAGCCGGGAACAAACACTGTCACGTGGAGGAATGGCCCCCCGCAGGAGCCAGGAAAAGCCTGTGTTCCACCGTGACTCACTCAGGAAGCACCACTGAGCAGACAGGGCACCACTCAGAGCTCGGCCAACAAGGGTGAGCCTCAGCCCTGACCTTGAGAACACACAGCACAGCTGGGGGTTGGGGGTGAGCCTGCCACGCCCGGAGCAGGAGGTGACTGCTGGTGTGTGAGCTGGGGGCACGGGGGCAGCCAGAGGAAGCCCATGCCAGAGGAGGGTCTTTAGGGATGCCCTCCCCCCCACAGAAATTCCTCTCTCCACTAACAGCCAAGTCCTCCAGGGGTCCCTGCTGTGTGGTGCCTGTCCTGAGCTCTTTGCACAGGAGAATCACATCCTCTCCTGGGGGCGTCTTCAGTCTGAAGCACACAGGTCGACTTTCCAGGGAGCATGCTGGCAGTTTTAAGGGAATCAATTTCCAGATCCTCAAATTCAGTATTTTCTAAAACTGCCTGAGAACATGACTGAATTCACAACACCCTTCCCCACCTCACAGAAGGAAAGCACAGCCCTCGCCTGCCCGTGCTACAGTACGCACGGGGGCACACCGACCTCCCTCCCACGGATGCCAAGCCCTGGATGGGGAGCACCTGCCCATGAGTCATGGGCCCTGATACTTTCCGGGTCCCCATGAGAGTGAAATTTGGCCTGACTGAGATGTTCTGAATTCGGAACCGAACTGTATATGTGACTCATGTAATTCTTTTAAACGTAACTGTAATTTTCCCAGAATTATAAAAACATTTTCAAAATACACTGGCTAAATCCCATGAATAATTCCACAATTACTTTCAGATTTGGTGTGCCTTATTCAACGAGTTGGTTAAAACCTATTTTACCAAACCATGTCATCAAATATGTATTCCTAATAATCCTTATCTTCCGTCTTTTAAAATGTTTATTTTTTTCTATCTCATATTAACAAAAATAATTGTATTTAAACTTATGAAGAAATTTTTACTTCTCAACCTTAAAATGTTCAAAAAATTACATTTTTTTCCCAGAGCTCTTTTAGGGGATATGCAAACAAAATGTTTGAAGGCCATTGCTCACAGCGCTTAGAAGACTCTAAGCCCTCAATAGAGTCCTTTTAAAAGTTAATAGGCAGGAATTCCCTGGCGATCCAGTGGTTAGGACTCTGCGCTTTCACTGCCAAGGGTGTGGGTTCGATCCCTGCTCGGGGAACTAAGATCCTGCAAGCCCTGTGGTGCAGCCAACAAGAAAAAAGAAAAGTTAATAGGCAGACTTGCAGCCACATGGATAGATCTAGAGATTATCATACTAAGGGAAGTAAGTCAGAAAGATAGTTACCATATGATATCACTTATATGTGGAATCTAAAATACGATGCAAATCAACATATCTATGAAACAAAAACAGGCTCACAGACATAGAGAACAGACTTGTGGTTGCCAAGGTGAGGGGGGTGTATGGCGGAGGGAAGCACTGGGAGTCTGGGATGAGCAGATACAAACTATTACTTTTGGATGGATAACAACAAGGTCCTACTGTATAGCACAGGGAACTGTATTTAATATCCTGTGACAAACCATAATGGAAAAGAATATGAAAAAGAATATATATATATGTATGACTGAGTCATTTTGCTGAACAGAATAAACACACATTGTAAATCAACTATACTTCAATAAAATTAAAAGAAACTTAATAGGCAGGACCTGGAGGGAAGGCGAGGACATTTTAGGGTTAGAAGTGTTCCAGGCAAGGGGAATAATATGGGTGAAGACCTTGGGAGGAAAGAGCCAAGTGATGTCTGAGATCTGAGTGGCAAACCGTGAAGAGAGGGGAAAGTCGGCAGCAGGGCCATTGAGAGCTTTGGAGCAGAAACATTCTATGGTCTGCTGGAATAGGATTTAGGGGTGAGTGCCAGTTCCTGAGGGGCCTGATGGCACAAGACAGTCTTAGAGACACTGCTGTGGTAGGCCAGTAACATGACAGGAACTGAGGCTGAGGGAGCCGGAGGCCACCAGTGGCTGGGGGACCAGGAGGCAGAACCAGCACCGTGGACAAATACCTGGTAGGGCCCCGGCTCTCCTACTGGTGCTACCGTATCCCAAGGGTTTTCTCCCTTTGGCCTCCAGACTTCTAAACCAGCCCTAGATAAGTAAGATGATGCAAGTTGTTGTAAAGTTGTCATCGAACTTAGGCGCCAATGCTGAGGCTAAACTGTAAGCATGTAACTGGCGTGTAGTGATGTGCTTGGAAAGGACTGGGCCTGTGTGGACAGCTGTGAGAGGCAAGCCATGTGGCACAGGGCCAGGGCCAGGCTCCGAGCCCTGGCCACCCACTGCTCCCAGGAGAGCTCAACCCTCACTCTCCTTGGGTCGGGCCCACCCTTTCCTTCCGAGTGGCCTGCTAGCTCAGAGGACCTACTTGAACTTGGATCTGCCCATGTTTCCTGAGTCCTGGATAAGGGCCTGTCTTTAGAGGATAAGGCACTGGTACCCCGGGAGTGGGCAGGATGCAGCCAGGGCTGGACACCTGCCACTCTCCCTGAAAAAGGACCAGGCGGAGGAGACCGCAGGGGGCTCAGGAAGTACAGAGAGCCAGGGGCACGCGGCTGCCCCTGCTTCCTCCTGGGAACTCTACAGCCTCCACGGCTAGAGCACACGCACCGTGCACACCCACACCACGCACACAGGCATACGTGCACTGTGCACGCATACACATGCGCCCTTATTCTGCACAGTCAGGTTCACGGAGAAGACAAATGTAATATCAACTGTGAAATTATACTTAAAATATAAACTCCATGCTTACCTTCCTGCATCACTATTTCTTCCATATTCCCACTTCAATTCATTTATCTACCACTGTTTCAAATTTCACCTTTCAAACTAATATGAAGCCCGAGACCACGCGTCCTCTGTATGGGCAGAGAGTATTTTCTCTTAGAGTGAGCCTGTTTCTCCCCTTAAAGCTCAGGCTGGTGCTGCTTCCTGTGGACCCGAGTCAGCCCCCGGTCTCTCCTTCCTCTCCTTTTCTTTCCTTTCTCCCTCCCTTTTATATCAAATCTCGCCCCTTGGGCCCACCTGCAGGTGCTTACCTGTCAACAGCCATAGGGGAGGGCCTTTTCTGGGGATTTAGAACCTGTCTGGGCCGTCAGCTCTCACCTGGGCTACTCAGGGTAAATTTGAAAATCCTCTTCTAAGTAGCAGCTATTAATACCTCTTCTCCATCAGCCCCACATTCTCTGAGCTTCTGAAGTGACAGGACCACCTTCTGGTAGGTTATTGACAGTCTCTTGCTCTAGGAGCACCCGTCTTTCCAAGCACGGGGTGGGGCCGTGGAGACAACCCCCCAGAACACATCTTGGCTCCTGCACACGCCCCGCCGCACTCTCAGTGGATCCTCTCCCTGGACCTCCTTGTAAACGAACAAACATCCTTCTCTTTCTCAACACCACCCAGTCATCTTTCGTCCCCGGCGCCTGTGTCTCCTCTACCTGTTCTGAACGATGCACTTTACGCACCGTCCCCATTCTGACCTGACCTCCTTACCCCGCCCCATCACGCCCGCGGTCGCTATGTCACCCCGCTCTCACGCTCCCCGTCAGCATCTCTGAGGCTGCTCATCGGAGCCCTAGGCTGATACTAATCCTTCAACTGATTTAACACTGTCCTGCTGTGCATTACCTTTCCCAGTGAATGGGTTTCTCTCCTTGTGCTCTCACGAACTTCCCTTTGGGTCTCTTAATTTCTAGGCCAGCCTGTGAGGCTCCAGGGCCCAAGGCCCAGCCCCTCCTCCTGCCTGTGTCCTGACCTGTCAGTTCCCATCTGACTCAAGGACCGAGGCGTGGCCGTCCTTTCTCCCACTCAGGGCCTTGCACAAGAATAAACAAATCAATAAAAACCCTGGATTGAAAAATAAAGTTAAAAAAGATCTCAGTGCAGCTGGCCGCTAACTAATGTCTGGCTCTCACCTAAGGAAGGGTCCCCATGGGTGACGCAGTCCAGAGAGGCAGGGTGGGTTTCTGCTCCACGCCGTACCCATAAAAAGCCTGGAGGACGCGATTACAGTGAGCACTCAATACTGCTGGTAGCCGGACCCCTGCTGTTGCCCCGTTCCCACTGTTACTCCCATTCCTCTAACTTGGGTGACTTAACTGCACCAATGTCTCTAGCCCACTTAACCAACCTGTTTTAAAATAGCAACTCGAATGGCTATTATTCCCGACATACCTAACGGTACTGTTTTGGTGTCCTCCTGTGGATGCTCCTCCTTGGAGAAAGCATAGTCATGCCTCTCCCTGACCCTGCAGAGCTCAGCGTAGGCTCTGCCCTCTAAGCTGGGGGAAACTGGGAGCCTCTGGGAGCCCTGGGAAGCCCTAGCCGCCAGCAGCCTGGCCGAGCCTCTGCGGCCGGATGTGAGGAACCAGGGCTGTGTCAGGGCTGCGCTTCAGGCTGTGACCCCCGAGTCCCAAGGGTGTCACTAAGGGACCAACTAGCTTTGATGCGGGTTCACTGAGCATCTCCAGAGCCAAGCGGGCTCTGCCAAGTCAAAGGCAACGCACAGGAAACAGTTAACTTTGTAAGTCAGAAACCACGTGGTGAAGATTCCAAGTGAAAAAGGGTGTTTTACAGATGGAAAGATGGGTGCGGAGGTAGAGCGTGCAGCGGGGACAGAGCGAGCAGATAAGGGCGGCAAGCTGGGAAAGGACCGGCGCCTCCATGTTCCAGGCTCAGGCTGGGGGGCAGGACAAGGTGACACCACACGGTAGGCGTGGCCAGAGGAGCCAAACACGGTGAGGAGGGTTTGGAGGTCAGGAGGTCCAAGTGCATTCTTTAATTCACTCACTCACTCATTCATTTATTCATTTCAAAACACAAGGCACCTCCTGCACCCCCTCCTGTGAGGCCTGGCCCCCTCAAAGGGTGCACCAACCAGTAAGGATAGAGACACGTGAGTGGACAGGCTCTGGCCACCAAGGGAGCCATGAGGGTGCAGAGGAGGGGCCCCCAGTCAGCCAGTGGAGCAGGGGATGCCGCCTGAGTTGGGGAAGGTGAGGCAGTCAAGCAGAACTGGTCAGAGGAGGGAGGCCTGGTGCAGGAGGAGGGTGACCACTGTGGACTCCCAGCCAGCGTGATGACAAAGAAAGGCGGGAACGGGGGAGGTGGGGAGCAGGGCGGCAGAGGCAAGAGGCCATGGCTCAGGGGACTGGGCGAGGACCCGGCCTGGACCTGGGCAGGGAATCAGGGTCGCCGGACAGAGGAGAGTCTTAAAAAATTAAGTATTTCTTGAGTTAAAAATATTACAAAAAGAATACATTTATGGTGACAAATAATACAAGTGCCTCAGGAAAGAAGGTAGATGACAACAAACCCTTAAACGTGAAATCCCCTGAGGTAGAACACAGCAATTTGGGATAAACAGGAAAGAATCCTTTTTAAAGGATAAACAACAGAACCTGATAACAGGCTTGGCAAGACTGACACAGGAGAGGGAAGGATTCTTCACAGCCTCTAAGGATCCTCTGGGAGGATGGAGGCTGGGGGACTATGGTGCTGCAGTGGGCACAGCACGGGGGTCCGAGGGGCCTCCAGGCCCAGCCAAGCACGGGGGACCTGGACTCATCCTCAGAGCCTTCCTTTCACTGCTTTTGTTTTTTAACCTTCAGTGACCTCACTGAGCATAAACACTGGCCCAAGGCTAAATTACACAGTCCCTGCCGTCAGGACCTCCACCAGATGGACCTCAGCCCACAGTGGTGAGTGGGATTCAACCGCAGGGTGGAGCAGCTCCAGAATCCGTGCTCTCTCCATATCAGGATGGCTCCTCACACAGACAACATAATAGCGAGTGAGAAGGAATACACAGTGTGAGAGATTAATTTCACCTGGAAGGGACGATCAGCGAGGAAGGTGTGCCTAAACCAGGCCTTGAAGACAGGGCGGGAGTGGCCTTCCAGGCAGAAGGGACGGGGAGGACTTCCAGATAAAGGCTTGGGGCCTCGCTCTCGCCTTCTGTACACCAACGTGCCGGCTCAGCTGTCTCAGTGGATAATCCAACCCACTGGCCTTGAACCTAACATGACGACAGTGCGAAGCCAACACCCAGCCAGGTCCTGGACCACTGCAGACGAGGATGAACATCACGGTGTCTGTACCTCACCATCATCATCTTGTGCAAGGCTGGGGTTCTTCCCTTAGGACCCTAGGCCCCTTCGGATGTGCACCCGTTGCAAACGGGCATCCAGAGAGGGGGCCTGTGGGCGGTCCTGACTCTGTTCATGGGAGCAGGGGTGGAAAGTGAGCCTGTCCTGGAGAAACTGGCACCTTCTCTGGTGGCCAAGGGGTCGGGGCTGGCCCGAGATGCCTGCCACCCCTGCAGAGGTGCAAAGGGAAGAGAGGCTGGGATGCGTCTGCTCTTTTCACACAGACACTGGAGGTCGCTGTTGCCTGGAGGAGTCGTCACTGCCACGAGGGGCGGTACCAGGTGCCGTGTGGGAACTGCCGCTTGTCCCTCACACCCCTAAGCTCCTCTCCCCACCGAGCACCTCAGGCCTCCCTCTCGGTGGAACAGCCAGGTCCTGAGTTTCTCTTCGCTCAGAAGCTTGTGTGATTCAATTTCTTTCCTCCGAACCTTCCCAAGACTGCGATACCCCTTGGAAAGGATGTGACCAAAAGTGAATGAGGCATACAGGGCAGAGCCACACTACTGATTTATGCAAAACCATTACCGCAGTCGCCGCATCATTTTCCCTTCCCTTCTCGGCAATCATGTATCCCATTAGCCTGTTTGATTACTGCTGCTCACGAAGGGGTACCTTCGCTGAACCAGCTTCAGTGGCTTCTGGATCTGTCTTCCGATAGGAGCCAGTTAAATTGGAATGTAGTCGTGTGTATGAATCCGACGCAGCCTGAGTCACATCCGGTGTCCTTTTTTGTAGCTGCTGTTTCTTATCCCTTTGCCTTTCCTCTCTGGGAGCCGTAATTCTTGACGTGTCTGAGATAGTCTGGGGTGAACCCTGGAAAGGACGTACACAAACGTGCTGGCTCCTTCTTGGCGAACAGGCAAATTCCTCGGCTAGCCACTGTTTGCCGCCTTTAATTAGAGGGATTCCCTGAGCACTTTGTTCAATGTGTCTTCAAGGTTTTTAAAAGCAGAGAAGCCTCTGCTAATTTTCCCAAGTTGGGCTAAGAGTCCAGCGTGAACTGTAGCAGAAATCAGGAAAATTTAATAAATGTTGATCAATGACTCTACCTTGCCTTTCTGGTTTCTCCTGAGTAATTTTCACAGATTGCTTTCATGCCAACCAATACAAATAGGATTTGAGCCAAGCTTTCAACTTACATTTACATCTTTATAAAATAGACACCTACCTCTCAATGATATCTGCCCAGAAGTCAGACACAGAGACGTGGCTTCTGAATTATACACCCTGAAGACTTCCTCTCTCCTTTCGCAATGTGTGGCGTGGCAGCGTCACACACACACTCAGCAAACATTAACTGAGCCTGATGACAATGACAATTACATCTTCTTACACTCATCTCAGGAACAAGTTATGAGTCCATCTTTAGATTGTAGAGATGTTTTATTTTTGTTCCTTTAAAAGTGAAGACCAAGTGTTTCTAACAAAACACTGCAATTTAGAACCAAAGTTTCACGTACATACATCTGTACAGCCCAAAACATGGTTTTCAGTTAAGGAACCCATTTCATAGGGAGACACTTCCAGTTTGTGAGCAACAACTTTTCAGCATTGCTTAGGGGTGACAGGACAACCCCACAGTTTTGCACAAGTACTTATGCCTACTAGGGATGGGAGTAAGTTTCTTGGTGACACTGCTTATATACGGTTAACAGTTTTTTTAACTTTCCAATGTCACTTTCCCATCTTCACATAGGCCAGGACACTCACAAATAACTGGAACTCGACTGCTTGGAAGTTTCTGGAAAACAGCCTTTCCAAAACATATCACAGGGACTTTCCTGGTGGTCCAATGGTTAAGACTCCGTGCTTCCACTACAGGGAGCACAGGTTCAATCCCTGGCTGGGGAACTAAGATCATAAGATCCCACATGCCATACGGCCAAAGGAAAAAAAAAAGAAAGAAAACACATCCCCCCAGGCAGTCCCAGAACTCCCGACCACCGATTTTTATGAGTGCACACTCAAGAGTTCCAGGGAGCGATTCACTCTCTTGTCTTAATTAATTTGGCCCTAGAGTGGTAGAGGTATCTTTTTATTTTTGAAAAACTAAAGCAAAAAAGGAGAAATATTCTAGTTCCCAGGTAGAGCCGGGAGACACGGCCTTACCAGGGCTCCTGCTCTCCCCGCAAGGCCGCGCGGGCGGCCCCACTGCCCTGGGCAGCTTTTCACTTCATCCAGGTGACGTGTCTGCTTTGTCTCGGAGGCTTCCAGCTGCAGGGAGACTGCAGGCCTGACTCACCGCTGGCTCTGCAGCAGGACATGGCTGGACATCATCCTCACCAGCTGGCGTCTCTGTCCATCCTGCTGCCTGGCAGCCCCCAGGCCTCACCTGCTCAGGTGCTGTGTGCACCTCCTCCCAGGCTGGTTGTTTGGTGCAGAATTACTGCTGCTCCACTACAACAGGCATAAGGCTTGTGGAGTGTCTGGAACAAAGACGTGCTCCCTGTTGTGTCACTTTCCCTCTCTTTTTCCAATAAAATCTTTCCTAATAGACATTTAAGTATAAAGATGCCTATAAAATATGCCTTTTTATAATTGTGCTATAAATTAAATATTTTTCTGCTTTTTTTCTGTCTCACTGGGAAGGAACCTTTAAGATCTAGTTCACTCTCCTTATTTTAAAGACAAGTGTCCTGAGAGCCAGGGAGGTGAAGTGACTTGCTGGGGGTCACACAGCTGGTTGGGCATGAGGCTGGCACCAGTGCCAAGGTCTCCTGGTCCACACTGGACAAGGCCCCTCCCTTCCTTCCACCCACTTCTCTCTCCTCCTCAGCTCATTCCCTACCTCCCCACCCTGTGCATTATGGCTGTGTCTCAGACGACATCCTCTGGAGGATACTGCTGGGGAGGGAATCCTTGGGGACTCAGACAGGGAGTGACCAGACCTGGGGGGGTGGGGCCTGGGAAATAACTGTCACGGGGCCAGGAAGGAGCTTTTTTTTTTTTTAAGCAGAGTCTGTTTCCTTCTTTTTGTTTTTTCTTCACTAGAGCTACATGTTGCTATGGGAACAAGGATGGCACAGGGAGCCCAGAGCCACTCACCGGCCTGACAGTGCCTGTAAATAAATTCTGCCTCACTCCAGGCTCGGCGCTGAGTGGTCCTGGAGGGCAGCTCAAGCAGCCACTTACAGACTCTCCATCCTGCTCGTGCCAGCGGTGCAGACCCTCCAGCGGCAAGCTCCCTGGAGCTCACGGAGGGATCTGCACTCCCCGCCCTCCCAAGCCCGCCACGGCACAGCCTCATCCCTGCCTGCCCATAAGGATGACCTGATCCACTTTTCAGATGCCAAAACCCCTCCTCAGGACCACCCCTGTCAGCCGCCACTGCTCCGCTCACTCCATCACTCGGCCTCCACCAGCGCTGCTCCTCGCAGCATCCCCCCACCCCCACTCCAGGTGAAGTCGTCTTCTCGTGGGTTGACTTCTGTCAGGCGCTGAAGCTGCAACGCCCCCCAGGGAAGGGCCCTGCCTGGGTTTCTCTCCTGGTTCCAGCCCGGCTGGTGCACGAAGCCTGCCCGCAGGGACCGTCTGCTCCCCAGCGCCTGACTCGACGACCTGGCCCAGGCAGAGCTGGGCTCATTTCTGAAGCTTTACCATTTGTTATGCCTTTTGGGGAGACAGAGCAGCCTGGATGTTAAGTGCCAACTGCCTGGATTCAAACCCTGGCTCTGCCACTCACCAGGCACGACTGTGTGTGAGTCACTGAACATCGCTCAGCTTTGGTTTCCTCGTCAATTTATCCCTTTTGCTTAAACCAGAACATTTTTTATTGTGAAAACCATGCACTAAAAGGTGCAGGAAATACAAATGTATAGCTTGCTGAATAACTATATAGTCAACACCAGCCGTGTAAACCACACGCAGGTCAAGAACCAGAAGAATCGCTGGCGCCCTGTGGTCCCTTCCCGATCTAAGCCTCCCTGCTGGAGACCCACAGTCTGGCTTTAATAATAATCATTTCTTTTCTGTGTACACGTCCTCAGATGTTACAGCTTAGTTTTGCCTGTTTTTGACGTTTGTATGAACATAATCCTACTACGCGGATTCTTCTGTACTGGCTTCTGTCCTTCAACATGCTGTCATGTTCATCCCCGTGGATCGCGGGGCGGAGAAGTTGTTTCACTAAATCTTTCCCTTTATTTGGCTGCCTGATGGGGAGAGGGAGAGATGGACGGACAGACCGAACGATTCATCTGCTCACTCAGGCAGCAGGTACTCTCTGCTCACATGCGCCAGGTCCAGGCTAAGGCTAGGATACAAGACAAATACCACGTAGCCTGTCTCCGCAGCTACGTAAATTCAATACGTAAATGGAGACCTGAGAGCTGCCGACAGACTGTCGACCCCATCCTCGCTCTCTATTACTGACTAGGCAAAAGCTTTCCCGCGGGTCTTTCCATAGTGCAGAAAGTTAGCTTTTCCTACAAGTCCTTTCTAACCCCCGGGGCTGCTTGTGCCCCTGAGGTCTCAGGTCCAGAACCTGCTATCCAACCCAGGTTTCATCAAAGCCATAAGAAGAAACAGGCGTAACTTGTATTTCTTTTAATAGACTGACGGATTGTCATAGGTCCACAGACAGACCTCATTTGGACCCAGCCTGACCTCCTTAAGGACAAAGCAGTGTGCCTTTGCGGCTTTGCTGTGGTAACAAGTGAAATGAAAATGAAGGGTGTGTGAGAGGAGCTGCATCAGAACTAGCACGGCCGCTGCACGGCACGAGTGGAACTTCAGATCCACCAGGACCTGAGGGTGGTCCTACTGACAAGGCCACGTCCAACGTCCTTCAGACAGGAGAGCCTTAGAAAGGGAAGCAATGCCTCCTCTCGAGTAGCTCGGAGTCAAGTAGCAGTTGAGGCAGGTGGGCTGGAATGACCTCGCGGTTGCACTGGTGACTGAGACCAAGAGAAAGTGATGGAGGAAACAGCCAAGGAGACCTTTTTGGCTACAGGCACTGGGAAGATTCAGAGGAATGAAAACAACTGAAGGAGAGCAGGACGGAGGGGGCACTCGCTGAAAGACAAACTGACACGTGCCTGCCATCTAGTGCTAAGCGTGAGAGGAAGACAGAGGAAAGAAGCCTGCGAAAGGGCGCAGAGGGAGGATGGTATCCAAGGGCAGAGCAGAGAAACGTGAGAAGCACGCCGCAGGGAGGATTACAGAGCAGAGAGGAGGAGCAGGATGACAAACTCGCTGGCAGGCAATGAAAGGAGAATGTTCTAAGAAGTTAAGATAAATGACAAGGAAATGCTGAGTACACAAGGCGCAGGAGGTCACTGAAGCAAGTGGTGGAGTCTTTGGGAGGTAAACATTAGGGGGATTTATTGACAGAAGTCGTAAATGTAGCTAAAAAATTAAATGAATTCATCGCTGTGGTGCTCACAAAGGAAAATGAGAGACAGATGCCAGGAGCAGACACGCACTTCCCAGAGGACAGGGGTGAAATGCTGAGGAAACCAGAAGCGTGCCCAAACAGGTGATCAAGAAATCTGAACGTCCGCAGCCCTCCTCAGCTGCGTCACCTGAGAGCTGGCCCTGATCCGGGGTGGGGGATCAGCGTGCAGCACAGGTGCCGAGCCTGCCGCGGGAAGGCCTGGCCGGCTACGGCAAGACAGACACATGCCCACGTCGGGCCAGAATTCCCCATCAGTTTTAGCTCTGGACACCTCTGCTATCCTGCTAGCAGCTGGGATGTCTGGAGGTGGGGGCAGTTCCTGAGCCGCCGGCAGCTCTGGCCACATACACAGGCCACTTTCCACCTGCTGCCCGAACAGCCGCCCATCTCTGCTGAACGCTCTCAACTCTCAGGAGCTCCAAGCTGCGCTTCCCCACCGTGCCCTGCGCAGACCCCCCTCTCCGGGCGGGGCAGTGCCTGCAGAAACCAGTCTTACCTGGGAGACGTGGCACATTTCTCTTTCCGCTATCCACAAAGACCATCTAACCTTCCCATGCTAGAAACCAATTCCATCTATGCTGCTTGAAATTCGCACACAGTCTTTGGGCTGGTAACATTTGGCATTTAAAGGGAAAGAGGTCCTGGCTCTGACTAAACCAAGGCCACTGATGTCACTCAGCAAACAAGCAGGGCCAGACTGAGGAACCCCTGTCTCCGCTCCACTGTGAGGAAGAGGCTCCCTGACCGCTGCCTTCTCATGACTCGGTTCTGGCTCCATGGGACTCGGGACCAAGGCGGTCCTGGACCCCCGCCTGCCTTCCCCGGCCGTCGGCGCCATCACAGTTCCCAGGCCTGGCCTCCCCAGGAGTCCTGCCCGACTGACCCCAGTCACCCTCCCCTTCCCTCACACCTCTGACCTTTGCCCCACATCCTTGCCCTTCTCTAAGAATGGGGATATGACGCCCAGAAGCCAGTGTGCTGCAGTAAAGAACGTCCTCTTTGAGGGCTCACTACATCCTTGGTGCTCTGTGAAATTCAACGCTTGTGCCTTGTTTGTTCTGAGAATGACAGTTTATGGATCTTGCCTTATGATCCTGGTCACTGTTTATTTTATGATTTGAGATGTTCCCAGGTTGGCAACACTACACGGAGGCTTTTTTTCTTGAGCGATAACCCACTCAATACGGCAGCTGAGCAAGTTGCTCTTCAGCCAGATATGACGGGTCACCCATTAATTAGTGACCTAAGTCAACCCATGCAAACTGGCTGGTCCAGTCTCCAAACTGGCAGGTCCAAAGCAGCTGGGGCTCCCTGCACAGATATTTTTGTAAACTCATCAGGGAGAGGGGATCTTGCACTCCAGCTTTAGAGTTCTGTAAGGGGAAGTTATTTTTCATCTGGTCTCTGAGGTGATGGGCTTGGGGCTGAGGGCTGGAAAAAGACTCTGACCAGACTTGCTCCAGTGCTTCTCAGCCTTCTCTGACTTAAGAATTCCTTCTGTTGTAAATGATAATTACAGAGTCCATTTAGGAATTAAAGAAAAAAATCTGTCTTTTTTTTAATGCATTATATAAGAAACAAGTGACTGCAAATAAAAATATTTAATTTTAGCTTCATATACTATTATGTAAAGATAAATTCAAATTGTTTTCCAATTTAGTAAGTAATACATACATAATTAATTTAAGTGGTAAGAAAAATCGAGATTTATTGGCAAAATTTAACAACTATGATGTTTGGTTTGGGGCTCAAATAGATATTAAAATGCAGATTCAAATTTACTTTTGTTCCATCATCAAAAAAAAAGTGTTTTTATGACCTGATGTTTAGAATTCTTTAATTTTATGCTTTAAAAAAATCAGTTGCTTTACTTTTGTAATTTTCAGGTTTGTTTTGAAATGAAGAGGTAAGAAAAAGTTTCAGGCTTCTGTTTATAAGCTCTTCTCTGCAAGAAACACATTGTGGGCGTGTATCATTTTTATTCTAAACAAATAAAAAGGCAAAATGAATATAAATTATCACAATATTTGCACTTCTGAAAATACTTTTTGAAGTACCAGAAGCACTTGATGTGCCCTGGAGAATCCTGAGTTGACAAACATAATGCATGAATCCAGGGCCGGCTGCATGATGTGTGGGGCTCAGTGCAGAATGAAAATGCAGAGCCTCTTGTTCAAAAAGGCAGGAAAAAAGCTTCTCCTTTGCTCCCACAGTGTCTCTCCTGACGTGTCCTGGGGTTTTCATTTGCTTTTTGATGCTGCGCTCGCTCGGGCTCAGGCTTGGGGGAGAGCCTTAGGTCAGGGCAGGCACTCATGGCACCCTGGGCCCTTATCCTGGAACTCGCACGTGAGACTCACACTAGATCCTGACTCTCCCAACAAGCGTGTGAGGCCCCCACTGGGAGTGGCGGGTGGCAGTGGCCACAGGGCAGGCTGAGGAGGGGGAGGCTGGGCAAGTCCATGCTCCAGGGGTCAGGGGGTGGGTGGCTGAGAACCTGTCCCAGGAAGGTGAGGAGGGGCAGGGCTGGCCTGCAGGTCAGCCGAGGCTTGGAGCCCTGGTGGGCGCTCCACTGTCCCACGGGGGCTTCCCATATAAAAGAAAATTCAAAGGTAAAATTGCCAAGACTATCAAGAGGGTGCTAGAGAGCATTAAACCCTAAGCTCTGAGCCCCCTTCTGGATACGGAGCCCCACGCCACGGCCCTGGTCACACACCCAGGAAGCCGGTCCTGTACAGATCTGAGAAAGTTCACGTTAAGATGAAATTGCAGGACGGTTACTACTTTTATGCCTTGCGTTTACTACCTCGAGTTTCAACCTTACTGTTCCTTATGACTGCGGTCTTTAGCCAGCCGTCAGGTCTTCAGGGGTGCACGCTAAGCACATCTGGCTATAAAAGCACCAGCTTGATGAGCCCCTGCCGGACTCCAACCCACCAGCACCTGCGCTTGCTCTATGCCCACCTGAGAAACAGAAAGGCTAAGTAATAATTAACTTACGGATGGATTACTTTGCGCTTAAAATGGAAACAGATGTCCTTCTCACCTTAAACGGTGTGAGTGGACCCTGAGGTGCCTCTGTGAGCCCAGCGGGGATCCACGCTGCCGAGGGGGCAGTCCCGGCATGCCTGGCGCGGCCCTGGGCTGCGCTCGCGGTCCTGGTGCAAGCACGCAAAGCGCCCTCCCCTCACGCTCTCGACCCACTGCGGGCCCTGTCCTCTCCTCTCCGATCTGGAGGAACCCAGTGCACTTCTCCAGAGAAAAACAGCATGTGTGAGGCCCAGGAACCTCACTTGCCTGCTGCCCTGACCGCAGGAGCCCAAAGTGGGGAGAATAACCTGCCCATTCTTCCCTCGTGAGATCCAAAGGTGACGGAACATCCACAAACAGTGCAGCCCAACGGAATGGCTGCTGCCCCGGGATCCAGGCCTGGGCCTAGGTGAGGAACAGGCCAGGGAGGAAGAGGCTCACCCAAGAACGCTTATGTGCAGGCTGGCACAGGACCGGGGGGCCGGACAGAAGAAACCAGCAACTGTGCGCCTCAGCTGCCCCGCGGGGCTGGGGCTCCTTGCACACCATGCTCAGAGGGCCCAGGGACCACTGAGACAGCTGACGTCTGGGAGGGCGGAGGACTCTGAGGACAGGGCGTTTGACCTCTCCAGCTCTCTGCAGAGTGGCTGGTAGGCGGAAGCAAAGCCGCAGGAGCAGGCTTCCATTCGCTGGTGAAGAGCTACCCAGAAATGGTAACGATGTCCCCACTGTGCAAGAGCAGGACTTTCTCCTGTCCCAAGCTGAACAACAGGACAGTAGCGGGTAGAACAAACAGCTCCACTTAACTCAGGATGTGGCATTTACCTGTACACCAGGAAATATCACCGTGTCTTTCAGGAAAGGGGACCCTTACCTCATTTGCTGTGTTGTGTGTTCCAACGATTCGAATGAAGGAGGCCGGCCGTCTTTCAAAAGTTACTGATTGCCAGGACCTGTGAGGAGAAGCACAAGCATTGCCTGGTTAGACCACCCAGTTGACCCTGCTGACAGCACGGGGCCAGCAGAGCCCAGTACGTGGACGGGGAGGGCCTCCTGCGCCATAGGGGGGTGGGGACAGGGCTCCACCCACTGTGGGGAGACGGGCAGGAGCACACGGTGTTCCCTACAATCTCATCAAAGAAGGCGCCCTGCCCTTCTGCGAAGGTGACGGGATTCTCATAAAGCTCGACATAAGCGTGAAGGGCAGACTGCGAGCACGTAGTGACAAGAGTGTGGCCGAACAGAGGAGTGACCAAGGCTGGTGGAGTTCATGAAGTAACAGGGCCACGATGGGGCTGCCCTCAGAGGGCTGTGGGCTGAATGGATGCGTCCAGGTGGGCGCAGTGACTTCGCTGGGGAGCCCTGGGAGGAGGAGCTGAGGCAGGGCAAGGGGAGGACGGGGCTGGGCGGCACTCGCTGCAGTGTGAGCCCCAGGCTCCTGTCTGAACCCCTCACCCCAGCCCCTGCGAGTGGTGGCACCTGGGGAAGAAGAGGCAGTTTCTCCATAGGCCTCCCTCCAGCCCTCCTTTTCCCACTTCCAAATATGCCCCCCAAACAGTTTATTCTCTGGACCAGCCAGTCTCCGGGTGGGCTCAAAAGCAGCCCCACTATTTTAAAAGCCATTCCTCAAGGATCAGCAGGGGCTGGGCCAGTTCGTTTAAAGCCCAGCCGCGCGGGCCCCAAGCCGCCCCTGAGAGGAGGCAGTCTGCTCCCGGTTTACCGCCCCGTTCATCAGAACACACGGGGAGCTCAGCATCTACAGCTGCAAACGCCAGTGATACTTCCATAAGAAATGTGAGGAGTTCACAGTTGCTGCATCCCTCCTCCGTCCACACAGTAGAAGCGCCAGCTGCTGGGAAGCTGTTTCCTGTAATTGTCTAATTACCAAGTAATGCTACTGAAGAAAACACATGTATTTGCGGTTTGTTTTTCCCCCTTTGCTTTCAGGTGTTCCATCTTCTCTCTCCCTGTGAGCTTCCCACTGAGACTGATTCACTGCTGCCTGGACACCAGGCCCCTTAAGGTCATTAAAAAGCCGTTACCATCCTGTGTGCAAAGTCTGTGCCTCCAGAAGCATGTTTCTGGAACAGCATAAGAAAAATCACTCTTTGTAAAAAGGCTGTTATTCATACATGAAGGTGATGCCATCCGACCATCCCCACGGCCTGCACTCCTGGCTCATTTTCTCAGTGTTCTGCTCCCAGACCCATGCAGCTCCCTTGGAAAGCCGGTGGGCCTATGAGGAAGGCCCTGTGGGGCTTCAACTCTGGGCCTGGGCTCGCTCCCACAGGCCTCGGGGTCACTTCTGAGCTAAGCAGGGTAACTGAGCACAGATCTGCATCCTTCCTCCAGCAGGTCAGGGGAAGCTGGGGTCCACACTGCGAGGGCATCAGTCCCATCCCTGCTGCTAATGCAAGAGGCAGCACACACCAAAGCTGGTCCACCCTGCTGCTCAGACCACCCCTCCACGAAAGGGAAACAGAACTAGGGCAAGTGACCTCAGCCGGTGACAACTATTAGGTTCAGCCAGTTTCACAAAAAGGACTGGGGTAGAGAAGGGGGCGGGAGTGGAGCAGACAGCGTGAAGACTTTTCTTCTTAGATTTCTAGTCCTATGCTAATCCAAAAAATCGCCCGGCGCTTCTGGACGTGAAGGTACAACTTGACTCTCGTAAGCTCATGGTACTTGACAACATGCTCAGGGCTCTGAGAGTGCAGACAGGCCCCTAATCATTCCCTCTGTGGAAGACCCCTCCTCCCTCCGCAGTGTGGAGTGGAGGCCAAGGCCCTGAAGGAAGTGAGGGTTCGCCGTGAGTCATCCTGGGCAGAGCCGGGCCTGAACCCCAGTCTCCCTTTCCTCACCATGGCCCCCTCGGCTCCCATTTCCTGCCCCAGCCTCCGCGGCGGGCCTGGGCTGGCACCACCGGCCCCCACCTCTGCTGGGGGAAGCAGGGCTGGCGGGGCAGCAGCCTGAGAAGGAGGGAGCATTTGTGGAGTAATAAGATCAGAAGGCTTCAATTTAATACCAATCCTCCATTACCCTGCATTAATATCTAATCACATTAGAGTTCATTTTCACTAACACAGTCCGAGAGTTGAACAGATGATTTCATTTTCAGCAAACTGGATAACAACCCCAAGACCAAAATACGAGTAGGAAGGGAAGCTGGTGAGGATGAGATAATGAGCATCTCTCCCTCCAAAATATCAGATTCCACTTCCCCTGAACTTTTTCAAAACAACTTTCAGTGCTGCCCAGTGGGGAAAGGATAAGGTGGCATCAGGACATTGTCACATTGGAGCCGCATTTGTAATCAGGGTGCAACCTTGAGGAGGGTTCACGCTTCACGGGGCCAGGACCCATCACCACCACTTAGTCTACACAAAAGCTTGACTGCCATTTTTATTGAGCTTACTGAGAGCTGTATAAATATTCCTACTCGCCCAGGACTTGGAATCTCTTTAGTAGGCAACACTCCCAGGAAGACAACAGAACAGGGGTGTAGCAGCACTCAGTTCAGAGCCAAGACTGGGTGCCAGGAGGACGTGTCTGAACAGGAACAATGGGTGTCAAAAAGTACGTGCGGGTCTTTGCTCTGAGCACCTACCCCAAACAGGAAAACCCACACGGGACTGAAGTCCCAACTCCAGCACTTGCCATCTCTCCAGCTGACAGATCACGCCCGCTTCCTGAGCTAGTTTCTTCATTTGTCCAATGCTGACAGAAATAATACCACTCCCTTGGTTACAAAAATGCATCTAGAATGAGGTCCTGATTATGTTAAACTGTAAATACCTATACACACACGCATTCAAAGAGGGATGTCTACAAGAATGTTTGCCAAAATGTTTGGATGGAAGAATTTCAAGAGACATTAATTGTACTTTTGTACTTTTCTGTATTGTTTGAGTTTGGTAGAATGTTTATGAAAGCATTAGAAAAAGTACCTATCTTGCCTATCACCCAAGGCTTTAACACAGATCGTGTGACATGAAGCAAGTGAAAATGCCAGCACTGTATTATTACGTAGAATATTTCCAGTTGAGAGGATCACTGGGGGACAGTCAAGACAGCAGGTTTTATTCATGGCCTTTCATGAACTAGAGGTAGGATGGCGAAGTGGTTGACAGCATGGGCTCTGGAGCCAGGCTCCTGGGTTTGAATTTTTACCAGCTCTGTGACCTTAGGCAAGCTGCTTAACCTTTCTGGGCTTTAGTCTCCTCTCTGTAAAATGAGGATAATAAAAATACCTATCTAAATTTTTTGGTGTGTGAAGATTAAATACATTAACAAATGTAAACCACCTAGAACAGTGCTGGCATACACTAGGCTCTAAGAAAAATAGCTGATACTGTTATTGCTACTGTAATTACCAGCCAGCCATGTGAACCTGGACATGACCCACTGTTTCCCTGGGCCCCATCTGTGAGTCACTGAGTTTGATAGCGTATGATTTAGTGACTACTGCAGAGGTTCCCACCACCCTCCCATCAGCACCCATTTCCTGGAGGCAGACAAGGTAGCTGGGCTTTGAAGGAATTAAACACGCATTTGTTGAATACGTTCTTGAGGTTGGTACCTGCTGGGTGTTACGGGAAACATGCAAGATGTGGTTCTTGCCCTAAAGAAGCTTAGGATCTCTCTGGGGACACAAGCTATCCTTCCATGAACTAGTCAGAGAACAATGCAAACAGTGCTGTGGTCCCAACTCATAGACTGGCAGTGTTCCCAAACTTCCCTGGTAATTGGCTATTTGAAGCTTGGAAGCAATTTTTTCAGAGAAATAAAGCTATACATTTTGATTGAGTTACCCGGCCCACCCAAAAAACTCAATTTAACCCATAATGAGGCTGAAATACTATGTATATGAAGTTTAAAAATGGAAGGAAAAAATGTTGTTGTTGCCATAGTAGTAATTAAACAAGCCAGAAAAACAAGTGATTTAAAACAATCTAAAGCTACTGCTTGAGGAATGAGGATTAAATACTGTAATGCATATAAAATCCTAGGGCTGCAGCTGAAATATGGTAGGTGGTCTGTTTATAAGGAGAGTGAAAAAGTGGGCCAAGAACTGTCCTTCTGAAAGCCTCTTCGGCCTGCAGACCACCATGTGGTTTACAGAGTGCTTCACAATCGCTGTGAACATGCTACTCATGAAAACATACATGCCTGTAAAATTTTTTTTTACTATTCTGGGAGGAGATATGCTGAATTCATGATAGTGGTTGTCTCTCAGGAGAGGGTGAGGACTGGGGTTTGCTGATGGGGAACAAAGGATACTTCAACACCAACTGGAATGTTTTATTTCTTTGATTAAAATAAAAAGACAAAGTGTATGTGAAAAATATTAACTACAGTCAATTCTGGGGATGAGTATGTGAGTGAATGTTGTCATACTTTTCATTCTTTTCTGCATTTTAAACACTCCTTAAAATAAATAAAAAGAAAGAAAGAGAAGAAAGGGATTAAAATGGTGTCTGTGTTTATGTCAGGGGAAAGGTGGAGTCAGTCCCTCGGTGGGGCTGGGGGTTTGCCGGTGGGGGGGCGGGGGTCGCCAGGTCCCAGGACAGCGGAGTCTTTGTCCGAAGCAAGCAGAGGACAGGAGAGCTGCCTGGTTGGGGAGGAGGGTGCGGCTGCCCTCTGTGAGTACAGGGCTTGTGAGAGTGGCTCTGGGTGATGAGAGCACCACACAGGCCCTGCGGGCTCAGCTGAGAAGGGCTTCCCATCTTAAGCCGCCTTCTCTGGGGATCCTGCAGATCCCATGGCAAGGTCTTTTCAGCTCTGAAAAATTACGTGACTTTGCTGCCTACGCTATAAAGGGAAAGCAAATGTCAGACTTTTTCTGCAGCACACGTGGTGGACACCAGGGAGATGGCCAGGAGTGTCTGGCCAGGGCCAGACTGGCAGTTAAACATAGCAAATTGAACACATGGGTTAAGCTTTGCTCCCTCCACTAAAAGGGCAGTAAGAAAATTTAATGTATGTTTCATATCAAATATATGTGCTACAATACACACACACAAACACAAAACAAGCACAAAGAAAGCATGAGGAGATGTCACCGTCTTTCTCTGCCAGCACCTCAGAGAGAAACACACAGGAAGCAAGCGAATTCATACTGCAGACTCTTGAGTCACCAGCTACTTCTGAAGGTGGGGGGCAGGCAGGGGGCTGGCTGAAAACAGGTAAAAGGAGCAGACGGACTCCTCAACCCCCCTCTCCTTCTTCCTGCACAGCGGGGATGAGCCCTTTTCCACCTCGGCAGAGACAGGGATTTCACTCTGGAGTCTTTGAACAGAGAGGGTCTAGACTCTGGGACACCATGCACAGCAGAGGGTGGGACCCTGCAGGGGCTGAGAGCGAGGAATACACGGAAGTGAATATCCCAGATGGCAAGACTTCCAGCCCCTTCCCTCCCTCGGCTTTCAGGCCACCGTGATCCAGGCTTAACCCCCAGGCAGGGGACTGGAGGATCCCTCTGAGACTCGGAGCAGCCCAAGAGGAAAGACCTAGAGATACTGATCTACCTTCCTCCTCTCTGTCCCTTCATTCTTCCTTCTGTAAATATTTATCAAGTGCTTAATGAAGAAGGCCCTATTTTAGACTCTGCCCTCAAGTAGCTTACCTTATAGTGGGAGAGAGAGACAAATAAAAGAAACAAATATATCAGAGTTAAAGAAGGGCTATGGAGAAAAATAAAGCAATGTAAGTAAACTGAGAGGGTCACGCCTCTTCAGATACTGCATTTAAGGAAGTTCTCCGGTAAAGTAACAACTGAGCTAAGACCTACACAATGGATGAAATGGCCGTGCAGATCTGAAGCGCATTTCCATGAGAAGGAACCTAAGGTGGCCGGTGTGCTGGATCTGAAGGAGTGGGCAGAAGTCTCTCCCCCAATGAAACGCCTAAGCCCTGTCTGATAACCCTGAATGAAGTCCACAAACCCACCCACACTCAAAAAGCTTTCTGCCTGCTTTCTCAGTGCCTAACACTTAATGGTAAACAACCAGTCAAAGATCACCAAAGACTCTAACATTAAAGATGGAGACCAAACGCAAAGAGAAAAGAAAAATATCTCAAAGGATATAGATATGGTTCAGTAAGCAGAATAAAACTTCAGGGAAACTTATATTATCACCAGAAAGATAAAAGAAAACTGTATCACACCCTTGAAATAAGAATAAAATACGTGAAAAAGAAATACTTGGAGAACAAGAAAGCGCTCTTGTAAATTAAAACTATGGGGCTTCCCTGGTGGCACAGTGGTTAAGAATCCGCCTGCCAATGCAGGGGACATGCGTTCGAGCCCCGGTCCAGGAAGATCCCACATGCTGCGGAGCAACTAAGCCCGTGCGCCACAACTACTGAAGCCCGCGCGCCTAGAGCCTGTGCTCTGCAACAAGAGAAGCCACAGCAATGAGAAGTCCACACACCGCAACAAAGAGTAGACCCTGCTCATTGCAACTAGAGAAAGCCCGTGCACAGCAATGAAGACCCAATGCAGCCAAAAATAAATAAATAAAATAAATTTATATATATATAAAAACTATGAATTGAAATAAGTAATTCAACAATATAGTTAGAAGCTTAAGTTGAGGAAATTTCCTAGGTCAAACAAAATGACAAAGATAGAAAATTTTAAAAAAGGATAAGAGAATGAGATGATCAAACCAAGAGGTCCACTATCCAATTAGCAGATGTTCCAGAAAAAAAGAGCAGAAAAGACATGAGCTATAAAATGTAAAAGTCACACAAGAAATTTTCCCAGATATGAAGGACATAAGTTTCTAAGTTAGAGGCCACTGAGTGGCCACCACAATGAATGAGAAAGCAAAGCATATTACTGAGAAACTTTAGAAGATCTAAATGCTTCTGGAGGGGAAGACAGAAGGTCAGCACAAAGATGTGGGAACCAGAATCACATGAGATTTTTCAAAAGCTTTAGCTTAGATGTGCTCTGAGCACGGGAACAAGGCAGTAGCATTGTTTGAACAGCAAGAGAACAGAAACAACCTAAACGCTCATCACTTGGGACCCGTTAAGTAAATTATGGTACGTCTCTATCCCTACCATGAAAGACTGTGCAGCTGGAGAGACAGTGATGGAGAATTTCTAGAGATATCCAAGGTGTAGAAAAAGTTGTATTAAAAAATGGGGAAAATACAGACACTTTTATATGTTTACACATTATCATCTCTGGAGGAAGGGGTGGGTGGGAAGGAGACAGTTCACTATCTATAGTTTTACATTTTTAAACCATATTAAATATACTTTCTTTGAATGTATTGTCGTTTCAAAATATTTTTTAAAATTTTAAAGAGAAAAAAGGAAAGCAGCTGCCTCTGGAGAGTGGGGTCTGGGGTGGAAAAGGGTGAAGCAGGGGGTTGTTGCTTTCTTGTTATAAGCCTTGTGCTCCTACTTGACTTTGAAAGCTGAACATGTATATCTTTGATAAAAATTTCAAAGTTCAAAAGTTTAAAAACAAAACAATAAAAAACAGAGCCAAGAAAGGGAGAGAAGCCTGTGGTGACGAGGAATGGCAAGGATACATGTGGAGCGTTTTATTTACAACCTTTGGGTGCAGGGCTAGAAGGAAAACGTGAACCTTCAGAAGAGATTCTCGAAAAGGGAGGAAATGTTAAAGGCTGTCTGCTGTCAACTGAGCGTACGCAGTGGCAGTGGTGCCTACTCCCAGCCGTGTGGCACTGAGCAGGGCCGGGTGCTGAAGGTCTTGAGTGAGCTTCCAGGCCTGCCTGGCCTGAAGACCCTCTGACGGATCTTCATGAACTCACCTCTTGCGCTGGGCCCCCAGCTGCCTGCCGTCCCTCTGTCCCTCTGAGCACGCTGTTCTTCGTCTGCCTTGCTGCTGCCATGGGCCAAGGACCACACTCATCTCTTTAATCACATCTGAAGATGCTCCGTGGACCAGGCACGTGAGGGAGAGTGCGTCTTCCGTGAGTGGTGAGGTGGGGACCCTTGCATTGTAACAGCCTTAAAACTGGGCCCCGCACGCACTCCTGCTGGCTCCCAGCCTAGCACGTACCGCAACCCGCTCACTTGCTCAGACCTCTGGTGCCAGGCTACGCTGAAGCCTTCCTTGGTGCAGGCCTCAGCAACCAATCTGGCACCTGGGAGTTCATTCTTTTGTCTAGCAGGATGCTTAACTGGATTTTATAGCCAACTCACTGCCCCGACTTACAGGGAATTCTGGGCTCATGCCATTCACTCTGTCTGTCCCTCCATTCCACAGCTATTTATTGAGAGCCTTCTATGCGCCAGGCTTAGGAAAAACAGTGCCAAGTTCGTCTAACCTGACTGCAGCCCCGAGGTGGCAGGGAAACAGCTTGTCAGGAGCCACCGGGATTAGTGATCATTTAGTCACATGCTGACCAGCCACATGCTTACTGAGATCAAAGGTCATGCAGGGAAGGCTCACAGACATACTTTGCTGGTTTACTGAGTATTTTTTAAAAACTTAAGTTAGCTGCCACTTACAAATTAGAAGATTTCACATAAAAATACAAATTTCTGGTTTCTCTTGAAAACGAGATGATCTGGCATCCTGGGGTCGTCTTGAGAGAACATTGGCTAGTTCCGAAGTAAAGGTGATGGACTCAGCCCCTCCAGCCTGTGGCGTCTCCCTCATGCGCAGGAGCCTGCCCTAGCCTGCCTCGTACATCACCCACCTGGCCCAGGAGGTGGCCAGGTTTCCACCCAGCCTTAGACAGAGCTCAGGCAGTGTTAAATGGAGAGAATTAAATTTCTAACTCTTATGTAGGAATCCCAGAAAACTCAACACTTTGGGGATCTAGCAACAGAATTGATACACAAATTATGTTTCAGTTTAAAAAACAAAATCTATTGTCTTACACTGATCTCTTCTTTGCCTCGAAACAGGCAGAGCTGGGGTTCATGGAAAGACGCTGCAGCCGATACAGTCCCCATTAGCTGCTGCCTGCTTCCTGTGACTAGCTTAATGGAAGTTGGGTCCTAGCTGGACCAGCGGGTTCTCAATCCTGATTGCACATCAGAGTAACCTATGGAGCTTCTAAACCTTCCACCTCCCAGGCCACACCCCAGACCAATTAAAGTTCAGACTCTCCGGGGGTGGGCCCTGCCTGAGTCTCATCTGAACTCCTCAGGTCATGGTCAGTTTTCAGCCTTGGTGGAGCCCCTCCTCAGGCTGGGGTGGCTGGTGGGGAGCAGTTTGCTAGGACGACGCATGTCATCTTCTGTCCTAATTATAGTCCAGATCAGCCTTCCCCTAGCTTCCTCCTGCTCCTGGGATTTCTGGACCTAGGGGGTGCTTTTTACACTTTCTGACCAAGAGGGATTTCAGGCCTCTCTGGTGAATGCACTTGCATTTACTGCTCCAACCTGAGCCAGTCTTGGCTTTACCTTCCCTGCTCATAGCCTAATTTTCCCTTTTAGAGAAGTTTCCTTTCAAAGAGAAGGTCGGGACCCTCCTGCCAGCTCCTCCTAAGAGTTGAGCTGAACGCTTCTAACTCTGTGGCAACTACAGAAAGGTATGTGTCCTGGGACCTCTGTGGAGTGTTTGAAAGAGAGTGCGGGGAAGACAGATGAGAGGGGGCTGTTTCCATACTCCACATTTAGCTCATCCCCCCATCCCCAAGCTCCCTGCTCCCACTCTCTGCCATAGAGCTCTCCTTGATTCCCCTAAGGGGATGCAGTAATTGATGATTAGCATTCCAAAGCTTGGCTTACATCCTGCTAGCCCATCATATTTAATTACATTTTAACTATATTCGTCTTCGATAATAGCACGAACATAATTTAGATAATTATCTCTCTCTCTCTTATTCTCTGACTCTGTCTCACTTAGAGCTCCTGCAACAAAAATCGCTTTCTCGGCTCAAACACATAAACAGACTCTGGGGCCAAGTGCTTTTCTCTCTCTCACAAGCAGCTGTTCTAGAAACACAATGGTTTTGAGTATCATGCAGAAAAAAAGAAAATTCATGTTTCCTTCTGCCTCTGTATTCATGTTTGTACATAGCTGGTGCTGGGAGTTGCTGTGTGTTTGTGTGCGTGTGCACACGCGCACACACACGCATCTGGGCAAGAGATTTTGTGTGGTGTAGAAACTGGGGAGGCCTTGTCAATCCAATTAGTGTCTATAAAGCACCCTCTTGGTCTGGCATTTCTTTCTTACAAGGTTTAATGGTTTCCCTCACAAATTTAAACTCTGTTGAAACTTTTAAATGTCTGGTAAGTCTTTTGAAGAGATGCATTCTTTCTAATAGGGTTTCTGTCACACTTGGACCTTATAATTAATGACTCTTACCCTTGCCTATTATCTGCCTTCTCCAGGAGATGGTCAGGAGGAGAGAGAAAGCTGGGGCTCTTCCAAGGGAACGTGTGTGTGTCTTACCACAGAGTCAGGAGTCCCTACAGACCCTCCCAAACACCAGCTGGGTCACCTGCCATCCAAGTTCCTGGTCTAACAGCGCCCCTCCTCTTCCCCCTCAGGGCAAAAGGTATTCTTCAGCAGCCTTTGGTCACTGGTTTTTCTGACGCAGCTGACCAATACAGCTGAGCTTTTTAGGTACAAAGATGTTATGCTACAAAGTTCACACCTCTAAGGAGATTTATGAACATATAAAGGGAATAAGAAATAGGTTCAGAAATCGCTACTATCCAAGATAACCCTGCTCAAAATGTAGACATCTAGAGTCTGAAAGAATTTCAACAAACCAATTCACAAGACACAGTGTGGAGATTGGGAGGTCCTCACCCACAAATTCTCCACGTTCTGTCCATTTCTTTGGAGTTCTAGAAGGCTCCAAAAATAAGGATTTTGTATAAAAAGTTCACTTTGGCTCAGCTTTGTCTGATATTGAAGGATTATCCATCATCTTCTTCAGACAAAACTCATTACTCATATGGTTCTAGGTCCACATCACAAACAAAAATCTTTTTCTTCCTCTGAAGAACCACCAAGTTGTCCCTGCACTGGGGGGACTGGCGGGAAGAGGCTGAACAGGGCTGTGTTTGTGAGTTAACAAGGGCACTCTTGCTGCCACTTGCGAGAGACCAAAAGTCCTTGCTGTCCCTGGAAATAAACACTCAGAGCAGACTTCAGGAGCCAGGCAGTGTCTAGACCAACCTTTTGCCATCCTTGGGCTGAGTCCACCAACGGCCCCTCTGGTGTGATATGATCCACTAGTGGCTGATGAGCAGAAGGGAAATCAGCAAGATGCCCATTCTGGTCACTGAGTAGTAACTCTCGGCACACAGGCGAACGAGAAGCCAGTCAACGTGGTAACCAGGAGAGGCTGTGGACTGCTGTCCTTGGTGGTGGTAAAGAGGTGCACAGATGTGGCCCTCCCTTGGAGGTGAGGAGAGCAGAAGAGCAAGGGCTCTTCATGCAGCTGAGGTTTCACATGTTGTGACGTTCCTTTCCGTAACAGACTGGGCCAAGCTGAGCCAGGCCTCTGGTGGGGCTCAGGGGGCTTGAGAAGGGGTGAGGGACGACTCGCCTCTCTTCCCTCGTGGCCCTGAACAGGGTCCAAATACCTTGATTTGCTCCACGTTGTTCGTTAGGGATATTCCTTCGTTTGATCTCTCGGTGTCCAGCTCAGGCACTTGGAAATTTTGCTGAAATTTTCATGGAATACAATCATCACCTGGGTCTGCGCCTCCACAGAAAGGATGGGGGAGCTGGCGGCTCGGCCGCACTGTCTGCCAGCAGGTAGCTCTGGGGGCTGGTAGGGAGGGCAGATTCGGTTGGCTTTCCCCGGCAAGCACAAGGCTCAACGGAAGTGTTGATTCAATGACGTGCGTGGCTCTCGCTCTGAGAGGCTTGCTTCCTCCAGGGCAGCGCCGCCTCCACATCTCCCCCAGAACCCTCCCTCCCTGATGTGCACGCTGGAAACATGAGGCCCAGGCGTGGGCAGGAGCCAATTCTCAAATGTTAAGAGTTTGGCAATTTCATTTCCTAGTGTCTTAAATACCGAAAGGACTTAGAACACAATTAGGACTAAATGCCCCCTGAATTTCACGTTCAATAAAAAAGCCTGCTTTTATGGAAATCCATGCCAAAAGCCTGTGCAGAACAAAGCCCAGCCCTGACCTCAGCAGCCCACAACACTGCACACGGCCAAGCCAGCCAGCGGCCTCCAGAAGGACCACCAGGCATTCTCTGAATCAAACCTGACCAATTTCATACCTAAAAATTACACTAAGCCCCTGCAGGGAGTCCAGATCTGATGACATGCCAAATTTGTTCAGCACCTCACACTGGGGAGATGTTCAGTAAAAACTTAAAAATAGACTCTCCCTCTCCAGCCAGTAAAGGGCCTGATATTTGCAACTGAACAGGTAAGATATTGGGGGCACTGGGGAGAGCTTTAAAAATCTCCAGCACACACAGAAAATGTTTCTTTATGATGAAAACTATCGCTCTTAGCACAGAGCCGCCCAAGATTAGCCTAGAGCCATTTAATGCACTGAAATCTCTGTGAGTTCTGTAATGAAGAGGTGACAGGTGTTCGTGGCAGGCCCCATAAAGGCCTTTTCTGGAATTTCCATAGGCTGCCACAGTCAACACAATTAAAGCAAGACAGTGAGTGACCCGCAAGCAGATGTAAGGCAGTACGTGCATGTGACAGCCTTTCTTCTGGGACATTTTCTGATGGTAAAAAAGTTGAACTAAAAAAAAAAAATCATCTTTCTCTTTTCCAGCACTTTCTTGATTAAAAAGTCACCGCCACCTTCACCTGTTGGTGACTTTCTGGATCCAGCCTTTGTTGGCCTAGACTTCTCTTAAGACTTAGAAGAGGCACATGTTCTATGGCAGGCCCCTTGCTCTCCAGGGCTGGTTCCAAGTCATTCTCCGACCCCTTCCCCAGATTCTTGGTGTACGCTGGCCTAGACCCAGGCAAGAATGAACTTCCTCCGCGACCTTGCTCTGCTCCGCTCAGCACCTTCAGCCAGGCCTCCGGCCGGCATCATACTGATGCCATCTTAGAAAGAGGCAGCCGCTGGCTCCCGTGAACTCACAAAGCACGGTGGACAAGGAGACAGGACAGGAGATGACCAGGGCATGTGCTAAACACATAAATTGAATAATTGAGATAATTTATGACACTACAGTCAGATGCCAAGCCAGGTAGGAGGATTCAGCTGGGCAAGGAGAGAGGCTGGAGGTATGGCAGGCCAGGGGTTATCTTCAGATCCTTTCAATTAGGCACAGGAACAAAATCAGGGAGAAAGAAGCTGCACAGGAGGCACCTCGCTCTTTGTGACGAATCCTGACTCCCCTCGAGCCAGCAACCTCAGAGATTCCCTCCTCATATTTCCTTTTTTGTTTTAAATAAATTTTATTTATTTATTTATTTATGGCCGCACTGGATCCTCGTTGCTGAGCGCAGGCTTTCTCTAGTTGTGGCGAGCAGGGGCTACTCTTCGTTGTGGTGCGTGGGCTTCTCATTGCGGTGGCTTCTCTTGCTGCGGAGCATAGGCTCTAGGTGCGTGGGCTTCAGTAGTTGTGGCTCGCAGGCTCAGAAGTTGTGGCTTGTGGGCTCTAGAGTGCAGGCTCAGTAGTTGTGGTGCACGGGCTTACTTGCTCTGCGGCATGTGGGATCTTCCCAGACCAGGGTTCGAACCTGTGTTCCCTGCATTGGCAGGCGTATTCTTAACCACTGGGCCACCAGGGAAGCCCCCTCCCCATATTTTCTGAACCTAGGCTGTGTGTGTGTGTGTGTGTGTGTGTGTGTGTGTGTGTGTGTGTTTGCATGCTTAAGATTTGATGCAGTGTTTTTCTTAACATCTGCTTTGAATTCTGTTCATGCCCCCAAGGCTAAGACATCAAACAATGACTTCTTTACTACTTCATAGTAAACAAGCAACCATGAGACACAAAAATATGGCTTCCTTTCAGGTTGTGTTTCAATCTACCCCTAGTTATTCACTGTGCTAGTCTCCTGCCCTGAGGGTTTTGCAGAGGTGAAGCCAGATGCCAAGAAGTCAAACTGCATTCAATGAGATTAAAAGTTATCCTTGGCACGTGGAAATCTCCTGCCATGAAATACTGTAAGACCCTTGCTGAAGCTAAATCAGCTTATTTTTCTGTATTATTTCTTGGGGAGGAAGGCTGCTGAGTGAAGGCGATGGGTGAGAAAACTAACCAGTAACTCTTTCTGATTCCATTGTCAGGCTTTAAATTCAGATAGATGAGCTATTAATCTCAGAAAGCCGGCAGTGAATGTGTGTAATAAATTTGTCATCATTTTATGTATAAACTCTCGGTCATGAGGGCTTACTGTCTGGCAGTTCACCTCTTCTGTGATATTTTCTATCCCTTGTATTTTGGAGCGGCTTAGAAAGAATATCATTTGTGTTCCTGGAGATTGGAACATAAAAAGCTCTCTGAGTGATGGAGATGTACAGGCAGGCTTCATGTCTGCCCCTGGGCTTGCTAGGCAAACAGTTTAGCGATGCTCGAGTGAACAGCACCCGGGGACAGGAATCACTCGTCCAGGCCCAGGAGCACACTCACCCCCCCGACAGCTGCTAACGAAGGCCCTGTTAGTGCTGGATGACGTCGCACACGCCCATTGGCTTTCTGTCAAGGACTGTCGAATAGAGCTGTTGGTAATCACAGCTGGCAAGTGGTTTAGTCAATATTTTTGAAAAGTTCAGCCAAGTGTGTGAAAGCACAAAGTGGATTTTCCTAAAGTTGCTAGATGACGTTTGCTCATCTCCCCGCTTTGTTATGGCTCTGCCCCCACCAGGATCTCACTCGTGTCCTGCTGAGCAGTCCCGAAGGGCCGTGGGGTATGAGATGCTGAAATGGATGAAATTTCAGCTGTTTTGTCATTCAGCTGTTTTTTTTTTTTTTTTTTTTTTTTCCCCATCAAGTCAGCAGAACTCTAGATCTGAAAATCTGTACTGAGAAGGCTTTAAACTAGAGATTAACAACAACCAAAAACCCTAATACCACTGCCATTAATAACAATTCCAACCTTCACCTAGATACTGGTCTGAGGAGAAGACCCCTCAGTATCAATTTTAAGGCTTTGGGAAGGATACCTATATTTTCACCCTTCACTCCTTGAAGGACCATTGCTCTATTCTATAACTGAAGATGACAAATGTCCTTTTGGAACCATTTCTTCTGTATGTGACAGAATTAAGAATGCAACCGTGACACTGCACCACCTGTGGACTCAGTGCACGTGATGGGTGATAGCTGTACCTCTGGGAGATCGATCTTCGCTTTTGTGATTTTCTTATCTTCAATTTAATAACCTCTGTTGGAAAGATCATGACTCCCAACTTTGAGTCAAAACGTCCTGTTAGCAAGGGGATCTGGGACCCAGAAGACTGGTACAGGCTCTGCAGAATGCTTCTGAGAGCCCCTGGTTGGGACCCCTTTTCATAGCAAGTGAGTCTGGTTAGATGCACTAGTGTGCATTCCACAGAAATGCAGGATTTGGGAAACATAGGTTCCCTCTGAAGATCTAGATGTTGGGACTCTCAAGTCTGGGTCCACATGTGTAGTAGCTGGTTTATGTGCCATATTCCTAAACTCTATTATTTCCCTCCAGCACAGGAGTGCTTAGCAGCTGGCAAATTCTGAAGAATTTGCCACGGCAGTGAAATTCTCACTGGTCCTCATAACAGCAGTACACAATGACCTGTGCTGTAGCTGTCACTAGCACCTTCATAGTCAGTGAAGAATAGGGCAACTACCTTCTGGAGAGAACAAAGGTGATGCTCTAGTCCATAGGAGGTGCGTCCATAGTGATTCTGATGTGCTATCCCGGGGTCTCCAACCTGAGCACCTCAGCATTGCCTGGAGGGTGTGCTGGCACAGACCGCTCGCACCCACCCCCCAAGTTTCTGATTCAGTAGGTCTGGGGTGAGGCCTGGGAATCTTCATTTCTAACACATTCCCAGGTGATGCTTACAGCCTGGGCACCACACTCTGAGACCCACTGCTCTACTCTATAACAAAGAGGATGAGCTTATGTTCCACCAGGTAGGAAGCAGCAAGTCGGAAAAGTCTAGGGAGGTTTTAGAATGAGGGAACCAGGAAGACTTAGGAAGATCATTTTAGTGGCAGTGAGGATGGGGGATTGAAATGGAGGTGATACTGTGGGCAGGAAGTTCCAAATTCAGCTTTCAAAAGTACTCCATAGATACCCTGGTTAGGTGGAGACGTCTGCTGGCCAGGGATCACCTATGGGAGAGGAGCTGGGGTGAAGCAGGAACCCCACCAGACAGGAGCCACAGTGGCAGGGTCTGGGTCCGGGTTCTGCCACTCACTAGCTGTATGGCCTTGGGTGACTCACTTGCTCTCTGGAGTCTTTGCTGTCACACCTGGAGAACACCTATCCTGCAGGTAGTCAGGAAAGTTAAATGAGGCAGAGGCTGGAAGAACACTCTATAAACTGTCCCTGTAAGTGTCAGACATCCTCTGCTGCCACTAGCTGTGTCCATGACCAATTTCCTGCCTGCTGCAGCAGCCCCCTGACCCTCCCTTACCTGTGGATTCTACCCAGGCCCTGGCCCAATCTTACCCCCAGTGAGCGGGAACACAGGAAGTCACTCAGTTGTTAGGTGAGCCCTACTATGGGTCCTGCTCTCGTGTACCTGGATGCTAGAAGTCGGCTCTCACTTCATTCCTGGTCATTCAAAAAACATGTCATACCCCTGGTTCCAGAAATTATTCTATACTCAAGTCTATGCCTACCCCCTCCAGGGTCAGCAAACTTTTACTGTAAAGAGGCAGACAGTAAATATTTTAGACCACACAGCTCCCTGTCACATATTCTTCTTTATTCGTTACAACCCTTTTAAAATGTAAAAATTGTTCTTAACTTAGCGGCCATATAAAAACAGGCTATGGCCTGAATTTGGCCCCAACTGCTGCTCTATCCAAACCTTTCACTCCCTAAAGTCCTACAGTCGTGCCCTAACCTTTCCAGCCCTCCTAGGGCTACAGTCTGTTTCTGAACCCCAGTTTCCAAGGCTGGGTCCCTGCTGCCACTTGCCTGGGACACTCCCTAAGCTGTGCTATTTGCCTTTGCTCTAGAACAACCCCCTGGACCTGCTGACTTCCCCGAGGATTGCTTATCCTGACGTTCACCCCCTCCTATTTCAGAGACCTTCCCAAACATTCTGTTCCATCGAAGTACGTTGGGCCCATGTCCACGTCTGGAAGTTCCTGGTCTAAATTGTCTACCACCAATTGCCTGGGCTCTAACCCTCAGACTGAGTGTGACCACGGACAGAAGCTCACAAAAAGGACAGCCATGCTGAAGCTATGCCTGGGCAACTTTATAAAGGAAACACTCGCTGTGATCCCGACATCATCTTGACTTAATTTTTTCTTTTATAAATTTATTTATTTATTTATCTTTGGCTGCATTGGGTCTTCGTTGCTGCATGCGGTCTTTCTCTAGATGCGGTGAGTGGGGGCTACTCTTCGTTGCGGTGTGCAGGCTTCTCATTGTGGTGGCTTCTCTTGTTGGCAGAGCACAGGCTCTAGGCACGCAGGCTTCAGTAGTTGTGGCACGAGGGCTCAGTGGTTGTGGTTCTCGGGCTCTACAGAGCAGGCTCAGTAGTCGTGGCACACGGGCTTAGTTGCTCCACGGCATGTGGGACCTTCCCAGTCCAGGGCTCGAACCCATGTCCCCTGCATTGGCAGGTGGATTCCTAACCACTGTGCCACCAGGAAACTCCCTTGACTTAATTTTTTATTCTCAAATCCCAATGATCAATAGACTGTATATTTCTTAGACACAAACTTTTATTTATTTATTTATGGCTCTGTTGGGTTTTTGTTGCTGTGCATGGGCTTTCTCTAGTTGTGGCGAGTGGGGGCTACTCTTCCCTGCGGTGCGCGGGCCCCTCACTGCAGTGGCCTCCCCTGTTGTGGAGAATGGGCTCTAGGCATGCGGGCTTCAGCAGTCATGGCATGTGGGCTTCAGCAGTTGTGGTTTACAGGCTCTAGAGCACAGGCTCAGTAGTTGTGGCACATTGGCTTAGTTGCTCTGCAGCATGTGGGATCCTCCTGGACCAGGGCTCAAACCCGTGTCCCCCTGCATTGGCAGGCGGATTCTCAACCACTGCTCCACCAGGGAAGCGCGACACAAACATTTAATGAGTAGGTACATATGACATTTAATTTCTATGTATATGAAATGTAATTTCTAGTTCTATATAGCATTTTATCTAATTGCAGAAAAACAATCCACTTGTTGAGTCTGGCTTTCTAGATAGACCCTCCTCTCTCATAGGGTTTTTTGTGAGTGCCCACCCAGACTGTGACCAACTTTGGCGACACCGACAGCTACTGATGACTAACTAGCTCTTTGTGTAGGTCTAGTAAAAAGCAACACACATCCAAGTGCTGTTCAGTCTGTTCCTTCAGAAGGAAAATGAGGCCATTACTTTACTACTTTCTCTTCCTTAGACTAAATGTTCTCTCCTTACTAAATTAGCCACCTAAGTCCACCTTCTCAAAGTTCATCTTTCTGATTAATTCTCTGACTTGAAATTGTTCCAATTTTGTCAGACCAACTAGGAGTCTGTCATGCATCTCACATGCGACCTGACTGTGGAGCAACACAACCACAAAGTTGTGTTATTTACTGAGAATAACACAGGCCAGGTGGTCTTGAGATGGGTGAGCGTTCCTACTGGAAAATTAACTCAGCAGTCACACAAGATGAAGAAGCAGATAATGCTGGCCGTTTTTGCCACACGAGCCACCGTTATACATTTGGTATACTTTTCCACAAACATGATAACCTAAAATACATACACAAATACAAATAATCCCCAAACTGAGGAAGGCATTCAGCTATCCCTGTCATCTCAGAGACGCTCTCCAAAGAGCTGACAATTAGACCCTCTTCGGCTAATTTATTTTTAATATGCCATATCAATGGTATTTGATACAGTAATATGGTATGTCAGATACATGAGTTATCATGGCTCTCTGTGCTTGAAATACTGACGTCAACAATCTGTGGTCGTGAATTTGTTAAACATCTAGATGTAAGAAAGGCGGTCCGTGTTGAAGGCTGCAGTATCTGGCTCTCTGGGCCAGGTGCACGGACGGGTGGTCTAAGTATCCTAGGGGGTACTTTGCTTGCTCCTAGATAATTTCACACTTGCAGCATTCATGTTCTCTGCGAGGGAGGGTTTGGGGTAAATTGGAGAAAAATCGAAACTGATGGGCAGCTGAGGATGAAACCCCCGAATGTCCCCCACCGGCACCATCCGTGGATGTTAGCGGTTGGTTGGTGAAGGAACACGTTTACACTGTCATTTACGTGGGAACCTTGCCTCTGGGCAGCTGGGGAGAGACACTTTCACCAGATGCCCTGTTTTCAAGAGACACCAGTTTTATGTTTGGTGGAAAATGTTAACAGTGAGCCTGCAATGCAACCGCTTATAAAAAAGCAGAAAAGAAATTAAAAAAAGTGGCCCCACGTTGCTTGGCACTGTGGTTCTGGGAGACTGAGCTTTCCAGCCCCACTGAAGAGCAAGCTGTGTTCAGCGTCAAGCTGAGGAGAAAGATCCTTTGAATGGGAGCATACTCTTGGCTTTCTTTGAATAAGCTACTTTGGCAGTGAGAAAAGCTCCTTACCACCCAGAAGTAGCTTGTACTTGAAATACTGCTAAGAAAGGGGTGGAACACCATCAGCGTTCTCACTGGGACCCGAAGCTACCCTTCTGCACGGTTTGACAATATACACTTGTACTGGCCAACAAGGGACGCTTTACTCAACTCTCATAAAGTTTTACAATGTATGATTCATTTCAGAAATGAGACTTGATAATGCAGATTTATCACAAGGAGAAGCCTGCCTTTAAAATGTGATTTAATGATGCCTATACTTATTCACTGACATCTTTATAAAACTGTTAGTGTGGAAATATATTTGTCTTTTCGACAAATAATTCTTCCTTTTACAAGTGTCGTGCAATACAAGGGCTGTACGTTAAAGATGCAGTGGAAAGGGTAGCCGTGGTCTAATTATGCCAAGGCAGCCTTGCATGGAGCACTATTGCTGTCTTCTTCAGATTCTGGGGACACCACCAGGCACAGCAAACATCTCCTCCTTCCCTGCAACCCCTACCCACGCGTGAGTCCCCAGCTCAGGGCTGCTACTGTAACCAGAGGGAGAGGAAGCCTCCCCAAGGTCACACAGATGCAATAATGCAGTAAATAAATAAGCTTCTGATTATGATTTAATGCTGCTTTTCTTCCTACCTAAACTTGGTTTATGAGCAGATCTTGATGATTCAACCTTTCAGCCAATTAGAACAGAAGGTTTGATGGACAACAAATGAATAAATAACATTTTAGTGCAGGAGACAGAATCACCCTCCCTTATTAATCAGTCCCTCTGCCTGTGTGCAGGTAACGCGATATTTATCACGCCCTCTCTTACAGTCCCTTGGGGTGTCATTTCATGGCCTACCAGTAAAAACTTCACATTTACAGCAACTGCCCCTCTATTACTGTCGATAACATCTAATTGATATGTCAAACCTCAAAGGAGTGCAGTAAATTGAAACGCTGCCTCCCCAAAGAAAACAAACTGGCAAACAGGTAAATCAGCACCTGCCTTCCTGCAATCACCCAGCCACCCCCAGTCCAAAGCCTCCCACCAAGAGGCCACTGGCACCATCTTTCCTTCCGTCTCGGATATCTAACACCTCAGTGCACAAACGCAGGCCAAGAGCACCATAGAGTCATGCCTACAGAATGTCAGTGAACCCCGAGCTCAGCGCACAGCAAGCCACTGCAATGAAATCATTTTGCCAGTGAAAGCCCAGCGCGACAGTGGCACCACAAGTATTAGGCGGGCTGTACTCTGGAAAAGAACAATATTAACGACTAACAACAATAGTGCAGACTTTCTCTGAAGAGTAGGCAGTGCTGTCAGAGATGTGATCTCATTTACCTTCCAAATATCTCCACAGTGCAGGGAGGAGCTGGGATTGTTCAGAAGAAATTGTTCAGAAGAACAATCATTGTTCAGAAGAAATGAAGCCCAGAGAAGGTAAGAGACTGGTCTCAGCAGTTACTATGAATCAAATACATTTGACATTGAACTGTAAGATTTGTCTTAAAAACAGGGCTCGCTGCCACTCAAATATAACACTTAAAAGTATTAATAAAAACGCTTAAATATCACACTGATGAAGGGAGAAAGGACTAAATTAGCACTGATAATTCATTCAGTTTATTTACTTAACAAAAGAGCTCTGATTTTAATCATGGACAAAATGAGATGTAGTATATAATCCCGTGGGGGCACCATGAACTGAAAAGGTTCTAGCTGAAGAACAGATCACGCTCATCTCTGTCTCTTATAGGAAAAACCACACCTAGCAAATGTAAACAGATAAGTAAAACGTACATTTAAAGCTAGATGTGTTACACACACGTAAGCAGGCCACATGGCCGCATGTGTTCTTTCTGGCATCCCATTCTAGTTTTCCTCCTGCTGCTTTATTCACTTATTCTTTACCTCTTTTTTTGTCTTTTTAAAAAATAGATCTGATGTGGGCAAGCCAAAAGAAATGAGGTTCTAATCCTGAGTTTGGGGGAAGATATGTAGATTATCACAACGATTTTAAAGCACTCTAACAACTGAGCCCACCAAACTACAGTGCTAGGTCATCACCCTTCTAAGAAGGGGAAGGTGTGCCTGCACAGGAATTCTGAATTTAGATACTCAGTCACCTTTCTTCCCACCCAGGTCCTCGCCAACCACAGGTCTGCCCTCACCCTGTCACCCTACTCCTGCTCACTTTTACCATTTCAGCCAAACATTTTCTTTGTCCCCTTTGCTCCTTTCCTTTTTTTAATCTGTCACACGCAGCCCCAACATCTTTCCCAATTTCTCATCTTGCTCTGGAAATCCCCGTCTTGGTCTTACTTCTCCCTCTGGGAGTTCTTAACGATTCTGAGGTATGGATAACTCAGTAATAAGATTCGAGTCTCATGGCCGCACAACCTCCTTTTCTACGTTGTCATTCCTCTTCTGGGATTTCATCTGTCTGCCTGGTCCAGCTGGCAGCCCCTGGCCAAGGGTTCCTAATCTTGGATATGGCCACGAGCACACTTCTGGATGAGGGCCATCTCATAATGATGAGGAAAAAAGGACTGTCAAAACCAGTGCCACTGCTTAGGGAAAAAGGAGCCTTGGGGCAAAACCAATGTTAGATGAAACACAAAGCCTTTTAGAGATTACCAGCCAAAGTTCGTAAAACGTATAAACAGCAATGGAGAGACTCTGTATCGGAAGATCTGAACAGGGGTAAGGGAATGCCAATGAACGAAAGGTAAAAACGTAACAGAAAGAGCTTGTCTGAGACAAAGATGTACAGGAGAGAGAATGATCCGTCACTGAGCCAAAGACCATATGTAGCGGGTTCAAATATAAGCTAACTTTTTCTTCCATTTCTGATTTTCATGATTTATATATTTAATCAGAATTATTCAAATACTGTCCACTACACATCTGTAGCTTAACATGGGGCTGGTTTCAGAGTATGTGTCAGGTGGTGCTTACACTGCTTACAAGGCTTGGTCGTTCAGAATGAAATTGTAATTTCAAGGTAATAATGAGATGTGATGCTGCAATTCTACAGTCTAATTAGTGTAAATCCATAAATGTGGGTCAGAAAGTCACATTTAGTTTAAGGTAACTAACTTCTGATGGAATTCCTGCTGGTACATTGTGACTGTCTTAATGAGCTCCCTTATGAGATGGGCACATACCACCACCGTGGACAGAAGACAGGAAAGCACACGCTTCCTCTGCGTGTGCCCCCAGGGCAGCCTCTGCATTTGTCCCTACACGCTTGGTCAGAAGTCCATTTACTCACTTCTCTGCATCTGGAGCCCTAAAGTCACCCATCCCTCCTCCCACGGACAAATGGAACAAGAACAAATCAGTTAAGGTAGCTGCCATCTCTTGCCCCGTGGTGTGCCCTAGCATCTCTAAGATCCATTTGAATTAAGTCACCGGCAGTCACATTCAGAGGTAACAGGAAGAGGCAGAATACTCAGGGTACATTAGGAAGCTAGCCTAGCAGAACCTGAAGGTGAAGGCCAAGGACGTCCCCATTTGGTAAGATCTATGAAAACAGAGACATTCTCTGGCCCTAAAGCTGCTGATGTCCTCCCGGGGAACCATTCTTTCAGTAACTCAAAAAACATTGTATGTGCCAGGCATCATATGCATGCTAGGAATGTAGGTAGGAACAAAGCAGACCCCTACTGTTATGGAACTTAAAGCCTACTGGGAAAGACATACATAAATAAGTAAATTACAAATAACATAAAATTATAAGTTGTGACACATATTAGGAAGGAAAAGAAATTGGTGCTATGAGAGAATAGCAGAGGAGGCCAACTCTAGCTTGGCTGGCAATGGTCATTTAACCAGCCAGGCAAAGAGCAGAGAGATTAGGGACTACCTATGAGAACGCAAAGAAGCCTCAGGGGCAACCTTGGCTTCAAGGAGCTTATGATCTAGTTGAAGAGATCTAACATGCGGGATCTTAGCTCCCTGACCAGGATCAAACCTGCACCCCCTGCAGTGGAAGCGCAGAGTCTTAACCACTGGACTGCCAGGGAAGTCCCTAATGACATCTTCTCTTTGTTTAGAGTTTTACCACTTAAAGATCACCTCCAGTACACCAATTGACCTGAGGCAGATGACGCATAGATAACAAGAGAAGACTAACAAGATACAAGCACAGCTCAATCAGCGAGCACAGTCCATTGGCTGGGACAGAATACAAGGCTAAAGATAAGAGGTGGATTAGCTTCTCCACTTCCCAGGAGTTCCAAATCCTAAGGCACAACAGCCTGTCTTGCCCCAAGGTACTGAGCTATTCCTGTGCCTGCCTGCTCCCTTATAAAAGCACCTGCTCTGGGCTTCCCTGGTGGCGCAGTGGTTGAGAGTCCACCTGCTGATGCAGGGGACACGGGTTCGTGCCCCGGTCCGGGAAGATCCCACATGCCGCGGAGCGGCTAGGCCCGTGAGCCATGGCCGCTGAGCCTGCACGTCCGGAGCCTGTGCTCCGCAACGAGAGAGGCCACAACAGTGAAAGGCCCACGTACCGCCCCCCCCAAAAAAAAAACAGTTTAAAAAAGCACCTGCTCTAACCTGCGCTCTCTGCTCCGTCCAAAGGAATGTTAGGCTTGTTCAGGTTACGAGAAAGAGGTCACCTCAGGTTTCAGAGAGGGGATGAGAGGGCAAGACCCTCTCTCTTGCGGATGCTGATCCCTACCTAGGCAGTTGGACTGCGCAATTCAAAGAATGGTGATCTGTGCATAAGGAACTGCCTGTGGCCGCCCTTCTCAAGACGGACCAACAGGCAGGCCCTTGGATGCTTTCACACCAACTGAGCAGAGCACCACAGAGATAAGTGAGTGGGGGGCCTTTCTTCTGCTGCAACCCTGCAAAAGGGAAGTCAGCAAACGGGGGCTTATGGCACACAGCACACCCTAACCCTAACCCTAATCCACCACAAGGCGGTGGATGTGCGTAACAGATCCGTGAGTGGGGATGAGACGTGATCAAGATGAGTCTGGCCGGGCAGCTCCAACTGGCCCCAGAAAAACACACACAACAAAAAAGGGTGAGAAGAGAAAGGTTAAGAATCTAGGGGATATGCCATGACTCTTGACTTTGGAAAAACAACTATTAAAAACTCTCAAACCTGAGATGTGGGTCGAAGAACACTTAAAATCTCACGGTGCTTGCTCAGGTGTGAGGGCACATGGGTACGCGTGCAAGCACACGCAGTCCCAGAATTACCCCCCCAACCCCTGGACGTAAGAGGCTTCTGAAGCCATTTGTGGTACCACGGGGATCCAATTAACCACAGTCTCTCACAAACAAAACACTAGTTAGACATGAAAAACTGCTGTGGCCCATCAAAGGCGAGCCTACAGCTGACAGAGCAGCCCTGAATGAAACAAAGACCTAAAGACGGCAGGGTTGTCTTGCAAGCAATCGACTCTCTAACCACAATTTGACCCAGGATTTTACAGCTGAAACAAGCAAAGGTTGGGCAGTGTGAGTGTTACCACTTAACAGGTGTGTCCTGGAGTGGCCTTCTCATTCAGCATGTGCCTCAGGCTTCCCTAGTGCAAAGTCACTTCCCAGGGAGACCAAATGCTGTACCCAAGGAGACGCAGAACATCGTCTAGAGAGGCGGTCAGATATTTCCTTTCTTCAAGTTTTCAGAGTTCTGATTGCTCTCCAAAGGAGACCAGTTCTGGGGTTTGTGCTTTGAAGTCCTGGCTGAAGTCATTAGTGTTGCCACTTAATGTTGTTTTAAGAGCACATATTTATTATGTGGTTCACAGTCATATTCTTCTACCTCCGGGCTTCAAATTCCTCAGATGTTTAATCCAAAGATTCTTGAAAGCCTAACCAATGAGGCTTTCAAAAATAGCTTAAGAATAAAGAGCCGCACAATGAAGCCTGGCTGAATGCTCAGAAGCCCCGCCGCTCCCCCCACCCCTGCTTCGGTGACTGTCCTTGTCCCCTCTGCTCTGATGGGCAGGAGGGAAGGAACTTAATCCAACAGCAGAAAGTGGCCAGAACAGCACGGCTGGCTGGCCCCAGGGGCAGGCTGAGTTAGCTGCTTGAGGAATAGGTTTGAGAGCTTCAGAAGAGGCCACAAACACATCTACAGAAGGTCACAGCTCCGTGTCTACGAAAAACGAGTGCTCGCTTTCCCTCGTGCTTGCAGCTCCTCCTGCTGACGGAGCTGGGGGTGAGAGTGTAAGGGAACAGGTGGCGTGGGCCTGGCAGTCTGTCCATGCTGAGAACCCAGGCACCTCGAGTCTGATGACTGGACAGACTTGAGAACAGTGGGTTCTGTTGCAATTGGCACTTCTGGAATGATGTGTGGTACTTTCCTCAGAAGAAGTCCCTCTGCCTCACCCTCTGGCCCTCGGCTGTCCAGCCTGCTGAATGGTTGCCCAACTCTGCTCCACTGTCTGCCTCTGGGCACCAGGGCACAGAGTTATGAAGAGTTTTTCCTGGCCACCCCACTTCAGCTTCTCACCTGGAAGACTTCATGTCCCCACTGCAATGGCTCTAGCTCAGACTCCCATGACCTCTCATCTCTAACTGCTGCTCCCTGGCTTTCCTGTCTCTGGTCTCTCTTACTCCCAATTCAGTCTACTTATTGTTACAAGAACAATCTACCTGAATAAAGCACACTTTTATGACTCCTCTCTTCTGCCCAAAGAGTAAGGTTAAACTCTCTGACATGGAATCCAGGGATTTCCACAGTCTGGTTCCAGTTTGTCTCTCCAGTCTTCTCTCCAGCTTGTTTCCTGTTGGCACACTAGACTTCAGGGGCAGCCTGGAGCACACTTCTGGACAAGCCTTCCTCATCCTCTAACCGAGAAAGGGCAGTCCCTGGACCTTCCATCTACTCTCCAATCATGCCAAACCGTGCTTATCACCTAAATGTGCCAAGCTACTTCACACCTCATGCCTTTGTACACGTTCTTCCTTTTGCCTGAAAGGCCTCCAAATGCCCTTCCCCACCCTAGCTGGTACCCCGCCCAGCACCCACTCATCTGTCAGCGTTCGGCATAAGTGGTACTTCCACCCAGAGACTGTTCTCAACCCTTCTCAGGTAGAATGGTCACTCTCCCCACTGTGTCCCACACTTCTATGGTGGCATCAGGAATACTTTATTGCACTTACTTGTTTATATATCCCTCTCTCTGGACCATATCTGAACTCCATAAGTTCAGGGACTTTTTTTTTTTTTTGATAGTAACTGTCTCAGAGTAGATGCTCACTAAATGTGTGTTCAAAGTGTGAATAAAAAATTTGAGTGCCAACCTCTGGGGTTAATAGAATTAGGGTCTCTTTTCCACAAAATAGCTCTGCACACATTTAAAGATAATTATCATGACCTCACAACTCCCTCAGTCTTGTCTTACTTGGTCTTGTTTTATCCCTAGTTCCTTCAGTTGATCCCCCCTCCCCATGAAACAGCTTCACCTTCCTGAACTCTCATCACCTGGTCCCCGTCAGTGTACCTCTTTAAGCACGAACACATCTGTCCTGACCAGCAGAGAGCACAACAGGAAGGTCGCATGGGCACATGGACACTACACAGTCAGCGCACACTAAGACTGCTGAAGGTCTGCAGCAGCCTCATCCTAACCATTACCTCGTACTGAGTTTGTGGCCAATTAAAACCGCAGCTCTTTTTCACATGAACTTCTCTCAAGCTTGACTGCCCCCATACTGTACTTACACAATTGATTTTCTGAACCTAAGTGAAGGGCATCACATTTATCCCCATTAAGTCCCATCCTGTTGGTTTGGTCCCACATTAGAGGTTGGAGAGATCATTTTGAATCTCATGTCTGTCATCTATCACAGTAGTCATCCCTCCTAGCTTTGTCTCATCTAGAAATTCAGGAAGCGCGCCTTCTGTCTTTTTTCAGGGCACTGATAAAAACAGCGAAATGTTGAAATGTCCAGGACCAAGGACAGAGCCAGAAGGTGCATATCGAGATCTCTTTCTCTCCTCTCCCCGGTCCCCATCCTGGTCTCCAGTCCATCAGCAATATGTTTTCCACAGCCAACCACTTCTCACCATCTCCAGTGTCACCATCCTAGTCCAAGACCCTGTATTCTCTTTATCAGGGTTATAGCATCAGCCTCCTTACTGGTCTCCCGGCTCTGTATTTATCTCCTTACAATTCATTCTCCACACAGCAACCAGAGTGACCTTTAAAAAGCAGAGGGGCTTCCCTGGTGGCACAGTGGTTAAGAATCCGCTTGCCAATGCAGGAGATGCGGATTCGAGCCCTGGTCCAGGAAGATCCCACATGCCGCGGAGCAACTAAGCCAGTGTGCCACAACTGCTGAGCATGCGCTCTGGAGCCCGCAAACCACAACTGCTGAAGCCTGTACGCCTAGAGCCCGTGCTCCGCAACAACAGAAGCCACCACAGCGAGAGGCCCGCGCACTGCAGCGAAGAGTAGCCCCCACTTGCCGCAACTGGAGAAAGCCGACGCGCAGTAACAAAGACCCAACGTAGCCATAAATAAATAAATAAATAAACATTTTAAAAAATAAAAAGCAGAAATCAGATCATACCACTCCCTTGCTTAAAACCCTCCAATAGCTCCCATTGCTCTTAGAATCAAATTCATCCTCCTTACCAAGACCTAAAGGTCATATACAATCTAGATGCACAGGCCTCCCCATCTCCTCTTGTGCTGCTCTCTGACTCCTTCTCCAAGCTTCAGCTGCCCTAGCCATCGTTCTGTTCTGCATACACACCAAATTCATTCCTTCTTCATGGCCTTAACTCCTCCTTAAATTCTCTTCCCCCCAGCTTTTGTGAGGTTGGCTTCTGTATCACTTATCTCAAATGTCACTTTTTCAGAAAGGCTGTTCTGACCTCCAGTAGCTGTTTCTTGCCTACCACAGTCTTGTCACTATCTACATACTACCTTGTATCATTTGCTTCATAGCATTTATCAGTAGTGAAAACTTATTTTTCTGTTACTGCCTGTTTCCCCCTACTAGGATGTAAACTTGATGAAAGTAGGGATGCTGTCTGCCTTGTTCAGTGCTTAACACTTAGTAGGCACTCCATTTGTTTATTTCTTGGATGAATGAAAAATAGTGAGATTCATAGAATCAGGATAAGTCAAATATATTTGCTATGACTTCACTTGCATTAATAAAAATGGTCCTTGGTTCCATTCTTTCACCATTATTATCATCAACTTTGTAATTAATATTTTATGATGTCATCAAATAATCAAACTGAATTACTAACATTGAGTTAGGTCAGACAACAATTGGTAGTAAAGATGCATTATGTAAGATAACACAGACACGCTACTCAAAAACTATGTACTATGAGAGACGTCTCTGATGTTGGTACAGAATTAACATCTCGTATGTAGCTTGTAGTTACAGGATTAGATTGTTTTCATCATCAAAAGAGCCATTTATGAGGGCTCCGGCTCAGTCAGGTCAAATGTCTCTAACTCCTGTATTTATATATACTTATATATATTCCAATATAACATTAGGGGCAGGGATCATTCTGACTTCAAAATCTGAATTTTATTGACTTAGAATCCCATTACAATGCCAGTGTGAGACTTGATTTACAGTAGGAACTCCTACTGTTGACCCAGTGGCCAACACACTGAAGCTGGCTATAAAAGGGACTGGATGACCCGTCAAGAGCCACTGACGCCTGCACTAGCTCCCAGTGGCTTCTGTGGCCCAGTCACACGTCAGGAAGGTAGGATCATCCTTTTTTACTGTGACAGCAATGCTCTCTGGTCTGTGCTTTGCCCTCTTCACACCCAAAAACCCCAGAATGAACTCTCTGGATTTGCATGTAAATTTAAAATGTGTTAAAGCAGTAATTCCTGGTCTAGCCACAGATCTATGGGGAGAGAGCCTTGAGAGACAGGGAAGAGGTGAGGCAGGTCAGGGAACCAGGAGAGAAGGGAAAAGAGAATCGATACCCCACACCGCTCTCCTTCCTTCTCAGCAGAATCTCAAGGAAAAGGCAAAGGAGATGTCATGGACAGGAAAGTTCTGTTTCCCTGCCGCAGTTTTCGTCCAGCTTCCTTCCACAGCTAAGAACCCTACCAATAGCAGTGTGGTCCTTCCATAAGCTGAAAGCTGCAGGGGTCTGCCAGAGTTATCAAATCTGGACAAAGAAGGTACTTCCTACTGCCCAGAGCTGTCCCTGCTGCCCGACATGGAGAGTCCTCCTTGTAGGGCAGTTCTAGCTGTGGTCAGGAAATGTGCCCCAGACTCTTTTTTTCTTTGGGGAAAAAACAAAAACAAAACACAACTTTACTGTGACATAATTCACACACCAGAAAATTCACCCTTTTAAAGCGTACAATTCAATGGTTTTTAGTCTAGTCACAGAATTGTGCAACCATCACCACAATCAATTTTAGGACATTTTCATCATCCCGAAAAGAAACCCCTTAACCTTTAACAGTCATCCCTTATTCCCCCAATACCCGCAGCCCCTGGAAACCAATAATCTACTTTCTGTTTCTAGGGATTTGCCAATTCTGGACATTGCATATACATGGATCATACAAATATGGTCTTTTGTGACTGGCTTCCTTCTTGTAACAAAATTTTTCAAAGTTCACCCATGTTGTAGCATGGATCAGTACTTCATTGCTTTTTATTGCTAAATAATATTCCATGGATATACCACATTTTGCTTACCTATTCATCAGTTCATCGACATTTGCATCGTTTCCAATTTGGGGCTATTATGACTAATGCTGTTATGAATACTCATGTACAAGTTTTCAAGTGGACATATGTTTTCATTTCTCTTGGGTAGATACCTGGGAGTGAAGTTTCTGGGTCCCATAATTTCTTTTTAATGATTATGTTGTCCATGAGTTTCTTTTTTTTTTTTTATAAGTTTTAAAAAATGTTTTATTAATTTTATTTTATTTTTATTTATTTTGGCTGCATTGGGTCTTTGTTGCTGCACGTGGGCTTTCTCTAGTTGTGGCGAGCGGGGGCTACTCTTCATTGCGGGTGTGTGGGCTTTTCATTGTGGTGGCTTCTCTTGTTGCGGAGCACGGGCTCTAGGTATGCAGGCTTCAGTAACTGTGGCATGTGGGCTCAGTGGTTGTGGCTTGCAGGCTCTAGAGTGCAGGCTCAGTAGTTGTGGCACACGGGCTTAGTTGCTCCGCAGCATGTGGGATCTTCCTGGACCAGGGCTCGAACCTGTGTCGCCTGCATTGGCAGGCGGATTCTTAACCACTGCACCGCCAGGGAAGCCCTGTCCATGAGTTTCTTGAGTTCCAGTTGTGATTTTTAAGTTCTAGATTAGGAAACAGATGATCGGGATCATTCATGCACATTAACATGTACTGAGCTTCGACCAAGTGGCAGGAGTGTAGTAGTGAACAGACCAGATTCAGGTTCTCCCTCATCACTTAAGAAGAGGTGTGCAATTAAAATGGTTTCTTTTGAATCCTTCAAGTGGTTTTACCATCTAACCAGGCCTAAAATCCTCCCCTCCCTTGTCAAGTCTGTGAGTCTAGTTTCAGAATCGATCAAGGAAGAGCAGAAGGGCTTTCCCACATTTAGCCTGAGTTGGGGATTCCAGCTCTTCCAAGTTTAGTCTGGAGAGGTCAGGATAAGATCCAAAGAGGGGGTGCCACTGAGCTGGACATAAAGAATGACCTAGAATTCAGAGAAGGGGCAGGGGGTGGGGAGGGACAATAAAGACCAGCATTCCAGGTAGTGGCAGTGGCATATGGAAATGTCACAAAGATGAGAAAGCACAGACCATGTCCAGAGAACAAGTAGTAGCCCACAGCAGTGAAAGCAGAGTGGGTATACAGAAGCAATGAAAGGAGGTGGATATAAAGTTTGGGGTCAGACTGCAAGATCCTGCATGTCAGGCTGAGGCATCTGGATTGTGGGAAAGTGGGTGTATGAAAGCTCTGTTTCACAGTGGTAACTCTAGAGGTAGACTGGAAGACAGACTGGAGGTGGAGGGAGGAGACTGAGGAGAGACCACCTGAGAGCCAGTGAGAGGACAGAAGCAGACGGAATCGACTTAGACAATGGAGAGCATGGAGTTGAGTATGACTAGATGTTTCTAGGTGGCGGAATAGATGGATGTGAATATAGAAAAAGGCATTAGATTGTGTGGGTCATTGTGTGAAGCTGGCCATGGAGGATTCCCCATCCCCTCTCCCCGGAAGTACAGAGCCCCACAGGCTGCCCTGTCCCTTGGTGATGGAGACACTCTTCATGGGCAAGAGTAAAGTGGAAAGCACCAGTGCTAGCTCTCCTGACTCGTTTCTACCAGAGCGCCTCAATCCTAGAGGAAACCAAAGAGATATTTTCCTTCACCATCTCTGAGAGACACAGAGACACATTAGTGGGGCTGGCAGAGTCTCTCCTTCCTAACATCAGTCATCCATGCATCTGGCAGGCATACCCCCTACCTCTCCCACCCCACCCTTTTTTTCCCTGAATGATGAAGTTCTTTTATTTAACAATATATTTTTTAATTGAATAAATATGACATGTAACATTGTATAAGTTTAAGGTATACAGCATGCATTTATATACTATAATATATAAATGCATTGATGCATTTATATATTATAATATGATTGCCTTTATGGCAATATTTATATTACATAACTATAGTATAATATTATTGTCTATATTCATTACACTGTGCATTGGATCTCTATGGCTTATTTACTACTCATTACAAGTTTATACCCTTAAACACCATTAATCTTATCTCCCCCACCATCCCCATCCCCGGTAACCACCATTTTACTATCTGTTTTTTGTTTGTTTGTTTGTTTTTTACAGGTTTGACTTTTTTAGATTCCATGTCTTCTGAGTGAATCACACAGTACTTGTCTTTCTCTGTCTGACTTATCTCACTTAGCATAATGTGTTCAGCATCCATCCACTTTGTCACAACTGGCAGAATATCCTCCTTTCTCATGACTGAATAATATTCCATTATGTACACGTACATCTTTTTTATCCACCAACTGACTAAGTTCTTAAGCCAGAGAACCTAACCTCTCTTACTGTTTCTGTGAAATCTGACTTTCTTATTTGTTTGTTAAGAGGCTGCTGAGAGTCTTGCCTCCCAAGAGCTTCCTGGGGAGGCCTATGATGTAAGAAATCCAACTTTCCAGGACGCAGAGAAGAGTTCAGTGAATTCTCAACCTGAGCCTGGAAACAGGACAATGAGTAGGAATGTAGCACTGACTCTGTGCCTCAGTGCAGTGCGTGCTCACATTATTTGTTGAAAAAAGGCCCTTTTATAATCTCCAATGATTAGAGATACATAAATAGCTTCAGCTAGATGTATTCAAAAAATTCTGGGAGCCAGCAGCAGCAGTTCAAAACGAGATGCAGGGCTTCCCTGGTGGCGCAGTGGTTGAGAGTCCGCCTGCCGATGCAGGGGACACGGGTTCGTGTCCCAGTCCAGTAAGATCCCACATGTCGCGGAGCGGCTGGGTCCGTGAGCCATGGCTGCTGAGCCTGCGCGTCCAGAGCCTGTGCTCCGCAACGGGAGAGGCCACAACAGTGAGAGGCCTGCGTACGGCAAAAAAACAAAAAAAAAAAACAAAAAAAAAACAAGAGGCAACTGCAGTCTTGCCTGCCTGGGCTAAGAATGCTAGAAGGGTCAAGCAGCAAGGGACCATGAATAGAACAGGCCTCTTGCCCAATCTGAATCCTCCCAGCAGGAAAGGAGGGTGGAAACTAGAGGAGAACAGCCTCCAAACGTTTTCATCATATTCCCCAAGAAACCAGAGATAAATAAAGATTCAACAGAAACGAGATAAAAGATACAATAAAGATGTAGTGTAGCATAAAGCTCTTTGCAGAAGGGTCCTGTCATTGGACTTTCGAGCTACAGTTCATTTAATGAGGCCTTTTTTTAAAATTAATTTTTGAATTTTATTTATTTTTTTATACAGCAGGTTCTTATTAGTTATCCATTTTATACATATTAGTGTATACATGTCAATCCCAGTCTCCCAATTCATCACACCACCACACCCCCGCGGCTTTCCCCCCTTGGTGTCCATACGTTTGTTCTTTACATCTGTGGCTGTATTTCTGCCCTGCAAACCGGTTCACCTGTACCATTTTTCTAGGTTCCACATATATGCATTAACATACGATATTTGTTTTTCTCTTTCTGACTTCCTTCAACAGTCTCGAGATACATTCACGTCTCTACAAATGACCCAATTTTGTTCCTTTTTATGGCTGAGTAATCCTCCATTGTATATATGTACCACATCTTCTTTATCCATTTGTCTGTCGATGGGCATGTAGGTTGCTTCCATGACCTGGCTATTGTAAATAGTGCTGCAATGAACATTGGGGTACGTGTGTCTTTTTGAATTATGGTTTTCTCTGGGTATATGTCCAGTAGTGGGATTGCTGGGTCATATGGTAATTCTATTTTTAGTTTTTTTAAGGAACCTCCATACCGTTCTCCATAGTGGCTGTATCAATCTACATTCCCACCCACAGTGCAAGAGAGTCCCCATTTCTCCACACCCTCTCCAGCATTTGTTGCTTGTAGATTTTCTGATGATGCCCATTCTAACTGGTGTGACGTGATACTTCATTGTAGTTTTGATTTGCATTTCTCTAATAATTAGTGATGTTGAGCAGCTTTTCATGTGCTTCTTGGCCATCTGTATGTCTTCTTTGGAGAAATGGCTATTTAGGTCTTCTGCCCATTTTTTGACTGGGTTGTTTTTTTAATATTGAGCTGCATGAGCTGTTTATATATTTTGGAGATTAAGCCTTTGTCCATTGATTCGTTTGCAAATATTTTCTCCCATTCTGAGGGCTGTCTTCTCATCTTGTTTGTAGTTTCCTTTGCTTGGCAAAAGCTTTTAAGTTTCGTTAGGTCCCATTTGTTTATTTTTGTTTTTATTTCCATTACTCTAGGAGGTGGATCAAAAAAGATCTTGCTGTGATTTATGTCAGAGTATTCTTCCTATGTTTTCCTCTAAGAGTTTTATAGTGTCCAGTCTTACATTTAGGTCTCTAATCCATTTTGAGTTTATTTTTGTGTATGGTGTTTGGGAGTGTTCTAATTTCATTCTTTTGCATGTAGCTGTCCCGTTTTCCTAGCACCACTTATTGAAGAGACTGTCTTTTCTCCATTGTAAATCCTAGCCTCCTTTGTCATAGATTAGTTGACCATAGGTGCATGGGTTTATCTCTGGACTTTCTATCCTGTTCCATTGATCTGTGCCAGTACCATATTGTCTTGATTACTGTAGCTTTGTAGTATAGTCTGAAGTCAGGGAGTCTGATTCTTCCAGCTCGGTTTTTTTCCCTCAAGACTGCTTTGGCTATTTGGGGTCTTTTGTGTCTCCATACAAATTTTAAGATTTTTTGTTCTAGTTCTATAAAAAAATGCCATTGGTAATTTGATAGGGATTGCATTGAATCTGTAGATTGCTTTGGGTAGTATAGTCTTTTTCACAATATTGATTCTTCCAATCCAAGAACATGGTATATCTCTCCATCTGTTTGTATCATCTTTAATTTCTTTCATCAGTGTCTTTTTTTTTTTTTTTTTTTTTTAACATCTTTATTGGGGTATAATTGCTTTACAATGGTGTGTTAGTTTCTGCTTTATAACAAAGTGAATCAGTCATACATAAACATATGTTCCCATATGTCTTCCCTGTTGCGTCTCCCTCCCTCCCACCCTCCCTATCCCACCCCTCCAGGCTGTCACAAAGCACCGAGCCAATATCCCTGTGCCATGCGGCTGCTTCCCACTAGCTATCTACCTTACTGCGTTTGTTAGTGTGTATATGCCCATGACTCTCTCTCGCCCTGTCACAGCTCACCCTTCCCCCTCCCCATAACCTCAAGTCCGTTCTCTAAGAGGTCTGCGTCTTTATTCCTGCTTTACCCCTAGGTTCTTCATGACATTTTTTTCTTAAATTCCATATATATGTGTTAGCATACGGTATTTGTCTTTTTCTTTCTGACTTACTTCACTCTGTATGACAGACTCTAGGTCTATCCACCTCATCACAAATAGCTCAATTTCGTTTCTTTTTATGGCTGAGTAATATTCCATTGTATATATGTGCCACGTCGTCTTTATCCATTCATCCGATGACGGGCACTTAGGTTGTTTCCATCTCCGGGCTATTGTAAATAGAGCTGCAATGAACATTTTGGTACATGACTCTTTTTGAATTTTGGTTTTCTCAGGGTATATGCCCAGTAGTGGGATTGCTGGGTCATATGGTAGTTCTATTTGTAGTTTTTTAAGGAACCTCCATACTGTTCTCCATAGTGGCTGAACCAATTCACATTCCCACCAGCAGTGCAAGAGTGTTCTCTTTTCTCCACACCCTCTCCAGCATTTATTGTTTCTAGATTTTTTGATGATGGCCATTCTGACTGGTGTGAGATGATATCTCATTGTAGTTTTGATTTGCATTTCTCTAATGATTAATGATGTTGAGCATTCTTTCATGTGTTTGTTGGCAGTCTGTATATCTTCTTTGGAGAAATGTCTATTTAGGTCTTCTGCCCATTTTTGGATTGGGTTGTTTGTTTTCTTGTTATTCAGCTGCATGAGCTGCTTGTAAATTTTGGAGATTAATCCTTTGTCGGTTGCTTCATTTGCAAATATTTTCTCCCATTCTGAGGGTTGTCTTTTGGTCTTGTTTATGGTTTCCTTTGCTGTGCAAAAGCTTTGAAGTTTCATTAGGTCCCATTTGTTTATTTTTGTTTTTATTTCCATTACTCTAGGAGGTGGGTCAGAAAGGATCTTGCTTTGATTTATGTCATAGAGTGTTCTGCCTATGTTTTCCTCTAAGAGTTTGATAGTTTCTGGCCTTACATTTAGGTCTTTAATCCATTTTGAGCTTATTTTTGTGTATGGTGTTAGGGAGTGATCTAATCTCATACTTTTACATGTACCTGTCCAGTTTTCCCAGCACCACTTATTGAAGAGGCTGTCCTTTCTCCATTGTACATTACTGCCACCTTTATCAAAGATAAGGTGTCCATATGTGCATGGGTTTATCTCTGGGCTTTCTATCCTGTTCCATTGATCTATCTTTCTGTTTTTGTGCCAGTACCATACCGTCTTGATGACTGTAGCTTTGTAGTATAGTCTGAAGTCAGGGAGCCTGATTCCTCCAGTTCCTTCTTTCGTTCTCAAGATTGCTTTGGCTATTCGGGGTCTTTTGTGTTTCCATACAAATTGTGAAATTTTTTGTTCTAGTTCTGTGAAAAATGCCAGTGGTAGTTTGATAGGGATTGCATTGAATCTATAGATTGCTTTGGGTAGTAGAGTCATTTTCACAATGTTGATTCTTCCAATCCAAGAACATGGTATATCTCTCCATCTATTTATATCATCTTTAATTTCTTTCATCAGTGTCTTATAATTTTCTGCATACAGGTCTTTTGTCTCCTTAGGTAGGTTTATTCCTAGATATTTTATTCTTTTTGTTGCAATGGTAAATGGGAGTGTTTTCTTGATTTCATTTTCAGATTTTTCATCATTAGTATATAGGAATGCCAGAGATTTCTGTGCATTAATTTTGTATCCTGCCACTTTACCAAATTCATTGATTAGCTCTAGTAGTTTTCTGGTAGCATCTTTAGGGTTCTCTATGTATAGGATCATGTCATCTGCAAACAGTGACAGCTTTACTTCTTCTTTTCCAATTTGGATTCCTTTTATTTCCTTTTCTTCTCTGATTGCTGTGGCTAAAACTTCCAAAACAATGTTGAATAATAGTGGTGAGAGTGGGCAACCTTGTCTTGTTCCTGATCTTAGTGGAAATGCTTTCAGTTTTTCACCATTGAGGATGATGTTTGCTGTGGGCTTGTCATATATGGCCTTTATTATGTTGAGGAAAGTTCCCTCTATGCCTACTTTCTGCAGGGATTTTATCATAAATGGGTGTTGAATTTTGTCAAAAGCTTTCTCTGCATCTATTGAGATGATCATATGGTTTTTCTCCTTCAATTTGTTAATATGGTTTATCACATTGATAGATTTGCGTATATTGAAGAATCCTTGCATTCCTGGAATAAACCCCACTTGATCATGGTGTATGATCCTTTTAATGTGCTGTTGGATTCTGTTTGCTAGTATTTTGTTGAGGATTTTTGCATCTATGTTCATCAGTGATATTGGCCTGTAGTTTTCTTTCTTTGTGACATCCTTGTCTGGTTTTGGTATCAAGGTGATGGTGGCCTCGTAGAAGGAGTTAGGGAGTGGTCCTCCCTCTGCTATATTTTGGAAGAGTTTGAGAAGGATAGGTGTTAGCTCTTCTCTAAATGTTTGATAGAATTCGCCTGTGAAGCCATCTGGTCCTGGGCTTTTCTTTGTTGGAAGATTTTTAATCACAGTTTCAATTTCAGTGCTTGTGATTGGTCTGTTCATATTTTCTATTTCTTCCTGATTCAGTCTTGGCAGGTTGTGCATTTCTAAGAATTTGTCCATTTCTTCCAGATTGTCCATTTTATTGGCATAGAGTTGCTTGTAGTAATCTCTCATGATCTCTTTTATCTCTGCAGTGTCAGTTGTTACCTCTCCTTTTTCATTTCTAATTCTATTGATTTGAGTCTTCTCCCTTTTTTTCTTGATGAGTCTGGCTAGTGGTTTATCTATTTTGTTTATCTTCTCAAAGAACCAGCTTTTAGTTTTATTGATCTTTGCTATTGTTTCCTTCATTTCTTTTTCATTTATTTCTGATCTGATTTTTATGATTTCTTTCCTTCTGCTAGCTTTGGGGTTTTTTGGTTCTTCTTTTTCTAATTGCTTGAGGTGCAAGGTTAGGTTGTTTATTCGAGATGTTTCCTGCTTCTTAAGGTGGGCTTGTATTGCTATAAACTTCCCCCTTAGAACTGCTTTTGCTGCATCCCACAGGTTTTGGGTCGTTGTGTCTCCATTGTCATTTGTTTCTAGGTATTTTTTGATTTCCTCTTTGATTTCTTCAGTGATCTCTTCATTATTAAGTAGTGTATTGTTTAGCCTCCATGTGTTTGTATTTTTTACAGATCTTTTCCTGTAATTGATATCTAGTCTCATGGCGTTGTGGTCAGAAAAGATACTTGATACAATTTCAATTTTCTTAAATTTACCAAGGCTTGATTTGTGACCTAAGATATGATCTATCCTGGAGAATGTTCCATGAGCACTTGAGAAAAATGTGTATTCTGTTGTTTTTGGATGGAGTGTCCTATAAATATCAATTAAGTCCATCTTGTTTAATGTATCATTTAAAGCTTGTGTTTCCTTATTTATTTTCATTTTGGATGATCTGTCCATGGGTGAAAGTGGGGTGTTAAAGTCCCCTACTATGAATGTGTTACTGTCAATTTCCCCTTTTATGGCTGTTAGTATTTGCCTTATGTATTGAGGTGCTCCTATTCATCAGTGTCTTATAGTTTTCTGCATATAGGTCTTTTGTCTCCCTAGGTAGGTTTATTCTTAGGTATTTTATTCTTTTTCTTGCAATAGTAAATGGGAGTGTTTCCTTAATTTCTCTTTCAGATTTTTCATCATTAGTATATAGGAATGCAAGAGATTTCTGTGCATTAATTTTGTATCCTGCAACTTTACCAAATTCATTGATTAGCTCTAGAAGTTTTCTGGTAGCATCTTTAGGATTCTCTATGTATAGTATCATGTCATCTGCAAATAGTGACAGCTTTACTTCTTCTTTTCCAATTTGTATTCCTTTTATTTCTTTTTCTTCTCTGATTGCTGTGGCTAGGACTTTCAAAACTATGTTGAATAATAATGGTGAGAGTGGACATCCTTGTCTTGTTCCTGATCTTAGAGGAAATGCTTTTAGTTTTTCACCATTGAGAACGATGTTTGCTGTGGGTTTGTCATATATGGCCTTTATTATGTTGAGGCAGGTTCCCTCTATGCCCACTTTCTGGCGAGTTTTTGTCATAAATAGGTGTTGAATTTTGTCAAAAGCTTTTTCTGCATCTATTGAGATGATCATATGGTTTTTCTTCTTCAGTTTGCTAATATGGTGTATCACATTGATTGATTTGTGTATATTGAAGAATCCTTGCATCCCTGGGATAAATCCCACTTGATCATGGTGTATGATACTTTTAATGTGCTATTGGATTCTGTTTGCTAGTATTTTATTGAGGATTTTTGCATCTATATTCATCAGTGATATTGGTCTGTAATTTTCTTTTTTTGTAGTATCTTTATCTGGTTTTGGTATCAGGGTGATGGTGGCTAATGAGGCCTTTTTAAATGAGTCTCTCTGGAGCGTGCATTAGAATCACATAAAGAGGTCAGGCTTCCTCCTAAAGCTCAGGCTGAGCCCCGCCCATTCTAGCTAGCCCTTCCCAGGGGATGCTCTGCTCACCCGGGGAAACCAGCCTCTTCCTGAATCCACCCACTGAGGAGCTGGGCCAACTGGGTTTTTAAATCAAATTTTAGGCAGGATTGTCACACTTCCTTAGATGTGAGACCTCTTCTCTCCAGACCTGCAGGAGGGCTCAAGTTTTTGACTTTCAGGACAGAGAGCAAGAATTTGGTTTGGATTAGTCTAAATCTCTTTTTCCATTCTACCATAGTGATAACCTTTATCTAATTCACTGTAAGTCTGAACAATCTGTTACAATTCCATTAAAAAATAGTAAATTGCCCCCAAAATATAACCACTCATTCATCCGAAAGTTCATTCATTCATTTGTATATGGATCATTTCTAAGCTCCTACCACATGCCACGCTCTCTGCTGTTTTGGTGATTCAAAGACATAGTCCCTGACTCTTCAGGGGTCAGACAAACCTATAAATGTATCAGAAATCGTCTTTGCAGCACATATTGAATTTCTATGCCCACAGCATCCAGATTCTCCACATCAGCAGTGGGGTATTCTGGGAAGACCCCAAACCTCCCTTAACCCCATCCTGTTGCATCCAGCACAGCGCTAGGCAGAGAGCAAGGGCTGGATAAGAGCACACTACAGACTGTTTCAACAGGCCTCACTTTGCCTGCCCCAGCCTTTCAAATCTTACCTTTGGCAGGTAGAGTTAAACACAAAGCAACAGCCTTGCTACTAAATGACAGAAAAAGCACAATCTGAGGGTCGATGACCTTTGTATTCATTTAGACAACTCAACCTTTCTCAACCAGAGCAGTCATCCACCTTCTGCTGTGAACCTGAATTTGGTTGCCACATTTGCATGCATAATGTACTGAAAAGCCTTCTTTATAATGTTTACTTCTATGTTTCTTCCAAATGAAATCACTGAAGGGCAAATCTGATTTTCAAATCAGTTTTAAAACATCTGCCTTCTAAAAACGTAAGAGTAAGGATAAGACTTTTAGATTACAGGCAAGGGCTGATTATTTTAACTGATACCACTGTATCCATGCTAAAAATACAATTATTAGGACATTTTTAATGCACACCCAACATTTAATGGATGTTAACAGTTCATTAGGAAAAGGCTTCCAGGCAGATATGTTCTCAGTGATTTTTGGAGTAAAAGGTGAACTTCCTGACCCTTCTTTCAACACCAACTCATCCGACCTGTGCTTCAGCACCTTTATTTGTTGTTCCACATTGACTATATTTCTTTCAAATATAATTTAACTATACATGTTACAGTCTCCATCTCCAGGAAGCTCAAAAGTATTTAATACATTTAGTTTGTTGTTATTATCATTTTTCCACTTTCCAATAAGACTATGTGAGACTGTAAGCTTTTCTCTAGATATGGAGGTTGTTATGGCCGTCTAGGCCCAGGTATATGACAGTAAATCCTGGAGTCCAGACCTAAGGAGATGCAGAGAAGCAGCTACAGGGGTTGATTCTAACTCATATGTAAGAGTTAAAAGCTCACACACATATGTTTTGTATGTTTAGCACACATGTATGTTGGTATCTCTATATCTGTCCAAACAATACACTATCCAGTAGAACTTTAGAACAACGGTACATAAATATTAGAAGGAACTTTAGAAAAGTATGATGGATTTTATGTTTTACATAACTGTTTCACGTTTTCATTGATAATATAACAATAAACTGTACTATTTTAATAAAAACAGCCCTGGGAGTCCAGCACGGAGCCTCGTTTTAGGAGTGGTGTTTTACAGCTGTAGAGACAGAGGCACAGGGAGAGTGAAGGGCTTGCTGAAGGATGCTCAGCCAGTCAGTGACAGAACCGAGGCTGAGAGCCAGGCTTCCTGGTTTCTAGTCCAGGGATTTAAATTTTGCTTGTTTTACTTCACTCACGTGCAGTTAATGTTGCCATACTACACACTTTTCTTTCTGATGGCAAGATCCTGGTAAATATTTCAAGAACATGATCACGAATATAAAGGCTGAGCTTGAAACCATTTTACATTTACAACAAACAATTCCAACACAGGCTTTCACTTCCATGCCTGTGTTATTTCCTCCACCAGGGTCAACTTTCCTTGGGGGTGGGGCAGTCACCTGGGGCAGCCACACTGCAAGCGTCAGCCCACTCCTACGGGCTCTTGAACTTTGTGGTCAGGTGGACTTTTGTCTGGCATAGCACCAACCTCATAGTAGGAACAGTTGACCGTTGAACAATGTGGCTGTGAACTGCAAGGGTCCACTTATACGTGGGTATTTTTCAATAATAAATACCATAGCATGACACGGTCCGGGGTTCGTTGAATACACGGATGTGTAGGAACTATGGGTAAGAGGGCTGACTGTAAGTTATTTATGGATCAACCCCCATGTTGTTCAAGGGTCAACTGCACTTCATAAAATGGGTTGAATGATAAAGGTCTGCACAAGCTTCCGGCAGGTAGATACTGTATTCTCCTGTCAGTACAGAAGGAGTCTTGAAAGAAGGCAGGCGGGCCTGGAGGATCAGAGAGAGGGCTGAAATGAAGCCACAGGGGTGGCCGCATTTCCCCACCCCTGATCTCTTAGAACGAACCTTCAGGATTTCTGTGCAAATGCAAATGCAGCTCCAAAGAGAGAACTGCTTCTGAAATCTGAGCCTGGGGAGGAGGGCTCGGGTTCCCCTGCAAAGAACTTCGTTTGGCTCCCAGGAACACTGGCTGAAGTGTAACAACTGAGGTCACTACGCTTCAAGGTTTAAGATGAAGAGGTCAGTGACAAAGATGAGCTTGGCGTGCTCATCTTAGCGGCAAATGGCCCCAGACCTATGGTGCGCCCCAGATGGGCAAGGTCATGGGAGATCAAGTAGAAATCAGGTAAGGAAAAAAACACGATAACAAAGATGTTTGTAAACCCATGCTTCCTAATTTTTCAAAATGCCTGCTTTATCCAAAGGTTTTCATATGTGAGTATCCATTTGACACTTAGACCTTCCCTTTTTTTGTGTGCCTCGGATCTCTCTGGCAGTCTGGCGAAGCTTATGAACCCCTTCTCAGAATGGTTTCAAATGCATAAAACAAACCACACAAGGAAACCAATGATACTGATATGCAGTGCTGCCCACAGAGCCCTTGGGCAAAATGACACTGAAAGATCCCTGCCCTGAGGGAAAAGGGCAGGCAGGCCTCAGCACTTGGCATAAGGGTGCTACATGGGGCCCGACACTCTGGATCTCTTTATAAGCCAGAATTCTCATTTCTCAAGAAGACGTAAGTTAGACATTCTTAAAGGAAAGGCGTGCCTCACTTAAGAAATAATAACTATGACAACGGCTTTCACATTGCTTCCCTACACCTTTTTCCCCATTCGCTCTCCATTATGTGATTTTCCTCCTCAGCTCCCTTTCCAAACAGCACAGAGACCAGGAATTGGCAACAGTGGTACAAATTTTAGGTTCTCTCTTTGAAAATACAATCCTGAGTTTTCCATAGCTTCCCCCCCTCCCGTTACTTTACTTTTCACTGTACTAAAATTAACAAATCATGTGATGTATACATTACTAAAGAAGAACACTGGTCTGTGACATCATTTCAAACAACTTGGGAAGCTATGACCAAACCTGAAAGCCAAATACCCAACATCCTAACAGAAGCTAAACAATAACATTCAAATCAAATTGGGTATCAAATTAGGGCAAACCACTCCTGCTTTGAAGTAAAGACCCTCATTCTGGGGGCTTCCCTGGTGGCGCAGTGGTTGAGAGTCCGCCTGCCGATGTAGGGAACATGGGTTCGTGCCCCGGTCTGGGAAGATCCCACATGCCCCGCGGCTGGGCCCGTGAGCCATGGCCGCTGAGGCTGCGCGTCCGGAGCCTGTGCTCCGCAACGGGAGAGGCCACAACAGTGAGAGGCCCACGTACCGCAAAAAAAAAAAAAAAAAAGACCCTCATTCTGATCATGACTGACTGCCAACACACAATGTTCAATCTGCACCGGGGTGGGTCTCCATGTAAAATTCCTAAGTAGGAGGATCACAAGACTATAAATTCTAATTTAGTTACACCGATCTAAGTAAACCCCAAAGACAACCTGCTGGGCTAGATATCAAATCCCAGGAAACAACTGGAAAATGTGGGCACCAGTGATACCACAACTCCAGAGATTTCAGTAGAGAATGGTTTGTTCTATTGGTGTTTCATTAAGAGTTTGCTTCCACCTGAGTCAGAGCATTTATGTACAGAGTTGATTCAGTTCCACATGCAGGGTAGCCTTTCAGTGGAAGGCCCTGAGGGAGGAAAAACACAAAACAATAGCTCCCCAGACTCCAGAGCCATTGAGATGGTGTATCTGGATTCAGATCTGAGAAGCAAAGGGCTACAAGAGTATAGATGTACCAAATGGGGGAGAAGCACTTTTTCTGAGCGCCGCTGGAAATGCTGGCGTCTGTAAGAAGCCAGGTCCCTGCCCAAGCACACGTCTCCCGCAACTCGCCGATCACCATCCTAACTCTGTAAAAGTGTGACTTGCTTGTTTTTCAGTTCTAAAAAACTCTCTTCATAAACTGCATACTAATTCTTCTGTGATTTGAATGAATTTTTAAGCAGACATGGGAAACAAAGAATTATTCAACCTCAGTTTGCTTTTTAGGTGACACTTGGAAAGAGTCAGCTGATAGGAGTGTCTTTTTTGATACGTACGTTGTTTCTGAACTAGACTACAGACAAGTTGTCTATCTTCTCTTTTCTTTATAACCCCACACAGAGCTCTGCACACAGAGAGGATCAGTCATTCTGATGAACAAATCCAACTTTTTGTGCCAAAAAGGCACAATCATTTTTTAAGTGAGGTCAGCTCAAGCAAATTCTGCATCTTATTTGCCACTGTTCACTGATATCCTAGTTTTAGCAAGTCAGACACACCGAAGTCCCAGGCAAGAAATCTGCAGGAAGGCCAGCTCTGTGACAGATAAAAGGTTGTGCCCAGTGATCATGGAAGTACGAAGGCTCCCATCAACATGATTCATAAGACTTCCCTGATATCACAAAACCAACAGCTGCTGGTCTTGCTCAAGCCATCTGATAGGGCTAAGTGGTTACCAAGAGGCCTACAGAAATAAATGAATGAATAGATAATGCCAGCTGTATCTCAGAAAGGGAGAAGACAGTCTGATGAAAAAGCAGTCTTAATTTATTACAGAAAAACACTGAATTTTACGGTGTTCTGAGCATCAAGGGAAAGTCAAGGGATGATTTTAAATGGAGGTAAGAAGGTTTACAATGTAAAGCTTGTCCATTTCTTTTCTGAAAGTATTTCCCAATGATTAAAAGAAAGAAATCAGAGCAAGAACTCCAACCAATCTGGACAGTGTGTGACTCGGGGGAGAAGAGGACACAGCATAACGGCCTTCCTTCCTCTCTCCAGGAAGGGCACCAAAGTTATCTAGGGCGAGTTCACCTTATACTTAAGATATAATCTCTTACAGGAAATTTAAAACAATACCTTGAGACATGGCAGTTTTATCATCCAAGCTACTGGGCTAAGCTTCAAGCTACTAATCCCTTGAGGAAGAGCACAGCCAGGAGACAGCTAAAACAAGCTTAAGAATGTATATAGTCATTTTATTATAAATGGCTACTTCAGAACCATTTTATTTGACTTTGACTTTTTAAAGGCAAGATTAGCTATTACACATTTTGGACACACTTGGAAAATAACTTGTCAATCTAGCTTGTGAAAAAAGATGCCTCTGGAAATTCATCATATGGTGAGGGGGAAAAAAAACACTCACATTTTGGCTATCACTAAAAGCCAAGCAGAAAACTCCTGTTATCAAGGATAAGTGGAAAATTACTACTTATTATATGGTATTACACAGTTTACAGAAACTGCAAGTGCTCATTACGAACTGAACATCACACTTATCATCAGAGAGGGCAGCCAGAGCACTGGCACAGGCATGCAACAAAACATGCTCAATTTGCTCAGCCTCCCTATGACTGAGGTTATTGTTTCCAGTACAAAGGTAACAAAGAAGTGGATGGGCTGAGTGTGCAGGCTGCAATTCTGCCATCTCCAGGAAGATCTTCTCTGCTCAAAGGCACACTTGAACTTCCCTCTAGCAGGACGAAGGGAGAACAAGTGATCTTTACTTATCCACCAAGGCCAAGCTCACTCCCACCTAGGTAGTATGTGTTTCCAGATTTAGCATGCTGCTTGCTCCCATAAATGTCACCCCTACTGATTCACTCAGAGAAGATTTGGTCTAGCTAAGTATGTCAGAATCCACAAATGCCTCTATTTACATTTGGATCAAGGCCCCTCAGTTACTACTGGTCCCGAGCTGACTGGGAAAGCTTAGCTGACAAGCCCATGAGAGGAGGGAAGCACCCAGCACAGTGCCTGACCTAGAGCAGTGGCAGAAATATATCTGCTAAGTTATGGATGGAGCAATAACACGTTTTTGAGTTAACATGGGCCTCTGTCCCACGAATTGGGGGTTTTAGCAGGGCAATGATTCAATATGAGTTGAATGATAATCTTACTTAAGGAAGCAACTTAAGGAAATATGCCCGAGAAAACCAGTTGTTCCATCCACAGATATGACTGGCTTAGCAGACTGTGCCCTGCCCTCCCTTCTCATCTCCTCAGGACTTTATAAAGGTAATTAATATTAATGTAAGAATATGATATTAATGCCATGTGAAAGTATAAATTTGAAAACCAGACTAGAAATCCCAAATTGAATGAATTTGTAATTGTAGGTTGCAGCACATGCCATGTCTTACTAAAAACTTGATTACTAGACGTTACTGTGGCTCTCTGTCCTCGCAGCGCAATACAGCCGCATATCTGAGCACTTGAGGTCTTCAATTAATCTACCTGAAGCACCTATGAACAGGCAGAGGCTGTGATACAGGGGCTCACGGGTACTGTGAGAACATGAACTTTGGAATCATATCCTCTTGTGAGTTTAAACCTGGGATCTCAACATTAGATTAGTATAGGTTTGGATTTTTATTTTAATTAGGAAAAATGAATTGAAGAGTTTCAGAAATGTGAAACAAATAGCCAAGCTTCCACGAGCCCCTCCTTCCCCCACCCCCAGCACACCCTAGAGAAAAGACTATACATTTCAAAGCTCCAGCAGTCTGAACTTCTATTAAGCCTATGTATCCATTGCCAAATCCTACAGAGAATTTAGTAACTCCCTAGAGAATGAGGAAGGGAACAAGAACAATATAAACAAGTTACTTGCATCTGACACCAGCAGTACCAACATGTCTGCCCTCCTTTGCCTGAGCATCCCCCTCAAACATGAACTGGAGATGAGGAAGCAAGGGATATTATCCAGAGTTTTTCACCAGAGGAAAACCATGAACGTTCTGGGACAAGTTTAATTGCAACTCTGCCTGGAGGTAGAAGGACGAACAAGGTGACAACTCACCACTCCTTCCTGGTCAAGACTGTGCAGCCACGTCACTAAGAGCACAAACATTCTTTTGCTCAGTTTAGGTTTTTTTACGTGGGCTCTGAACTGTTGCATAAATTTGGATACAGAGGTGAAAAGTGTATGAGCAGAAAGCACTCACTAACTCCTTCCAAAACATCTGGTAAATGTGTGCAATTCCAGATGATCACCACTCTAAAACTACACTTTAAAACTTTGTAAGAAATGTGTGTTACTGACAACTCAGTACATAATTTACAACCACCATGGTGAAATTCACTTACATTCCATGTCAAGGGATCATGAAAAGAAAATGTCAATTGTGGGGAAAATATGCTTCATGGATCTTGACTTAAAACATGAAAAACACACATGCAAGTCTCTTTTGGTAGAAGGAAATAGTCTAATAAATGGCTTAATGAACAATGTAATGATTTTTTTTAAAGTAGGCAATAGGAAGAAAAAGGGAAGAAAAACAGAGGCTAATAACTCTAAACCCGGATAATGAAGACCTAGGTAATCTGGTTTAGAGACTATACTTTTAAAATCAAGTTTTAAAGTATGAATTATGATACAAGTGCTCATTACAAACATTAGATTAAACATTAATAAGCTGGTCAAATTAATACTGTGTGGAGAAAGTAGTAGTGATAGCAAGGTAGGAAACTATATGAAAATGTAAGTGGATTTCTTTGTAATCTATAGTCCTCATCATACCTTCTTGAAGATGAGTCTATTTCTGACTTGTATGTCTATCTGATTTTTAAATCTGAAGTTCATAGGTCCCTTTGGTCAGGAAATTACCAGTTTTCCCAGCTACCGTGTAGGCCAGTAGTAGGTGGGTAGGCTCACGTGCTTTTTTCCAGAAAAATTTCCCTAACCCCATGCCACTTTCTGACCATGTCTATATTCTTACGGCCCTTATATGTCTGTTTTTTCCTATGGTCTTATAGGCCACGCAAAATTCTGGGAAAAGGGGACTCAGAATCAGGAGATCTGGACCCTTTCATTAGATGAAGACTTGGGAAAGGCAAGTGTAAACTGAGAGGCTTGTGTCAACTGAGAGGCTTGGACTATGTGTAAACTGAGAGGCTCATGTGTAAACTGAGAGGCTTGGACTATGATTTCCAAGGTACTTTGAGTCACAATATTTTATGATTATAGGATCCTGTTTTATATTTTACATTCTGTGTGGGGGTGGGGGGGTGTTGCGATGGCTCCCAAACATTCAGAAGTTGTATAGAGTCTGTAAGTTCCTTCAGAGGAGAAATGTCTTCCTGGTTCCTCAGTATTTTCCTTTACAAGGTAGCCTCTACCTACTAGGGTTGCTCAACAAATATGACTCAATCAAAGTTGTTCAGGCTACGGACTTGATGACAGACCTACGAACTACTGTAGAGGCTACTCTGAGAAAATCTGGCCTGTACTTCCGCGGGGGGTGGGGGGGATACCATTGCACCTTGAAAAATGGCTAGATTTTTAGAAAGCAAACTTCCTCCCAGCCTAGCCCCTTATTTCCTCCCTTCTCTGAAACAGATCTAAGAAAAAGTGAATGTTATCAACTTAGATGTAAACAAGTTACAGTGGGCATTCAGCTAATGGAGCAGTTACTTACATTCGGGAGGAGAAAGATCAAGGAAGAACTCACAGAGCATTTCTAGCTGGGTCTTGAAGGGAACAGAGGATGGGTAGAGACATGAAGATCAGCCAGCGGAAATAAAGATAATTAGCTGATCTAAGACACTGACTTATTTGGCAATAGTAATTAGACCAGACTGAAAGTTTAAGTAGGATACCTGTAAAGACAGAATTAAAGAGATAAAGGTTAGAAAGTTTGGCAAGAGTCAGAGAGATATGGTAATTATATATTTGAAATCTGGGCATGAGGACTAACAGCGGGACAGAATATTTGAAAACAAGAAGTTTGGGGAAAGCTGGTCATACAGAAATAGAAGATGACGCAGGAAAGGATCTGAGGCTTTTCTCAGGCACTGGAGGTGCCTGTACAGGGGAATAAGGAATCACAGCCAGACGAACCCAGCAACAGTGTTCCAGACACCGGAACAGCAACGGATGCAGAGTATAGATTGAGGGAAGTCCACTCGAGGCCACTATAATATTCTGGGAGAGAGGTATGAAGGTCTGAATTAAGATGGAGGCAACATAGGGAATAGAATAAAGGAAGACATGGTGTAAACCAAAGACATGGTACTTGACTGGCTGTGGAAGGCAAAGAAGAAAGAACCAAAGGGGCAAGAGATGCCCTGGAGAAGTTGTACTACCACCAACATGAGCAGGGACATCAAGAGAGGGGCTGCTTTATGGGGAAAATGACGATGAGCCTAGGTTTAGATAAACTGAGTTTGAGAAGCCATTCTAGAAGGGGCCAACATTTAATAGAAAATATGAATGGAAAAGACCCCTGAAGCCAAGAAAATGAATCAGATAGCAAAGGAAGAGTGCCCTTTTAGCTCTAAAAATGAATTCTATGTGCATGCTGGTCACCTGAGTTCACAGGAACACTTTCCCCATCCCCCTTCTTTTTTTTAACCTAGGAAGAAAACACCAGCCTCTTAGCACTCTGGGATTCGGCTGAGTCAGCGTTAATCGTGGCATGATTACCAAGACAGCACTTCTCATTCCACCCCAGGACAAACTGAGGCAGGTCATTCTAAGAAGATATGGTCAAAACTACACTGACTTTCCTTCCTGCTGCGTTTGTTCACTGACCAACAAATAGGCTCTGCTTTCCTTTTTTGCAGATCACATGCTGACCATTCATTTTAATAAATGGATTTCTATGACAACTGTTATTCTGGTGTCTTTAGGTGCCCAGTTTGCTTGCCTACTCAGGGTTATGTGACTCTGACTAGAGGCCCAGGGGAGGGGGGCAGACTGCATTGTATTATTGGCAATGCCTATCTCAGGGAAGGGGTTAATCAAGGGTTGGTCACGGTAAGGGGGGGGGGGTGCCTCCCAAGCACCTCTCTGGACTCTCTGAAAGCCATCCTAAAACCACGGGAGGGATCCAGAGCTCCAGGATCCCAGAGTGAGACCTGTTCTGTGGAACAAACTCTAACCCTGCTGGGAGAGGCACACGGAGTGCCTTACCAAGTGGTTTAGAGTTCCACCTCAGAGATTAAGGCCAGTTTTTTTTTTTTTTTTTTTTAATTTTTTAACCTTTTACTCTGAAAATCCAGAGAAACAACTGAGACATATTAACCTTTCAAATTTGGAATTTTAAATCAAATCAATTTCCAAAGTAAAAGGGACACAGCTGGCAAACAGTTTTTAAAGCACTCAGCTCCTCCATAAAGAAAAACTTAACTCTCTCTGTGAGTGTTTAAAAATAAAAGTAATGGACTTTCAGCCAGTAACCAATCTCAAGTGATAAACTGTTACTGGGGGATCTAAGTCATTAACTTGAGGGGCAAGGATAGATGGTGGAGACCAGAGAAAACTAAACTCTGGCAATAACTGAAGCTGTGGAATAAGGCTATAAATGAAGCAAGGATGACAGATCAATAATGGATTAATAACAGGATGCTGGGAAGACACATTTCTAGTCTACAGGGACTACATTATCAGGGCAACAAACAACTTTTATTTTCGCCCACAAACTCTTCCTTGTTCTATGTGACAGCATCTGAGCTGGGATGGACAGAGGTCCTGATTGAGTCCTGTTGATCACAAGAGCTCCAGACAGGAGGACAAAAGAAACCAACATGCATGCATGATTGGAGACAGAGTGGTAGCACTCATCCATTCATTCATTCAAACAATACAAGTGCTAGGTCCTTGCTAGGCGACCATGGCTAAGAGTGAGTGAAACAGACCAAATCCCTGCTCTGATGGTGCTTACATTCTATAGGGGAAGAACAACAGTAATTTAATAACCTTGCTAAGCAAAGTGTCAGTGCAAACTGTAGTATCAGCTGCAAAGGAAAGAAGCTCGGTTCTCTGAGAGGGAATAACAAACAAGGATCGCCACAGGTGGTCAGGGCAGACTTCCTGAGAAAGTGGACTTGAGCTGAGAACAAAAGGATAATAAGGGTTAACCAGACAAAGGGCAGGGGTGTGGGCTCCAGAGAGAGGCCATGGCATGTGCAAAGGCTCTGTGGGAGGACAGAGTATGACATGTGGTGGGATGTGAGAGGAAGCTAGGCTGATGTGAACATGGGGAGCACAGGGAGGGTGATGCAGAATAAGTCTGGAGAGGCAGGAGGGGGGCAGGTTGTGTAGGCCCTCTAGGCCACGTGAAGAATCATGGTCTTTACCCAGAAAACAATGGGAAGCCAGTTAAGGGTTCTAAGCAGATATAGTACAAGAGTTGTGCTTGAAAAATGCCACTCCGGCTACAGTAAGTGAGGTAAACTTGAGGGAGGGTACAGAGAGAAGGTCGAGGGGTCAGTTAGCAGAGCAGAGAGGAGACAGATGATGCTAGCTGGACTAGGTGGTCTTGACTTATCTTTGTCATCTGGACTATAATATTAATATGAAAGCTATTTCCATAAAAAAAAAATCTTTCTGACTACGTACATTTTAAGTGTACTCACACAGCTCACTGAGAAAGTTTTATTGAGGCATGCCTCATTTTTTTTTTTTAAATAATAGACATGGAAAAATTATTATCCTCACAGAATAACATGGCTCCTTGTTTAAGCAAGGAAGAGGGAAAAGAGCTCTCAGCTTTTCTCTCCTGATCACTGGCTATCCAAGAGGACTTCATTTCCTTCCAGAGCCGTCACCTGTCAAATGTTCTGGGTGGGGAGAAGCCTCTCCCCTGGTGGTCCACAGAACTGCCAATAGCTCTAAACTTACAACTCAGTTCACACACTTAGCATCAAAATCTACTTTCCATGTGGCTTCCAACACAGGGGTAAACTTTTCCTTAAAAAGTTTCTGCAATACAAAAGGTAAATCCCTTCTCTAGACATGCAAGGATAAGTGACTGACTCCCTTTTGATGTTTTTTATTCCAAAATATTCATCTACTCCGGCTACTTCATAACCCCATAAACAAAAGTATGATTAACAAGTGTTTCCAAGTCTGGTCTAACAGATAGATGCCTTCCACAAGGCAGGCTCTGATACTTCATCATTAACACAGGGGTCTGCCTAGTACCAGACTTTATCCTCTGTGTTTTATCTGAATTCTGGTGTTTTTTTTTTTTCATTTTTTTTGCCATTCCTCTTACAGATACATGTTTCTCTATCATTCAAGCTCTAAAACTCTTGACAAAATTAACACCAATGTTTGCCCTTTAAAAAAAAAAACACAGGAAAGAACATGACTAGCTTTTTTCATTGCTGTCAAATGCTGTGTAGAGAAATGGAATTAAGTATGAAAAGAGAAAAATAAAATCTCCATTGAACATTTTAAAAGTGACAATTACATAACCAGAGCCCATTAACTGGCTCACGCTTCAAGAAGGAGCAGCAAGGACACCCCTCCAGCTGCTCAGGGAAGGGGATCTGAGGAGGGCAGCCCAGCCATTACCACGGCAGACTCACAAAAAATGGTAGTATTTCAATACAGGACCTATGCAACAGCCAAGATCTGCAATCCCATCCTGGAAACTAAAACTTGACACTAAACAGGAACTTCTTCTCATCAGCAGTCTCAACGGTGAAGTTATTTTCTCCATTAAATCCCACTTTCTTTCTGTTGCATCACATTAGTGACCCCAAGCCCTCTACACACAACCCCAGGTCACATGATTAGCAGTGAACTCCTGGAACTGACCCAAGATTTTCGTTTTGTTAAGTGCCAACCTAAGAAACAAAGCTGGTGGAAAGGAAGATTTTTCAACTTTATCACTAACAATGGCAAAGAAGATGCAGCAAGGTAAATAAACAGTCTAGGTTTAAATGTCCTGTTTTTCAATCTTGCTACACTTTGGCAGAGTCTACTGAGGCTGTGACTCTCCACCTTTAATTTATCCCCTTGTCCTCAACCACTGCAGCACTTAGAGAAAGAAACATGACTTCTCATTCTAAGATTCCTAGCGAATAAATAGAAACAGACCCCAGAACAGAATGTTGCCCCTCCCCAGGACTAAATGACAGAACATTCAGCAAAGGGGACACACTGTTTCTCAGATACGAACACTGTCAGGCTGAAGTACAGGGAGCAGACGAGCTTTTCCAGGTGACATAGAGACTGTCAAAGTGCTTCTCAGGGAAGGCCCAGGGGAGAAACTTTCTAAAGTTAGGATGCTATAGAAATTGCCTGATCCAAGGTAGTGTTCCACGGTCTCAAGTAGGCCAGGCCCCTCTGAGTGGGGAAACCCAAGTGGAAATGGTCTTCTGAAGTCCTGGGGAAAGACGAAAGGAAGAAGTACTCTTGGAGAACTGGGCTCTGAGAGGCCCACGGGGAGAAGCATAAGGAAAATGTGGCTCAGGTGTCCTTTTCAGGGAAGCACTTGTGCTTAGGGTAAGTGACTTCAAGGTTCTGAAAAGCTGCTAGGATATTGCTATGTACAGCACTTATTTAATTTCTTTAATTTATCGCTGACAGTAAATAAACCATGCCACTCTGCCAGCATATGCTACTCAAATAATGTCAAGGACAAATCTCTACATTTATGGCAGCAGCTAGAAAAAAAAAAATCTTTTTCAAATAAAGTTTTCCTTTTGATTTTAAAAGAAGTACACGTAAATTGGTCAAAAATGTAGGAAACTAGAAATAATTTCCCTAATCCCAATATACAAAGTCAACCATTATTAACATTTTGGCATATTTCCTTCTGGCTTTCTTCTTCCATTGTTTTTTTTTCCTACTTGTGATTATTAATTCTATAATTTTGTATCCTGTTTAAAAAATCTTGTATAAGTATTTTCTTAAGTTATTAAAAACTCTGTTTCTTTTGTTTTTTTGGTTTTTCTTGGCCATGCCACGTGGTTTATGGGATTTTAGTTCCCTAACCAGGGATCGAACCCGGGCCCTTGGCAGTGAGAGCTCGGAGTCCTAACCACTGGACTGCCAGTGAATTCCCTAAAAACTCTTCACAACATCATTTTAATGACCACTTAGGCTAGGGAAGAAAATTTACTCAAAAGGAAATCTGGTTAGTATATCTGGCAGGCAGATGGACAGTCTGTGAGAAAATCAGCCTAAAATCTAGAGACACTAGGTAGTTCCAGATTAGAACCACAGAAATCTCAAGTGGAAAAAGAAAATCTTCAGCATTACCCTATTTTTTATATCTAATTTTTTATATTTGCCAAAATGTTTGCCAAGGGGGCACAGTCTTGGACAGATGATGGCCTACATCACTAACACTTTGGCAGACAGAATTATTAGTCAATGGAACCAAGACAAAGTGAAGAAACAGTTAAAAAATGAACATGTAGGAGGTCAATATGTAAGGAGCACATGCTGGCAGGAAATAAGACAGCTGCATAACACAGGAGAAACGCAGCCAGGCACAAGGAAGGAAAGGGGAAGGACGTGGGGTCACTGGGGAGTATCAACAGCCCATGCAGTAGCGCTTCTGGGGCTGCAAGTTCAAGATGGCCAACATTATAGGCACATTTACCTTGCTCCCTTCCTGGAAACCAGTGAGGTGACATCAAAGAAGTACAAAGGAGATACCTTCATAATAGTGTTGCAAACTCAAAAGAAGGCTATTAGCAAATCAAGATTTTGTTGAATTTCTAGAAAATGGTAGGTGGATGAAACATTATTCATAAATCTGAGGGAAACTGGGCAGATTTCCATATAATAGCAAACTGAGCAGGATGGAAGGAAAACGACCCACATCCAGCCATACCAGTGTGAAATTTAAGACCTCCAAGAATGAAGAGAAGATCCTAAAGGCTTCTATAGGGAAAAATAAATTACTACAAAGAATAAGAATCTGATTATATCAGATTTCTCATCAGCAACATTAGATGATAGATGGCAATAAATCCAAGCTTTCAAAATTCTGAAGGAACTGAACTCTATATCCAGTTAAATTACGATTCAGGTATGCAAGTATTCTGAAAATTTGCCTTCCACATACCCTTTCTGAATAAATTACCTATAGATTTACTCTGTGCAATGCTCATAAGGGATCTTCTTAACTAAGACCCAATCAAGTCATATTTGGCTTCAAATTCACCCAGGAGAGAGAAGAGAAAAGACTGTGCCACCAGGGTAGCAGCAGGCATTCCTCCTCAGGGGGAGTCCTTGTAGCAGTCCATACAAATGTACAGGAGTTATTCCTGCTGGCATGCAAGTGACACAGCTCAGGTGAGTGTACAGACTTACTCTGGGCAGGTGTGGGCCTCTCTGGTCTAGAAGCCTTATATTTCAAATTGAAAATAATATCTCTTGTAACAGTTCCATAAACACAGATCCCAGAACTTTCATGAGGGACATGTCTAGTCACAAGTTATCACACTCAGGAAACCCAAAGCTATGACTTCCAAGGAGATATTAAAAGTCCTCCCAGCCAGATGCAACTGACCAATCAAGGGTGATTTTTATCATAAGCAATGTTGCCTAATAACCCAGCTGACATTCCACTTCGATCAGATTTTCAGGGGAAGAGATCTAGAAAGGTAACTGGGCCAAAGGATAATATCTCCTGCAAAGGAAAAAGGGTTTTATTACCCCTTTACCCACATTCTACAAAAAGATCACAGCTGTAGAGTAGGCCTAGGAAGCAGTCTGTTCAAAAATTAACCAATGATGGGATGTAAACTGCTGCAGCCACAGTGGAAAACAGTATGGAGTTTTCTCAAAAAACTAAAGATAGAACTACCATATGACACAGCAATTCCACTCCTGGGTATATATCCGAAAAAAACAAAGCCACTAATTCGAAATGATACATGCACCCCAATGTTCATAGCAGCATTATTTATAATTACCAAGATATGGAAGCAACCTAAGTGTCCATCAACAGAAGAATGGATAAAGAAGCTGTGATACACACACACACACACACACACACACACACACACACACACACACACACACAATGGAGTACTACTCAGCCATAAAAAGGATGAAATCTTGCCATTTGCAACAACATGGATGGACTTGGAGGATATTATGCTAAGTAAGTCAGACAGAGAAAGACAAATACCGTAAGGTATCACTTATATGTGGAATCTAAAAAATACAACAAACTAGTGAAAGAAAAAAAACAGACTCAAAGATACAGAGAAGAGGAACTTCCCTGGTGGCGCAGTGGTTAAGAATCCTCCTGCCAGTACAGGGGACACGGGTTTGATCCCTGGTCTGGGAAGATCCCACAGGCTGTGGAGCAACTAAGCCCATGCGCCACAACTACTGAGCCCACACGCCACAACTACTGAAGCCTGCACACTCTAGGGCTGTGTGCTGCAACTACTGAAGCCCACACACCTAGAGCCCGTGCTCTGCAACAAGAGAAGCCACCTCAGTGAGAAGCCTGCACACTGAAACAGAATAGCCCCCACTCACCACAACTAGAGAAAGCCCGTGTGTAGCAACGAAGACCCAATGCAGCCAAAAAATAAAAAAAAAATTTAAATATAATAATAATAAAAAAAGATACAGAGACCAGTGGGGAGGGGAGGAGGGACCATATAGGGGTAGGGAACTAAGAGGTACAAACTATTATGTATAAGATAAGCTGCAAGGATATACTGTACAACACAGGAAATATAGCCAATATTTTATAACTATAAATAGAGGATAACCTTTAAAAATTGTGAATCACTATATTGTACACCTGTAACTTATGTAATATTGTACATCAACTATACGTCAATTTAAAAAAAGGGGAAAAAAATTAACCAGCGAACGTAAGTTCTTCAGAACTTCTATAACAGGAAAAAGAGGCAATTAGGAACTCCAGGAAAACAAAAAGCTGGCTAATATGAAGCTAGTTATTTATCATTTGTGGAATACTTCTGAGCACTTGTAAGAAAATCGAATCTGTGATCTGAACACAGTACAATTCTTCCAAGAGGGGCACAAGTTCAATGACGTTGAACAGCATTTCCCTCACTACAGAGCCAATGAATTACTAGATCTGTAGGGAGCAATGTTTATATAATCATAATATTATAATGAGTTCTCAGTGGTTTTCCCTTTTCAGGATCAGTTTATAGCCAACACATGGAAGATTTAAATAAATCAAACAAACAGAAAATAATATCAAAAATCTTCACAATGTCAATGAGGTGGGACAGCTAACAGATGAGGAGAGACAGAGGGAAATGTAGGGGTGGTAATTTCTTCACTAACATAGTAGGGAGTCAAGATACACTATCCGCAATTGATGGATCAAAAAATAGAGGTTTAAGTACATTGTTTAATTTTAACAGGTAAGTAATAGTAGAACTAAAAAGAAAAACATAACTAACAAAAAATGAGGAGTGGTTAAGTGAGCTAAATTCCTCATTTATTTTTATACCAAGGAGTTAGTGAAGTTGATAAATAGAGATATAAAAATATTATTTATAATTGAGAAGTTATAAAAACTAAAAAAAGTCAAAAGTAGTTACTTCTGAGGAATGAAACAGAAGATGGGAGGGTAAAAATTTACTTTTCACTTATATCTTCTTGGACTGTTGAAAGTAACTTTCCATGGGCATGTTTTACATTTATAATAAAAAAAGAAAAACTGATGTTAGTATTTTACTGTACTGATACAGATTTAGGGTTCAGCAATTTAGAAGACAGTAGAGAAAAGGAATCAACGATTAAAAAGTGAAATAAGGGACTTCCCTGGTGGTGCAGTGGTTAAGAATCCACCTGCTAATGTAGGGGGCACGGGCTCAAGCCCTGGTCCAGGAAGATCCCACATGCTGCGGAGCAACTAAGCCCGTGCGCCACAACTACTGAGCCTGCGCTCTAGAGCCTGCAAGCCACAACTACTGAGCCCACATGCCGCAGTTACTGAAGCCTGCATGCCTAGAGCCCGTGTTCCGCAACAAGAGAAGCCACCACAATGAGAAGCCCGTGCACTGCAATGAAGAGTAGCCCCCGCTCGCCACAACTACAGAAAGCCTGCGCACAGCAACAAAGACCCAACGCAGCCAAAAATAAATAATTTATTTTCTAAAGAAAGTAAAATAAGGTTAAAAGGTATAGGAATAGATTATGTGAAAAAAGAGAACAAAAAGTAATTTTATACAATCAGCTGATACATTTGTGAAAACATACATAAATCTTGAGGGCATGATGCTAAGTGAAGTAACTCAGACACAGAAAGACAAATATTGTATGATCTCACTTATCTGTGAAATCTAAACAAACAAACTCATAGAAACAGAAAAGACTGATGGCTGCCAGGCACTGGGCGGGGCGGGGTGAGGGAAATGGGAGAAGGTGGTTAAAAGGTACAAACTTCCTATTGTAAGATAAATATGTTCTGGGGATATAATGTACAGCACGGTGACTATAGTTAACAGTACATTGTATATTTCAAAGTTACTAAGAGAGTAGATCTTAAAAGTTCTCCCCATAAGAAATAAAATTATAACTAGGTGAGGTGATGGATGGTAAACTTGCTGTGGTGATCATTTTGCAATATATACATATACCAAATCACTGTGTTGCACAGTCTAACCTTATACGTTATATATCAATTACATCTCAATAAGCTGGGAAAAACCCCTAATCAGTCAATATAAAAACAGGATTATGTATGACAGAAAATGAGCCTTTATCCTGAAAGCTTCAACTGTAGCAGGCCAAAAAAGGAAACTATCCTAACCCAGGAGCAGGAATTTATAGGAAGACATTGGAGAATTTCACTCCCTAGGTCTTTTTCAGAGGACAGCAAAAATCTGTCCTCTGATTTCTTGACTAGGTAGAATGCTATCAAGAGGCAGGGCTATTGATTTCTAATGGTCCTATAGAATTTCATTTATAACATGACTTGCATACTTTACTTCACTAAAAAGCAGGCTACAGGGCTTCCCTGGTAGCGCAGTGGTTGAGAGTCCGCCTGCCGATGCAGGGGACACGGGTTTGTGCCCCAGTCCGGGAAGATCCCACATGCCATGGAGCAGCTGGGCCCGTGAGCCATGTCCACTGGGCCTGCGCGTCCGGAGCCTGTGCTCCACAACGGGAGAGGCCACAACAGTGAGAGGCCCGCGTAACGCAAAAAAAAAAAAACACACACACACAGAAAAAACAGGCTACAATACTTGAAGCTAATAGGATCCTCTCTTGAGGACTGCTCTGGAGGACATTAGTTCAAAAGGAAGGGCTTTCTTCTTTTATCATCTACATATCTTCCATAAGATGTTACAGGAAAGCCCGAATGAACTTGTTGGCCAATCAATACAACTTCTAAGAACTAACTCAAAAATGGGAGGCACAATAGATTCAGGTTATGTCTATAAACATTAAATCATAACCTTTGGCTCCATTGATTCCTAGAGGATTAATAGGCACTCGCCTTCTTGCTACTACTCTTGTTCTTCTAATATATTATTTATTAATTTGTAAAACACTTACTGCTATAGTATCTAAGTGCTAACATACAAGGTTAAAAACACTTATATTATTGAAACCCACCAACTAATGGAAACAAAAAATTAAAAAGAGAAAAAAAAAGATGCTGATGACTTAATGCAAGGCTACTGGGAGAGGGTCTAATGAGTGAATGGGTTTTTGAATCAAGAAAAATCCATTTAAATAAATATAAAATCATTATATGTACTTTGTCAGTAGTTAGTCAACCAGTTCTTGTTGAAAACCCAGTTGTATAACACCTTCAACAGGAGGACATAAAAGAGATGAGGAATCCAATTTATAACTCATAAAATGACAGAAGAGATGGGTGATGGTAATCAGTGAGATGTGTAAAAGATGAGGCAGAGAGGGTCTGGTTTGTGAGCTGTATGCCCAATAAGCAATGACTCTGGAAAGATAAATGGGTGGTTGTTCATGGGCCTTGAAGGCCTTCCTAGTGTATAAAAAGGGTTCTGGGAGCTTGGAAATAAGAGAATCACTTCATTTCCCAGTTTTCATCATCCACCTTGGTTTAGCAATGCTTTGGGTTCTAGGAGGGTATGTGGTACCAGAGAAAGAGCCCTTCATTCTCTCTTTTATAAAATGAGGACAATATCCCACACAAGGTGTTTTGTATTCAGGACAGAATAAGATAAAATACATGCAGGTAAAGGAATACTAGTTACTAAATAATTGTTAGTTTTCTTCTGGTATGGTAGAGATGGCTACAAGATCTGCGATCCACTGAGAAGTGGCTGCCCAGCCGGGAGCTGACTATGTTTCCTAGTCCTACTAGCATCTAGTGTGGCAACTGACTAGTTCTCCCCAGTGGAATGCAAGTGGAAGTGATGTTTACTATACCCAGGCCAAGGCTGTTCAGATCCAGGTTTACCTTCTCTCTGCTCTTTCCCCATCTATCAGTTAGATGCAAATGATGCTGATGAGGCCCTAGATGATGGCAGAACCACAAGAAGAAAGACACCTGGGTTCCTCAATCATCTGTGAAGAGCCACTTGACAACCAGGAATACTTATGATTGAGAAGTACACTACTGTGTTAAGCCACTGACATACTGAAGCCACTATTTGTTACAGCAGCATATGTTACCCTAACCAATACAAACATGCTATAAAATTACTATAATAATAATGGTGAGGATGTCAGACATTGCATCAAACAAGCCATCATTAATGCTATTATGAAATCTTGAAAGGATGTTCAACATCATTAGCCATCAGGAAAATGCAAATCAAAACCACTATGAGATGCTACTTCACTCCCACTAGGATGGCTATGAACAAAAAGATAGACAATAACAAGTACTGGCAAGAATGTGGATAAATTGAAACCTTGTTACACTGCTGGTAGGAATGCAAAATGGTACAGCTGTTGTGGACAAGTTTGGCAGTTCCTCAAAAACTTAAACATAGAGTTACTATAAGACCCAACAATTCCACTCATAGGTATATATACAAGAGAACTGAAAACATATGTTCCCACAAAAACTTGTACAGGAACGTTCATAGCAGCAATACTCATAATAGCCAAAAAGTAGAAACAATTCAAATGTTCATCCGCTGATAAATGGATAAACAAAATGTGCTATATATATTCCTATATTATGGAATACTACTCAGTCATAAAAAGGAAATGAAGTACTGATACATGCTATAACATGAATGAACCCTGAAAACATTATACTAAGTGAAAGGAGGCTGGAGCAAAAGATCATATACTATATGATTCCATTTATATAAAATGTCCAGAATACTTAAATCCATAGTGACAGAAAGCAGATTACTGGGTGCTGGAGCTGTGGGCTCTGGAGGGAAGTGGGGAGACTGCTAATGGGCAGGAGGGTTCTTTTTGGGGTGGTGAAAATGTTCTGGAACAGTAGCTAGTCATGACGATGGCACAACTCTGAACATACTAAAACCCACTAAATTGTACAGTTTAAAAGGGTGAATTCTATGGTATGGGAATCATATCTCAATTAAAATAAAAAAAAAGAAATCTCAGCTATTTGCTTTATCTTGCCTCCCACAGCATCTGGCTCTACACAAAAAGGCACTGAGCTCTTTTCAGGCAATGACTGGGAAAAGGTATGAGGGAAGCTTCTAGGATGCTGCAGATGTGCTAATTTCAATCTGAGTGGTGGTTATATTCATTCTTAGCATGATTCTAAGCTGGTCAGAACTCAGAATCCTTCTGCCTGGCTTCACCCATAACCAGGTAAGGTCAAACAGAGCCCCAATGCCATATGCATGAAACGTTTCTGTTTCCCACAGGAGACCTAAGATACAAACTTTCCTTAGTTTAGGTAACAGTGTAACTAACATGGAGATGAAATAAATATTTAAAGGTAACCCTGAGAATGATATGAGGGTGGGGAATAGATGAGAGTCTCAGAATACTACTAAAGTGTGTATTGCATCAGCAAAAATCACTAAGGAAGAAAAAAGTCCCGAAGGGGTAGTATGGGATGTGGGGCAAGGACCTGAGAGAGGATTGCATGTGAAAAGTGTCTTTGTTTTCCCTGCCTAGATACATGCCATTTTTAAAAATTAAGTTAAAACCACAAAATAAGAAACGCTTCTTTGGTCATATAAAGTAAATTCTCATCCAAGTACTTAATAGTCAAAACTGAAGTAAAGGATCATTAGAATGTTTTAACCTCCAAAGAAGAATATAATTTGGTGACCCCATGAATCTTCATTGGAACCTTCTGAATCCAGTGGAAAGATTGTCTTTTTAAAGTGGCATAAATTCCTGAAGGATGTAACTTACTTGCAGGTGACTTTAGTTCTGTCGGCTACCATGGTCCACTGCTGCTGGTTGGTGGAAACCTCGACGTAGTAGCTATAGCTCCGATCGTCACAGTCCCACAGTAATAACCTGAACAGGAGGAAAACATAAGAATGCTGTGAATGCTCCACCTGGCTCTTTCCTTAGGCTGTGTGCGTGAGGGGATCTATGTCTACTCTAGCCTTCCAACCTGTCTTCTTTGCCCACACACTTCCAGGACTAAAGAAAGAAAGTGAATCCCCAACGAAAGCATGCTGGGAGAAGATGGAGTCAGCCTGCAGTGAGAGGCTTGTTTCTTTAAAAATTTATTTCACAAGTCACCCAACCCCAGGCGGCCTCTGTCCCCCAAGTGGCAAAGATCTTCTGATTGGCTTATCAGGGAGATGTCACCAAATCCTCCTTCCTGATTCTTCCAGCTCTCATCTCTTGGGCTGGGCTGAACAAAGGTAACACCCTTGAGACCACTGTTCATGGGGAAATCTGTGCTTTCTAATTGGTATTCTAAGTGGTAGTTACTAGTATGCCCCAATGACCTTAAACATGTTTCAGGTTCCTTCTCATTCTGACCAAACTTTCTGCATAGCTCTCGTAAGACTGCCTGACTGGGAGATACAGGCAAACATATATTCGTCAGTAAAACTTCTTATTTCTTAGAAATTGATTATATTGGTCCTGTTCTTCTTATCCCCCTTTTCAGCTCAGATAAGAACCAAAGTATTGACTACGTGATTTTATTTACTTGAAGCTCAAAAGAGACAAGATTTATCTATGGTGACAGGAATCAGAATGGTAGTTACCTCTGGGGGAGGGAATGATTGGGAAAGGGTGAGGGAACCGTCTAGGATGCTGGAAATGGGCTAATTTTGATCTAGTGGAAGTTACATGGGTATATACATGTGTAAATATTCATCAAGCTATTCACAAAAGGTTTGTGCACTGTATGTGTGTCATTCTTGAATTTTAAAAATAGAATAAAAAAAGAATCTAAATATTATAATATGGGAGCAGACCACAGTCCAGCCTTTTGCTTCTGACAGTGCCACTGTGGTGAGAGATCATTGTTTTCTATAATTTCAGCCTCAAAAGTCCTTCCCATACAAGATATCTATCTTATTGCTTTACAGTTGGGCATGCACATTTGTTTCCTCCACCAGCTAGAACAGAGTGAGCTCCCTGAAGACAGTGTCTATGTCTTATTGGTTTTTCCACACGCAGGACTTGGCACAGACTCTCACACAGAGCCTACACTCAATGAATATTTGCTGAGCGAATATCAGTAGATCATTTGTAACAATAACAACAATGATCATTATTATTATAATGGCCAACGTTTCTGTAATGCTTACCATGTACCAGGCCCTATGCTAAATGCTCTACGTAACTTATTAAATCTTTCCAAAAGTCCTCTTAGCAAGCATTATTATTCTCATCAAATTATATATGGTGAAAGTGAGGCTTAAAGCTGTTAAGTAGTTTATCTAAACTCAGTGAGGGTTCCAACCTGGTGTCCTGACCAAAGCCCCTTTCTGTACTCTGCTGTCAAATGTTTCCTTTACTCCCAGGTTATGTATCTGGGTCATAGTTTACAACCTATAACCCATCACTCTACAAAAGTAGTTTGTATTATTTCTCCTTAATCCTGCAATTACAATCAATGACAGTCCTTTGCACAAGTTCAGTTTAGTGTCACCTCTAAAGCTATTACTAAGGATTAGAAATGCCACTGTGTTCTGCTTTCCCCTTAGTTCCTGATTTTCAATTGTAATTTTGTTTGCTATCAATGATAGTACACACTACTTAATAGGTTAGAATTTATCTTTTAAGTAGAGAAAACTGTTAAAAGGTTTTGGAAAGCATAAACAGATGTGTAATACTGTACATGCTACTGATTCTCTTGAACTCACCTAAGTATTTAATCTCTCAAAGTACTCTGAATCAATCAGACAGGAATCCACCCTATTGTTTTTAGTGTCCAATAATTCTACTTTTAGATTATACCAGTGTGCGTGATAAGAAAGTGAATCATTTCCCTCATTAGTCATTTCCTGAAATATTACTCTAGTCTCTCGGCACTTTTATGCAGTTAGCTTATATTAATTTATACTTAGTAACTTTTAAAAATGTAATTTTTGCTTCTATGTTTGGCTCTCAGAATGAATATAAACCTTTTAGAAAGATCGTTGATCTCTCTGTTTTTAAAAAATTCTACTCCAAACATGTGGGCTCTGTTTATAGCATATGTTCCATATATGTTCTGGGCTGAAATCATTCATAACTCTGCCAGAGTAGATTAAAACCAGGAAAAAAAACTTCAAAATAATTAACCATTCTCTTTATTGAACAGCCCTGGTAACAGGCTTTTTGGGAGGTGACGTTGAAGCTGTTTCCCAATGGAATTTTGGATTATTTATGGAGAGCCAGGTTTATCATAATCCATATCATTCTGGATAATCATGAGTTAGTGCTTCTACCAGTGTATCCAAATGAAAATAATCAGTCCCTTTTGGGATAAAATCTAACCAGATCTTCAAATATTTCATGGAAAAATATTTTTCATGGAAAAATACTTTTCATGGAAAAATGTTTCATGGAAAAAGTTACAGTAACTTATTCTATAAAGTCCTCCAATTTCTTTCAAGGTAAAATGAAGATCACTTGTAATTCCAGTAATTTTGTAAACACATACACATGGTGCAAATTGCTTCTTTGCTTAATGACCTATTATGAATATCTTTTTTTTGCATCATCAAATATTCTTCCTCATCATATGTACTGGTTTCATAGAATTTCACTGTGTGGATGTCCCATAATTTACTTAGTCTCTTACTGTTGGACATTTACATAGTTGATAATATTGCACTGTTATGAAACCTCTGTTATGAGCATTCTTAAGCTAAATCTATGGTTATTGCCTTTGAAAGTCGCTAGAAGCGGAACTCCTGGAGCAGGGCTTATGAGGCCTTGATATGTACTATAGAACAGCTGCACACCTGTCCCCTCACCTGCAACGACAGTCTGCACCAATTTATACTCACATTACCAGCAGTGTATAAAAACGCCTGTTCTGTGCATCATCACCAATATTGTATATTACCTTTAAAAATGCTGCCAATTTGATAGATGAAATATCTCTCATTATTTTAATTTGTCGTTTACTTATCATTGAACTTGAACGTTTTACCCATTTTCTACTTATATTTATCCTTTTGTTAATGACTTACAAGATGCCCTTTGTATTTAAAGGATATTAATCCACTGCCTATCACAGTTTGCATGCTGAAGATACTAATTTTTATTAGCCTACTCTATCAATCTTTACCTCAATAATTTCTCCTGGCCTAAATTCTTTTTTCTGAACAGCAGCCAAGTGCACATACCAGTTGAGACATCTCCTCTTTATTCCTCTATTAAGAGTCCTTGGGGGCTGGAAATGCAGGGTCACGGTGACTCCTGAGTGGAAAAGGGACACTGATGGATCTCAGGTTGTCAAGCAAGGGCTCAGACTCACCTACACATAGGAGTTTTTAAGAGAGATTCTTTTCTTTAAATTGAATGAAAGATTCTTCAAATTCTATAGTGCTCTACAATTTTCAAAAATTTCACACACATGATTTCATATAATCCCATAATAGCCATTTTTAAATCCTCTACCCCTATATTGCCCCTCACCCTCCCCTTCCCCCCCCACTGGTAGCCACTAGTTTGTTCTCTATATGAAAGGGGTTCTAATTTATGTGCTAGGGTGCATATTTGCTTGGAATGTAGGCTTAGCCGGGAATGAAAACCCCTCTGTTGATTCAACTGAAAAAAAAGCAAGCACAGCTTAAGGACACTAAAGGAAAAATTGGCTCAATCTCTTTTTTGCCCATGGAGAGAAATTTTGTTCTAATAAGGCACAACTGTAAAGCCCACCAATTCCCTTCACTTCTTTCCCTGCCAGCAAAGTCTGTTCCCCTATCTTTGCACCTGCAACAACACAGCAATATTTCCGATTTGTAATCTGCCAGAAAAGGTCTGCCCGGTGAGCTGGCCCAGGACAGACACACTCCCTCTGACGTTAATTGAGAGTAGCTCCTTAAACATACCCGACATCCCCCCACCCACACATCAGAAGCCATTTTCAAAGGGGCTGAATAAAGGAAGCTGCAAGCCAAGATCTATTGATGCAGCTCAAATCTGTGTTTAGCTGTGGCCACAAACCCCTCCACCTAATGAGCACTGCATGAAATGCCTGGTGATATGAAATACCGTCTCCTCCATCTTCCTTATTCTCATTGTGGAATTTCCCTGAAAAGCAGTGAAGAGCTGGGCTTTTTTAAATTGATTAGCAGATGTGATTTTGCTTACATCTTCCATAAGTGCTCTGGCTGGCTGCATACCATTGATTACTGGGGTTCAGTTTACAGCAACTAATTGCTCTCCTTGCTGGTGTTTTGATACAAAATTCAATAGCGAATATGTTTTCAAAACTCTTGTCTTTGTGACTTGAGTCAGAAGTGACTTGAGGCAAACCCAGTGGACTGAGTTTTCCCTTTTTTAAAATAATTGCTCTCTCATCAGTCTGTGAAGAAAGTTTCCAAATTATAGCATTCTAATTGGAAAGTCTGCATTATGCATGCGATGACAAACTATGTTGTGCTGAATGGCATTTTTTTCATACTTTTCTTAAGGGATTAATTCTGTGCCAGATTGTGAACAATGGCTGAGGTTTAACACTTGAGATCAACAGCTTCTCCATTGAATTGGTGTCTTTTAGATCAGCAGCAAGTGTCTGTTTTGCCTGCTTCTAACTGTCCATTGTTCGTGGGAGACTCCACTGGAAGGCCAGGGGTCAAGGCTGCTGCTCTTGCTGAGTTTTCCCATTTGGGTGAAAACAGACAACTAAGGGAAGATCAACTGCCAAGATATTAGTCATAAAATAATAACTTATCATAAAATCCATTTCCAATCTCTCAAAGTCAAAGCTACTTCTGACCTCAAAAATTTGCACAGACTATTCTTTGTTAAAAATCTTCAGAAATTAAGTTCTTCAGAAATAATTGTCTTCCATTCAACAATTCAACAAATATTTATTGAGCACTGACTAAGTGACATTAGGCAAGTCGCTCTTCTAGTTCCAACATTTTGTAATTTTCTGCAACAGCCTATGCAGTACAGGGGTTTGGGGTTTTTTGGGGTATATCTGTCCTTTACATAGTAACTCCTCTTTATTTCTCTCTCTCTCTATCTACTTATTGGCCGTGCTGTGCAGCATGCATGGGATCTTAGTTCCTGAACCTGTGCCCCCTGCAGTGGAAGCACAGAGTCTTAACCACTGGACCGCCAGGGAAGTCCCAGTAACTCCTCTCTTTGAGAACTATTTCTGGCCCAAACTTGAGGTTATATGTAGGGGGTTCCTGAGCTCTGTAGACCCAGTTGCATTACAGGAAGACATATGACCCCTGGTGGGCCAATCAGATTTCATATCAAAAATTTAGAATTATGTAAGATTTTAGCATAATTGGCTCTGTTCACTTAAAATGATGATAAAAATGTAGACATTCTGGAGTGACCCTCTTTCATCAGAAGCTCAAAGAAGTAAAGAAAGTCATCTGCGGTGAGAAGCAAGAAGACAGATGGTATGGCCCAGGGAGGGCTGTCTGGGTCCCTCGCAGGATTCCAACATCTGATTTTAGTCCCTATGGGAGCCACCAGAGTTCCTGCCCTAGTGTTCCATGAGAAATTTCCCAATCACTTTAATAAACTCACCATTTAGGACTTAAGCCATCTTTACTTGGTTTCTGCAGCTTGGAAACAAAAGGGCCTAAGATAAGTTCCTAGCAGAGTGCACGAAAAGAGCAGACATTCCGATGATGAGGATGACAATGATGACGGGATGGCTACGAGACCAGAGAGACTATGCAGTGAAGAACAGGGGTGGTGAGGAGGCTCACTCTGGACAGCAACCTTTTCATTCAAACATGAAGGAAATCCCTTGTGGAAGCCAAGAGTGCGAGGACTGCAGTGTGGGGTGAAAAGGCAAAACAGGTGTTGGAATAGGCTCTGTGAGGCTGGCCGAGCTGCAGGGAGGGGCTTTCGAAGATGGAGCAATCAGCGTGGGTTGTGACTCTCTTCCGCAGTGGCACCGAGGGAACAGGAGGGAAGAAAGCAGGATCGACAGTGACAAGGAAGAGACAGTGCAGGATCGGGGAAGTGAAGGGTAGTTAAGAGTATTTACCACTTCAGGCTGCTGAGGAGTTAAGTGGGGTCAGAGGGGGCTGACTACCTTTCAGAATAGAGAGGGACGGGAGGTCATGACGCAAAAGAACGGATGTGATGGACATGAAGGTGAGGGAGAAAGGTATGAAGTTCTGGTCACAAGGGAAAATTTCAGTGCTTTCACCTCATTCAGAAGAGTACAGTTCTCACTCTTCTGAATGAGGAGCAGAAAGACAAACATCATGTTAGAGGCTCTGTTTTAATCTCTGCTATTGTGAGGCAGGAGGGAGCCTGTAACAGCTGCCAGAAGTCAGTACAGTTTCAGAGGAACAACTTTACTGGTGAGAAACTGGGATTTTCCCAAAGATGAGAGGGATCCTATTGTCAGCTGTCACAGGGTTCAATTATGTAGCTTCCTCCTCAGGTGGGGAGCAAGGTCAAGCTTGCTGGAGGCCACAGGCCCAAAGTGAGATTCTCAGCGGGAGACTGGAACTGAGAGCCAGCGCTTTAACAACGCGTGTGCAGCGGACCAGGTAGCTGCCCTGCAGATTCCGGACACGGGAACCCCTGAGGAGCAGCCACCACGGGGGCCCTGCCTCTAAGTGGGCCACAACCTCTCAGGGCAAAGGGGACACCAGGAGAAGAAGAAAACACAGACTGCTCGACAGATGGAAGGGGAACTTGGGAAATACGTTAGTCAGAGTCCACGTACTGTCTGACGTTGTTTAATCTCTCATATATCTTAGAGAGTGACTTCTCTAAGAGAGGAAGAAATAATGACACTGGCTAAATAATCTTCTTTTGCAGCCGGCAAGGGAAAAGGTAAGCGCAAGCTCTCGGCTGTCTGGCATATGCAGCTTCTGTGTTTAGTCACTGAAGCCCCAGGATGAGGAAAGGTGAGGTTATGTGTACACGCGGGCTCCACCGCATAGGCTAGTTCACTGAGAAAGGGGGGGATAAAAGGAGGGGCCTTCCTCCCATCAAATCTTATGTTCTGTACAGTATAATTCAGGTGAGTTATCTGAAAGTGGAGAAATGCCAGTGGAGAATATACCTGCAGGATACGGCTACATGGAAAGCTGGATGGGACACAACTTTGAGACAATACAAAACTACCAACTTTTAACAGCTAATTGAGACCATCATTTCACTCCTTGAAGGGACTAAGTTTTTAATTTCAAGTTTTAGGTGATGACATAAAAGGTAACAGCATACTACCAAACAACATGGCTGCAGCTGCAATATTCAGAAAACACTGAGTGTGGAAAGAATGGTGAAGAGCTAATCATAATCTCACCTCACATTCACACAGACCTCAACGGTTTCAAAATGTTTTTGCATACATTATCGCATTTGGAAAAAAAACAATTTATAATCAGCACATTTCCTGCTTTCAATGCAAATCTATTTTTCTAAGTTACTTGGTTAATTCTTTTACATGAGCTAAACATTGAATAATCTGTAAAAAAGATTGCTTGGGCAATCACTTGGCAAACCCTTTATTAATAAGAAAGTTTTGGCCTAGGCTTAGATTTCATCCTACACAGTCCAATTTGATGAAAATTCTTTCATTTTATGTTTTCAGTGTGGATATATGAGAAAATTTTGTCCAGGCCAAACAGCCCTTGAGAAGAAAAGCAGTTTTCTTTTATTTTCCAAGGTGACTCTTTTCAATACAGCCCCTTCCTTAAGCGGGATGTTGGCATCAAAAATACTGGGAACCATTTCAAACGGTCTCGTTATATTTTAAAAGACCGTTACAGACCTCTTCGGCAGTGGCAGACCTCTTCGGCAGTGGCACGCTAAGTAGGTATGCGGCCTTTACAGATCTCTCCCTGCGTTTAAATTTGGCGTCATCAGTTCCCCTCTCCGCAGCAAGGCTAGCTTCCTTGATCTCAGCAGCTTCCTCATCATGACGTGTATACAGTCAGTGAGCTTGGCCCGATTTGGCTCAACAGTAGGATCGGAAAAGGATGTGTAAGAGGTAGAAATGGAGAGGTCCTGCCCAGACCACAGGGCTTAGCTCCTTAGGGATCAAGTCCAGCTCCATTTCAGCTTCATTTTCTATTAGGGGCTGTTGTGATTTTAAAAGGTCAGAATGAGTTTCTTCCGTTAACAGCTGAAGGCAGTATGCATTTATGTGAGCTTTCCTTTCCCCTGTCCACAATTCTATGATATTATTAGGAGAGTGAGAAGAAGGGACAGGCATGTTAAATAGCTCCAAACTCATCCATCTATCAGTTGAGTGGTAGGGGTTTTCCTTCTTGGATCTTTACTTACACCTCTGACCCTTGTAGAACAAGTGGCCCCAGTGTGGCAGGGGAGCAAAGTCACCTGGTTCCAGGTTCCCTGCATAACACCACCCAATCCCCACCCCACACCCCCTTCAGCTTGCAGGACCAAGTTCAGTCAGGACCATGCATGGCTCGGCGTCCCCAGCACAGTGCCTTACAGATCATAAGCTCTACTGGGTTGAACTGAAGGAGACGTGGGGACAGGACAGGAGACGATGATGGAAAGGAGACGGAACTACAGGTAAATCACCCTTCTCACATTATGAGCTAGCAGCACAGCATCTTTTTTTTTAATTTTTAAAAAAATTTTATTTATTTATTTTTTGCAGTACGTGGGCCTCTCACCGTTGTGGCCTCTCCCGCCGCGGAGCACAGGCTCCGGACGCGCAGGCTCAGCAGCCATGGCTCACGGGCCCAGCCGCTCCGCGGCATGCAGGATCCTCCCAGACCGGGGCACAAACCCGTGTCCCCTGCATCGGCAGGCGGACTCTCAACCACTGTGCCACCAGGGAAGCCCCAGCACAGCATCTTTTAAGGCTCTATAGTCTGAGTTACATTTCAATCCGAACACACCCCCAGCCAGTCCTCTACCTCCATGCCCTTCTGGAGAGTCTCAGTGAAGAGATAATTTATGAAATGTACCAACTCTGACTACTATTTCATTTTTTTTTTTTTTTCTTTTGCGTTACGCGGGCCTCTCACTGTTGTGGCCTCTCCCATTGCAGAGCACAGGCTCCGGACGCGCAGGCTCAGCGGCCATGGCTCACGGGCCCAGCCGCTCCGCGACATGTAGGATCTTCCCAGACTGGGGCACGAACCCGCGTCCCCTGCATCGGCAGGCAGACTCTCAACCACTGCACCACCAGGGAAGCCCCTACTACTTCATTTCTTGAGCTCCTTCTCCTGCCCCTCCTCTGACCACTTGCAAATATGTGCCCACATGCACACAGCCTATGAAGCACCAAGAAGCAGAGCCAAAGCGGAATTTAATAAGCTCCACAGTTCCTTTTCAGTCCCTTGGTTCAGGTTTTCATAGGAATCTGTATCTGTGGGAGAACTCACACTTTAGCTACAGGCAGATCTCTGTATTCTCTCAACCTGGTGATAAAGGGAGAGAATGGAAGGGCAAAGCAAGGTGGGAAGGCTAGACTCCGAATACTATAGGCAAGAGAACATTCCAGCAGGGATGAACTACAAGGCAAAACTCTTCCTATTCGGTCATGTAATCTCTTTATTTTTGTTCTCACCAAATCTCTTCTCTGGTCTCCCTGAACACTGCCAGTACTATCTTCCCACAACTCTCTCTTTCTTACCAGCCTGACCTTTTCACCTTTTCACCCAAATCAGATCTGGGTTTCAACCTTTGCTCCAGCTTCGAATCATCTTCTTTTCCCCACAGGGCACCCTCTACAAAGTTCTGAGCTCTTTCTGAAAATGATTTTAAAACACTTGCCTATCCAATCTAAACCCCCGTGCTCCTTCCGCAGTACCGCGTGTGCTGGCCCTGGCTCATTCCTCCTTCAGGTCCCCTCCCCACTAAGTGGCTGCTTTCCTCCTGTTGCATTCCCAAGTCTCGTATTTATCCCGTTAGGTCCTGCAAGAAATGCTTTCCTGAGCTCTCCCTCATATTTACCTGGCCTAAATTTCTTCCCTTTAAATCCCTTCTCTAATGAACTTCCCTCACAAAATTCTTCTGTGAAGGCTTTCACATGAAAACGACTACACTCTAAAACAGAAAAATAAAACTATAATAAGTTGCAAGTGCTATAAAATTTAAACACTTAGAATAAGTAGATTATTCTATTTGAAGTTTGAGGTATCTGACAAATCATAATCCTCCATGTGGTACATGATATACCATTAAAATAAAGACATTAATGAGAATAATATTATAATAATAGCATCTTCTTCACAAATATGTAAAAGTGAGAATCCTAACAATGGTAAGTACTTATAAACAAAAGATAATCAATTTAATAAATAACCGTGTGATAAATCTTTTGAAGAATGGCAAAAAGCAAGAAAAAAAGTGAGATTTTATGTAATTTTTTTATAACGGCTAGAGGGAAAAACAGCTAATTATGTTTTTCAATGGAATTCCTTTGATCACCGGCCACTCAGAACAGTTTTCTTGATCCAGGTCTTCAAAGCTGGGATCATAAGTTTTAATTCAAATGTTTTCAACTGAACATTAATAACTCTAACTCTTCTAACTGCTACACAGCCGTAATTAAATCAAACTGGTGTGGGTTACAGGACCAAAGCCTAAACGGGCAGTTGCCTTTTTTTTTCTGGAATCACCTATGCTATTTCCCCAGAGTGGGAGGCCCAGGCAAAGGCTGTGAATGGGATGGGGTCGTGGGTTCTCTCACTTCTGCAGAAGATGTGAGGGTGCAGTTTCTGTCTCATAAATACTCACCAGAATTGCAGAATAGCTTCTCCCCCCTGCCTCCCACGTTTGTTTGGTTGAAGGATCGTCAGACAAGAGAAAAACACTCCCTCTTTGGAATGTATTCTGCATGAGCTGCCTTTTTAGAAATAACCCTCCCAGGTGCTGACATGAATATTCACAAGAGTATGCCGGGCACAGGGGCCAGTCTCCATGCCATGTACACTAATCCTTCAAAATGTATTCCAGGCAAGCTACCAGGGTGAACTCCTATACAGGAACTGGGCTTTCAGGTGATGGATATTGGATGGCTGAAAGGAGAAAATCTGAGTGAAGGAGGCAGAGATGAATAAATCACTCATATCCGTCTAAGGCCCTGCTGCAGCTAGACTTGCCACTTTGACTCAAGCACAGCATGAGGCTTCATTAGAAGACTGTACTCTGTGAATTAAACTGTTTCTTTTGTTCATCTGGCTTATCCTTCCTCATCAAGAAAAACAAACATTTATCTCCCCTGTGCCCCACAGCCCTATCTGTTGGACCCCTTTTTACTTTCTTCTTGCTTGGCTGATAGGACCTACACAGGCATCCCAAGAACACAGTTCTGGTACCACGCAGGCACCCAATGCAGGCATGCGAGCGTACACACACACACACACACACACACACACAAACACCTCACACCACCCCACTTTACATCACTACCCTGACTCACATTCAGAAAGGTATAGGCAGAAAAGATTAAGAACCTCACAAACCAGGGAAGGAATCATGCCCAAAGTGGTGAGATCACAGACTTCTCAGGATCCTCCCACTCTGGTACTGAATCCCCAAGATCAACACTGAGATTCATGCTGAGGGGACCTGGCTAAGGCATAAGGGGACTTGGTTAAGGCAGCCGGTCTGAGTCACACATGAAACTGTCATAACTTAACACTCTTCAGACAATCAATGTTTAAGTGTCAGGGGCAGGGAGATATCTCTGGGGGTCATTTCCCAGGAGCTGGTGCTAGAACTGTTCCAGCTGTAAGCACCGTTCGTGCCCTAATAGCTTAGGGCATTTAGGAGCTTGGGGGATCCTGGCAAGTCAAAGGAAGAAGGAATATGAGCAAGGAAGAAGAAAATGGTGTAGCTTCAGTGACATTCTAGATCAAGTTATCTCCTCAGCTTATTTGGACCACAAAGGGCTCCACTAACTCTCCTTCAGCCTCTGATGGACACAAGGACATTCCAAGGCAATATGCAGCAGTACCATCAGATGGGACAAGAGTCCCAACTCTGCTTCTAATTTGCAACCTTATCCTCTCAGATTTATAATCTGTTAAACGGGGTGTGAGGGTAGCGGAAGAGAGGGAAACAGATTCTAACTTGGATGATCTGTGGTCCCTTGTTTCTTTAATTTTTTTTTCTTTTAATTACAAAGTAATACATGATAGATCCTTTGGTACTTCTTATAAAGTATCCATAATAAAAAGGTGTTTACTAAATGCAAAAAACGTAAACCAATATTTTCAAAAATATTCTTTAGTAGCAGAACCCCTTTTACAAACAACGTCTTAGAAGAATATCAATACCCATAACAGATAAAAGCAGAACTGCTCTACTAAGGTCAGCTTTGGGGCTGAAGCCTCATCTGCCAGACTTCCTACTGTGGCAGCCCCCCAGGCCCATCCCCCATAAAACAGAGAAGGAAAAACCACTGGGTCATGGTGTATATCTTGACCCCAAACTAAATGCTGATATTAATGTTCATATCTTTTAATAACAGGCTTATAAATATTATTATTCACATTTTTTGAAACCATGAACGGCAAATGAGTTCCCTAATTCTTCACTTTTGCCTTTATGGACTAGAGTTCTTAGTGAGGAAAGGAGCTGAATAGATAGAGCATTGGTAAACTATGGCCTGTGGCTGCCTCTTCTTGTAAATAAAGTTTTAATGGAACACAGCCATGTTCTCTCACCAGAGTTGAGCAGTGGTGACAGAGACTATAGCATACAAAGCCTAAAGTTACTATCTGTCCCTTTTTGGAAAAGGTTTGCCAGTGCCAGGAATAGACAGAAAACTAAAGCTCTTCTTACTGAACAGTAAAGATTTACGGCACCAAGGTAAGAAATAAAGATATAGTTTAAAGCTGAGCTTAGCCCAGAAATGGCTAAAATCCCTTTATTCTGTTGAAAGTGTTTCAATAGATTTTCATGTAGCAAATTCCACACGGAGTTTTTAGATTCTGCTATAGTCCTAATCCCATCGCTGTTACTGTGACAACTGTACCGATAATTCTTGGCTTGCTTTTCACCCCAAGTTTCTGGTATTTCTGCTAAGAGTAAAAGAAAAGGAAGGAAGGAAGGGAGGGAGAAAAATTCCAATTAAAAATGAAAACCTGAAAATTCCATTCCCAAATCCTCTCTGTTCCCAGAACTGATGAAGTGCCCAGGCGCTACATTCTCAAACTGAAGATATTTGCAAGCAGAACAGACATTGACCACCACCCTCCAGATCTCTACTAAATAGCATGGAGGCAGCAGGGTAGGGTGAAGAAGTTATAGAGACGTTTAAAGTCAATAAGTAATACACACACAAAAGTTATAGAGTCAATAAGGCAGTTAATATGACAGCAGTAAAACACTAATATCTCAGTTATATGGGAAGATGACATCACAGACTAAGCCACACCAATTAGGTAGACAGGGTTGTTTATTGGTCACCAGGAGAAAATGGATTTGCAAGGCTCTATCCCCTTGCTATCTCTCCAGTGCTGTCTAGTGTGATTATAAAAAGCATCTTACAAGAATACCTGACCAGGACAGTCTATGACCACAAAACAATAAAAACATTTTGCTGCTTAGTGTTTTAACAAAACTACTCATTTGGAATCTTTAATGAAACCAGTTTTAAATGGATGACTCTATTTCCATGTTCTTCCCAAATAGTCCCAAATAATCGCCGTGAATTCTCTACTTTTTCCCTGAGTCTAAAATATACAGCTAAAATCTCACTATAGTGAACACAATCATGACAAAGCAATTTACCTATTCTACTAAGAATGTTATTATCAACAAGATATTATTTATTGGGTCACTGCCAATTCTCAAACAATTCTCTATAGATAATGCTTTATCTATTCCTAATAGGACTATCATGAGCTTCCTAATAAAGACACTATTTGATTATAGATGTTTATTATTATTTTAAACCTTAGAGAAGAAGTGAATACAGAAAGTGAGATATCAAGAAGAAAATTGACAAGGGTTTGCATTAGACATCGGGGGACAATTAAATGATATATGCCTAAGAGGATTAGGAACAAGATCTATTATCTTAGACTGCAACTACTCCTTCCCACAAGGTTCTTGAGGTAAGTACATGCCAAGGAAAGTCCCAGCAAGTGGGAAGCAAAGGGACACTTTACTGCTAGTAGAATTTTTGACCCAAAACCCTAATCAAAAGGCATAAGCACTCCTTTTCCCCAAGTTGGTTATGCCTGAACAGCTTCACCCAAAGCAAGCTAGGAGGCCTGTTCTGTCCCTTTTCCACACCCAAAACTTATTCTTGCTTTTTACCACTACAATTTAAGGAAGGATCAACCCAATACACATTTTAGTACCACCAAAACAGAGTGAGTACAGGAGAGATCATGGTCCCCTGCTGCCTAGCACTGAGCTATCCCTGGGTTGAGGCAGTAATCTTACCTGGCCACCCTAAAAGATAGAAGAGGAAGTAAGAATGCTCAAGGAGAAGAAAGGATAGGTGTGCTTGTTGTGAGGACAGAAGAGAGGAGAGAGAGAGATGGGGAGAGGTAGGAACAAAGAAGGAGGACAGGGCCTCTTTCTAGGAGAATTAGTCCTGGCCCATCCCACTTAGGGCCTAGTGGAAGACAAGAGACACAAGAAGTGCTTCCACTGAAATGTGGCCCACTCTTGTTCCTGCCAATTCATGCATCTGATCAGCATCTCCCCCAGAAAGGGACTAAATGCTTTGACCATAACTACCATTTTGGGGAGGAGTGAAATGGGGATCGGGGAAGGCACAAAGAAATGCTGGTAGGAAAAGCAGAAGGTATTTTAATTTTTTCTCCCAAGATCTAGAATTGTGGTATTGCTATAATCACCTTCCCGCTTACTGTACTTCACATTTCAAAAGTTCCAGAAACTAGAAATATTCATTGTAATCCTACAAACACCACATTCCAAGATTTAGGAGGAAAAGACTGGAGGTAGTATGACAGTTATTCCCCAATATCCCCTTAGAAAATCAGAGGTCTTTTAATGTATCTTTTCATGCTAGGGCTGATGGGCATGAGTGTTTTAACTCCAGATCTTAAAAACTGAAAATGTGGGGCTTCCCTGGTGGCGCAGTGGTTGAGAGTCTGCCTATCAATGCAGGGGACACAGGTTTGAGCCCTGGTCTGGGAGGATCCCACATGTCGCAGAGCAACTAGGCCCGTGAGCCACAAGTACTGAGCCTGCGCGTCTGGAGCTTGTGCTCTGCAACAAGAGAGGCCGTGACAGTGAGAGGCCCGCGCACCACGATGAAGAGTGGCCCATGCTCGTCACAAGTAGAGAAAGCCCTCGCACAGAAACAAAGACCCAACACAGCCAAAAATAAATAAATAAAAATAAAATAATAAAATTTTAAAAACTGAAAATGTTATTTCCAGCAGGACTTTTGACATAATTTAATCTACCATTTCAAAATAACATGGATAGGGCTTCCCTGGTGGCGCAGTGGTTGAGAGTCTGCCTGCCGATGCAGGGGACACGGGTTCGTGCCCCAGTCCGGGAAGATCCCACATGCCATGGAGCGGCTGGGCCCGTGAGCCATGGCTGCTGAGGCTGCACATCCGGAGCCTGTGCTCCGCAGCGGGAGAGGCCACAGCAGTGAGAGGCCCGTGTACTAAAAAAAAAATAATAATAAATAATAATAATAACATGGATACACAGTGAAATTTCTGATATTAGAATTTTATATGTACAGAAAAAAAGTCAAGTCCCTATAACCTGGTTAGGTAAACAGGTATTTTGGTTAATCAAATATGTCTGGTTAACAGACTCCATATGGATTGACAATTTTAACAAAAATTCAGAAATGTTTAAAATAAACTTAACTAGAGTAAAACCACACCAAACAAAATTTATTCTCCTTTTGATCAGAGGGTACTTGGGATCTTGCCTGCCTCCCAAATTTTATTAGGTGCATCCACTATCACTCTGCTGGTAAAGCATGAAGATCAGTCACAGTAAATTAAATGCTAGGTAACAATTTGTAACAGAAACTTAAAGTTTTTTTCCAAGAGGTAAATTTCATGAATAAGAGATCAAAGATATATAATCAGTAATGCTTCTCACTTTGGAGCAGAATTACCCAGTAAGCAGATATAGGCTTTTTATTTACAGAAAATTTTTGAAGCTGAGAATAATATAAAATACAATTATTATATTTACTGTTTTAGATGCATCCAGAAGCTGTGGGCATTAAAAAAAGTAAATGGAAAAAAAACCTACTGAATTATACATTTTATTTGATTTATTTATTTATTTATTTTGCGGTACGCGGGCCTCTCACTGTTGTGGCCTCTCCCGTTGCGGAGCACAGGCTCCGGACGCGCAGGCTCAGCGGCCATGGCTCACGGGCCCAGCCGCTCCGCGGCATGTGGGATCCTCCTGGACCGGGGCACGAACCCGCGTCCCCTGCATCGGCAGGCGGACTCTCAACCACTGCGCCACCAGGGAAGCCCCTGAATTATACATTTTAAATGGGTAAATTGTACAGTATATGGATTATATCTCAATAAAGCTGTTTTTTAAAAAATATGGAGATCTATAAAAATTCCAAAGTAGATGTGAAATGTCAAGCAGGAGGTAGTGTCTGTGGCAGAGTTGTTGACTGGATGAGCCAACTCCTTACCATGACCCTCAGCTTCTTTGCCAGACGTGCTAGGACTGACTGCATGACATAGTTCTGCCTGATAACTAAATGGAAGTCGGCTAGGTGGGGCTTCAAATAAAGCTTTGGCTTTTCCTAATAAAAAGAGACAGACTTGACTGGCAGGGCTCTTTACACTTTTACCACTTTGCCCTCCTTCTTCCTGCCTAAATGCAGATGTGGTAGGTAAAGCTGTAGCAGCTGTCCTGTTCTCTGAGGCAAAAATACAAGTAGAAAAGACCAAGAAAATCAAAGAGCTCACTGAATTGCAGAACCAATCCTAGCAGCCACCCACCTGTAGACTTTTTGTTATGTGAGACCGAGACAAACAAACAAAAGCAAAACAAAACCAAAATAGTTTTAAAAACATTTAAAAAGGCTTTCTTGGGAATTCCCTGGTGGTCCAGTGGCTAGGACTCTGCAGTCTCACTGCCGAGGGCCCAGGTTCAATCTCTGGTTGGGGAACTAAGATCCCACAAGCCACACGGTGCAACCATAAAAAAATAAAAATAAATTAATAAATAGTCTTTCTTAATCAGGTTCTTTGTTATTTGCAGCTAAACGTAAGCTCCTTCGGAGCATATGAGGGCTAGTAATAAAAATGAATTTTTATTCATTTATTTTTAATGTGTCAAGTCTTAGCCATAGCATTTAATGAAAGGTTCTATAATTTATATCCTTAAGAAATGAGAGTGGGTTGAACCAGAAGCTACAATGCCTTCTCTCATTTTCTTTTTAAGGCCATAAGAGGCTCTGTAGGATTGTGCAACAAACTGGAATCTTTGAAGGAAGAGTTTTAGCACTGGTGGTATCACCACGTTGATGGCAGAGAAAAAGAGAAGGAACTCAAATTATACTGTAGTCTCTTCACATCTTAAATGGAGACAGCGAAGCAGCTAAAACTCCAGAGCTACTGAAAGACATGGCAACTAAAAGGACCATTAAATTGTATGGAAAATCTAAACAGTCTTGACTGGTGTTTGGTTACAGTAAAAGGATAATGTGGCAAGGGTGGTAATGTCATAATCACTGAGGGACATGGTTTCAGACGTCATAAGTAAAAGGAAGAAAGAGGATCCTTACCATTAGGTCTTAAGGGCACAGGAAAGAAAATACAGGCAGAAGTAAAAGCACACTCTGCATTTATCTATGTAACCAATACTCCTTATACTGAATCTGACACATTGTTGAAAGAGGTAACAAAGCAGAAGAAAAAATGATTCCTCAGCGGGAGCTAAGGCCCTGAGTGTCCAGGAAAGTTGCTGAAAGGAGCCCTTGAGGGGTACCAACCAGCCTGTCATCATAATCACTTTTCCTAAGAGAAGGATGCAGAATGGAAGTGGATGGATGGGGAAGAAGCAAGAAGGGGAAGTGGAAGAGTTTTTCTTGTCTCAGTGCTTCTGCTTGTTCTTCACTAAAGATACAAGAATGTTTTGGTCAAGTGCCTCTGTGGTTACCAGGTTACAAAGGGCAAAGTTTAAAGAGAGAGGGAGAGAGGGAGAGGAGAGAGAGACAAGACAGACAGACAGACATCAAGTGCTACCATGATGCACCAAAAGCATCTTAACAAGGTGACAAATTGGGGCTCCTCGGGAAAAAAATTTCTCATTTAAGAGTATCTGAGGATTGAAGGTTTTGAAAGATAGATTACTGTTTTGGATTAATTCAAGGAGTAATTTCTTAAATGAAGGTGACCCTTCATCAGATTTCAGAATAGCTTCATTTACTTAATACTCAAAAGATAGATTCAAGCAATTTGATGTATTAAATCTGTAGAAATTTTGGTGAATTTGCTGAAAGTCCTATGCTTCTGCTACCCCTGAAGAGAACAGCCACATTTCTGTGATCCTGTATGGTTGATCTTGGGGGAAGCAGTGTTTGGAACATCTGTCAAAGTAAAACCACAGAAGGAGAAGATTGATGCTTTCCATTCATTTGATCTTCCAAGGTGAATGATTCCAGTTTTTAAAATGATTGTTTACAGCAATACTGGTAAAGTATTTGTTTCAGAGGGGTATCAAATGAACGATTCTGGATAATTACTGAACATACATTTGTGCATGAAACATTGTGTCAAATGGGGTGATATCCTCTGTAAAAATGTCTTCTTGATGGGTAATCTTTGAAAACTGAAAGGATTTTTCTTTTCATGTATTCAGCTATATTTTATGATGACTAGTTGTCAACTCCTCTAATCGCTCAAGAAAAATAAATGGTTGACATGTGAGGTAAATCAAACACATACACACTTTTGGGGGGAGCATTTAACCTTTCCTGTTTTTCCAAAGAACATCTGAATTCTAGCCCCCCTCCTGTATTTTTAACAAGCAATTTAGTTGCCATAGCAATACTTTCTGGTTTTGAGATACATCTGGGATGAAACTAGCTGAGACATATTTACCATTCGCCAAAACTCTGCTGTTTCCAGGCTCCAGGATTTCTGGTCGCCTTAGTATTCATGACAGTTCAGACTCCAGCATCTACTGAGAACCACAACTATAATTTTTTATTCAACAATTTTTCTTGGAACCAGAGTTCTGAGGTCTGAGGGTGATAAGAGAAGACTTTAGTGCGATGCAGATAGGCTGTGAGAGAAACAACGTTTGGTAAATAAATCATGGATCAGCAAGACAAGGAAGAATTCCTTGGTTCAGGGCTGTGACATGACTGATATGAAGCAAATTTGGTAAAATATCTTTCCAATTTTGACTAGAATTATAGGCAATCTTAATCCAAGCCAGAGGAGTCATATTTTTAGAAGTTTGTTGTATTCTTTAGACTATAAAAAGGAAACTTTTCGCTCTCTAGGTTGCAAAGAAGGGTGTTCTAATGTAAATAAATGTATGCCTGCCTGTGCAGCACTCAGATAGAATGAAATGGAAGCAGCATGAAACTTGAGGCAAGAGTCCTTACCTGTGCTCCTGTCAGCACCTAACACCAGAGTTTCGTCTTAGTCATTTGCTGGAGGTGCCAGATCTTTAGCAGTTTCCTCACATATACTTAGAACAGACACACTGAGCAAATATGATGTCCAATTTATTTGATAGACAGAACTCCCTTTAGTTGCACCAACATTCTATGTTGTCAGCTCAGTCAATGAGTGTTTATTGAGTACTCACAGCACAGAGTACTGTACTAGGCACTTGGAAATCATTGCAAAGACCCAAGTCCATCGCAATACTACAATCACTATCTTCAACTTGAGATTATCTGTGGTTCTACAAGAACTTGAGGGCTGCACAGACGTAGAAAATACTCAAATAATTACAAAACATCATTTGAGTCATTGGTTCAATTTCTCTCCCCACCTTCATGGACTAAGCCTTCATTTGGAGCTATTAAACAGGACACAAAATGGAATGGTTTGTGATTCCTCTCCTTTTTCTTTTCTGTGCTTATCCTTGGGAGGGAAGTGGATGAGCAATAGCTTGGCAGGGTGGTCAGCAGTGGGAAGAAGGAAAAACAGCAGCGAAAAAGGGATTTCTGATTTACAAACTGAACAGATAATCTAGAATGGTTGCAGCCACACAATAGTGAAAGGGCAGCTGAACTGGGTGTGGGCTTAACAGCTCCAAGAGAAGGAAATATATGCTGGGATGAATAAGGAGCACAGCGACATATCTAATTTTTTTTTAAAAAGGATTAACTTTCTATTGCTTTGTTTTATCTATGTTTAATAACTGCAAGGCATAAACTGATTTGTGGTTCAGAAATTCTGTGCCAGATTAACTTTTATAAGTGGTAGAACTGGGTTTTTTTTCCTATTGCAAAGTAAAAACCTCCTCCCGACAGACTAAAGAGATTATGGATACCCACCAAGAACATACTTTGGGTTAGATCCATTTTGTCCTAACATATTATATTCATATAACATTTTCCAACTGAGGAACTCAAAATATTTTTGTGTCATTAACTCCTTAATCCTCATAACACCCAGAGAGACTATGGGTTTATTTAGTTGCATCTACCTGCACTGTTTCATCTTCCAACAGCCTACCTACTCACAATTAGGTTAGTTAAAGCATTACGGGTATTTTACTTACAGTACTGCATTATCAATTACAAAACCATCATTTTCAAGCTAATGTAAGAATTGTTAATTTAATTGACTAATAATGAGGGTTTCAACAAAGTGCTGTCACTTACTAGCTGAAAAAGACTGGGTAATACACATGCCTAATGCACAGCATATGTGATTTCTCATACTAACCTGAAAATACTTAAAAGGATATCATGATTAGCAAGTAGAAAGATAATTAAGTCTTAAACTAAGGCGACAGAGGGACTATAACTAAGACTTAGGTAGATTTGGTTAGTTACTATGTGGTCGTTTTATGTCGTCAGGCCTCTGAAGATTTCCTGTTATTTAAATTTTAATGTTTTTAAAAAAGGCATGAAAATAATATAATTACTACTAGTTACCCACTTTTAAGGCACATTCCAGGCAACTTCTCTCTTTTTCTCTCAAATAAAATGAACAAGTTACACTGTGCCTGTAAACCTAGCAACAAAACAAAGACAAACTCCTTTATTTCCAAGTTATACTGCCTGCTCTGGCTCTTGGGAAAGAGAAATAAACACCAAAGATGGGGAGAAAGTTTCATATAAACTGCAAGGACTAGGACGCCTCCCGCTGTCTCTTTCCTGGGAGCTGACTGGACAAAGGCTGGTCAGGAACAAAGAAGGCGGCTCCTAAAGGCACGATGGCTCCCCAGCTCCTCCCCTCCTCTCCTCAGCAAAGAAAACTCTCCTCTAATGGTGCTAATGAAACACTGGGATGGGTTTGTGGTGGTGGGTGGGATGGTTTGGGGAGCTGGTGACTGAATATAGAAACAGTAACAAAACATCTCAGGGCTGTCACCTCTGCAAGTCACCTCCATCGCCTTGCCTCTTACTCTCCTCCCCTCCCTCACTCTACTCCAGCCACCCTGGCCTCCTTGCTGCTCCTGCAACCTGCCTCACGTGCTCTGCCTCGGGGCCTTGGCACTCTGCCTGTGAGGCTCATCCCCCAGGTCCCCCAATGGCTTACTCTTCCCATCCTTCAGGCTCTGCACAGTGAGACCTTCCTGAACACCCAATCTAAAGCTGTGCTGTCTCCAACCCCTAGTCCTCCCTTCTGATGGCTCCATCTTTGAAATATCTGACATATTACAAATAGTGTTGTTTACTGGTTATCCACCACCGCCCCCTCCCCCAACAAGAATGTCAGTTCTGTGAGAAAACTGATGTTTGTTTTCTGGATTCAATGCTGTAGCCCCAGGGTTTAGAATAGTGCCTAGCACACAGTTAAAAGCTCAAAAAATGTTGAATGAAAGAAAATGAAGGGAGGAGGAGACAGTCAGAGATCAGGTTTCAAGGTCAGCCTTTCCAGGATTCACAAGCGTACTTGCCATACCAGACTCACTAGCAGGACTAGGTTCCCACTGACTGTGGTTAGCTGTGGGCATTGTCTGTCAAGAAAGAAGCTGGGGACTTCCCTGGTGGTGTAGCGGTTAAGAATCCGCCTGCCAATGCAGGGGACATGGGTGGGGACATGGGTTCGAGCCCTGGTCCAGGAAGATCCCACATGCCTTGGAGCAGCTAAGCCCGCGTGCCGCAACTACTGAAGCCCGTGCGCCTAGAGCCCGTGCTCTGCAACGAGAAGCCACCACAATGAAAAGCCCACGCATTGCACTGAAGAGTAGCCCCCGCTCGCCGTGACTAGAGAAAGCCTGTGCGCAGCAACGAAGGCCCAACACAGCCGAAAATAAATAAATACATAAATAAAAAAAAAAAGAAAGAAAGAAGCTCTGCTTGCCTACCCAGCTACAGGGGAAACGCTCAGGAAAGGAAGAAATGGTTTATGTGGATGAAAACAGACAAACGAAAGAAATCTTATCCACACAATAATTCTGTCCTCTCTCAGGAATAAAGAATGCAGTAATCAAGATAATCCATGTTTGAGACATTTGCCTCTGTGTTCACCATCTACAAAGAAACCTGAAATTTTATAGTCAGTATACCTTGTGATCGGGCCCCCAGAGGAAGAGGTTCCAGAACTGCCAGATCTCCTCCCTCTTAGATGGAGAAAGTGTTAGTCACTCAGCTCTGTAATGCTCTCCCTCGAGGTGTTGATTTGGAATCTGGGCTTCTTTGGATACAGTGACTAGGAAAGCAAGTGAGTCATCACAAGCAATAGAAGCCATGGGTCAAATGTCACTGGCTAATCAACCTGTCATTTGTCAGTTACCCATCCCCATGAAGAGACACCACTGATCTAGTTTCCTATCAATAAACATCTATCTGGGCACATCAGCTGCTGTTAACCATGGCCTGCAGAGATATCCAGCATCACCCAGAGGCATTGGTGGTTAAGAAATACCTCTCCCTTTCTTATTGATAATGTCACAGAAGAGGCAAATGCAGTTCCTGACAACGTAATGTTAGTTTCATAGGGACGTGTCTCTCTGAGTGTTCAGCCAGTTTCATGGGGCTTCAATTGCATGGATTTTCTCACTGCAAAAGCAGTAGCTGGGCTTAAGGAAGGTGGAGGCTTCACGCGGTGCTGAGATACACAATTCTGCCTTTGGTTGTGCTCATGCTCATCATCCCCCTCTGAGTCAGGAAAAAGAAATTGTTTGGGGAGAACCATTCTTTTTCCACGTTTAAAGAAAACCAAATGGCACGGTTCTCTCTTGTCTCTCTTAAGCTCCAGTAACACCTTTTATCTGGAGTCAGATTCAACATCTCTGACTGAGTAGAGCTAGAGGCCAAGGTAGCCTTGCCACATGAAAAGCTTGTTTGTCTCTTTCTGAGTTGTCACCTTGGCAATGACCTCATGAGGTCCCTGCTCGATCTAAAATTCTAGATCTCCCACTATACCCGCTATAATTTCCCCTTCTATCTTGATAGACTACCTCATCTGCACATTCAATCTGTCAAGGAACACTTATTCTGAGTTGTCACAGGCTTCATATATCGGGTGAGGCTGGGAGGAGGCAGCAAGTAAACAATTATAATACAAACATGACAAATGCTCTGGGAGGAATTACATACAGAATGTACGGAATCATTGAATAGGGATGGCTAAATCAGCCCAGGAGATGATAGAAGGTTAGGGAAGCATTCCCAAAGGAGTGAAGTCTTGAAGGGTTTATAAGAGCCAGGTAAAAAGGGGTGATGAGAAGGTAGTGAGACACACATGTAATGAGAACAGCATGTTCTAAGAGTTGAAGGCATGGGGTAAGAGAGGGGTGACACATGCAAAACTGCAAGTAGCTGGATAGGCTGAGACAGTACGTGTAGGGGTGGTGGAGAGGCAGGAGACAAGGCTGTACGGACAGAAGTAAGTCACATGTTCTTTTTTTTTTTTGGCAGCACGCGGGCCTCTCACTGTTGCGGCCTCTCCCGTTGCGGAGCACAGGCTCCAGACGTGCAGGCTCAGCGGCCATGGCTCACGGGCCCAGCCGCTCTGCGGCATGTGGGATCTTCCTGGACCGGGGCACGAACCCGTGTCCCCTGCATCGGCAGGCGGACTCTCAACCACTGCACCACCAGGGAAGCCCAAGTCACATGTTCTTAATGCCATTGTCTGAATTTTCTCCTTAAGGCAAATAGTAGCCATGAATCCTCTTAAGAAGGGGCATGACCACATCAGATTTGTGGTAACAATGTGGGAGATGGTTGCACGTGGGGAAGAGCTACGTAGAGAAGAGAAACTACAAAGATGCAACTATGGTGATGGCAGTGGGGATGGGGAAGAGAGGAAGGATTTGTGAGATATGTAGGAGCTGGTATTGACAGCTGACTGGTTCAGTGGGGGAGGTGAGGGAAAGGAAGGAGTTTAGGAAGATTTCCATGTTTTTGGCTCAGTGGATGGGTGGATGAGCAGTACCACTAAATCAGATGAGGAAATCGCAGAGTGAGGCAACTTGAGCAGGGAAAGGGGAGAATGGTGGAATTCCATTTCTGACATATTGCTTTGAGATGCACAGGGACCGTTGTTGGATGGGGGGTGGAGAATGTGGGGCGCCAGGTAAGCAGACAGAATACAGGGAACACTAAAAGAGAGTGGTCAGAGCTGCTAAGCTGCCAGTTTGCTTCTATCTTCATTGGCAAGAAGACTGGTTTTCAAATTAGAAATGGCAGAACAAACATAAGAGAAAACTGAAGCCCCAAATAGGTGAAGTGAAAGAAAGTATCTAGTCATTTTAAATGATTTCAAGTCTCCTGCTCAGATGAGTTACACACCAAGCCTTCTGAAAGAAATTGCAGATGCAATCTCAGAGACACGATTGGTAATCGTCAAGAATTTGTGCAGACTCTAAGACAAGAGAAGGACAACTGTTTTCCAGATTTTTAAAGTAAAGAGAAAAAGATTGTAATGGGAAATATTCAGATAAGTTTCACACCATTTATGACAAAGATTCTAGAATGACTTATTAAATAGATGACTTATGATTACTTTAGTTAATGCATGCAGCTGAGAAGAAGGAAGGAGGGCGCGTTGATGGCTATCTGATGGAAGTTTATCTATACTGCTAGCTTGTCCACACTGATTGTGGCTTGTGTCCTCCCCCTTCCTAAGCACAAAGTGAGTTGTCTGGCCTGCAGTATGAATTCAAGGCTTCTTTATCTGTGATTTGCTGCCTGTGGTACTCAGCCTGTATGTGGCCCTTTATGAAAAGAGGTTGACAATTTAAATGAAGAAACCAACAGTCTGAATTCTCCAAGAAATCCAGCATCACTTGTCAGGGTACCCCAGGGAACCGACAAGCAGCATTAACCTCTGCAGTTATTAGCTTAGACATCAATAAACCTCTGTCTATTAGAATCCCACTACCTCATTTTTTGTGCTGTTTCTTTCTTTACACATACTAACTTTAAAATGAGAACAGGAGACAGTAAGGAAAATGTGGTACAGCATGATGGCAGGAAGGCAGTCATGTCTCACCAACATCTCTACCTCTCGCAGGCTAAGATATAATGTAAAATATCTTGTGTTAAAAAAAATATATATATACACACACACACAACATTAGTCTTTCAGAGACCTTCTTAGAACCTTAAAAAAAAAAGGGCAGCCTATTTGAGACCCAGATGACTCTCTTGAACTAAAGTATATCCTCTGGGAGATGTCACCAGTGTCACATTTTAAAATTATATGATCCTACAAATCAAGCAATAGTGGGTTAAAGTTCCCTTCTTAAAACAAAGCGAAATAAAACAAAACAAAAACAACCAAAAACCCAGACGTGAAGATTTAAAAAGATCTTTTAGAACCAGGTTTCATATTCAGATCTGTTTGGTTCATATATAAAGTCATTTATTCGAGTTGAAAATGATTTTGATATCCTGTAAGTTCCTAACCAATACAAACTGAGACTTGTGCTGTATCCAGGGAGAGGCCCTAGTCCTCGCCCTCCACAAATCTAAACTAGTCCCTCCACAAGTCTAACTTTGGTGCATCTCCCCACCAGAAAATCCAAACAAGCACCTTGTATATCTTTGTCCCTCCTTTTCCATCCCCTCCTCTCAATATTTAGAGCAAAGAACAGAAGAGTATCTTCACTGAAGTTACTGGGATCGTCAATGTACCAAAACACAATTTGCACGTGTCTTCCATTTTAAAAGTAATAAATGAAAGGGAATCTTCTTACCGTATTGACCCAATCATGTATGGCTGTGCCAGTTGAACCACAATTGCACCACTTCCTAGCTGATGACATGTATAGCCAGAATCCCAATCATAGTTCTTAGTGTCCCCATTCAGCAAGGCATTTCGGCTCCGACTGACTCCTTCAATCACGCTGGCACAATCAGCAATTGTTGCAACGTTCTCCATGGGAACTGTGAATCCAACACAAGATTCAGCATCAAGATAAAGAAGCCAAATATATCCCACCAGTGTGCTATGAACAAAATTAATTAATTACTATCAATAATAAAACAGAAATTAGAGCATCTTGATTATCTCAAGATATGAACACATTTCCATGCCAAATAGCTTTCAAAAAAGATGAACCTGAGGCTGGAACAAACCAAACCACATGTAGCAATTAACCCTAAAGAATTTTATTACAAAGAAACATGATACCCCATAAAATATAGAACGGATAAGTACATTGTGAAATATTACTACAGTGGGAAACCACACAGTAGTTGAGATTAATTAACTATAGCTATATCCAAATTGATTAATCAGAAAACAACGTTGAGTGAGAAAAGCAAGGCACAGAAAAACACAGTGCATGAGTTCATTTATACAAAGCTTTTTAAAAAGGCAAAACTAAAAGTATAATTTGTTTAGGGATACATATATAAATGTAAAACTAAAAAGGAAATCCAGGGAATTATTACACAAAATTCATGATCATTTGTATGAGAAAGAGGGAGATGAAATCTTGGAGGGACACCTACCAATGTGTCCAAACATTAATTGATTTCATTTCCAAGATGAAATCCTGGAGGGGCTTCAAAACTACTGGTTTTCTTCTATTCTCGTGAGGCGATAGGTACATAGGCACTTGTTTTATTAGTATTCTCTAAACTGTACATATTTATTACACTTAATAAATGTAGTACGTTTGTTTAAAGAAGCATGACATATATAGATTCAGTATTTTAGAATTCATAAAGCAGGAAAACAATCCAGCACCTGGTACCAATCCCTTTGCAGAATATACAGTTGCCCTCGGCCATGATTCATTTCCCTTTTTTGTCTGTTTGCTATTCTGAGCAATTCAACACATACGCTCATCTCTTTGTTCATGAACTGCTGCATTCTGAAACACCAGCTCTGTTTTGATTCTGTGTCTCTCTATATACTTCAAGTCCACATCCACCTGTTCATTTACAAAAGTCTAGGGTATCCACAAAATGATACAGCTGTCCAAAAATGATGTAGATTCTCTAAACACTGAGAAGAGAATGATAAAAGGTGAGAGCCTTTTAAGTCCACTGGGACCTTTTTTGTGCATTTACTAGTGCTGCGATTTTCTTCAGAAATTTAAATTATTTAACCTAAATCTACAATTAACCTTAGCTACTTACATGCAAGATGTGTAGCTTACTTTACAAAATTTTAAAATGTCTTGAAAAAAGGACAATTTCTTATCAGATATATACTATACTTTTCAGTATAATATTATACTCTATGCAAAGAGAGAGGGTGAGCAGTACTACTATCATGCCAAAACATTTCTAACTTTATAATGATGTGGAGTAAATAATCTTCCATGTATCTTCTAAGCAATGCATTAACTTTTCAAAGGTGGGCATGCCTGTACTCGAGCCCTCATCTACCTTCACTACTTGCTTTGCTCCCTCATCTCATATACCTTCACTGCTTGCTTTGCTCTCTGTAGATAAGGACAGCCATCCACAGATAAAGAAGAGAGGAAGGGAAGGAGGAAGGGAGAGAGACTGGATTTTCTGGCCATGAATCCCTTGACTATGAAGCTTAACTCTAAAGCAATAAGCAGAATCTCTGGTAAAGTAACCTGTGAGAGCCGTGTACTGGCAGAGAAGGGGCTTACAGAAAAGCCCCCCTCTGACTTTGAAAGGAGAAGAGATAAAGGACTATATTTAGAGGCTAAGTCATGGTACCTCCATCTCATGGAAAAGGGGAAGTGTTCTGTGATTTGGAAGAGAGAACTAAAGGAAGTGGCACAAGATACACAATAAACTGAGCTGAGACATAAAATCACACTGTAGGTAGCTTAAGCTGCAGTAAGAGACAGCCTCCATTCTCCCAGGTGCTTAAATAGCACACATTTATTTTTCACCCACACTATGCGTTCAACGATGATCAGCAAGGTGACTGAGCATTGCATCATGCAGGGAACCTAGTGACGGAAGCTTTGTATTGACTGATATGTGCTTCTTCAATCACAGCGGCAGTGAGAAGGGAGTGAACTGGGCACTGGCTCTTAAAACTCCTCCCCCAAAGCAACACACATCACTTTGCTCACATTTTGTTCACTAAGGCAAGTCACAGGGCCTTACCTAACTTCAAAGGGGTTAGGAGAGGGCTAACTTGTTGTGTGCCCAGGAGAAGAAGGGGAATATATGGTCAACAATATTAACGTCTACAATAAACATTAAACCAGGATGAAGGAACGTTCAATAGCCAGATAAATCTAGTTCATTTGTGTAAAGTATGTAAAATATTTCAATGTATAAATATACCAAAGGGACATTTAGATTGTTACCATTGTTTTCTTTGTGATTACAAATGTGTCTTCTTGTGTACATAGGTAAGAGTTTCTTCAAGGAATATGTAAGACATATATATGTATATATTTACACACACACACACACACACACACACACACACACGGAAGTGGAATTATACTTGTGGCTATGAGTTACCTCATTGGCAGGATGTCAGTCCTTTCTTGGTTAATGTTGAGTTAAAATATTTAATCTTTACCTATATGATTTGTGTTTTCCCTTTCTTGTATATAAATTCTTTCCAACCCCAAATTTATAAAGATATCTCCCTATATTTTCTTCTAAAAGTTCTCAAATTTTGCTTTTCACGTTTCGTTCTTTAATCTATTTAGGATTTATTTTTGGTATGCTATTAAATACAGATCTACTTTCACCTTTTATTCATAAGGTTAGCTAATTTCCCCAGCACCATTTAATGAACAGTTCATTGCTTTCCTCCACTAATTTATGTTACTTTAGTCATGTATAAAGTTTTCATACGTATCTAAATCTCTTTTTAAGATCTGTACTCTTTCCTTAATTTGCCTAGCCTTGTGCCTTTACCATACTGTTTTAATTACTATAATTTTACAGCATCATAAAATTTGACAAACTGAACACCTGTCTTCCCTCTCCTTCGCCTTCTTCTCTGTTTTTCTTCAAAATTACCTTAGAAATTCCTGGCCCTTTCAGGAGAATTTTGTGTTTTGTTTAAGTTTTCAAATATACTAGCATAGGATTCTTCAATATACGCAAATCAATCAATGTGATACACCATATTAACAAATTGAAGGAGAAAAACCATATGATCATCTCAATAGATGCAGAAAAAGCTTTTGACAAAATTCAACACCCATTTATGATAAAAAGCCTCCAGCAAATAGGCATAGAGGGAACTTACCTCAACATAATAAAGGCCATATACAACAAATTCACAGCCAACACTGTCCTCAATGGTGAAAAACTGAAACCATTTCCACTAAGAACAGGAACAAGACAAAGTTGCCCACTCTCCCACTATTATTCAACATAGTTTTGGAAGTTTTAGACACAGCAATCAGAGAAGAAAAAGAAATAAAAAGAATCCAAATCGGAAAAGAAGAAGTAAAGCTGTCACTGTCTGCAGATGACATGATACTATACATAGAGAATCCTAAAGACTCTACCCAGAAAACTACTAGAGCTAATCAATGAATCTAGTAAAGTAGCAGTATATAAAATTAATGCACAGAAATCTCTTGCATTCCTATACACTAATGATGAAAAATCTGAAAGGGAAATTAAGGAAACACTCCCATTTACCACTGCAACAAAAAGAATAAAATACCTAGGAATAAACTTACCTGAGGAGACAAAAGACCCATATGCAGAAAATTATAAGACACTGATGAAAGAAATTAAAGATGATACCAACAGATGGAGAGATATACCATGTTCTTGGATTGGAAGAATCAACATTGTGAAAATGACTATACTACCCAAAGCAATCTACGGATTCAAGGAGATCCCTATCAAACTACCAATGGCATTTTTCACAGAACTAGAACAAAAAATTGCACAATTTGTATAGAAACACAAAAGACCCCGAATAGCCAAAGCAATTTTGAGAAAGAAAAGTGGAGCTGGAGGAATCAGGCTCCCAGACTTCAGACTATACTACAAAGCTACAGTAATCAAGACAGTACAGTACTGGCACAAAAATAGAAATACAGATCAATGGAAGAATAGAAAGCCCAGAGATAAACCCACGGACATATCATCTCCTTGTTTTTTTTATTTTTATTTTTTTTGTGGTACGCGGGCCTCCCACCGCTGCGGCCTCTCCCGCTGCGGAGCACAGGCTCCGGTCGCGCAGGCCCAGCGGCCATGGCCCACGGGCTCAGCCGCTCCGCGGCATGTGGGACCCTCCCAGACCAGGGCACGAACCCGCGTCCCCTGCATCGGCAGGCAGTCTCCCAACCACTGCGCCACCAGGGAAGCCCCGTCTCCTTATTTTTGATAAAGGAGGCAAGAATATACAATGGAGAAAAGACAGCCTCTTCAGTAAGTGGTGCTGGGAAAACTGGACATTTACATGTAAAAGAAAGAAATTAGAATGCTCTCTAACAGCATACACAAAAATAAACTCAAAATGGATTAAAGACCTAATGTAAGGCCAGACACTATCAAACACTTAGAGGAAAACATAGGGAGAACACTCTATGCCATAAATCACAGTAAGATCCTTTTTGACCCACCTCCTAGAGAAATGGAAATAAAAACAAAAATAAACAAATGGGACCTAATGGAACTTAAAACCTTTTGCACAGCAAAGGAAAACATAAACAAGATGAAAAGACAACCCTCAGAATGGGAGAAAATATTTGCAAATGAAGCAACTGACAAAGGATTAATCTCCAAAATTTACAAGCAGCTCATGCAGCTCAATATCAAAAAAACAAACAACTCAACCCAAAAATGGGCAGAAGACCTAAATAGACATTTCTCCAAAGAAGATATACAGATTGCCAACAAACACATGAAAGGATGCTCAACATCACTAATCATTAGAGAAATGCAAATCAAAACTACAATGAGGTATCACCTCACACCAGTCAGAATGGCCATCATCAAAAAATCTACAAACAATAAATGCTGGAGAGGGTGTGGAGAAAAGGGAACCCTCTTGCACTGTTGGTGAGAATATAAATTGATACAGCCACTATAGAGAACAGTATGGAGGTTCCTTACAAAACTAAAAATAGAACTACCATACGACCCGGCAATCCCACTACTGAGCATATACCCTGAGAAAACCATAATTCAAAAAGAGTCATGTATCACAGTGTTCACTGCAGCTCTTTTTACAATAACCAGGACATGGAAGCAACCTAAGTGTCCATCAACAGATGAATGGATAAAGAAGATGTGGCACATATATACAATGGAATATTACTCAGCCTTAAAAAGAAACGAAATTGAGTTATTTGTAGTGAGGTGGATGGACCTAGAGTCTGTCATACAGAGTGAAGTAAGTCAGAAAGAGAAAAACAAATACCGTATGCTAACACATATATATGGAATCTAAAAAAAAAAAAAAATTGTTCTGAAGAACCTAGGGGCAGGACAGGAATAAAGACGCAGACGTAGAGAATGTACCTGAGGACACGGGGAGAGGGAAGGGTAAGCTGGGACGAAGTGATAGAGTGGCATGGACTTATATATACTACCAAAAGTAAAACAGATAGCTCGTGGGAAGCAGCTGCATAGCACAGGGAGTTCAGCTCAGTGCTTTGTGACCACCTAGAGGGGTGGGATAAGGAGGGTGGGAGGGAGACTCAAGTGGGAGGAGATATGGGGATATATGTATATGTATAGCTGATTCACTTTGTTGTAAAGCAGAAACTAACATACCATTGTAAAGCAATTATACTCCAATAAAGATGTTAAAAAAGAAAATGAAAAAGAAAAAGAAAGCAGTAAGCCTTGATGTGGGACAAAAAAAAAATCCTAATATACTAGCATAAAAATTTTCACAGTATGTTCTCATTATCATTCCAAATATATATATATATATATATATATATATATGTATAATTTTTTTGTGTGTGGTATGCGGGCCCGTCACTGTTGTGGCCTCTCCTGTTGTGGAGCACAGGCTCCGGACACGCAGGCTCAGCGGCCATGGCTCACGGGCCCAGCCACTCCGCAGCATGTGGGATCTTCCTGGACTGGGGCACGAACCCATATCCCCTGCATCGGCAGGCGGACTCTCAACCACTGCGCCACCAGGGAAGCCCCCAAATATTTTTATTTGTACCTTTTCTTTCTTTTTTTGTCAGTCCTATACATGTTTGTCTACTACATTAGTGTTTTCAAAAAAACAATTTTCAATTTTGCTGATTATTTTCTTTATTTCCTACTTCACTAAATCTGCTCTTTTTATTATTTCTTCTTTATATACCTTTGGATTTATTCTATTTTTTTCTAAATATCTGAAGCAAATGAGCAAAACATTAACTTTTCTTTTTTTCTAATAAATGCATTTAAAGCTAATATTTTACCTCTAAGTCCTGCTTTATCTTTACCCTTAAGTTTTAATATACAGTGTTTTGAAGAGTATTAGAGTCAACTGTGGTGTAGAATGTTCCTCCATCTGGGTTTTCTGACATAAAGTGTTTTAAAAGTTGATTGCATCTAAGTTTTTTCTAATTTCCATTAAGATTTTTGTTTGCTTCACAAATTATTCATAAGAATGTTTTTTAACTTTTCAAGTTTTTGATACTGATTTTTAATTACACTGTAATGTGGATAAAAAGGTGTGGTCTGTATGATACTGACTTTGTAGAATTTGATGAGATTTGCTTTTCTGTGGTCTAGTTCATGGTTCTTATAAATATTTTACATGTGCCTGAAGAGAATGTGTATTCTCTAATTTGGGAGGTGTATGGTTCTATATATATCTACTATATCAAACTTACTGAGCTGTTCAAATCACTTACATGTTTATTAATTAATGGGAGAGGTTTGTTTAAATTTCCCACTATGACTGTAGATCTGTCAATTTCTCCTTGTAATTCTGTCAATTTTTGCTTTATGTATTTTGAGAACACATCATTTCGTGTATTTTAGAATTATATCTAACTGGTAGATTGAACCTTTCATCATTATGTAGTGTAATTTTTTATCTCTAATAATCCTTTGCCCTAAAATCTACATGTTCTGATGTCAAATAAATATAGTGCCTTTATTTTGGCTACTGTTTCCTTAGCATCACTCTTCTATTTTTCTGGTCTCTTGTGATAACATATAACTAGATTTTTGAAAAATTCAGTGTCCTTTGTCTTTTAACTGGCAGATTTACATGACTTATATTAATTGTTATTACTGATGTATACTAATTCACTTTTTGAAAAAAAAATTATTTATTTTAGGCTGTGTTGAGTCTTTGTTGCTGCACACAGGTCCCCTCCAGAGACTGCGATAGGGGGCCACTCCTCATGGTGGTGTGCGGGCCTTCCACTGCAGTGGCCTCTCCTTCTGCAGAGCATGGGCTTCAGGTGCATGGACCTCAGCAGTTGTGGTGCCCAGGCTCAGTAGTTGTGGCTTGCGGGCCCCAGAGAGCAGGCCAGGCAGCTGTGGCGCATGGGCCCAGTTGCTCCACAGCACGCGGGATCCTCCCGGACCAGGGCTCGAACCTGGGTCCCCTGCATTGGCAGGCTGACTCCCAACCACTGCGCCACCAGGGAAGTCCCATTAACTCACTTTTATTTCTACTTACAAGTTTTTTTTTTCTCTGCTGCTTCCCCCACCTCTCTGTCTACTCTGTTCCTATTTTCTAACGGATTGAATTTCCTTTATTTTCCCCACCAGCTATCCCTACTGATTTGATTGGGAAGTTATATGTTCTATTTCTATTCTTTTACTAAATTCTATATATGCATACCAGACTTAACAATGCCTAAAATTAAAAATCACATATTCCCTTCTCCTGAACAATATAAAAGATCTTAACACTTTTTCATACAAATCATCTTGCCTCTTGGCTTGTTATTCTTACCTAACATTTTACTTCTACCTTGTTTTAGACTCTCAAAATCAGTCATCATTATTATTATCTCATACAGCCAAAACTTATTTATTCACATTCACCAATTTATTCACCTTTACTTTTTTTATATCCTCCTTTCTTCTTGGTTCAACTTCCTTCTAAGACACATCCATTCAGCAAAGTCTTTACTTAAAAGTATATTTTGCCACCACTCTTGAAAAATAGTTTAATTGGGTATAGAACTCTAAGTGAAAAGCTGTTTTTCCTCAGCACTTTTAAGATATTATTCCATAGTCTTCTAGCTTCTACTGTTATGTCTGCTATCCCTCTAACTGCTGCAATTTGTTTTTTTCTCCACAGTTAATTTTAAGGATTTCTTTTTGGTTTTAGTGTTTTGCAATTTTACTATGTTGTACCTAGATGCAGACTAAATTTATCCTGCTCAGGACTGAATATAAGCACTTATGGCTTTTATCAAGTCTGGAACATTTTAACCATTATTTCTGTGAGTATTGATTCTCCCTCATTTTCTGTTTTTTTTTTTCTTCTAGAATTCCCATTAGACTTCTGTTGGAACTTCTCATTCTATCCTCTCTACTTCTTAACCTTCCTTTCATTTTTTTCCTCTTTACCTCTTTTTGAAGCATTCTGGGTAATTTCTTTAAATTACTGTTTGTGTTCACTGCTTCTCTCCAGGTGTGTCTCATCTACTGTTTAACCTGTCCACTGAGTTTTAAAATTTCACTGTCAAACAAAAACTACCCAGTATTGAAAATAAGTGAACTGAAGCTATGTGTATTAGCAAGGGTCAATCTTACAAAGAAAGTTGGTTAAGAAGAATAAGTCAGAAAAATACAAAGCATACAATTCCACTTCTATTGTTCAGTGATAGACACCTAGTGAATCTCACCTATGTGGTGAGATTAGAAAGGAGAGCTAGGGAGTAGTAAACACAAATTCAGATGAATGGTGACCTCCGGATAGGAAGATAGCAGGGATGTGCTGTGGGGGGAACACACAAAGGGCTTTAAAGACTTGGTAGTGATATGGGAACATATGTATATGTATAACTGATTCACTTTGTTATAAAGCAGAAACTAACACACCATTGTAAAGCAATTATACTCCAATAAAGATGAAAAAAAAAAGATTTGGTAGTGTTCTATTTCTCAAGATGGGTGGTGAGCATGTGAGTGTTCCTGCTCTCCAAACTTTACATATATGTTCTTTATGTTCTTTTCCACAAATGGAATATTGGTTATTTTTTAAATTCCACAAATGTTAATACTGTTTTTATGAAAACCAGAAATATGGCAAGTAATTTCAGAGGGTTTGAAAGGATAAACCTTTTAGGATTCTTTACAATGCTGATGTGCTCTGTAGTATCCACTAGGTCTTGACGGTTGTCCTTCTTGACTCTCCCTGAGTTTATCAATTTCCTCCTAAGCTACCTTACTGCTTCACAATTTTATCCCTAGATGATCTGATTTTAACTAGTCAATTAATGCAGCAGCATCAGAGACGATCATAAAATCATTAGTGATACGGTTTAAAGCTCTTTGGGAAAAAAGCCTGGGATAAGCACTCAGAATTCCTTTTCTAAAGACATATTTAGAAATATTTATTAAAGAAGATTCTTTCAGTCTCCAACATTTTCTCTAAGCAAAACTGCCCTAGTAATATCACCCTCTGACCCTCTGGAATCTTAAGGTAGTCTAACATATGCTACATTAAAGAACTTTGCCTTCTTGGGACTTCCCTGGCGGTCCAGTGGTCAGGACTCCACACTTTCACTGCTGTGGGTCTTGGTTCAATCCCTGGTCGGGATTTTAAAAAAAAGAACATTTCAAAAACAAAAACAAAAACAGTGCCTTCTTAACAAAAAATCCTATATCTATGTGCTGGAGAATAGTATTCCATGGTTTCCACTTTGATCTTGACATCATCGTTCATTAATGTTTTTCAGTCAAAGTCTGGATCTACAAAGGGTGCCCAACACAGATGAACATAGACACATATAATACACAGAGATAGACTGTATTAGTGAAATCTACACCAACTCCCAAATTTCCTTTCAAGTAATTGCTTTTGCTAGAACTCTACTAGCAACTTGATAAGCAACTGTACTTATTCCATAAGGTAGAAAATCAGATCAGCACTTTTCTTAATTCTCATTCCTATGTTTTAAACAATGAGTCAAATTAACAATATAACGACCAAATGATGCCAACGGGTGGAAAGAAGAGAAGGACAGGGACCTGGGCACAAACCCTGTGGATAAAGACTTTCTGTAAATGACGAAGGTGAGACCATAATTCCAGCACGGGGCCAATTCTTAATATCCAAACCAGTATTTCAATCTGATCTAACTTGACAATTGGAGATTTAGCATGTGAGTTTCATAAGGGCAGGAACTTTTGTTTCTTTTTTTCACTGCTGTATTCCCAACTGATAAGAAACAGTGCCTAGCATATAGCAGTTATTAAATAAATATTTGCTGAAAGAATGAATCAGAGCTGGAAAAGCATGCGTATATAGGTGTGGCACTTAACATAGCTCCTTACCAAAAGCTAGAAAATCTAAAAGTTACTGAATAAAGCAGAAAAAACTGCTTTCTAAGGGAAAGTTTTCTTCGAAAAGTGAAGTATGATCAATCTCTGGGTCTTGACCTAAACATTAAAAAGAAAACAATTATGCCCACTGCAGAAGAGCTGCTTTATAAGCACTACATATACCCTCAGCTCTCTCAACTTCTCTTCCCCTAAAACTTTGTCCCACATACAGAAAGGTTGGTCACTCATGGTAGACTGAAATATTTTCTGATAGGGAAATATTTGGGGGAGAACAGGAGGGAGAACAGGAGGAGAGGAGGAATGTATATAATAACATGACTTGTAAAGACTGTAGAAGCTTTTTTATGCCTGACAGTATTGCTATCTGGTTATAGTCATACTATAAGAGTTCTCAGAGAAGAGGTCTGTCCTAAATGTCACCACTGGGTTTACTAATATAGACCACTTCCTTCATTTCAGCAGGAAAAAATTCTGTTATTAATTCTTCTTCCTAGAAACACAAACCTCAGCCTGCCTAGTTGGACTGCATAATAATTACTCAATGGTTTGAATAAATCCTGTGGTCTTTTTTCCTGGGAAAAATTAGAGAGTGATTCTAACTGACTGCAACGCACAGAAGGTGCCATACTGTTTTTCTTCCCATAGAGGCCGGGCCACGCCCCATTTGAATGTTCATTACCGTCTTTCATATGTGTCTGATAAATTTATTAAAAACACCATCTGGATGGAGCTCAGCTTTGTGCTGTATTTCCAGTCTTCCAGTTTCCTCCCTTGTCCCACTGGAATTTCTGCCCCAATTTGTGTCACTTTGTTTACAAAACCATATTGCCAAAGCCCAGCATCTCGCATCTGTCTCTTTCTGGTTTTCCTTTGCCATCCTTCAGCTACATACCTATTACAATAGCCTGTGCTAGGAGCAAAGGGGAAGTGCCTGGGCAGAAATTACTTTTCCCCCTCTGTGCACATAGCAATTCTGCTCAGACAAATTTAATTTGCTGCTTCTGAATGCAAAAATTGCATGTTAACAAAGTGTATACATTCTGCAAGTGTATGAATATTGGGATGACTCACACTGTGGGGAACTGCAGAAAAAGTGATCTGAAAACAATTGTACTGTCCTCTGTTCTTACACAGCACCAGGGTGGCCAACAGCCTGCCTGTAAATTTAATTTAGGAGTAATAAATTTTTTAAAAGGCAGTATTACTTCACTAGGACATGACCTGAGGGCCACCTGTACCAGCTATATTTAAAGATAAGACTGACATGTTATTTAACTGTCTCCAGAGATCACCTTTGAGAGATAGGGGGAAAAACCCATTTGAAACAGTTTTTAGAAGTGAAATAGCACTTAGCCCTTAACAGAGGATTGTCATCTTCAAAAACAGTGCTTGATACAGCAGAAACTAACACAACAATGTAAAGTAATTATACTCCCATAAAGATGTTTAAAAAAAAAGAAATAAACAAGTGAGCAAGTAAAAAAACAAACAAACAAACAAATAGTGCTTGTGTTGGGCTTCATGCAATGTTTCCCTAGCTGTTTTCATTGCAAATTGTTTTCTAATAGCACAGTGGTTCACGCAGCCATCAAGTACTTAACAGTCTCAGGGAGATTCTTCTCTGTTGCCAAGATTTTCAGTTACAAAATATTTCCTTCAAAAAGACAACTAGGACTATCAGCTTAAGGTCACATCTAGATATTCCCCTACAGACCTACACTATTTTTTTAAAGGGGGACTTACCCTAAGGGCCTATCCACAGGCCTACATAGGAACTTGTTGCTGACCAGGCAAGCTTCCAACCCAACTGCAATCCAACCTTCTGTCAACTTACTCTAAAGGGAAAAATACTCACAGCTGTTATGTCTGAACAGCTGTAAATGAACAATAGCTAATTAGAGCACAAGCCCATTTTTCTTGGAAACTATCAAAAAGCTACAAAAATGTATTCTGCAACACTGGCACTAAGTTACATTCATTCCTGGTTTTATCTATCAGGTTAAAAAAAAAAATCAATTTCCTTGGTGCAGCCACTATGGAAAACAGTATGCAGGCTCCTCAAAAGACTAAAAATAGAGCTGCCATATGATCCAGCAATCTCACTCTTGGGCATATATCCGGACAAAAATATAATTTAAAAAGATACATGCACCCCTATGTTCATAGCAGCACTATTTACAATAGCCAAGCCATGGAAACAACCTAAATGTCCATTGACAGATGAATGCGTAAAGAAGATGTATATATATACAATGGAATACTACTCAGCCATAAAAAAGAATGAAATAATGTCATTTATGGCAACATGGATGGAACTAGAGATTATCATACTAAGTGAAGTAAGTCAGAAAGAGAAAGACAAATACCATATGATATCACTTATATATGGAATATAAAATATGACAGAGTTGAACTTTTATGAAACAGAAACAGACTCACAGACATAGAGAAGAGACTTGTGGTTGCCAAGGGGGAGAGAGGGTGGAAGAGGGATGGAGTGGGAGTTTGGAGTTAGCAGATGCAAACTATTATATATAGAATGGATAAACAACAAGGCCCTACTACATAACACAGGGAAATAAATATATTAAATATTCTGTGATAAACCATAATGGAAAAGAATATTTAAAAAAGAATGTATAGGGCTTCCCTGGTGGCGCAGTGGTTGAGAGTCTGCCTTTCGATGCAGGGGACATGGGTTCGTGCCCTGGTCCAGGAAGATCCCACATGTCGCGGAGCGGCTGGGCCTGTGACAGAGCCATGGCCGCTGGGCCTGTGTGTCTGGAGCCTGTGCTCCGCAACAGGAGAGGCCGCAACAGTGAGGGGCCCGCGTACCGCAAAACAAACAAACAAACAAAAAGAATGTATATACATATAACTGAATCACTTTGCTGTACAGCAGAAATTAACACAACATTGTAAATCAACTATATTTCAATTAAAAAGAAATCACTTTTCAATCATATAGTATATCACATTACATTGCTGAAGAAAACCCTTTAAACTTTTCCTTTCCAAAATATGCCCCGGTTCCCAGCACCGTGGAAAGGCTGCTTCCTAACACAATTCCAAAGGATTCAGTCATGACCATCTCTCCATATCTGCAGGGGAAGCCCATGGGAAGAAACCAGACCTTGCCTTTTCAATGCTGGCGACCCATTCCTCTGAGCCTCTTTTCCTTTTTTCTTTGTTTTCATTCTTGTCTGTTTCAGTCAGTATAATCTGTGTTCTCATCATTCCTGTTATAGCTCCAATTCTAAACATCACCAACGTTGCCCAAATCACACACCCTATCTTGAGATTATAAGGACGTTGACAATCATGCTGGGTTCTATTTAGCCAGTGACAGGAAGAGGTAACACTTTTCCAAACTTTAAATGTGGCTTTCCCTTCTCCCAAAGTATGCAAACTTTATAACTTTAGAAAGTTATAGCTCCAAACATGTTTCAGAGAACATGGCAGTTTATAGAAGACGGAGGTGAGAAATCAGAGGTGGTTATTCCCAGGGGCAAAGGTGAGGTGGGGTGGGGTCAGTGGATGCCAAGTAGGCATGTTCACCAGGATTAGTGAATTCACAAAGCACCTTCCAGAACTAACTGCTTAAGAGGTTTACTCTCTTATCTGTAGTTTTCAAACTCCAGCATTGACGCTGGGGGTTTTAGCTGTGAAAATCTTCCATTCAAAAAGACCTTAAAGAATCAAGCATCAGATGTTTAACAGCGGTAAGCACTGCAGCGAATCAAAGGGGGATTCACTCTGCAGGTGAGGCCTTTAAATTTAGGACAAAGGAATTTCCAGATGTAAGAAAAAAGATAGCCCAAACAGCTAACTCTGTGTTTGAACTAATAGGCAATATCTCATTGGGGTGACTTTTTTCCTTTACTCTGGACAAAATCTGTCAGAGAAAGACTCTACATCTGCCCCCTACATCACGACAAGTTATTTAAGCTGATATGGGGAAAAATACCTAACATACAAAAAGTCACTGAAATTGGTTTTGCAAGTTTAGGAAACCCTTTCTCCAAAAAATTTATAAGTTATAATGTAAAGGGCATCTTTTTCTATGAGTAGTATAAGAGTTTTACATGGATTTATTTTTCCTTATGTCCTAAAAGATGTTGATATCAACAGAGTTATTTTTGTTCCACACTAGTGGTTGAAAGGTCTTCTCAGGCCACAACAATTTTGTAACTCAAGATCAGAGATGTCACCACAGCCTTGGGGGAATATTTCTCATTCGTGTTAAGCATAGAACAAAGATGTACAAGAGTTTTTTAAAAGGTCCACAAAAGAAGCAGTGGTTTGCACAGAAATGTTTGTGTGTTTTTTTTAAACCATCCCTTTAACAAAGTAGTAGCTCTTCTCTCTCTCTCTCTCTTTTTAAAATTTTTGTCATTTTAAGCTGGCGGATGTATCTGGTTCAAACTTTAAGTCAGAATGATTCTGAGATAATGGATAACTTGAGTCTTATGATCTTGAATGACGGTCCTTTAAAATGTATCAATAAATATAAAATTTGAGATTTTACTAACAATAGTTATCAGCAGTGAGGCAATCAAACATTAAGTGGAATCCTGTACATTTTACAGAAAATGTCCCAATCAGATCTGTGGCAAGTATGCTCCTACAGTTCCACTTTGGCAGAAACTGCCTGCCACAGATTTTGGAGGCAGAGAGAAAAAGGTGGGAGATGACACCAAATTCTCACATGTTTTAGTTCCCACAAAGTATCCTGGATTGAACTGTGTGAGAAGGAAAGAATCTCTGAGAATCTCAAGGGAGCAAGACTGGAATTCAGAAGAAACATACAGGTAAAGGTGAGTCTTAACTTCTGAATATTGAGCTTTCAGAATTGAGACTCTGTAATCAAATCCCACAGGATGCCTGAGGGAAAACTTACCTCCCTGGGCTCTCCCAGTTTTAGCCTGAGGGGCCAGCCCAGGGCTGTGGGGAAGTTGAGCAATCCCCTGGGTGAGACTGAGGTTTTGCTCCCTAACAGGCAAACTTGGGGTCCCTGGGGAAATCTGTCTACCTAGCTTCAAAGACTGACAATCAAAGTCTTGTAAGTTCCCTGGAACAACTTTACTCATACTCCCTAAGTAAAGTAGTTATGAGAAAAAAAAAAACTCAGGAAAAAGTACGATTTACACTACCTCTGGAGGCCAAAGTTAATCTAGATTGAAGAAACAGAATCATGCTATGTTTTCCAGTAGGCTTACAGTGTATGATGAAATGAGTCTTGTCTAAAATACCATAAAAGGCAGTTTAAAAAGCACCTTTCGCTACTACTCTCAATTAATTATTCTTCTAATGGTTTACACTTAGTGCTTTGGGAAATGAAAAATGGGTGTGAGTATTTTTAAACAGAAGTTTATTATGAATATTCTGGGACCTGTCAGTTAGGAAGTATCTTATTTCTGAGTTCTAGCTCTCTTTGCATCATGTCTCTATACTTTAATTCTGAGAGGAAAAACGTTTGCTACCCTCTGCCTGCCTTCAGCTCGAACATCCACTGGACCAAGGCAACGGACTGGAAAGCAGGTACCTGAGGATCTCACCTCAGTTCTGCAAACCATGCCCTAGGCAATCTCGAGAAGGCCATTTAACCACCCCGTGACTCAGTTTCTTTACCCATAAAGAAAAGAATCCCTTCCTCCTTCTGCCTTCTTATGAATATTGAAAGAATAAATTAGATCATGTTCACAAAAGCATCCTGAGATTTTCAAAAAATCACAAGATCCAGGCTTGGTGCTTCCCTAGTCATGAAGGGCCAGGCTTTCCCCACATGGTATGGGTACGTGGGACCAGCATTTCAGAAATCTGGGTATTACACAAGAGGTGAGACTTTTATTCTCATGAGTCACCTTGTAATTGTAAAAGGATAGGAAGCAGGGAAAGGAAGAACCAATAACAATTCTACTGACCAGCAAAAACCTATTAGCACCTGCTAGTGTGATATGCAGCTGGCAGTTTCAGAAAAACCAAGAAAGCACTTCCTTCTGGTCGATATTTGCTGGGGACAGCAATTTCTGACCTACTGAATCAGATCAAGATCATGGGAGTTATTAGACCAAAGAAGTCTCTTTGTGCTAACAGTACAGTGGCTGGGGGGGGGGTCTCCTTTCATTAAACAAAGGGGTCTGTCCACAACCTGCCTTCTAGGATAGTCACCGCTTTGAGGTTTCATGAGCTATCACCATTGAATGAACAAATCAAAACGCATTAAAAAAAAATCACAGACACAAATAGGCTTACAGTTTACCAGTGATATGGACAGTGATAAATGCCATATGGGTGCTCTACTCTTCTTGGGTGAAAGCAGGATGGGGGCCGGGGGAGGGGAGAGGGAGAGGGAGAGGGAAAGGGAAAGGGAGAGGGAGAGGGAGAGGGAGAGGGAAGGTTCCCTACAGTATTTAGATGGTCTTCAAATTTTCATAATTTCCTTAGGGTGTGCTCGTTGCCAAGTTGACAGATGTCGCTGGAAAAACCTGTACTATTCTGAAGAAAGGCTAACCTTTCAAGAGGGAGAGAGGGGGAGGGAGCCAGCGCACCAGTTCGGAGAAGAGATGACATTAAGCTGGACAGCAAGCTACCCTTAGCAAGCTGGATCTTTGAAAGGCTGTGATAACACTGCCAAGGAGAACTGTCGGGGAGAAATCTCATTTCACCATGGTTTTCCTTGCCATGAGTTTAAATTAGTTTGCGGGGGGGGTTTTTTTTTTTTTTTTTTGTGGTACGTGGGCCTCTCACTGTTGTGGCCTCTCCCGTTGTGGAGCACAGGCTCCGGACGCGCAGGCTCTGGACGCGCAGGCTCAGCGGCCATGGCTCATGGGCCCAGCTGCTCCGCGGCATGTGGGATCTTCCCGGACCCGGGCACGAACCCGTGTCCCCTGCATCGGCAGGTGGACTCTCAACCACTGCGCCACCAGGGAAGCCCTTAAATTAGTTTTTAAAACTAAACACTAGATGCCCTAGACAAGTCAATAATTATTAATTATTACTTTTTTAAACCACCAAGACTCCGATGCTAAGTTGCACAACATTACCCTAAAAGAAGTCATGGCTACGCCATTTTATACTCTCTCCTAAGCGTTTACCCACTTTCTTTTTCATTCACTCTTCCTGGTTGTACTTTATACATAAAGAGAAATGGGTTCTTCAAAGAAGACTGCCAATGATCTTATCCCAGACTTCCCCGCTGGGTGCAAACATACGCGCCTCTTTTGCTTGCTTGGCCCTTTACATTTCCTAATGAGAGCCTTTCAAAAGAGGATCGAGAACGCTGAGTATTAATTTAAGGGACAAAATGGTAGTTTAGCAAAGCCCCAGTCCCCTTCCACCAAATAAGAAGAGAAAGCACGTTAGGGTCTCCTTGTTTGAGATCTTCAGCCTGTAGGTCAGCCAGTGCAGCCAAATCAGCATTTAACTGATCAGAGCTGGGGCTGGGGAAGGAGGGGAAAGCCAACGGCGCCCAGACCTCCCTTTGCAGCACATATGCCTCTGTTCTCTTCCTGAGGAAGACCGCATCTCCTTTTCACCTCCAAGATAGTTCTCTTGCATTCCCAACTGTAAGCCTCCCGCTCAAAAATCCACATGCTCTTGTTCATTAATGTGACCATTAGTCATTTTTTCCTGTGCCCTGGGTACACCCAATGCTTTTATCAGCTCTGGTAAGGAGAGACTCACCTAATGTCTTCTTATGAAAGGCAGATTACCAACCTACCCATTTAAAGATTAACAGTACTGTGCCATAAGGAAAATTATACCTCCAGCTTGAAAACCTGCAATTGGGGAACAATTTTACAGCATCATATTCATTTATATCAATTATCTTGTTTATCAAAGACAATGAAACCCAAACTGGTAGTAAAAAGGTACAGAGTGCACTGTGAGGAATAATTAGGTCTCACCCTCCTGGAGGCCGATAGCCATTTACCACTTCACTTTGGGAGGTGATGTTTACAGTGTCTGTTTTATAACTCCCTTCACATTAACTTTCAAATGTCAAAAGCAGGCAGTTAATTGTATATTATACAAAATGTCACATATATAAAATACTGAGATATAAAATTATTATATCCGATCTACCATAAGAAATCCTGCCTTTTAGATTTAATAGCTTGTCAGTCTCTGGATCTCAGCTTAACTCCCATTATATGGACTGTGTTCGCCAGGTAGCCCCTGCCTGACGAATAAACTTCTTTGCCTGCACTGTGTTCTCAGCTAGATGAGAAATAAAAATAAAATGATATGACAATTACTATTACAGTTTAAAGTAATATGTACTAAGAAGAATGGGAGATATATGAGCAGCAATGTCACATGTTCTGCTTTCATTCCAGCTCTGAGAACAAGATTCAGAGAACCATGATGCAAAGCTTATCAAAGCAGTTTAAACTGAAGAGATTGAGTGTGCACTGCCCAAGTTCTTTAAAGCTACTGGGTGTTCACACCAACAGCCTGTGTCTACCCCAGAATCTCTCTATCACGAAACTACACACCAGCATGAGAATTTCTTTTCAATCACCTGCCAATTTTGCAGAGATCAAATCCTCTCCCTCTGCAACCCACTATTCCAATCTTGCCAAAACCAACCCTTCTGGCAATCTCTTTGTCTGCAGGCTCAAAGAACCCAATTCTCCTCTAGACCCATAAAGATCAGACAGACAGGAAAGAGAAGAGTGCAGCCAGAAAGAAGGGAGGACATACAATAAAGCAGTGTGTTTCTATGGGGAAGGAAAGGAGAGGCCAGGACATCAGCTGGGGTGGAGGGAGGCCAGGAGGGCTCCTTGAAATCCATTAGATACAATTTATACACTAAAATTTTTGTGGCTAAAATTTAATGAAACAAATGAATAAAGAGAGATACCAGTTGACTATGGAACTCCCGTTTCAGCCCATTTCCATGGGCACAGGATGGAAAACATACAATTTTGTGCCCAGAGGAGGTTAATGCTTTCTGACATGACTGAGGGCTTGGATATATGTGAACTTGCTTGACTAATCCACACAACCAGTGAAGCACTGGTAAGAAACTCAGAGCTACAGTAGCTCATCAAGTCATTGAATTTATGGTTAGAAAAGAATCTTGAGGACCACTTAGTCTAAGGCACAGAAAATTTATATCTTATTACATATTGATCCAGAAAACAGAAAAAGAGGGAAAGCTTCTCAAGTCATTTTAATGTAACTTTGGTTATAAAATGACTTAGAGATGAGAAAAGAAATTTATAGGCCCATTTTATTTAAGAAAATAGGTGTAAAAACTCTAAAATAAATATTAGCCAACAAATCCAATAATTATTTAGAAAATACATCATGTCCAAGAAGCAATTATCCTAGGAATGCAAGTATGGGTCATCATCAGAACATCTATCATTTCAGTGGGTTAAAGAGTGATTTTGAGCAAAGGAGTGTTCTAGTAAGATTACTCTGGCTGGAGGGTGAAGGACAAGGAGAAGGACTAGAGAGGATGGGGGAGACCCATGAGTAGAAAGACCAGGGCAGTGGTGAGGAGAGATGGTGGTGGCTTACACTAGGGTGGTAGCAGTAGCAGTGGCCAAAAAAATCACTAGGGATTAGAGAAATGCAAATTAAAATAACAAGATACTACTTTATGGCCATCATAACGGCAGAGTAGAAAAACACATATATGAAGTGTGGGTGCGGACATGGGGAGGAAAAGGGCTCTCGTGCACTCCTGGTGGTGGGAGCGTAAACTGGCACTGCCCTGCAGGAAGGCAATCTGGCAGTATGGATCAAAATAAAAGGTAAGCATGCTTTAGTACTCAGGGATCATACATTTGAATATAGGTCTCAGAAAAAAGATGCAAAGGAGACAAACACAAAGAAACTCATTGCAGCATTGTTTTTGAGAGCAAGTAGCTGAAGGCGACCTAGGTCTCTATCACCGGGGGAATGAATGAAACGGCAAGACAATAACAGCACCCACCTTACAAGACAGTAGTGAAGGTTAAATGATTTTATGTAAAGAGCTTAGAACAGTGTCTGGCAAATAGTAAGAACTACATAAATTCACTGATAATATATTTATAGTTATTATGATGAAATACTAAGTAGCATTAAGAAACAACGATGTCATAAAACCATAATACTAGGTCAGAAAAGTTATGAAAAAGACTTATGGCATAAAAACATTTTGGATGATTAATACACATATACAACCCTCTCCCAACATTACAGATTTTCCAAATATATGTGCATATTAAGGACATAATGAGACATCTTAGAAATGGTCATAAGGGGAGGGGAGCAGAAGTGGGGTTTAACAAAGATGAGTAAACACAAATAAAAGAGAAGGCCTTGCCTGGATCACTGAGGATGATGCATTATGGCCTAAGGTATATAATGAACACAGTTATCTAAACCAAAAGGATACTCGTTTAAACACAAAAGAACAGATCATTAGGTTAGTTTTGTTTTTTTGTTTTTTTTTTTTTTTTGGCGGTACGTGGGCCTCTCACTGCTGCGGCCTCTCCCGATGTGGAGCACAGGCTCCGGACGCGCAGGCTCAGCGGCCATGGCTCACGGGCCCAGCCGCTCCGCGGTATGTGGGATCATCCCGGACCGGGGCACAAACTGGCGTCCCCTGCATTGGCAGGCGGACTCTCAACCACTGCTCCACCAGGGAAGCCCCTGGGTTAGTTTTCTCATTTCATAGCTGAGAAATTGGAGTTTCAGAGAGATTGTGACTTATTTATTACACAACAAATCAGCAGCAGAGTGAGAACCAGAATCTGCATTGATCTTCTGGTCCTCAGAAGGCAACACATCATTCCTTCCTTCCATCGGACTGTCCATCTATCCACCTATCTGGTAAATATTTATTGAATATTGAGATTTCACATGCTGGGAATACAGCAGTGAACAAAAGAGACACAGTCCATTCTATTATCGAGCCAGATAAACAAATGTATAGTTACAAATGAAACTAAGTACTTGGAAGAAAAACACCCAGATCTATTAGCATCATACAAAGAAACTTTAACCCAGACCGGGGGTAGAGGGTCAGGCAAAACTTTTCTTAAGAAGTGACATTTAAGCTGCAATTTAAATGATCAATAGGAGGTTAAGGAGATAAATGGGGTTGGGTGTGATGCAGTGAGGCTGAGAATGAGGAGAGGGGGAAAAGCTTTCCAGAGGGAATGGCAAGTACAAAGGCCCCATGGTCAGGGCATGCATGGCGCATTCTAGGAATGGAAAGAAGGCTCATAGCCTGAATGCAGAAAGCTAGATGGGGACTGGCACAAGATGAAGCAGGTATATGCAAGCACCAGATTACACAGGACCTTGAGGACTACGGTGGAGATTTTGAACTTTATCCTAAAAGCAGTGGAAAGGCTCTGAGTGATTTTGAGCAAAGGAGTGTTCCAATAGGAGTGTAGTGAACAATGGCAAGGACTAGAGAGGATGCAGGGACACTGCTGAGTAGGCAGGCATGACAGACAACAGTGCAGGAGAGATGGGGGCGGTTTGCACTAGGGTGGTGGCAAGAAGGGAATAGATGTGACATTTGGAACATAGTATCAACAGACAGTTACGTCTATAGTATAAAAAATACCTCTGATGATATATATTTTAGTGTGTTTCCACAGCTCACTGAGGTTTTACTGAGGTGTGCTTCCAGTTTGCTATAACAGGCATCTACTGAACATTAATTCATCAAAGGATCATTGGAAAAAATATGATAATGCTCCTGGGGCGACAAGTTCCTCAGTTTTGAGCAAGAAGGAAGGAAATAGGGCTCTAAGCCCTTTCCTAAACTATCACTCGCCACCAAAGACCACTTCTCTGTTATCCAGCTTCCCTGGCCATTAGCCAAACGGTAGCCACCCAGTCAGGATGCAGGGGACAGCATGCAGGGAAATCCACCACCAACAGCCATGAGACCTGCCTGCACTGCTGACAGTTCTGAACTGAGAACTCAACCAATTCATATTTAATATTTTACAGAATCATTTCCTGAAGATCCTAATTTGAACATTCTAACACCTTCTGTACTTTTACATCTCACCTGAGTCCCTCACTTTTACACTCCACTTTATTACCATTTTAGTTGATTTCATCACAGCTTCATGGAAAACAACTTCACCAACGACCATTTCCTGTCATTATGAGGGCAGAATTGAAGCAATCCCCTGTTTGAGTACGAGGTAGTTTTTATGATAATTTTACCACAGGTAATGCTGTGATTTTTAAGTACATTTCTCTCTTGTAGCACTGTACAGATTCCTGTCTTTAAAAAGATAAGTATCGAATGCAGCTATAAAAGAAATATAATATTAACGAGCCAATAAATTCAAAAAGATCACTTTGTGCCAGACTGGCTCACCTACCAGGCACCCAACATCATACAATCACTTAATTTTACTCAAATCAGTGACATGCCTAGTCGGTGTTACACTGAATTATGGGGCAGGAGAACGCCATTGGGTTTAAAGGCCCCCTCCCAAAACATTTTATGCAGCAGTCTGCTCCAACAGCCTCCAAATTCCAAAGATTTAATTTGATTCACAAAACCATAGCCCTCACATCACTATTTTAATAAATAAATAATACCATAGTGCCCAAATGGCTATTGAAATCTTTCCTTCCACTTCCTTCTTCCCATTTTTAAACATCCTTCTTGTGATATAATTGACACACAATAAACTGCACATATCTGAAATGTACAATTTGATGAGTTAGACATTTGTACACACCCATGAAACTATTAGCACAATCAAGATAACAAACCTTCCCATCATCCTCAGAAGTTTCCTCATGCTCCTTTGTAATTCCTCCCCAGCCTCAGAAGACTGTGGATCTGTTTTCTGTCACTATACACTAGTTTTCAAGATATAGAATTGTTTATAAATGGAATCATACAGTATATGTATTACACTTTTTGGTTTGGCATCTTTTATCTAGATTCTCAAGGACTCTTTGTTTACTCAATAGAATCATTAGGTGAATCACGATATTCCCTACCTAGCCCAGGAACAGGACTTTGCTTAATTTAGTGGCTATACTTGGGAGCAAGTGGGATACTAAGGTGCATGGAGGACTCAGGTGTTGGTCCTACCCACTCTGCCTTGTCTCCTCATAGGTAATGTGGAAATAGCTTTATTTGAAAAAGAAACACTAATTTTCTTCTGATTACAAAAGTAACACATATTCACTGATAAAAATATATAAGTGCATAAAAATATAATTAAAAAACACAAAAGTTACCTGGAATCCCACCATCCAGAAAACCTCTATTAATGTTTTGATAGTCTTCCTCATGTCCTTTTTTTAATGCACTGTTATGGACTGAATTGTGTCCCTCCCAAATTCATATTTTGAAATGTTAACCCCCAGTACCTTGGAATGTGACTGTATTTGGAGGTAGGACCTGTAAAGAGGTAATTAGGATTAAAAGAGGTCATAAGGATGGGGCCCTAATCCAATAAGATGGGTACAAGAAGAGGAGACATCAGGGATGGGAGTGCATGCAGAAAAAGCCATGTGAGGACACAGTGAGAAGATGGCCACCTACAAGCCAAAGAGAGAGGTCTCAGGAGAAACCGAACCTGCTGACAGCTTGATCTTAGATTTCCAAGCTCTACAGCTGTGACAAAATAAATTTCTGTTGTTTAAGTCACCCAGTATATAGTATTTTTTTATGGCAGCCATAACAAATTAATATATGTACATCTAAAAATACATATATTATCTTTAAAATACTGGCATTGATCTGGCTATAAAGATGGTATCCTACTTTTTTTTTTTTTTTTTGCGGTACGCGGACCTCTCACTGCTGTGGCCTCTCCCGATGCAGAGCACAGGCTCTGGACGCGCAGGCCCAGCGGCCATGGCTCACGGGCCCAGCCGCTCCGCGGCATGTGGGATCCTCCCGGACCGGGGCACGAACCCGTGTCCCCTGCATCGGCAGGCGGACTCCCAACCTCTGCGCCACCAGGGAAGCCCCCTACTTTTATTTTACATTATATTATGGCCATTTCCCTATGTTATGAATGGCTATACAGAAATTTTGATACGCTAATGTGCCAGAATTTATTTCATTATGCCCCTATTGTTGGACATTTGTAGTCCTTCCAACTTTTTGCTTATCATAAATAACAGGGCTTCCCTGGTGGTGGCAGGGGTTGAGAGTCCGCCTGCCGATGCAAGGGACACGGGTTCGTGCCCCGGTCCGGGACCGCGGCTGGGCCCGTGAGCCACGGCCACTGAGCCTGCGCGTCCGGGGCCTGTGCTCCGCAACGGGAGAGGACACAGCAGTGAGAGGCCCGCGTACCGCAAAAATAAATAAATAAATAAATAACACAGTGCTGAACATTAATGTAAAAAAAATGTCCTTCCTGAAGATTTCTTTAAGGTAAACTACTAAAAGTAGAAGTAGTATATCAAGGGGTATTTTTAAGACACAATATATATTGCCAAATTGCCTTCTAGAAAACTTACATCACACAACATATTTCAGCAGTATATGACACTGCCCATTTCATGACAGCCTCACCCACACTGAGTATTTTCATTTAAAGCATCTTTGCCAACAGGATTTTAAAATGAAACTTGACAAGCTGATTTTCAAGTTCACTGGAAAAGAAAATTTGAAAGAATAGCCTAGAAAATTTAGAAAAAGAATAGCTATGAGTGTGGATTTGCAGTAGTAGACAGTAAAATAGATTATTAAGATGTAGTTATTTTAAATGATGTGACACAAAATCTAGAATAGATATACAGACCCATGATATATGCTATTTTAAATCAATGAGGGAAAGGAAGAAATAATAAAAGATTTCAAAACAACTGCTTACATATTTTAGAAATAAGGGTAAACCCCTACCTCAGACCATACACATAATAAATATTAAATGGATTAAAGAGCTAAATGCTAAAAACATACATACAACAATAAAAAAACAACAACCAACCACTGACAACTACTACAGAGGAGCAAAGTTTTATAATTTGGGCTGGGGAGGGAGTTTCTAAGCAAGTCACAAAATTCAGAAGAAAGACAAGAAATGACTGACAGATAAGACCGGATCAAAATAAAAAACTTTTGTACAACAAAGTCACCATAAACAAAGTTTAAAAGTAACTAACAGTCTGGGAGAAAATATGTGCAACATATATAAAAGACAAAGAATGAATATCCATAATCTACAAATTAATAATAAAAAACTCAAGCAACAAAAACGTTGTCAAAGAATATGAAGATGTACTGTAATTCACTAAATAAAAAAGGAAATGGCCAAGAAACATAAAAAGATACTCAAGTTTAGTAATAACTAGGCTAATGCAAGTTAAAACACAGAAATATTTTATTTTAGTGCATGTACTTCTGTATTGTTTGGGTTTTGCTGAGGACTGATTGCTGTACTACTCATGTAAATAAAAAAATTTTAATTAAGATGTTTGCCAATAAAACAGGCCAAAAATGGTATCTTTTTTTAATATAAATTTATTTTTTATTTATATTTTCGGCTGTGTTGGGTCTTTGTTGCTGTGTGCAGGCTTTCTCTGGTTGCGTCGAGTGGGGGCTGCTCTTTGTTGTGGTGCGTGGCTTCTCTTGTTGCAGAGCATGGGCTCTAGGCACACGGGATTCAGTAGTTGAGGCATGCGGGCTCAGTAGTTGTGGCACGCGAGCTCTAGAGCACAGGCTCAGTAGTTGTGGCACATGGGCTTAGTTGCTCCGCGGCATGTGGGATCCTCCCGGACCAGGGCTCGAACCCGGGTCCCCTGCATTGGCAGGCGGATTCTTAAACACTGCACAATCAGGGAAGACCTGGTATCTTGTTTTAATTTGCATTTTTTTATTAGTGAGGTCAAACTCTTTCAAGTTTATGGACTACTGTGTTTTTCTTTCTTTTTAACTGTTTTTTTTTTAACATCTTTATTGGAGTATAATTGCTTTACAATGGTATGTTAGTTTCTGCTGTACAAAAAGTGAATCAGCTATACATATACATATATCCCCATATCTCCTCCCTCTTGCTTCTCCCTCCCACCCTCCCTATTCCACACCTCTAGGTGGACACAAAGCACTGAGCTGATCTCCCTGTGCTATGTGGCTGCTTCCCATTAGCTATTTTACATTTGGTAGTGTATATATGTCCATGCCACTCTCTCACTTCGTCCCAGTTTACCCTTCCCCCTCCCTGTGTCCTCAAGTCCATTCTCTATGTCTGTGGTCTGCATCTTTATTCCTGTCCTGCCCCTAGTTTCTTCAGAGCCTTTTTTTTTTTTTTTTTTAGATTTTTGTGTTTTTCTTTCTTTTTAAATAAACTGCTGTTTGTACACATTTCCTATTGGGGATTCACATTTTTTTTCTTACTTATTTGGAAAGTACTTCATATATACTAAAGACAATTACTCATTGTCCTATATGTTGCAATTATTTTTTTCCCAGTTTGTCAAACACCTCTGAATTCTGTTTATGGTTTCTGCCTTTGCTTTTATGCTGAAGAAGTAAATCTCACCTTGAGATTAGATAAATAGCTATTAATAGTTCTCTACAGTTCTTTTGGAGTAATGTGAAATGTAACAGGAAATTATTTTAGTATATAGTATGAAGAAAATCTCATGTGTTTTCAATAGTCAAGTGTCTCAGCACCATTTGCTATATTACCTTTCTGTTCTCCATGGATGTGAAACGTCATCTTTAATCTTGCACTATATTCTTACATATACTGAGATAAAATTCAGAGTTTGGATGATTGCTTAATGTATCTACCAGTTTAATCTTGCATTAACGCCATACTACTTTAGTATGCAGTATGAATTTTATTATTATTTTTTTTTGCGGTACACGGGCCCCTCACTGTTGCGGCCTCTCCAGTTGTGGAGCACAGGCTCCGGACGCGCAGGCTCAGCGGCCATGGCTCACGGGCCCACCCGCTCTGCGGCACGCGGGATCCTCCCGGACCGGGGCACGAACCCGCATCCCCTGCATCGGCAGGCGGACTCCCAACCACTGCGCCACCAGGGAAGCCCGTAGTATGAATTTTAATACCTGGTGGTACTAGACTTCTCATTTCATTTTTTTTTTCCTTCATTTTTTGGTGGGGAAGAGGTTTCCATTTATTTATTCTCTTGGAAAAATTTTTAAAGAACTTAGTTTTTTTTTTTTTTAAAGCACAATTGGGATTCTGAGTAGTCCTGCATTAAATTAGTAGACTAAGATGGGACGAACCAAAGTGTTTACTATACTAAAGTTTCCCATCCAAGAATATGTCCTTCCATTATTCACTGTTTCTTAAAGATTTATAGTTTCTTTACAAGAGAACCTATGGACTTCTTAGCTTTATTCCTAGGTAGGTATTTGTTGTTTGTGGGTAAAAAAAGCTTAAAACGTCTAGCAGATCTCCCCGGCATGCTCACCTCACATCCATACTATTTATAAGCTCACATCGTCCTTCTGTCTCCCACCTTTATTCCTGACCCTAAGCCCATCTCTAATGGCATAAGGTGGTTCAGGGATGGGCGATACTTGTTAACACGGTTCGGCATGGACTAGGCATAAAGGAAAAGTATCGCTCATGAACTGTTACTGGGTGTTATATAGTTTGTATTGCTGTTATGAATGGAATTTTCCCTTGGTTATTGGGGGTATTTGAGAAAACTTGATTTTTGCATATACAATTGTATCTGACTACATTCCTTAGAGTTCTTATTAGTTTTAGTTATTTTTCAGTTCATTTCCTTGGGTATATTATCATATCACATCTGCAAATAAAGACATTTGGTCCCTTTCCCCCAATATTTATCACACATATTTCTTGTTCTTCACCTCCTCCCCCATTCCCTCTCCCCACCACCCCAAACTTCCAGGGCAATGTTAAATAGAAATGGTAATGAGGGCCAGCTTCATGGGCACGCAACCTGTTCTTTCAGACAGGTCCTGCACTCAGAAGGGACCCACACTTAGTTTAATGCTCCACTGTCCCTGTCTTTAAATTCTTAATAATCTTATCTTTGAACTTATGTTTTTAAAATGAAGTCTCATGGGACAATGGAGCAAGCCCGTGAACAGAGGAGATATGTGACATACATGTGTCCACATTTCTCCACTGCCCCAATTTGTGTATAGTGTTCACCATGCCCCAGAAGCACAGAATTCCAGTGGACTCACAGGTTGAGTGGAAATCAAAGCAAAGCCAAGTGAGACTCAAAGCAAAGCCAAGGTCAATGGGCCGTGACTATGCTTGAGTAAACTGGGCTGCTGACGGCTGGGAGAGGCCACTTTCCCGTCGAACCAGAACCTACCTCAAAGGTAGAAAAAAGTCAGCAACGTTCTAAGAAGCACTACCAACCAAGGAATTCCATCATATCCTTTTTCACTCTCGTTATTTCCCTATGTTAGCCAAATGCTTATGCTGAAAAGATAGGGCAACTCGTAGTTCCTTTTCCCTTCAGTCCTTCATTTTTTTTTTTTTATTGAAGTACAGTTGGTTTACAATATTGTGTTAGTTTCAGTCCTTCCTTGTTAAGGAAGCTTACTGAGTAAGTCAAAAGTAGAGGGTTTTGGTAGAATGCGTGTGAATTAGGAAGTGAAATAAAAACAATATAGTTTTGTGCAGAATTTCCACTGTTCTAGTAAAAATTAATACATATACATATATGGGCTAGCAAACAGCAAATGTGAATTGTGTAATTTTGGCGATTCTGCATAGAAGATAATGCTCTTATATTTACATTTAAAACCACCATTGCACAATAAAAAGACAAACAATAAAATACATGCTTACAATTTAAAAGTTTAATTTTTCTCTACCTAGAACATTAAATAGCAAATAAAAACAACAGACGAGGTTGAAAGACTGAAAAAGAAAGGAAAAAACTTTTTTTTTTGTTAAAATACTTTTTTTTTTTTTTTTTTGGTGGTACGCGGGCCTCTCACTGCTGTGGCCTCTCCCGTTGCGGAGCACAGGCTCCGGACGCGCAGGCTCAGTGGCCATGGCTCACGGGCCCAGCCACTCCGCGGCATGTGGGATCCTCCCGGACCGGGGCACGAACCCGTGTCCCCTGCATCGGCAGGCGGACTCTCAACCACTGTGCCACCAGGGAAGCCCTGTTAAAATACTTTTAATGCACTTGTTTCTTACCCTTGGAGCAAGGGGCTCCACATTTTCATTCTGCATGGTGCCCTGCAAATTATATAGCTGGCCCTGGGAGTAATAATGGGTTTTTTTGTTTGTTTTAGGCTTTATTGGAACCACCTCTGATTCAACCTCACTATTTATAAAATGGGTCATTATGGAATTGTTATTGATAATTAAAGACTGGAAACACCTACATGTCTATCAAAGGAGACTGGTTAAATAAATTATAGCACTTCTAGTCAATGGAATATTGCACAAATGTAAAAAAAAATGAATCAAGAGAAAGCTCTTTATGCATTGAAAGATCTAAAAAAAATTGTTAATTAAAAAAAGGTATATCTGAATATGTGTTTAATAATAAAAGGGGGGAATAAGAATAAACATTTGTATTACCTACTTAAAATATGAAATTAAAAATTACCTACCTGGTTTTGGATTGGAGGATTGGAGTACTGAACTAGTGACTAGGCCAACAAAATTAGATTTTACGTCCCCTTGGCCACCGCAATATCTTTCACAATCAGTGCCAGAGAAACATCTCGCTGATTACAACCTGGCTATTCATAATGCCAGTCTGAGGCAGAACCATGGTTTGTGAGAAAGTGATATTGTTGCGTCATGTTGAATACATGCTCCATGATGTCCCATTTAAAAACAAGTTGTGGGACTTCCCTGGTGGCACAGTGGTTAAGAATCCGCCTGCCAATGCAGGGGGCACAAGTTCCATCTTGGTCCGGGAAGATCCCACATACTGCAGAGCAACTAAGCCCGTGCACCACAACTACTGAGCCTGCGCTCTAGAGCCCGCGAGCCACAACTACTGAGCCCGCATGTCACAATTACTGAAGCCCACACGCCTACAGCCCGTGCTCCACAACAAGAGAAGCCACTGCAATGAGAAGCCTGCGCACAACAAAGAGTTGCCCCCGCTTGACGCAACTAGAGAAAGCCCACGTGCAGCAATGAAGACCCAACACAACCAAAAATAAATAAAGAAATAATTTTTTTAAAAAGTTGTGCACATTTACATTACCCTGGACACACATACACACCCTACTATATTCCTGCTATAACAAGGGGATATGCAAGTAGGATCCAAAAAATTCAATCCTGTAAAATGTACACATAAGTTCTGTAAGATAAGAGCCATAAAAACTTTTCAGGCAGTCTTTATTCTCAAACAAACAAACAAACAAAAACAACAAAAGAACAGGTATAAAAAGAGAATGAAATTTAAATATACACAAAGGACCACATACTAAATTAAGAATCCTAAGTGACTGTGAGAAGGTCACTTTCTAATCATCTGCCTGCTGTCTCCCACACATAAAAACTGTAGCCCATTCTTGTTTGAAAATAGGGGCTCCCCAAGGTGGGAAGCAAACAAACTGTATTATGTTCTTTATGCATTATTGTGGGGTATTTATTTTATTTGAATTTTTCTAAAACTCTAAGACCTTGTGAGAAAATAATGCTTAATCTTCTCCAAGGAAAGGGTGAGAGACTACAAATAACTCTAACTCTTACTCCACTGCCCCCTCCACCAAATGCAGGGTGGTCCACTGGAAGGGGCATTGGCTTTGAAATTGGTCAGAGATAAATAACACACTAACACACTTTGCACACACTGACCATTTTATGTGATTCTCCCCTAACTCTCCATCTTCTTCCTTAAAAAGACTTAAGGAGCTTCATCATCTCTATGGGGAGGTCTTCTGTGACACCATCCCCCAACTCAGCTTAGGTGCTCCTGTTCCGGTGTTCCTACAGCATCTGCTGAATTCTCCCAAGAGATGACTTATTTTACTGTGTTGTCACCTTCTATTTAAGTGTCTTTCTCCTTCATTAGCTCATACGATCCTCCGAGGCAGAAACTGCACCTGTGTATCTTTCTATCCCCAGTGCCTAAGATACACTTGGTTGGCAGCCTCTTAATAAATGTCTGTTTAATGCCAAGTAATTTACAGTAGATAAAGAAGTTAAGCTTCACTGACAATTAGAACCAGCCTTGATATCTGGTTATAGAAACAGGCTGGGAAAAGAAATTCTCTTGGTCTAGACTAGTCCAGACTCAATAGTGCTATTTTTAGAAAACTCTCTGAATTAAGGTCTTTAGGGCCCCTCTATTACTCCAACAAGTTGGTTTCTTTGCCACATTCTAACGCCTCCACCCCCTGATGAACTCCCTCACTCCCAAATCTCTGTTTCTGCTCCAGAGGACACATTTTTTTAAGCACAGAAGTCATATGCCTGGTTCAGTGGATGCCAAAAGCCCTTCACAGCAGATTTCCAACTCTGTTTCCCTTCCCAGGACTTTACAGAATTCTAAAGATGCTACTTCAAAATACTTTTAGATGACAGTAGCAGTAACAGGCCACCTATTTTCTATTTCCTGCCTCCAGCTGGGAACAAGTATCAGCCATTTTTGTTACTATGTAAATTAGCACATTTGTATTGCTCTGTATTGTTTACTAAATTCTTCCAGGCCCAGCTCAAAATACCATTCTTCATAAAACCTTACTTTACAAGGCAAGAAAATATGCTGGGTTCCTTCACAGCCCAACTAAACATTTAACCTTTCTCCACACTCTGCTTGTGCCTCTGTCTGTTGTTCTCCACTCCACATATTTCTATGCCTTGCCAATGGTCTTATCCAGCTGCTTTGAATCAGATGGTAAGTCCCCTGATGACTGGAGCCCTTTTTACACTTTCTGCCTTTGCACTCATCATCTGTCTATCTGCTTTCAGCTCCATTCACTCCCTTGCTTTACAACGTATGTCAGGCTAAAGCTCCATAAACTACATTTCCCAAGCTTGCCAGCTTGGTGTGGGTTTTTTTCCCTCCAGCTTTGTTTTTGGTGAAGTTCTACCAATAGAAGAAACTGGTGAGAATGAAGGAGAGGAGGATGCTTCTGATGGTATTGCAGGTAGCACAGTGGCAGATGAATACGGACTCCAATGTTCCTGTTCAGACAGCAGAGTTCCTGGTGGCAGCAGTAGTGAGCGTTCCCAGAGCTTCAGCAACAAAGAGTTCCTGTGCTTGTGCTGCTTAGTTTGGTGGCCCTATCTCAATTACTAATAAGGAAGTACAATAAAAAAAGCCACCAGTCTTCCTGGATCCATGCTGGTAGACACAGAGGTAATACTTAATGGCCTAAAGCTGGTAACGGAAGTTTTTTCTTACTCTCTGAAAGGATTAAAAAACCTTGAATTTTGAGCCTACAGCTCCATGCTCTAGTTACTATCTCTTAAGCAGAGGTAGAGCCAAGGATAAGGATGGAAAGGGACTTATGAGAGCTTATGTCTTCCAGAAGAACCAGGAGACCTTAAGAAGGGAAACCAGGCTCATGTAATGCTAAATACCACACTCTAGTACCAGCGTTAAGTACTTACTGCTCCCCCAAGTCTTACTAAAAGCATGTTCTCTATTCATCTACAGGACTCATAAGAAGAGAAGAGCTATTTAAAAAGGAAAAAAGAAATGCAAATGGCCCTAAAAATATGAAAAGATGCTCAATTTCTCTCATAAGAGAAACGCAGTTAAAACTATACTGGGATACAATTTCTCACCTATCAAACTGGCAAAAATCCAGCAGTTTGACAATATGCTCCATTGGCAAGGTTGTGGGGGAAACAATCATTATCATATATTGCCAATGAGAATTTTAAAATGTGATAAACCCTATGGAGGTGAATTTGGCAATATCTAACAAAGTTATACATGCATTTACCCTTTGATCAAGTAAGCCCTCTTCTAGGAATCTATCCCAAAGGCAACAGCACAATTTGTAGTAGCAGAAGACTGAAAACAACCCAAATGTTCATCAATAAAGGACTGGTTTAATAAACTACAGTACATCTACACTAATGAGTACCACACAGTTATTCAAAAGGAATAAAGAATATCTTTCTACATAGTTAGCTCTAGGATAAGTGTTAAGTACAAAAAAGCAAAGTAAAGAAAGAAAGAATGTATAGCATATAGTACACTACTAATTATTTAAGAATGCTGGGGAGGATACAAAATATTAATTACATATATTTACTTATTTTCCTTTTTTTTTTTTTTTAAAACGGATAACCCCAGAAACTAAAGGGGAAAAAGAGATTACCTACATGAGTAGAGGGGACAGGAATAGAAACTGGATTTCTCTAAATACAAGAGCTTTGTATATTTGATTTTGGAATTATGTGTATATTTTACATAGTTATAAAACAAAAAAATTTAAAGGCAATCACTAAATACTGAAAGCAAAATGGAACAAATGAATCTATCTGTATGCTGAAATAGTGGCATGACCACCCAGAGAATTATTTTAAGTGACTTTTAACCACAGTAATTTTACTGTACATCTCTAGTGGGATATACCTTGAGGGCCCTAAAGGTAACTGCAAAAATCTTAAACTATTTTCAGTAATCATATGGCTTAAGGTACTACTAGTAATGTAATTCTGAGACTATTTTGCATGTACTGAAGACAAAGCAAATTAATTGTGCTTCATCAGTAGTAACCAAGATTTTCAGTATGGAAAAAAGGAGATGGAAGATCAAAAGGTTAAACAAAAACTTTGTGTACTGAATTTTAATTAGAAGTGTCGGCAGGCACTAGTGATATATTTTACCTGTTGAATATATGATATACAAATAAATAAATATATGTGCATGTATCTCCTACTTCTGTCCACTGAAAAGGCCTAGCAATAGTGACCAACCCAATACGAAGTGCTTAGGCTGAGGTTTCCACATGTCATTTCCCACTTGAGGGAACCAGGGCTTCTTGCAGAAATGTCTGATTCCAGATGAGGGACAATAAATGTACAAGATGAACCTGGTACATTGTGCCACGCCAGAAATCAAGGAATTACTGAGGACTACTGAGATTATGTCAGAAAGACTCAAGAGCCAATATGAAGAAGCTAAAGATGGGGACAATCTGAATATCAATAAAAATAACCGCAAGTGATTAAAAGATGTCCAATTTGTTTAATCCCATAAATTCAAAATAATATGTACTCCCCCTTCCACCCTCCTCCCCCCAAAAAACCCCCACAATCACACTTCACTGGTCACCTTTGGAGGATGCTAGGTAACCCACCTCTTTAATTTGAAAAGTGGTAAATAAGAAGAAAGAATATAACATTTATCCTACTTTTCCTGGGCAAACTGCATTTTAGGATTACCAAATGAGTGTTCAGGAAAGTTTTTCTCTTTCTAGTTACTAAACAAAGAAGAAATGACAGGAGTAGAATATAAGCATTTTGCAATTCCAAATTATGAAAGAATGAATTTAGGAAATAATCATGAATGGACGGGACTATCCAAAAGCGAGAGGCAATCAAAGATTTTCTGTGCTTCTTGATAGACATATACCACCATCTATACAGCATTTTACAAAAAAACAAACAAAAAACAAAACCAAAAATATCCTGAATCAGATTAAGCCTCTATGTAACTACTAAATACAAGAAATACAACAGAGGAACACATTAAATGTTACCATGGGGATCTAATCACCAAAATCTAGGCTGTTAGAAACTCTGCAGGACAAAAAGTTAGTTTCTTCAACAAATAAATTATAATTAGAGAGAGGGGAAAAAACAAAGAAAGACAGAGACAGACATATGTAAGGGAACCTACAGATTTAAAGAGATTTAAGAGTCATAACAGCTACTTGTTGATAGTATGGACCTTATTTGAATTCTGATTTAAACAACCTATGAAAACACATAAACTCACTCCAGACTTTGATTTGATTAGGAACATTTGAACACTGAGTTAATACTCATAAGGAATAACGGTTCAATTTTGGGGTATGATAATGATATTGTGATTATGGCTACAAAAAGGAGGCTTTATGTAATAGAGATATATATTGGAATATTTATGGATAAGATGATAAAGTGTCTGGGATTGGCTTCAAAATAATCTGGTGGGGAGGAAGTAGGTAGTATACAGATAAAACCAGGTTGTCTATGAGTTGATAATTCTTTAAGCTGGGTGGTGGGTATTATTCTCTCTCCTTGAATAACTGATAGGATATTCAAAGAAGTGAACTTAAATACAAGATTAAATGAAAAGGAAGTTTTGGCAATTATTATGAAAAAAGGGGAGGGATTTGGCAAATGCTACATACATATCACAAAGTGGAGTGCCACGGCAAAGCAAATACATTTTTTGAGAGGTTTAATGCTTAAATAGCAGTCCTATCTCTTCTAACATTCCTTCTATGCATCAGCAGTAAGACAGGTTAGAGTTTCCTACAAATGCCTCCTAACAAAGAGGCAAGACTCTCCCAGGCAAGAATACATCCCAGCACCAACCAGAAGCAGCCACCAAATGAGAAAGGGCTGTGGTGGCAGCAGCAGATAAGGTGGGAGAAGTGCTGTGGGTAGAGTCTGACGCCCAGATCTGGTCAGTGTGGTTGAGGAGGGCCCCATTCCCATGGATGTATGAACCCACATGGTTTCAAAGCTTCCCCAGGAGTCTGTGCAAGTGAAGCAGCATGAAGAATGACATGTTGTCAACAAAAATGTGAAAGAAACCCTTTCGTGGAAAAAGAAGACTAAAATCTTATGAGGCTAGTGTGGTTATTTTTATTTATGTTTTTCCTGACATCATTATACGTTTTAAGTAATAACATTAAAATCTGATTTTAAAAAACAACACAAATATTTTAAAAGTAATTTTAAGGCCTATTAGGAGAGTACTACTCTAATGAGAGTAGCCTGAACTATGAAACAAAGACCAAGGAACTATGAAAGAAAGAAATTCTGAATCTTGAAATGTAAGAGTAGAGCTTGATACCCTACTAGTTATTCATGATGACATTATTTTAGCTTTACTTTTTTCCCCCGTGAAAACCTGAAGTTTGTATCAGTGGTTCTCAAGGGAGGACGCATATTTCATAGGAAAGAGGCAGCAGGAGGCAGCTACAATTTAAAAATAACTCCAGGTGATTCTGACGCACACTGTGGCCCCACTAGAGGACCACTCCTTTCTTGGAGGTCCCTGTAGAGTGGCTGGCTGAGGCCTGTGTGCAGTTAAAATGCACCTGAGATCATCAACATGGAAAGCTGGCCATTACTACTTCAAACACCCCTGTAAATTCAGCAGAGCTGTCATGTCAGACAAAGAATAATGAAATCTCCCTACACTCCTTCACAACTCAAACCATGTCCCTGACTGCCCAGCATGGGGGCAACTTTGCGCTGTAAGATAGTAAAATAAAAGCCAAAGGGGATCCCGCTGCAGGCCATCTGCTGACAGGTACACACACATATCTGCCTATGTGCTCCTATTTGGTGGAGGGATGATGACAGACAAATGACTGCAGTGCTCTTTGCAGTCACACTTGTGAGCATCATCGAAGAGGACTTGAAGAAAAGTATTTGACCAGACGCCAAAAACACTTCTTGCATCTCTGCAATCTTCTTTCATCCCCTGATACGTCTGAGACTATTATGGCTTCTGATAATGCTGTAACTCAGTTTAGACAAAACATACAGACCAACAACAGCATCCTTCACTACAACTGATCCCAAGCTTCATTCCTGCAATGGCCTTTCATGCCAGATAGAGCTGTTTCTTTGATAATTACGGTGTCCACAAACCTGTTCTTCTCCAGTAAGAAGGGGGAGGTGCCTTCTATACAGCATGCTCAAAATGCAGTGCACTGGGCTGAAGCCAGTAGCCAAATGCTCTACACATCCTGTGACTGGAAGGTGGTTTGGTTTCTAATAAGATCCTTCTCAGTAAGGATGCCCCTAACTACACAATCACATACACAGTGAAGCTTAGTCTATAAAACAACTTGGGCAGCAGATGAAAAGGAGTGGCTTCCCCCAAACACCCCATCATCACCATTCTATGACCCTCCACGGAGTCAAAAGCCTTTATAATATCAGGTAATGCTCCAGCACTAACTTTCAAATGACTTAAAAGTCACAAAGATTATCAACATTTATATTTAATACTAAAATTTACATCCATAGCAAAATTAAAACCAAATTATTTATTTTAGTTGAGCTCTGAAAGTTCTCTATACATTGGGATAATTTCTACTCCTGCTACTTTATTAATATTACTTTCCCAAATTTCCCTAAAGTAAAGGATTACATTTAGGAAACACACGGCGTTACGAAAATTTAGACTTTTGACCATTCAAAGAATTAGTAGACATTTGCAAGTTAGTCTCATATTTCCCATTCTAGTTTTCACCATGTTTTTAGGACACAGTCAATATGTTCTGTGTCCCAGCATGAACAGGACTTGGAGAGGAGAGGAGAAATTAGTCCCTTTGTAAAGGTAAAGTACTTTAAGTATACCAAGGCACTGGCATCTTATCCCTCCACTTGAACATAGAGTCCCTTTTCAAAGAAAGTGGCAGTAAAGGCACAGATTCAAGGATCTAATTAGTTAAACTATGATCTTGATAGGAAATGCAAAAACCTGTGGGCATGGATAAGAGAGGTCTAGACAGGAAAAGCCCCTCATGGTATCTGGAATGTTAAGACCTGGGACAGACTATACACAGACCAGACTAAATATTACCTAGAACAAAAGCAAAAACAAAACATAACAGAAAACAACCGAATAGACAACTAAACAAAATTTAAAATGCCCTTTCGAAAGATCAGCCAGGCCATATTTCCCACAAGATAACTTAATTTTCATTACAATAATTTAGTTACTCTGGTCTTATTTAAATTTATATGCAGGCATTTTCTTGAGGTGAATTTGGCAAAGTAGGGCAAATATGGACTGCTGTGTCCATGAAAAGAAGATATTCTCACAGCTGAGCACACCATTCATATCAAATCAGAGGCCAAAATACCTGCATAGCCTTGGAAAGTAGGAGCATTGGATCAATAATATAGCAACTTCCTCCCTGATCCTACCTACCATTAAATATAGAAAAGCTCTTGGTCTGAGAGGCTTTGCCTATCATAAGCATTCCCCACATAGCAAATCTGAATGAATCACTAGAACATTGTCAATTCTTAACTACTAGTACAATATTTACATTCTTTTAAGTTTACTGGAATTATTATTTTGACTACTAAAAATATAAGCCCTCTCTATGTCACTCAGCCATAAGGCATTCAAATCAACCAGAGTTCTTAGTCAAAGTTGATTAAGAGGTGAATTAAGATGAGTTAATGGAATAACAAAATATTTGAAGATAAAATATCTAAGTGTATACACAGAAATTTAATTGTAACACTTACCTAATAGCCCCTTCTCCAGAGTGAAGGTTTTGTTTGTAAACATACATTCAAAAGCCACAATGTGAAAAATCTTATTCACTGTGTTGTGAGTCCCAACTATTCGAATATACCTGGGGGTAAAAAGAAAAGAAAATCTGTTGAAGAAAATGAGCTTCCATCATAACGAATCCAAAGATAACAGAATAAGATACACTATGTAAACCTACAGTGTACCAGAGCATGGACTAAAGGAGACTCTGAATTGGCTTCAGACCCTGTACCTGCTCCTTAGGGCTAGCTCCAACTGAGCCTGGAAGAATTACAGCAAAATTAAGGAGGTACCACTTTCCAGAGAATGAAGTAGAACTTAGATTTGGTTTACCTAGAAAATCAAACCAGGGACTGTTCAGCTCAACCCCTGAATGTCAGTACAATTGTATATCCATGAGACATTTACACTGGAGAATAACAAACAGCTTCTATCCTTGCTTTGTGGTTAGGAATGTGCCTGTGCACAGGTGCACAAACACACACAAAGTCAAATGCTTTCCAACTCAATGAAAGCTTTCATCCATTGGATGAAATGCATGAAATCAATACTGCTTTCTTGTTGAAAGTAAAAATCCACGGAAACTACTGAAAACCACTCACAGCTTCTTATATTTTAATATTGCTCCTGAATCCTTGTTAGGAAGTTAACCCAATATACTTACGCCAGCCCCCCCACTTGACTGCTAGGAAGCCTTCTCCTGACCAGAGGAAGTGATCAGCAGAGGTGACCCAGCCTGCTCTGCAGCCTCCCTCCTGGCCACACGGATCTGGCATCTGCATACAGTGCAGAGTTTCACAGGGCAAGTCTCGAGCCTCTCGGCCTGTTCACCCTCTCTGACAAACAAGCATTAACCTTGGAGCAACTTGCTCCTTTCACTCTTCAAAGGGATCTGACAGTTCACAGGTTAATGAACAGACAAACTTACTCTTCTGAGGGTCACACAATTCCAGAGGGAATGTAATGTGCCACACACAGTCTTACTGGAATTCAAAAGAAGAATAAGAAAAACAATAACTAGATTAACTGATAACGCTCTCTCAAATTATGAACTATGTGCTCTGAAGGATGGGGCATACTAAACGAACAGATTTCAATTAGGTGATAACAGACTGGGCAAGGTTTTAGTAATATCTTCCCTCCGCTATGTAAAACAACCTTCCACTTAGATGATACAATTTTACGTCTGAGTTAATCGCTGTTCACTAATTCGGTAATTTCCTTACATTTCTCATTATTCCAAGTTAACTGTATAATGTAAATGCCAATTGTAAAAATTCACATAAAAGAGGCTATATTTGGGGGTTTTGTATCGTGGGCTATTTTCCCTCCTGTTTCTTCCAACCTGAATCTCACCGCACTCCCTGTGCACCTCATTTAGCCACCTGCTCCTTGACACGAGCTGATCGCTCATCTTCATAACCGATAGTAATGCTTTCTCCTGGACTGGCTGCTCAGTGTTCCCACATCCACTGCAGGGAGACACCGCTCTTCCTGTGTGGAGAGTCAGGGCAAACTGCGGTGCTCACCAGAGCCCTCTGGGTAAGCAGGAGGTTGGCCCTGATCTGTTCTTTCAAGCCCTCAAGGCAGACAGAAGGTGCTGATTTTACTGGGTTTGGGTGGGTGGGTGGGGTTCATTTAAAATAAGTTCTAAATGATCTGGGTAGAACGGACTGTGTGGTTCTTTACTGTAGGCAGTAACAATCTCTCTGGGCTTTCTGGAGCGGAAGGGGTGTGTTAAGCCTGGCACCTTGGCCTGAATCTAATTTTGCCCATTTCCTTATACCCACAGGAACTCAACAAGCATGGCACTTTCAACCGCACATAGTCGTGACAGTCTGAGTGCTGCTGTCTGCAATCGTGGAGGGAATGGAGGGAATGTGGTTTGGTGGAATTTGATCAGATCATTTTCCTGTTCCCTAGGTCAAATCTCTCAAAGGAGAGATAGCTCTCCTAATACTGTGCAAGGCAGAGGAGCCAGGAAGGGACTAATAGGGCCCTTCCCCACTGGCAGTTCTTAAAGTTAAATAGTTCAGGCTGACCTAAGGGGATGCAGTAATGTCCGTCCCACCCCCCCACCCCCGCCTTTCTTTTCAAAACATTATATGGAACCAGGCTCTCCTAGTTTAGACAACAGTCATTTCCCAAATTTTACCCTGGTGCAAATATCAGGAGTGGGAGAAAATATAGAACCTTCCCCTCCCTTGTCCCCCAGTTACAGAAACTGAAAATAAAAAATTGTACTGGAATACATTTTACAGCCTTAATGATAGTGTTTGTGATAACTAACAAGATAATATGTATGACTGCAAAAGCATTGAGAGATGCCTCCAGATAAAAAGTTCTATATAAATGAAGATAATGTTATCTCTGCTGCATAATCCTGAGGTCAAATTAGCAATTCACCACTGTACATCACACTTCCTGATTAGCCTGTTATATGTAATGCTCACAACAAGTTTAATTATTCTAGTTCTACAATACTTTCTAAGTCTACATAAAATTATAGCCTAATTTACAAAAATGGCATAAAGTCCTTACTCAAGTACACATTAAAAAATGGTAACAAAGTCACAAGAAAGAAGCCATGCTCCTTTTCTCCAGCAAGGAATTGTTTAGCATAGGACTCTATCCTTTACTGAAGATCTAGATCTAGAAATAGCAAACAGGCTTTAACTAATCCCCCAACTTCAGTGACGGGTAGGGCAGCCTGGAGTTCTCCATTAAGAACACAGGGGCCCTGTCCAGCTCAGGGGAAGGCATGCCCTGATCCGTGAGCAACGTCTAGAGGAAGAAGGAGGCAGCACCATCAAGGTACCATCTTTGATCATAAGCAGATTTCCTTAATGGGACTCACAAGGGAACATGCTGGAGGCAGAAGTTATCACTATCCAAGCTACTGAAAAATCCAAGGGCTGGTGATGGGAGGGAGTCCTCTCTCTCTTTCCTTCTTTTTCTTTGAAAAACAAAACAAAACTTGCTTCTGGGTCACAACACCTAAACAGGAGAAGCAGATGCCACATTTCTCTGTCACAAAAGATTCTGAATAAGAGGTAAAACTTAAGCTTTTTTTCTTTCAACATCATCTCTCCAATGCACACTCAGACTCTGATTTAACCTGATAATAAGGACAGTGGCAGCTAGTGACTTCATCAGTGTGCAGAGAGGGGCGCTGCTGAAAAATATGACAGCTATCCTTTGTTCTCTCTGAGGTCTTCAACAGCAGCTCAGACAGTTGGAAGATAATTAAAACTTAAACAGTGCTGAGAAAGGCAGATATGCAACAGATTGGCCATTTCCTTTTTTTTTTTTAATTTAGTGTCTTTTAAAAAATGTATTTATTTTATTTATTTATTTTTGGCTGCATTGGGTCGTTGTTGCTGAGTGCGGTCTTTCTCTAATTGCGGTGAGTGGGGGCTACTCTTCGTTGAGGTGTGCAGACTTCTCATTGCGGTGGCTTCTCTTGTTGCGGTGCGTGGGCTCTAGGTGCACGGGCTTCAGTAGTTGTGGTTCGCGGGCTCTAGAGCGCAGGCTCAGTAGCTGTGGCGCACGGGCTTAGTTGCTCCGCGGCATGTGAGATCTTCCCAGACCAGGGCTCGAGCCCGTGTCCCCTGCATTGGCAGGTGGATTCTTAACCACTGCACCACCAGGGAAGCCCCAGATTGGCCATTTCTGATGAGGATCAATGCTGTTCACATGAGCCCTGGTGTAACAGTCTGTTTCCAATATTCTCCTCCCTTCCCTGTGTTAGCTGTCTTCTAGTCACTGACAAAGACTGGGGCCTCAACACAGTTCAGAACAGGATGTTTCAGTGCAGCAGTTTCTAGGAGCTATAATATTGTGGGTGAAAAGAGATTCTTCTTTAAAAAAAATGAAACCTAAACCTTCCAAGGATAGCACTCTGAAATTGAAAGGCACTATAGAGTTTTGAAGTACTGGCTTTAGAGTCTAACTGGACCAGGTGTGTAGCCCAGCCCCATCACTTAATTAGCTGTGTTACTTCGGGGAAAAAAATGTTTTAAACCTTTCTGAACCACAATTTCCTTCTCTATAAAATGTCAGTACACAAGCCTTACATGATATTTAAACAAGATAAATATTTAAAGTGTCTAATGCAGTGCTTGGCAGAATAGAGTATCATTAAATAGAAATGCAAAGAGTAGGCCACTGGAGGCGGCATTTCTTTTGGACTTCGAGACTGCTGGTTGTCTGGGAGAGCGTTCCTAACTCTGGTTGTTAAAGTGGTGCATCCGCATCCAGGAAGAGGCAGGCCCGAGGATGGACTTCAAGAGCACGGGCAGGGGCTAGTCCTTACCCTTAGGGCCCCACAGCATATGTAGAAAGAAGCTACATTCCAAACGCAGATTACCTGGCTCTATGTTATTTCCTGCTTTAAGCCCCTCGTCTTTAGAAAAGTCTATTTTAAGTGTTCTTGACCTGACTCAGCTCTGCATAAGGAAACAAGGGAAGAATCTTTTGCCCATATTTGGTCCAGCTACCCAGGCCCACAGAAGAGTTTCTTTTTTGTGCTAACTCTGGAAGTTTGGAGTTTTAAGAAAAATAACACTTCTTACAAAGAAACATCATAACACTGTGAACTAGAAAATTTTTGCCTTGGAGATTTCACTGTATTCCCTGCCTGTCCTGGGAAGGTACTACAAATTCCTATTCTTAACCTATCTTTCCATCATTTCTTGTCAGGACGCTACCATATTTCATTTCTAAGTCACATACAATACATCTTTAACAAACTGAATATAGAAAAACAGCAACTTGTACACCCTCACTTTAAACCCCTTGGAACCCTCTAGTCTTGGTATTCTTTAGTCTTTAGCCTACTTGTGGTTACAGTTGATCCTTAACCTTTGCCTCTAGTTATAAGATCATCTAACACTGTACTGAGCAGGTTCTACTACAAGATAAAACTGAATTCAGCAAAAAAATTTTAAATGAGCTCTCAAGGGATCAACTAAAGCCAAAAATCCATCAGAATTTTATTCTTTGGTAAACAAAGTTTTATTCTCAAATTGAACTTCACATTCTTGGGTTAAACAAAGATGCTTGAGAAAACCAGGGTTAGCCTAAGACTGGGATCCTTAACAGCACAAGAAGGGATCCTTAACATTTTGGCTCTTCCTCTGAGGTCTCCATGGAGAACTCTGCAGAGAAAAACTGTTCTTTGCTGTGGCCAGAGGCAGTCACCTGACAAGCTACAGCATTTACTAGGGACTTAGGACCATGTGGGATTTGAATTTACCATTTCCACGATTTCCTATTTGACCTTTCCTTTCAAGGAGATATGAAGAATGTACATAAATAATTCTCTAGCCAAAAAAGCTGGAAATGTATGTGGGTTTCCCCAGTATGATGTTTTCTTTTAGTTCTAGGTACCAAGTTAATGCTCTTAGAATCAAACCACAGACCAGAGGGTGAAGTGACTTCAGGTCTTGTTGCTAAGGCAGCAAGTGGAAAACAGTTTACTGCCAGAATGACAAAAAGTTTCTAGAAAAAGCATGTTGCGACAGAACAGATTTGTTACTCTTAGAAAACCTTCCCTCCCGCTGATCTGTGGCGCTATAGATTCTCTTCTACTGATTTCAGCAAGGGGCCCCAGCAGCATTTGCTTATTTGGGAGAGGAAGAATTATTGAAAGGTTAAACACTCTGCCAGAGTTAGCCTAAGCAGAGGCTACTGTCTCAGAGAACAGTCCTGATGCTGTCTGACCATTACCCCTGCAGAGGGAGCTATCATGTTCCAGCAACTCCACTATTCAACCTGAAGGGCAAACAAAACAAGAAGTCATCTTGTTTTTCAGAGAAAATTGATGCTATACAGAATCAAGTATGCAGAAGGGATAAGATCGGTAAATAATTACTAACACAGCATAACCCAGTGCTACCCAAAATAGAAAGTCATTCCAACATTAGAGAGAAATATTTAAGTGTTGTTTTTTATTTGAGGGAAATGTGCATTTTTAACAAAAGGCTTTTTTTCCCCACCCCCAAATATGCAGAACCGAAAACCTACCATAATAATATGCCTTCAATCTATGAAAACATATTTGAAATTAATATCACAAAAGAACTTAATTATAGTATTTATTTATATAAATCATATGAAAATGATATAACCTGTAAATTTATTTAATTCATTTCTATTTTCTGCTTGCACATTTACCATTCAATAGCCTTGTAGGTATACTGAGTAAATGTGCTATTAATCAAGATTTAATAAACATTTACTAGGTACAAGAAATTCTGCTAAGCACTGTGAGGAATGGACAAGAAAGACAGGACATAAACCTTCATCTGGAGAAGTTTATAGTGCAGTTTAGAAGGTAAGACTAAAACCCATCAAACTGTATGATTTTTGACAGGACTGAGCTGAAAGAGTGACCTAGGTTCTAGTCAGAGCTTCACAATGCATTAGGTATAAAATTGGGGGCAAGTTCCTTAATCTCTCTCAGTCTCAGGCTCCACATTGGTAGTAGTGGTAAGGAGAAAGACATAGGAGCCTCTGACCTAGTCACAAATGGTAGCCTAACCTTAAAACACCAAATTTAGCAGCATGAACTTTAAAAGTCCTCCCTTCAAACAAAACAAAACATAGCTAAAACAGAAATAATCCCTTTCCTGCCCCGCCCCCACACCCCCAGATGATCACAGTCTTACCCAACAAATATTAACTGAGTATTTACCATGTGTCAGCTACTCCTGCTGGGTGCTGGGATATGGGATTGAACACTACAGATAAAATCTATTCCTCATGGAATTTACATTTCAGGTCAGAAGACAGACAACAACTAAAAAAATCAAATAATTAGCCATTGGTTGGTAGGTGATCTATTTAGCATAGAACTTTACAGACAAACTTGCTAAACTGTAAGGATAAACAGTTATAAAACCTCTCCCTGTAGGAATAAAAGGAGAGTCAAATGGGAAGGCATGACTAGCTCTGATTGAGAATACGGATATACCATAAATGAGTCTGCGATATGGACACAGTATACCTATTATACATATTTAGCAGGATATAGGCAAAAATCTAATTAGGTAGGTTTGTTAGCGTCTGGAAAGAGGAATTGATTTGAATTTCGTGGGAAGAAATGTCTTATTTTATTTATTTCATGGTTTCGTTTTCTTTTTATCTCCGCTTTTTTTCGGATTATAATTTTCAAGGGATTATAGAAAGACAAAATGGCAAGTGAAAGATATAAAATAAAAAATGAATAAGGGAGAGAGGGAGGGAGGGAGGGAAGAAAGGAGAAAGAAAGAAGAGAGACAAAGGGAGGAGCCAGAGGAGGGAGGGGGAGGGGAGGAAAAGATCATGAATATGTATAAACCAATCCCTTCTTCTGTCTGTTATGTGCTATTGTGAACAAATCCTCATGTGGGAATACTGTTAACCAATTTTATTACTCAATAAAACATCTGAAACCAACACAAAGTATATTTTAAGAAATAGAACTAAATTACCAAAAGTTCAATATTTGCATTTTTTCATTAACTTTCCCCCTAGCCCAAGATACTGGGAGTAGGAGAGAGAATTTCACCAGTTTTATCTTTAAAATGGCTGCATTATCTTTTTCAGTTTATCCAGTAGGCTGTGCATTTCCACAAATGTAGACAAATGAGTCTAATGGAATTGTGCACTAGAGAAAAAGTAGAAGAAAATTAAATTTGTTAGTTTCCCTATGAATCTGTAAGAACTCATTTGGTGACTATGACCTGTAGCCAGCCTGCTTTAGGATCATGATGGGTAAGGGAAGTTTCTCTTTTTTTTTTAAAACCTAAGACTATGGTAGAGATATGCCACTTACTATAACTTAAAATTTTAAGGGCTGGAGGAGCCTGTCCTTTTTTTTCCTTTTAGAGTGGAAGATTAAATACAGAAGGAAGACAGGCAAACAGAAGGAGAAATAATTTGCCTTTCCCTGAAGAAAAATCTAAGAATCCTTCTAAGATTGTAAACATTTGACACACTGAGAAACAAGACAGGAATTGCATAAGACCGTTGGAATAACAGAAGTGAAAACTGAGTGACAAGTCAAGAGAGTAATAAAGAGAGCATAGGGAGTAAGGAAACCACGAATCTTCATTCCGGACCTCTGAGAAACTAGCACTGGAATTAAAATAAAAGCTACCAGCTTCTGAACACATCCCATGTGCTAGCCCTTGAATGCATTATTTCCTTTCATGGAAAACTCATACCCTACACACTCATACAATCAGGCTGGAGATTTCAAAGCTCAACAGAACACACGTCCCTCAAAGCCTCTGTATTCCTTATGAGCTATGTAAAGAAACCTGTGTTCCAGGCAGTAACAGCTTCTAAAAGAGAACTGAAATATATTTGGAGAAAACAAGTTCAACCCAGAAAAGCTACATACTTGCCACCTACTATACCCAGACTTCTATGCTCACAAAAAATTTCAGGGACCCTCCTTTGCCCTTTGGGAAGTTCTCGACCTTTACCTAGAGAATTGATCAGGGCGGAAAAAAAAAAGATCCAGAGATTTACTTAGCACATAATTCAAGTATCAGCATAACTAGGTACAAAGCTACCAACCAGAGGCAGAGTAGTCAAAGTAAACAAAAACAATACTACAGAAAACTTGAGAAGAACACTCACACCAACAGCACAGGGAATGCAAATGATAATAGGAAACAGAAGTATTTTTGTCTTGGGCACCAAGAGTGGTGTGGCTATGTTCTATTTCAGGGTTTGTTAAAGCCAGAAGTGCATGACTGATTTCGCTGTAGAAGCCTGTACACTCCAGCTTCCAAACAGCATGAAGGATTACTAATTTCAGCACTACTGGTATAAGAGATTTTGCTCCTAAAATCTGTCAATGTGTTAGAACTTTAATACAAGCAAAAGAGAAAAGAAAATAGCAAGATGTTCTGAGTGGCACTATTTGGTGACCTACAGAGTCTGCAGCTTATGGTAGGGGCTGAGCAGACATGAGACAGCTTCAAACCTAACAGTCTGCCCAATCATTTTAGAAGACATTTCCCCATACTCATGCCTTTTGTGTTAGGAGTCCTATGTACTGTGGAAGTTTTGAAGCCTGTCCCAAACCATATTTCTACTGGATTAGCAAGTAGGTTGGGAGGTGGAGTAGTCTGGCAAGGATTTTTGTTTTCCTTCCCCAAAGCTTCTTAAGAGCTCAACCATTCATGACCTAGACTTTACTGGTATAGCATTAGTGCTAAGTTAGTGATCAGAAAGAAAATGTCAATCCTTACACTTGTCTGAGAAATTCAAGGAAAGAAAAACTTATGAGAGAAACGCACATAAACTAAAATGTATACTTTGTAAGAGAGGATTTATTTTTTAATAAACAAGAAGATTCTATTATATTACTAGTAGTCACTGCTACTGCTGTGGTGTTTGGAATCCTCATTAAAATAAAACAAAACTGGCTTAACTATTTCTCTTTCTTCTTTTACAAAGAAACTTTTACACATACACAGTTTAAAAAGTCAAATAGCCTATAAGACTTATTATGAAAAATACTCCCCCCATGCTCCATTTCCTTCTCTCCCCAGAGGCAACTGTTCTTACCTGTTTTAATGGATTATTTCAGGATTTATCTCACATCTATAATTATCATGCATTTAGTGCTACTTCTTGATTTTCCAGCTTTAGGCCTTACCTACCAATCTACTGCTATGGAAGACAATTTTTTAGCTCTCTCCTCCATTTGTACCCTTTTCCTATCCCCCAATTTAGACTGTATTGTAACTTTGGTTGAATCAATACTCAGTGTTGACATCATGATTATGTAGATATTATTCACAACTAATATATGGAGTACTTTCCTTTTCTGCAGTTTTTCTTCCCTACTAAGAGAAAGAGCCTTGATTTTTGGTTGGAAGTAGTTTTCTTTCAGAATTTTGAAGGTCTCATTCTACTGCCTGTCAAGTTTCTAGTTTTGCTATTGAGAAATCATTATGATACCTGACTTGATTTCTCTCTTCCTTTTTCACTCTTCTATTTTTTTAATTTTAAAAACATGTCCTGTTCTGGAAACATGCAGATTTCTCTCTGCTTCCCTAGTATTATGGAATTTCATGATGCCTTAGTATGGGTCTATTTTCTTCTACTGTGTTGGGCACTCAGAAGGCCTTTGCAATCTGGAAATCCACATATTGATAATTCAGTTTTGGTAAATGTTCTTGAATTATTGTTATTGACTTCTTCCTTTGGATTTTTTTAACCTCTCTTTATGAAACTCCTCGTTTTGAATATTGGACCTCCTTATCTTTACCTGTATTTTCATACTTCCTCTATCTGTCATTTTTTGGTGATTTCGTTCCACCCTGTGGGAGAGTTCCTCAACTTTATCATCTGTGCTCTCTACCGAGTTTTCCATTTCTGCTTTAATATTTTAAATTTCCAACTGTATTTCTTATTCTTCAAATGTTCCTTTTTTATGGCTTTTTCTTCTTGGTCTAAGATTGCCATATTTAACCTCTCTGAAGATAGCGATAATTTTTTTTAAAGTTTTCATCTCCCTGTATAGTTTTTTTTTCCTGTTTGTTTTAGTCTTTATGTTTCATATTAGTTTCCTCAAGTGTCTGGTTGTCAAGAAGGTTGTCAGGAAGGAACCTAGACATTTTCCTCAAAAGGAAATTCTGAGAATATAGTTGCCTGAATGGGTCAACTGTCAGGAAAATCTCACTTTCAGATTCTTTAGCTCTTCCCTCTTAGACTGACTGAATTATCTAGAAAGATGTTTCTAATCCTCTGCATGGGAAATATGGGCTTGACTACCAGAGTTTCAGAGTGGTGAAACAGGGTAGGGGTATTCATCTGAATGTGTGGCAGGGGAGCTATTACTGAAAGGTAGGGTCTAAGCATCAGACCACCTAATATTCCTATAGTACAACCTTTCTAACCTATGCGTGGTTTCCCACTTTAGAGACCTTCTGTTTTACCTCTGTTTTATCTTCATCAAAGAATAAATTTCCAAAGTCAGAAAGAGAAAGACAAATACTGTATGATCTCTTTTATAGGTGGAATCTAAAAAAGCCTAACTCATAAAACAGAGTAGAATGGTAGTGGGCAGAGGCTGGGAAGTGAGTGAAATGGGGAGATGTTGGTCAGTTGGTACAAATTTCCAGTTATAAGTTCTGGGGACCTAATGTACAGCAATGGAGACTACAGTTAACCAAACTGTATTATATATTTGAAATATATATTTGAAAGTTGCTACGAGGGTAGATCTTAAATGCTCTCACCATTAGGAAAAGGTACTTCTGGGCTTCCCTGGTGGCGCAGTGGTTGAGAGTCTGCCTGCCGATGCAGGGGACATGGGTTCGTGCCCTGGTCCAGGAAGATCCCACATGCCGCGGAGCGGCTGGGCCCGTGAGCCATGGCCGCTGAGCCTGTGCGTCTGGAGCCTGTGCTCCGCAATGGGAGAGGCCACAACAGTGAGAGGCCCACGTACCGCAAAAAAAAAAAAAAAAAAAGAGGTACTTCTATGAGGTGACAGAAATGTTAAATAAATCTACTGTGGTGATCATTTCACAATATATGTGTATCAAATCATTAGGTTATAACCTAAATGGGAAAAGAATTTGAAAAAGAATAGATACATGTATATGTATAACTAAATCACTTAGCTGTACACCTGAAGCTAACACAACATTGTTAATCAACTACACTCCAATATAAAATAAAAAGTTTAAAAATATCACCATGTTATATATCATCATGTTTAGCTTAAACAATGTTATATGTCAATTATATCTTAATAGATCTGGAAAAAAAGAATACATTTCCAGTTTTCTATCAGAGTGGGGAAGAAGCAGTCAAAGTTCTATGAAGTGGGGAAGAGAAGCTAGAGCTCTTAATTGTTTCATAAGTACATAGTTAACCAGTCTTCTCATTTTAGCCCCTTCCTACCTATCTCCTTCATCACAGCTTCAAAGGTGCCTGATGCCCCTAACTCCTAAGTCTTCGAGGATTTAGTGGCTTAGGATTCAGTTTTCCTGAGACTGTTAAATCATTTACCAATTGTTCATCTGCATGTTTTTAATCTCCTCTTCCCATTTTCTTCATCCTTATAGATTAACATCTTAAAAATTCCTTTACTGTCATTTCAGTAGGATCTTGTTCTGAAGCATGTGAGAATCAATGTGTGTTCATTCTGCCATCATTACCTGAAAGCTTAACTATTTTTCACAAAAGTATGTCCATGCCTGTGATTAGTCCTACAAGGATAAAGGTTCAAACAAGGATCTTTGCCGGACTTACTGAGTCTGAGACCTTGGATCTTCCAAGCTGCTGTGGCCACAAGGGGACACCTCTAAATTTGTCTGGTACTTAGGACAATAATACAGGGGATAATAACCATTCTTCTTCATCTCCTTCCCTGTCTTCGGCCTGAGGGCTACAACTCTTTTTTCTTTCTAGTCTTGAAATAACATTTTCCCCTTGTTGCTGCTCCTCCATCCCCTTCCTTGTCCCATTCCTTCTACCACATCGTCATATGGTTGTCTCAGATTATTTAGCTATTTTATCTTTTGGACTTGTTTTTCACTAATTAAATGTCCAAACAGGGATACGTCTAGACAGTCCCATAAATTATCACCATTCTGCAGAAAGATTCAAATAATTGAGTGATTTTGTTAGCCACAGTCTCCCTCTCTCTGAAAGAAAGGGGGAGGGTGTTAATTCCCACTAAGTTAAAATAAAATAATTTAGCTCAACCTCACACTGAAACAGCTGCACAGACAGCATTGGTTGCTCTGTTTACCTTAATAACTGTGGAAAAACACCGTCTCCTCCCCCTTCCCACTCTCTCCAGAACAATCACCATGCTCCACATGCAGATGGGGTGATTTAGACTCTCTGGAGCAGAGACAGGCTTGTCTGGTGTTCTTCCTGCACATTCGTGCTGCAGCCTTCCTCTGCTGCTGTCACACGACCCAGTTGGTTCAGATAACAGCTGCTGCAGGGGACCTGATGGATTCAGCTGTGGGTCGCCTGGAGGCTTCCCTAATGCCCCAGCCCAGCCAGCTGCATCTAAGCAGAGCCATGGGAAGCAAGTGCCAAAGTAAGAGAAACTATATACTGTACATCCTCTTTAATCCTTGGAGTTACTCAGCAGCAGCAAAGAGAGAGGGGGAGGAAGAACAAAGAAATACCTCGCAGTGGTGGGGAGCAGGGCGGCCAAGGATTCTAAATCAGACAACTGGAGTGCAAGGTGCAGGTGGAATAAGAGGAACGCTTTCAAAAAGGGTCCATTTGGGTTTCCCTGGTGGCACAGTGGTTGGGAGTCCGCCTGCTGATGCAGGGGACACGGGTTCGTGCCCTGGTCCGGGAAGATCCCACATGCCGCGGAGCAGCTAGGCCCGTGAGCCATGGCCGCTAAGCCTGAGTGTCTGGAGCCTGTGCTCCACAACGGGAGAGGCCACAACAGTGAGCGGCCCACGTACCGCAAAAAAAAAGGTCCATTCAATTTTATTGCTTACTCCAGGGAGTCCAAGAAAATTCTCAAGTTTTTGGTTTGTTTTCATTCAGTGAGTCAGGATTTAAAGATAATAGGAAGTAATTTCCAACTGATTGTGAACTTTTTGTTAAGCTAAGGAAAGTTAAGTTAGGCACACAGGATGACCAACCATCTATGTTGGCCCAGGACCGTGTTGGTTTTAGTACCGAAAGTCTCACAGCCCAGGAAGCCACTCAGTCTCAGGCAAACCAGGATAGATGTTCACCCTTCACCACCAACAGCTATTTCCCCTTCTGGGGCTCATGTGAAGCTGGGCTGCATTCACATTCTGCTCAGCACCTTCCTTATCTTCCAGGGCCGCTCCTGCCACACAAATGCTCTCCAGTCTCTATCACGCACAGTCAAACAGACAAGGGCAGGAAAAGGCCATTCTGTGTTTGACTCTCAGTGGAAAAGGGAACCGTGTCATTCAGAGTCCTCCCAGCTTCCTTTCTGGAGTCCCATCAGAAGCACAAGCCTTCTAGCCCACACAGGTGGACCAAAACCATCATGGCAGAAACTGAAAACACGGCTCATCTCAGTGCCTGGAGAAACAGTGCATCCCTCAGTAACTTGAAAATGCTGAACTCCAAAAAGAAGGAAGTCAAAGAAAACTCACTTACACAGAGCTGATAATTCAGTGTATGGATTACTCAGGCTTTCTTCTCTGCTCTCCCCTCCCTCTGGTCCCAGTCATTAGGCCATTTCACTGCTCATTAGCAGGGAGGAGGAAAAAGGAAAGGAGGGGGAAAGTTGAACTAGCCGATTTTTCTATTTATGAGGGAGGGCATTCAAACTATTGGCTCCAGAGGTTCTTTGGTGGGGAGAGAGGATGGGGAATTGGAGGCTGTGGCTCGGTCTGTTGATTTTAATCATTTGGTCTCTCTTAATTCCCAAACAGAACGAATTGTTGCTCCTCTATTTTCACTGAAGGGCTAGCAAAAGTATAAATGTTAGACAAAAAGAAAATAAAATTACTAGTTAAGCCACACAGGATCCCATCTTTAAAAAAAAAGTCCTTTGTCAAACACCAGAGACAACTGGTAATACTGCCAATTTACAAAATAAATATAATTGGATGATTATATATTATGCTTTAGAAAATTTACAGCCTACATTAAAGAAGTCCCTCAGTTCACATTAAGTGTGAAGTACCAATTTAAGAAAGACACCGGAAAGAGCAATTCAGTTTTGAAACAACTTCTCAAAGCCTCGGTTTCCTTATCCATAAAAGGGAAAGTAACAGTACCTAACTTTGGGGGGCTTAAATGATACATGTATTAAGTGGTTGGTCAGTACTTGACCAGGCACATTCTAAGGGCTCAGTAATTGGTAGCTAGTGAATAGTAGGTACACAAAAATATTAAATGACTATATTTGACATCATTAATTTAGCAATGTTTTTATTGAGGAACTACTATATCCTGAATACTGTTAGGCACTAGATATGGAAATAAATATGAATCAGTTAATTCTTAAAAGGCCCACTGTTTTAATGCAGATCGATAATTACAATATATATTAATAAATATTATTTTACAAATACTACAGAAAATAGCATAGTAGCACAAAGGAATGGCATCCAATCCAGACTGGGAAGATTTGAGAAGGCTTCCCAGATGTGATTGCTGAGTACTGAAACATGAGTGGGTGATGCCAGGGAAAAATGTGCGTAGAAGAAAAATCAAGGGAGAAGAGTAGCATGTGCAAAGTGTAGGAATGCAACACCCAGGAAGCCTGGGAGAATTGTGGGCAGGGCAGTGGACTGAGTCTTGACTGCACTTGGCTGGAGCACAAATAAAAATGGAAGCACAGGGCTTAGCTATGAAGAGAAGAACAACAGGATGATGGCTAGAGGGAGACTGTAGAGTCAAGAGAAGGATCCGTTTTATTCATTAGTAAGTGGAAGTTATTTGAGCACATTTAAAGACAGGCTGTAGGGGAAAGAGCTCTGAGTAGAGAGGTAGAGGTTGCTGCTTCCTATCAACCTATGGGTGGAATGGGTTCTGACTTAAGGGTATCCCTTTACCAGTTTTAATGAGACAAGGTCTTCTTGTTACCTGTTCAAATGTTGAGGGGGTCTAAATTCATGGCTCTCAATCCTGGCTGCCCATCAGAATCACCTGGGGAGCTTAAAAAATATATGGATGCCACCCTTAGAGATTCTAATTTAATTAGAATGAGGCAGAGATTCTAACGTATAGCTAAGGGTGGGAATTAGATAGTCTAAATCATAATAAACACCTATAGTCATGCATAAATAAAAACACATACTTCAAGAGCAAAGATTAATTACTTTGGGGTTAACGCTGCTCTGGATTACTGGACTGCTGCTCCACTTCTTCAGTGTGTCTGCACTCATTTTTCTGGCTCCATCACTAGCTACTTCTATCATCTGCCCTATGTTTGACTCATGGGCCATTCCTCAATGTACTTCTGGTGTCTGTGCCCTCCTAGTGTGGTTTCTGCTCCTGGGAATAACTTTCTCCCCTTACTCCCTTACTTTTCCTATAAAGCCCAGCTCAAAGGATACATGCTTTATGTAGTCTCCCATGAGTACTGACTTCTCCCAAGAAGCAGTAATTTCTCCCTCATCAGTGCTCACATAACTTCTATTATAGCATGTCTCACATTGTATGATAGTTAAAGTGTTTGCTTTTCGGCCTCCCCTACTGAATTCTGATCTTCCTGAAAACAGAGACCTTTTCTTGTTCATTTTCCTTTTCAAAGCACCCAGTACAGTGCCCAGGAGAATGCAGTGAGTATCCTCAAATGCCTGCTAAATGAATGAATCAATGTGGATAAACAAAAGGTAATAATTATAAGAACTGCACTTAAGAATACAAGAATCTTAAAAGACTGTTAAAGTTCATCAAAGCAAATAATATTTATGTGAAATTACTTCTTAGAGGAGTATAGTTACTCCTAAAGAGCAAAGGACAAAGGATATTCCAGGGGTGTTATACAGCGTATGAAACTAGATGCTTATGTTTTGGTATATATAAACCTCAATTAAACAGTATTTTTTTTTTAACTTCCCTTTATAAGGTAGCCAAATGCTGGTGGGACAGTGCACAGCTGCACAAATGAGGTGGCAGGATTTGATGAGTATAGCAGAAGAAAGGAAAAACACTAGTAAGGTTTCTAAGTGACAACCGTCAGCAGGTTGGAGAATTGCTTATAAATACAACAGAATTAAATAACGACAGTATGATGACATAGTTGCGCAAATATCATCACAGAGGAGAGATAAACATTCCTCTGTAGAAAGATGATGATATTGAAGTCCAGCTTTCACTCATGGGAGTGTCAGCAATAGGAGAGAGTGGCCTGGAAATGACAGAACTGAATGATTTAAGAGAAGATAAAAGTAAAATTTTAAAAAAATCAAAACTATCCTGCTTATTTCTATGAGAAAGCGTATACTGCTTACCTCTATAAGATTCATCAACATTTTTTTTTTTTTTTTTTTTTTTTTGCAGTATGCGGGCCTCTCACTGCTGTGGCCTCTCTCGTTGCGGAGCACAGGCTCCGGACGCGCAGGCTCAGCGGCCATGGCTCACGGGCCCAGCCGCTCCGCGGCATGTGGGATCTTCCCGGACCGGGGCATGAACCCGTGTCCCCTGTATCGGCAGGCGGACTCTCAACCACTGCGCCACCAGGGAAGCCCTCAACATCTATTTTTTAAAAAGTTACTCTAACTCTGAAAAGTCTACATGTAATAATCCCTAATTCTGTTGTCATGATTATGCTTATGATGAATACTCTGGGCAAATATAACTGGAAAAAACAGAAAGGGAGAAGATAAAATTATTTATGTAATCAGAGAAGAACAAAGAGAAGAATATAAAATGGCTTGAGAGTTATATTACTAGGAGTAATGGGAAGATATTAAGAAAACGGAAAAATTGGGTTGCATATCAGACATTCTCTCAGCATGATTTTTACTGCAGTGTGAAAGGATCTTTTGGAATAATAATGCTAATTTTCAATGCCCTCTTAATGAAATGCTCAGGTTGCTATAGCATATTAGGCAGCAATTAAAGCCATGTGAGCTCTGCCACCCCTTTCTCAGGTCTGCTGAAGCATGGCTGTCGCAGGGAGTAAATAAGGCCTTGTGAATCCTGGGCACTCTGGGGTTACACTGGCCAGGTAAAAGATGGAAGGCCCATCACTCAAATCATTTAAAATTGGATGCAACATTAGAGAAAATGCAATGGAGCCGAGTGGGATCAACTAGAGAATCTAATGTAGCATTTAAAAAAAAAATCGCATTCATTGGTGCCAAGGGACATTTGGAGGACACTGTGTTTAAATTCTGGACTTGATTTGCAGGAATGAGTGTCAACTGTCCTTGATCTTGCAGCTGACTCTACACACAGGAACTCCCACCTAAAAATATTAAGAAAAGCACTGACAACCTGACAGGGAACAGTTTACATCTGCAGCTCACAAAATGACTTCCTTTTCTTCCTTCTTTGGTTCAGTGATGATGATGTCATCATGCATCTGTGGTTTGTTATTTTTATATGGACACAAAAGCAGACAGAAAATATATTAAAGTGATGTGTAATTTTCCATGCAAATGCTTTAAGACTAACAAGAGTTGTGCTTTATGATTAAGTGGAAATTGGTTATTTGCTTTAAATATTTATAATAAAATATTTAGATTTAACATTTAAGTGGTTCATTCCACAAGATAAAAACACTTTGCAATATTCCTTGGCTGACCTTGGCAGCTCATGTGATATGGCACACATGTTACCTTAGCTGTGGAAGGATTTTATGTCATAAACCACATCCACGAATAGCAGTCAAAATGGTTTTGTGCCTAGTTCTGCTACCGAACCCAGGTAACTTAGTGCAAATCCTTTAACCTTACCTTTTTTTTTTTTTCCCCAGCTCTCTTAACAGGATAAAATAAAAATATTGACATACCACAGACTGGAGAAAAAGTAAGCCAAATAGGTTAATGAATAAGACAAGGTCCTGTGGATCTTGAGAGGTTATGAATTCTCTCTGTTCTATGACTTCTCCCAGAGATTCCTCAAAATCATTCAGTAAGGTACCAGTTTTGTGTAAATGAATCAAGAGCTAGGAAAACAAAATCCTATGATAACAGAAATTGAGGGAGACTGAGCAGTCCAGCCTCTAAAGGTGTTCTTAGGACTGCTAAAGTATAACACTTATAACATCAAGGCTAATGTTAAATGGCTCACAATACTAACATTATAATAATTATGGCAAGGAAAAAAAGCAAGCAGTTAACATTTATTGAGCACTGGTCTATGCCAGGCACTATACTAAGCATTTAACCCATTTTAATTCGTCAAATCTTCATGACTTATGAAGTAGGCTCTACCACCATCCCCATTTTAGAGATGAGTAAACTGAGGCACAATCATAGTGTTTAAGTAATTTGCTCAAGCTCACAAGCTAGGAAGTCAAGGGCTATGCTTTGAGCCAGGCTAAATACAAAGGCTATGTTTCAGTACATTATATAACTGCTTGGCCAGCCCAGGACAGCGATGGCTGCTGAGCCATAAGTTCCCCGCCTCCTTTTTTTAACTTAAACTTGCATTTGTCCATAAGTCGCAGGCCATAGACCTGGGGGTTAATGTGCACAGCTACGAGAACTGAACAAAAATAAGTAATAAATATCTGACACACTTACAACTATGCCATCCATACTAACAGGAGTAACAGGCTACTACAACGGATGAGCCAATCCCTGAAGGCCAAGTCAATGCGTAAGTACAATTTTTGTGTCCTACTTAATGAATAACTTGCAGATAAATTATTTTTAAAAATTTATGCTTTTAAAAAAATGGAAGGAAAGACTGCTTACAAATTAGAAAACTGTTGGTTTCCAGAAACAAGGTTCAGAAGAAACAACAGAAAAGAGATTTTCGTCTCCATGTTAACTGCATACCTCTCACTCAAAAGGAAGAGGTTAGGTTGAACTGTGGTTTTCATTTCTGCTGCCGTAAGGCATCTGGTTCTCTAGTGCTTAAGGATGAGAAAGATGCCAACTTTAGTTCTTCATAGTTAGGACCTGCTTCATAAGTGGATAGGCTTGATTTACCAAAATGTAAAAAACTTACAAATTAAATATTTTCTAAAACCCCACTGAATCTGATTTTTCACTTGTCAAGAAGAGGCTCACAATTTAAATTTGCAAAACAAGCGTCCCCTTTCCTTGCCTCCACCATGGCAATAAGTGTCTGCTTAGAATGATATGCAGGCATTGCTCGACAGTTTCCTCCAGCTTCTTTTCAAGGAAAATCTTTTCCTATCTACAGATTAATCCTGACAGCTATTGGGAGTCACCAAGGAACCACTCCATTTCCCCAGCACTGCGGGTGCCAATCAGCTGACACAAAAAGCAGGGTCTGAAAAGGAAAGCTGTCCCCAAAGCACATCGTACAAAGCACGTATATGCTGTACACTTCATTACATGGCAGAACTGAAGAGTATACATTCAGGCCTGGCTTCTGAATTATTGGTTTATGAATTTAAACCAGAAGATGTAATTAAAATTGAGTATTTGGAGGTTGCTAAACATCAAAATGTTCCTAAATAGTTTTAAGCACACAACTGTGATCGATTCTACAAAAAAAAAGTAGAAAAGAATGATAAATGTAATGGTGATCTATCTTATGGACCTTTTTGAAAGAATAGAAAAAAAAAAAAACTTTCAGCTTTATAACCATTCACTAGGAATGGAAAGAAGAATGATCTTTCCCTCCAGTGATATATGCTCAGTTTCTTCTAATATTCCCATACTGTTGCTATTGCAATTATGCTGCATTTGGTCCTTGGTTAGGTTAGCACACGTGGCATGCTCTCAATGTCTTGACTGTGGAGACCTGATGATAGCTCCATTTTCAATAATAAGGCTTCAAGATGAACACAACAGGTTCACAGGGCCAAGCTGTTTTCTTGAGGTGCACAAAGCAGAAGTTACCCTATGAATACATTCACCCATGGATGTTTAAAAATGTGAACACTTTAGAACAAGAGTTAATGCAGACAAACGATTTCTGACTTGAACCACAGTGGCTAGAAAACTGCTGATCTTGCTTTCCCCTTCCAAAACTTGCTGCTCTCAGCTCTGGCCCCAAGGGTGGCCAATAATTCACATTAAAATAAAAGAACGGAAAGATTAGTGAAATCTGGTTAATTTGACCATCTTTTTTCATAAGCAACTCATAAAAGAATTAAGATTAGAAATGTACATAATACATTACATAGCAAAGTGGCAACCTCTTGAGACATTATAGTGACTCAGGTTTTCTTGAAAAGAAAGGACTTAGAACGTGATTTCTGGCATTACACTGCAGCAGTGTCTCGCCTCGGAAATGAACCGCCGCTTTTACTTTTTTGGGGGAAGACAAGCTCCTCAAAGAGGGTACTAGGTCCTCTTTGAATTCTGTAAAGCTACTCACCATTGAGATCTGGTGTCATGTGCACAATGAAGGCTCAACAGATAGACGTTCAGTGGAGGAAATTATTAACTATAGAAGAAGAGGTAGAGAAAAGGCCCAAGGGAGAATAATTCTTGGAAGCTTCTAGCAACCCCAGATCACAAATGGTGCTTTCTTTCTCAGTCAGCAGACAGGGTAAGTAGACACATCTATTAATGTAAAAGATTGGTTTTAAAATGTGCTTCTAACTCTAGATATTCATAACAGCTGTTATGTACATCATCTTGAAGGAGTGTTGCAGCAGAAATAACAAAAAAGACCCATTTCTGAAAAACGCAATGTTTTTCCTTTATTCCCTGTACGCTTAGTAAACTTAGCTCAGTGTAATATAACTTTTCAGAAGGTATATACTGGATATGTGTGTGGTCGTGGTGATGGCGATGCAATAATAGAAAAGAGGAAGAGGTGGTACAGCAATAATGCTGTCAGCAATAAAGACAATAGATTCTTTTTGTCCTCAGCTTTTAGAGTAAAAAAGATGAGAACCCACTGCTCCTCTCAGTCCATACCACTGTTTCGCACCCTTTCATCCATTATCACCTCCCTAAGGAGCCCTTTAAGACATTTTCTTTCTTATCACCCCTATAAATTTTAATAACCCAGACATACCGTGTACGTTTATGTACTGTATGTATATCTGCACTTTACACATAAAAAGAGTAAGATTTTTTTGCCCTCTAAGAACCAGTTTTTGCCCTCTTGGGAGAAAATACTGCCCCCTTCCAGAATGTATGCTCTATACCAAAGCTCCTTAACCATTTTATGATTCATGGACCCCTTTGAGAATCTGATAAAAGCTGTGGACCCTTTCCTGATGCCCATCACCAGTACATATGTACAAAATTTTATACTTAATCAGAGCATTCATTAGAAAGAAACTCTGGAACCTATTAATGGACCCTAGCCTGAGCATTCCTTCTCTGCATGCTCTCCTGGGGTGACTGCATATATTCTCAACCTTCTAACTACCACCTGAGTATTCGTGAATCCCAATTTATCCCTTGAGCACTGATCTTCAGGTTTCAGACTCAGATGCAAGAAGTATCTATTTAGGTGTTCCACAGATACTTCAAACTCAACTGTCCAATTCTGAATTCATCGTCTTCTACTCAGGCCTGCTTCTACATTCCAACTCAGTTCATGCCCCACCCTATCTTCCCAGTTTCCCAGGTAGAAATTAGGACTGTCTTTGATTCCTTTCTCCTCCCTTCACAGCCATTCAATCAGCAAGTCTTGCCCACTCTACCTCCTTAATATTCCTCAAACTTGTCCCTTCCTTTCACCATTGCGCCCTAGTTCAGGCCCTTATCTCCCACCTGAGACACTCAAATGATGTCTTTGCCTCTATTCTTGCCCTTCTCCATCCAACACATTCTTCAAACTTCTGCCCAAGTAAGCTTCTGAAAATACAAATTCTGTCAGTTTCTGCTTAAAATCCTTCAATGACCAACTCCCTGGGGGAATAAAAGGCAGACAAACAAATACACCCATGGCCTTCAAGATAAAGTCCTAGATTCTCAGCAGAGTCTCCAAACCACTTGCTCCTCAAGTTTCCTTTCCCTGCCATTCCCACTCCCCACTTGATCCTCAGACTAGGATTGATTGGATGCATTTCACTCAGCATACTGTGCTGCTTCTCATTCTTGCCGTTTCCTCTGCCTGAAACATCTTCAGTATCTTCTCTTCTGCATCTTTGGAAGTAACTGCTCTAAAAATGTGAATATTGTAATACTCACAGAAGAAGAGAGGCAGGTAAGGGAAGAGGGATAACAAAAAATATCTTAGGCAAAATTGGAACTTTCCCCCCAGTGCCCTTCTGGCGCTGAACTACCCTGTCCTCTTGTCCATATGCCACCTGAGAAGCTGAGCCAATCAGAGTCTATCTCCAGGAATTTGGAATTAAGAATCACTGTTTCAGCTAGTTGGTTGGTATTTCTTGAAATGGTAACTAATATAAATCTAAAACGAAGGCAACCATGTTTGGCTACATATTCTCACTGAAGAAGAGAAAGTCTATAGACAGAAGCAGTGGTGAGACAGGGGACTGTACACCCCTGGAAGGACAACAAAAATAACACCAGCTCATGACCAGTTTCCAGTCCCTATTTTAGTCTCCAGTGAGGCCTGACCACATTTCTTTCCTTGGTTCCATCAGCTACCCCCCAGTAACCTGGTCGTAAATTCCCAGTCTGTTTCAGCCAGTCTGAGTAGATTTCTATTCCTTGCAATCTAAGTGACTTGATTATGTCATTGTTAGTAGAGAACTGACACCCAGTATGGAATCCAGGTTACCTTCTTTTGTTTCATAGCCAGTACTACTCACTCATCCTGCATCTTTGAATATAATATATTACTTTCTGTGTAAATTGGAGGGCAATCATATTAAAAATCATAAATGTACCTCATTTAAATAAACTATCCAAGCTTCAATGCTCCAAAAAACATTAAACAGAACTGAAAACAAATGAATCTTTGCTTTGGGCTTTGAGGCTTATGAATTAAATCAGCTATTAATCAGACTTGGAAAAACTCTGGCTTTTTTCCCATAGTCATTACTGTAAAATTATTTTAAAGAATCAATAGAACTCACTAACCTACATGACTTTCTGGTACTTTCACTCACTAGTTTACTCCAGAACTTATTGCTAATTACTGTAGATCTAAGAGAATCCACACATAAGTGACAAAAGACATAAATTATTTACAGGGCTATTCATCTGCAATGGACATCCCATCAGATTCAACCTTGTAAGTGTCACAGGACCAGTTATTTTTAAATCAGATTGTATTTTATAGGAAATAATAAAGATGCTATAGCAGCACAATAAATTCACATGAATAGCAGATCTGCATTTCATTGCAACAAATGTCTCTACTCTATTAAACAAGTACTGAAATATGCCCTTAACATGCCATAGAGTCAAGGGTTTCCCCTGAGATGTTCTGCAGACTTGCAGGTGTCTGAGGCTAAGGGCCTGGTGGGACATTTTTTAAATGCCCCCATGCCCAAGTTCCTATATAGAAAATGAGATGCTCATGGATCTGAAAGGACCTTGCTCCTAGCATTTATTTTTCTCATCTGAAATATTTGTTCTTCTCTGCTGTGCCCCATTTTGTCTCTGCAAAAGAACCATGTTTATCATCCAGGACTTATCACATTGCTCTTGCTGACTAAGTGGTCAGCAAAAAAACAAGTTGATGAGTCTAGGATGTGAGTACTTGGCAGCCCCCCACTGCTTTAATGGATCTCAGCAGTATTAGTTTACTGAAAGGTGATCTAGTCCACCTGGGACAATCTACCACTCCGTATATTGTGCACAGATGAGACCTTTTATTTTGCTAGAGTTTAACTTTGGCTTTCTTTCCAAAAGACAGAAAAATTTAAACTCTGAAAGTATTCCAACAATCAGGCAGCAATGAATAAAATGAGCCCAGTGTGATTGTGATGCATGCTAAGACCACTCAGGATCACCAGATGATCACTGGCCAGGAGGACGAGGGGAGACTGTAGGCCCTCCTTCCCAGGATCTCACCCAGCACATGTCAGACAGGTTCGTTCTGCCCAGGGATGTTTGTGAGACACAAACCGGTGCAGAAACACAGGGTGCATGAGATGGATGACTTCTCAAGGTCACTGCCATTGCCATGATTCATTAATGTTGGATAGGCTGCTGCTGTGACCTGTATGTTTTCCTAGAGCAATAGACTCTACTGTCCACCTTCTGTAAATAATAAACCTCTCAGCTTCCCAATCTTTCTGTAATCTGCACACCAGCACATTGAAAATAATGCAAACAAGATGAGCTCACAAAATAAGGCATGCATCCACAGTGAATCCCATAAGTATGATGTGGGCTGATGTTCTTCCATGTCTCCAAACTGTTATTATCAGTATCTAACCTGCGATTACAATTGGGAAAATTAATAAAATTTAAAAATCCTTGTACCCTTTTACGGCCTTAATGTCTATTTCTAATTTTTATGAAACTGAAGGGGAGATCTGTATATAGTTTTAGACAACCCAAATAAAACAGAAGACAATTTTATCCACAGACTAACAACAACAACAACATCACACCACCTCAATGGGAAAGAAGTAGGTTCAATTAGATGTCCTTCCCCTGAGAATCCCACAGGAAAACCCAATGCACACAACTCAGCATCTCCTGGGCCATCAGTCACATGTGTCAACAATGAGACAAGCGTCTTTTGGGCCTTGAGTGACAGAATCTTTAGCCATATCTTCGGCTCACTCATAACCCCAAATCTAAAGTGATTAAAATTTAAATATCACCAAAATCCCTGGGAAATTATATCTTTGTAAGAACTGCCAGTTTATTCTATTCCCACGTGGAGTCACACTCATTATTAAAAGACACTGAGCCTAATCACAGTATAATGAGGTATACTAATTTGTCAGGCTATTTCCTCAGGCTATCTCTGCAGTGGAGAGCTGGGGTTTTAGTGGGGTGGTGTGGACTGACATAATCCATTTTCTAAAAATCATACATAGGCTACAGCAGCTAGAAGAAAAGCCTGCTCCATCAATCTACAGATTCTTCAAGGAAAAAAAACACCAAACACTTTAGGAAGCAGAACAGGATAAAACCCCTTTTTATCCATATTTTCAGGAAAAACAGATTTATCATTTTGTTTCTTTTCTTTTTTTTTAGGGGATATGTTCTTGGCACTCTCAGAATTGAGATCATGGCCCCCCCATCTGGTGCTAGAAAGTCCTAGAAGGGCTACTCAGAGTCCCTGGCTTTTTCCACTGTACCCTCCACTCAGGCCACAGGAGCCTCTTTCCAGTCTTCCTTCCAACAATCTTCCCAAACCTGACATGATTTCTACCACTTTTTACCTGTGATACATCCAAATGCCTTGCCCTATAGCCAAAAGCATCTTACTCTTGCCATAAAACAAATACAGAAAAGGTCTGTCAGATTCTATGAAAACTCTAAGCTGGGCTTCCTGCTCTGTTTCTTTCTCCCTGTTTTTCTCCACCACCCCCTCTGAGTTTCTCTGTATGCCTTGCATTCATGCATATGTGTGTGCATTTCTTTATCTTTGGGCGAGGGGTAGAATTAGGTCCTTCAATAAGCTTTCTGAGCTTAAGGGTCACTGACTATCTGTGTGGAGACCATCACTTGACAAGGACCATGGTGTTGGTCCTTGCTGGCTACACTCCTCAGGAAGCTAAACAGCCACAAGAGATCAAGAGTAAAATATGTCATTCTACTGTTTCCAGAAATTCCCTGGACACCAATGAAAATAATCTACAAATTGGAAAACTTCCTGATTAAACTTTTCACATTAATAGGTTTTAAGTTCACCGAATAGAGGAATCATGATTAAATCATCTTTGTATTTCCCCCATTTCCCACATTAGTACATTACTTAAATACCCAATTTGTGTTGAAGGAAACTTATTGTGATTGTTTCTTTTTTAATGAGACCATAAAATATGTACTTCAGGAGAGGATTCTGCTATATTTAGTGCTGGACAGTACATACAAACTTGTTAATACTGGTTTAACAATCAGGCCTAGAAGTTAATATTAAATATCAAAACTGGAAAAGAAATATATAGATATTAAAGTAACACTTGCTTCTTCTTGGTTCAACGTTTAGCATCTTTCTGAAAAATAAGCTTTTTAAATATCAACATAAGGGCCAGAAAAGAAAGCACAGAAAAGTTATATTCTGTAAACTTCAGAGCTAGATTTATTGATATTCAGAAATGTATAGATTATTATAAGTACCATTATTTGAAAATTTAATAAATTATTTAAACTACTGTATCCTATTAAAAGCACTGTCTCACTGAGGCTTCTCATTTTTAGCATGATCACCAGAATGAACAAACTAATTAATGAAATGTTTCAACATAAAACAAATTTTTTTAAAATTATGCATGCGTGCACACAAATACCACCCCCCCTCGATACACAAACATACACACACACACGCGTGCAACTGCACATAGACCTACAAAAAGAACTAACCCTGCATAGAAATCAGCATGAAATCAGTACCTTTTATGTGGCCCTGAAAGCACTGATAGACCTATGGATACACCTACTGTGTCTTGGAAAAGTGTCATTGGCTTTTTTTCCCCTGACTATAGTGACAAGGAAAGGGATTCAGAGTGAGCAGTGACATTTTAGTGATCTTTGGAACACAATGTCCAAACAGCACAAGGCAGTCTCCGGGAGGAGCTGAGATGTGATAGCCATCACTCTGGAGATCTGAGGGGGAAAAAAGAGGCTTACATTTGTCTTTTATATGTTCTTGTCTTTAAGACAGGACTATGGACTGAATCACTTCTCAATATTCCTTCTATCTATGGAATGTTAAGTCCCTTGATAAAACCAGGATTGAAGGAGAAGTCAGGATGTGGCAGATGTGCCAGGAAGAGATAAGTACCAGGAGAGTCAATGGAAGAAATGCTGTTGAGTTGTCCACATGAGCTCCTTCTCAGAAATGCAAAGCATTGACAATAATGAAACATAAAGTTGGTTAAAATCATGTTCAACAGAACTGTGGAAAGGCTCATCTGGACAACTGAATTGCTTGTATCCTGCTTTTTATTAGCATCAGATATTTACTGAGCAATCATAAGATGCATGCTATCATGCCAGGAGCTGGCATTAAGAAGTTTTAGTGTAAGTTAGAAAGCATGTGCCCAGAAAGTGCTTACAATCTTCTAGGCAAGTTCAAGCAGTAACACATGCTAATCACTGCAACCAGTAACTACAGAGGATGGGAAGTCGGCAGGAACCTAGTCAGAGAGCTGAGGCTGGGAAGAACGTCTTCCAGATTGTTGTCTAGCACTGCTAACCATAACATGAAGGGTTACCAGATACTTGAACTCTGGCCACAATATCAGACCTTTTCTTACTCAGAGGAATTTAACCGTTTGAATTATTGAACAGACTTCTTCAAGGAAGACAAGGTCTGTGGGAAAGGGCAAGTTGAAAATTTCAGCCATGCTTGAGTTGTTCTGGATGGACAAACACACACACACACACACACACACACACACACACACACAGAGCACACTGAGCAATTCTAGTTCCTTTAAACCAGAAGTAGTATGTTTTGGACATCAGTTTACTACTAAACTAAAAATGTAAATTTGGACTTGGCTAAGACTTTCCCAAAGCAATTAACCTTCAGCCAACCAAAAAAACTGTGTAGGAATAATTATGACAGGAAACTAAAGCCAAGTCTGCAATCTTATATGTCTCGTTCAATACAACCAGAAAGCATACTCAAGATTCAGGGGCAAAAAGCAAACTCCAAATTATCCCTTGCTGTTAACAAACGGAATCCACAAAGGAAAAGTCCTTTAAAAAAAAAAAGTAAGATGTTATACAAAGTGAAGAAAATTTAGGGAAAGTAATGCATGTGAAGAAAAGCTTAGAGGGAATGGTTCAAGCAGGAAGATTGCAAGAGTTAAGCACATACAGTTTAGCTAGGGGCTAAATAGGGACCTGCTCTCTACAAATAATGTTAAAGGGTATTCCAAGGATGAAGAATTTTTGGGGGGTAATATTTGTTAGTGTGGTAGGAAACAAAGAATTGAGAAATAGGAATTAAGGGAAGGAAATTTTATTCTCAATGCCAGAACCTTCCCACAGTCTACGTAACACAAATACCATGTACAGAGGTTAATTTTTGAAATGTACACATCTCAAATGACAAAGGAATATACAAAGATAGACATTTAAGTTAAACAGAATGAAGGCTGTAACAAAATCATTCTAAATCCAGAAACAAGAGCTGTGTTAACTCTCTGATAAAAGGGAAATCATTATGTAAATCATTAACCACTAAGAAACCTCCTAACACCCTGCAATGCACATCAAATTTTATTGCAATTGTGTACAAACAAAATTGGACACAAGCTGATATATTCTGATACCATTTTATCTAGTCTATGCACTCTGGGTACTCAATAGCTCTATATGCTTATTACATTATATTTGTCCTTCTTGGAGTGGTTATAATCATAAAAAGCTATCCAGTACCTTGAATGGACTGGATAATTAGAATTACAATGACTGCCATCTGAATACACTGTGTGTGTCACAATTTCCTTTAAGTACATTCTTCTACTCATTGACACCCACTCTCCTACCCTGCCTTGTACTAAAAGGCTGCTCTCCAAGGCACAGATAAGTTTCTTGAGCAAAGTTAGGCTTATCTAAACCAATTTCTTGAGTTGATATATGAGGTCTCTAATATTTCATCAGGTTCTGTTACTTGAATCTACTATATTTCTTTTATAACCATCTTATTCTATTCAGAAAGTATATAAACTTTTGGTTGAACTTGATACAAGTCTGTTTTGATATGTAGAGAAATGAAAAGTAAACACTTTACATAGTGATTTCTTACTCCTTTGTATTAGACTCATTTTAGTATTAACTATATACTGCTGCCTAATACATTCTTTTCAGAAGAAATCATGTCAGACACAGCAAGGAAGCCACTCTGGGGCTAGTAGTAGTGTTTGCATTTGGAAACAATTACTCAAAACAGAATGAAATCATCCTATTTAGGGATGAAGGGACAGACATCATTTATTATGGCACCTTTTGAGAATATCAGAAACCAATGATACTACACCACTGTCACAGCTGAGGCCAAAGCAATCTACTATCTACAGATGAAGAACAAGATTTAACCTCTACTTTGGTTTTTTGTTTCTCAGTTTACTATGTATTTCATTCTTAGATTCATAAAAATTAAGAACATGCACATGTACATACACACACACTTCTATTAGATTTACCCAGAACTATCTCTCACTCACTTTAATAATTTTGGACCCTCCTGGGAATTTCCAGTTACAATATTTGAGAAGGTTGTTAAGATGTTCCTGTCTTTTGTTTTCATAATCATGTTTATCTAAAACATTAATTTTCCACACAGTACATTTTTCATTTTAATAGAATTACTAATTTCTCTAATCTATGAAATGTCATATAATCAATAGGGTGGTAAAAGGAAGGAATATAGTAAGTTCTTATTAAAAAAGAAATCTTTAGATGCTTTCTTAGAGAAGATCTTTTAAAAGATAGAGGCATGACTTCCCTTTCCAGCAACATAGCTGACTGTATGTGTAGAGAAATCCATCCTCATGATGACTATCAAAAAATAATGAATAAAACATATTTTTACTTCTTCTAGAAGTATGGTTAAGCTGGAAGTAAAGTACAGAAAATAACTGGAGGCAAGAATCTTTAAGAAAGAACACTTTCCAGGGATGAGCAAGCTGTAGAGCTGATGCTTGCCCTCTGGTAGGGTGACCATAGAATTTGTTACCCAAACCAGGACATTTTTTGAGTAAAAATAATTAAGCTGTAACAAACATACTTTTCCAGGCATACCAAGATATACGATCACACTACCCAGAGGTTATTTGCTGATCCCTGGCAACAGTTTGGATTTTAGCAGGCCACATGTGTGCATGGGAAAAACTTAAAAAAAAAAAAAAAAAAAAAAAAAAGCCTGGGGTCTGAACAGGGTGAGATGTTGAGCCAGAGACTCCTGAACAAAGCCCAAGCTCAGAAAGGGTGACACTTTCAGTGGGAAAGAAAGGAAGGAAGGAAGGGAGGAAGGGAGGAAGGGAGGAAGGGAGGAAGGGAGGAAGGGAGGAAGGGAGGAAGGGAGGAAGGGAGGAAGGGAGGAAGGAAGAAATAAATCTGTCTTGTAAAAGGAAACAGCTTTTTTTAACTGGAACTTGACTCTTAGTAGAGCAGAAAAAATATTCCTCCCTCTTCTTTTTCACATATATAAGAAAAGAAAAAAAGGGAAAAATTTCCTTTGAAAATTCATAAGCACTAGTTTACTCTCATTTAGGTTTCAGGTCAGAATCCATACCATCAGGGTAGCCTGAAAAACCTGAAATTAAAAATTAGTTTTTAGGGCTTCCCTGGTGGTGCAGTGGATAAGAATCTGCCTGCAATGCAAGAGACACAAGTTCGATCCCTAGTTCAGGAAGATCCCACATGCTGTGTAGCAACTAAGCCCATGCGCCACAACTATTGAGCCTGCGCTCTACACCCCACGAGCCACAACTACTGAGCCCCCGTGCCTAGAGCCTGTGCTCCGCAACAAGAGAAGCCACTGCAATGAGAAGCCCGCCCACCACAACCAAGAGTAGCCCCCGCTCGCCCCAACTAGAGAAAGCCCGCATGCAGCAATGAAGACCCAACACAGCCAAAAATAAAAATTTAAATTAAAAAAATTTTTTTTTAATTAAAATTAAGTTTTAAATGATCTTTGGTTGGTAGACTGTCCTTCAGTGCCAGAGAGAAGCTAAGTCAGCCATGGAGGAACACACTTACATGCAGTTCTCAAATAATTCCCACAAAAAATTTCCAAGGAATATAAGCTCATACTAAAAAGAATCACTAAAAACATAAGGAAAAAAGCCTCAGTGAGTCAGAGTCAGCAGAAACAACAGCCTAATTTGACTAACCTAATACTGTAGATAATATAAATGAACATGCTTAATATATTTAAAGAAAGAAGAGACTGCAAGTATGATAAGGAAACACAAGACTATCACAATTGACAAAGTATATTTAAGAAAACTCACACAGTTCTTTGAGAAATTTTTTAAAAATGTAATCTGTAAAATATCTAATGAGTAAGTTAACCAGAAGATCAAAGACAGTTGGAGAGAATTAGTAAAAAAGAAGATAGAGCTAAAGAAATTACACAGGGCTTCCCTGGTGGCGCAGTGGTGAAGAGTCCACCTGCCAATGCAGGGGACACGGGTTCGAGCCATGGGCCAGGAAGATCGGGAAGATCCCACATGCTGTGGAGCAACTAAGTCCGTGTGCCACAACTACTGAGCCTGCACTCTAGAGCTGGCGCTCCCCAAGAAGGGAGGCCACCGCAATGAGAAGCCAGTGCACCGCAGCAAAGAGTAGCCCCCACTCGCCTCAACTAGAGAAAAGCTCCGGTTCAGCAACAGAGACCCAGTGCAGCCAAAAAAAAAATTACACAAAAGAAATTAAGATTAGGAAATATTGAAGATCAGAGTAAGGAAGCCTAACACATCTCATCTAATCAAGATTCTAGAGGGCTTCCCTGGTGTCGCAGTGGTTGAGAGTCCGCCTGCCGATGCAGGGGACACGGGTTCGTGCCCCGGTCCAGGAAGATCCCACATGCCGCGGAGAGGCTGGGCCCGTGAGTCATGGACGCTGAGCCTGCGCTCTGCAACGGGAGAGGCCACAACAGTGAGAGGCCCGCGTACCACAAAAAAAAAAAAAAAAAAATTCTAGAAAGAAAAAATATAAAGAATGAGAGAGAAAGGCATATTCAATGAGGTATTAGATGAGCATTTTCCAGACTACTGAAAGACACTAATCTTCAGATAAATCCCAAAGAACCCCAAACGGGACAAAGAGAAATCCAAACCTAAATACATTGTAGTGAAACTGAAGAACATCAAAACAAAAATGTAGATCTGGGAAGTAGCCAGAGAAAAAAAAGACAGATTGCATGCCCAGGCTTGCTAGACCATAAATAAGAGTGACAGCTAACTTCTGAACAGTAACAATGGAAGACAGTGGAATAACAGCTATGGGGAAAATAAGCATTGACCAAAAGTTCAATCCCACCAAAATCCCTTAAAACTTCAATAAAAAGATTTTTTAAAAAGTCAAAGCCAAAGGACAGGAAGAAAAGGAGAAAAGATAATAAGATTTTGGAGGCTGCAACTGACTTACCAGGCCAGTTCTCAGCTGATTCCTGGTTAGTAGTGGGGGAAGATAAGAATCAATCTATGTTAGTCTGCAGAATTCTGAAAAGTCTCAGAAACCATCAGCCCTTAATGCCTCTGCAACTAGGAGTGAAGGAGAGGTGAGGATGGGGTGAAAGTTATTAACTCTTAGGCAGTTAAGTATCTAGACCCCTTATCACTCATTCTAATGGGTAAACCCATCTCCTACCCCAACAGAAAACTTGGTGGTTTGTCTTTCAGAGAGGATAAAACTGTCTTTGGACTAGAAGTTGACCTAGACAGTTGAACACATAGGTATCTTACTGAAATCAGCAGATTAACCGACCATATTTACTCACTAAGGAATACTGAGGTACCCAACCCTCTTCTGCTACACAGCAACTAGAACAATGGCAGCTAGACCTTTACTCTCTAGGCAAATGTTTCTTCTCTGAAGAATCTGACTAGCCTAAGCGGGGGGAAAACTCCTAAGATATTGGCACCTGGGATTCCATAACGAATGACTCACCAATGATTCTCAAAATTGGCTGCTTATTGGTATAAACTTGGAAGCTTTAAAACATAGTGATGCCTGTGTTCCACTCCTGGGAGTGTCTGACTTAACGAGTCTTAGGGAGGGGCATCTAGGAGTTGGGATTTATGAAAGCTCTGTAGGCAATTCTCATGTTCAGCCATGGTTAAGAACCACTACCCTACAGTGAAGCTCAAAGCTTCCAATCAGGTTTTAGTCTTCTACTGTTAATAGCAAGAGTGAAATCAAGGGTTATTTAAGAGGACATATGTGAAAAACCTCTAAAACAGAAGACAGAGGCAAAAACAAATAAACAGGTGTCCAATGGAAGGCCTGGGTTGATAACTGGGAGGATAAATAGGGCCGTGGACTTTGGGTGGAATCTTGCCCAAATTCAAGGATGACTGAGCAAGCTGTAGCAGAGCCAATGCCTTTTGTATTGGACAAGTGGCGAACAGCACAAGAACACGGCACCCCTCCTCAGTAATAGAATATCCCCCTTTGGCAGGCGACATTACAGGGTTCAGTGGGAAAACCTCAAGCATAATTTTAATGGCAGCACAAAAGGCACAGTGACTCTGACTCAGTTGCAAGATAAATACAAAATTAGAGTATATTCTGTCCTTAAATCTCACCTTAAAAGTTTCCTTTTTCTTTTAAGCTTGCAATTGACTCTTTCTGTAAAGTGTCTTGTGATACTGTGAATTAGGCTGTATAAAAATAAAGCACATTGCATTATATAAAGTTTTACTGCTTTCTCTGCTATAACATCAAATGTGCTTGATTCTCCAGGCCTAATTTGTATATCTTTAGACTCACTGAGTAGTTTTCACCTTATGAAGAATTCAGTAAAATGGTATTAAAAGACACAAAGATTGCTGTCAGATATACATTCTTTTTTATCTTTCTCTGAGCCTAGGCCTTTGGCAAATGTTTTTTTGGATTTGCAAAATACATCTCACCAGCAAAGGCCTGCTAAGCTCACACAGAAGTTAGACCAGTTAGCATTTACAAACCGGAATAACCATCTGCAAAAGACACACACTAGCAGGTCTTCACAACTAGTGTTTCCTAAGCGTCACATAATTGATAAGGAAAATCAGTATTTTCAAGCTCCAGAAGACAGGGAAACAGTCTGATTGGGTATATTGGATAACTCCTGAATGACTTCAAATGTCACAAGAAGACAATGCTTCAATGTGGTGGCCAATTCAATAGAAAAATACTCCTAGGATAAAAGGCCTCCAGGCTTCACGGGAAATTCTATCTCATCTTCTATGAAATATACTGACAAAAATACATTTGTTCCATACCAAACCTAAATGTTCAGGCCCTCAGTTATCTGCTCTTTGGCTTCAACCTCAGCCTTTGGAAGGGTGTTAAAAGCCTAAGGTCTGCTTCAGTGTCACTTCTGGCATCTGAATGTATTCATAATCAATGATCATGTGACATGTAAAATGTCACAAAATCTAATTAACAACCAAAGTAATATGAACAAGGTAAGCCATTTGGACTTATAGTTAATATCTGATTATTCACTCTCAAATAGAGGTGAGCATGCTGGATACAAGTTGGTATGAAAAGCTCCTTCTGTACTTTTGATATTGAAATCTTAAAAATCAGCTGCAGTTTAAATTTGTGTTTATTATTGCAAGAGTAAAATGCTACAATAATAATGATTATTATATGAAAATTATTGATTTTATGTACAAAATTAATTATTAAAAACCAGAATGGTCAAATAAATGGGAAGGAGATTAATACTGCAAATATTACGAAACAGTATTTATTTTGATCCCTCTCCTAAAGGAAATAAAAGCAAAAATAAACAAATGGGACCTAATTAAACTTGAAAGCTTTTGCACAGCAAAGGAAACCATCAATAAAATGAAATGACAACCTACCGAATTGGAGAAAATATTTGCAAATGATATTACCAATAAGGGATTAATATCCAACATATATAAACAGCTCACACAACTCAACGTCAAAAAAACAAACAACCTGGTTAAAAAATGGGCAGAAGGGACTTCCTTGGTGGTGCAGTGGTTAAGAATCCGCCTGCCAATGCAGGGGTCAGGGGTTCGATCCCTGGTCTGGGAAGATCCCACATGCCGCGGAGCAACTAAGCCCGTGCGCCACAACTACTGAGCGTACGCTCTAGAGCCCGTGAGCCACAACGCGCGCTCTAGCCCACGTGCCTAGAGCCCGTGCTCCGCAACAAGAGAAGCCACCGCAGTGAGAAGCCTGTGCACCGCAACGAAGAGGAGCCCCCGCTCGCCACAACTAGAGAAAGCCCATGTGCAGCAGCGAAGACCCAATGCAGCCAAAAATAAATAAATAAATAAATAAAATTTTTTAAATGGGCAGAAGAACTGAATAGACGTTTTTCCAAAGAGGTAATATAGATGGCCAACAAGCACATGAAAATATGCTCAACATCACTAATCATCAGGGAAAGGCAAATGAAAACCACAATGAGATATCACCTCATACCTGTCAGAATGGCTATCATCAGAAAGTCTACAAATAACGAATGTTGGAGAGGATGTGGAGAAAAGGGAACCCTCGTACACTGTTGGTGGAGATGTAGATTGGTGCAGCCACTGTGGAAAACGGTATAGAGCTTTCTCAAAAAACTAAAAATAGAAATACCATATGACCCAGCAATTCTACTCCTGGGTGTGTATATGAAAAAAACAAAAACACTAAATTGAAAGGATACATGCAACCCAAATGTTCATAGCAGCATTATTTACAATTGCCAAGACATGGAAACAACCTAAGTGTCCATCAACAGATGAATGGATAAAGAAGCTGTGGTATATATATACAACGGAATACTACTCAGCCATTGGCACAATCTCACAAGACTGAACCAGGAAGAAATAGAAAATATGAACAGACCAATCACAAGCACTGAAATTGAAACTTTGATTAAAAACCTTCCAACAAACAAAAGTCCAGGACCAGATAGCTTCACAGGTTAATTCTATCAAACATTTAGAGAAGAGCTAACACCCATCCTTCTCAAACTCTTCCACAAAATTGCAGAGGAAGGAACACCCCCAAACTCATTCTACGAGGCCACCATCACCCTGATACCAAAACCAGACAGAGATACTACAAAAAGAGAAAATTACAGACCAATATCACTGATGAATATAGATGCAAAAATCCTCAACAAAATACTAGAAAACAGAATCCAACAACACATTAAAGGATCATACACCATGATCAAGTGGGATTTATCCCAGTGATGCAAGGATTCTTCAATATATGCAAATCAATCAATGTGATACACCATATTAACAAATTGAAGAAAAACCATATGATCATCTCAATAGATGCAGAAAAAGCTTTTGACAAAATTCAACACCCATTTATGATAAAAACTCTCCAGAAAGTGGGCACAGAGGGAACCTACCTTAACATAATAAAGGCCGTATACGACAAACCCACAGCATCACCCTGATTTGAAATGCATGTGCTCACCTCACACTGACAGGATGGACCAATTCTACCTTCTCAGATATCCCTTCTAATCACAGTCTATAGGGCCATCGTCTAAAGTGAACAAGTGAAAAACATAAAATGATGGAAAAAGTATTTTCCTCACTCAAGTGAAATCTGGTTTTATAATGTTCTTGCTCAAGAGACATCTGTTAGTATATTTGGATTTAAATGTTCAGATGTGCACTTTATGCCAAGAAAGTGCTTCCAGTATAACTGCCCTGACAACAAGTCTGCTTTAGGAGAACAGCTTTGAGGTTCACAGTTTAATTGGCTGGAGCTAGATCGTGTTGTTTGTAACGAGGGCCCCTCTCCTATTTGACTTGTACAATGATAGCAGCATCAGCTCTCCAACATTAGGGGCTGCTTTGTTTTGCTTAAGAAAAGAAGACAGGAAGATGGCATAAGTTAGTACCTAGATTAGCTGTTAGGATTACAGTCTACTTAGACTTTTATAATGATTTGTTTTACAGATTTATGTTTTTCACTGAGGAAAAGGGAACAAAGAGCTTTGGAATAGTGAGCTATTTGTGTATTTTCTGCACATGGTGTGTTAGCTTTTTCCTATCTCTTCACTGTATTACTAGAGTTCTATTGACTGAAAAGGAACATACCAATGGAATTTAGTGTGTTTAGAGATTGGATATGGACCTTTTCAAATGAAGTGTGTTGAAAACGGCAGTCCCCATCAATCCTCTGGCCAGTAGTTTTTTGTATATGTATAAAAACACCTATTCAGTTTCTAATCTTTATTCTTGAAATGACTCTGTTTCTAATAAATACTGATACCACAAACCTAAGAATCATTTAAACTGAAACTTAAACCTTCATGACTTCTGAAATATTAAAATGTCACATAAAAGCTACATTTTTAAAGGGGTTACATAAATTGTGTTTTATGATGCACTGTCTTATCATTTCTCAAGAAGGGAATCTGAGTTGTGTTAGACTACAGGTTTTATACTAGCTAAAAAGATTTTTAAACAACGGAGGAGAATGACAACAGTGCAATTATAATTTATTTTTAGGACTATGTAATGTACCAAACTCTCCATTTGATCTTTTCACTGTCTTTAACTGGCAGGAAATCTGCAATAATTTATAGTATAGAGATTAATTGAGGTGAGGATTTAATAAAGAATCTTTTAAACTTATTTTCTCCACATTTTAAAGACATATATTATATCTAGAAGCAAATTTCTTTCTCCTTATCCTTGCTGGGAAAATTTCATTTCCTTTAGCTCAATACATAAAATCTGCACCTCTGTCTGCCAGAGAAATATGCTCAAGACGTGGTCTGTATCATGGCTTGATTCACCACAATAAATTGTTAATGATACATTACTGCACCAAAAAACAAGCAAATGCAATACCATGTTCTTTGTACATTTCAAACAGAGCCAGGACATCTCAAAATACTCTCCTTCAACCCTTTAACATAATATCACCACCAATACACACGTATTAAACACCTGCACTACACTTATAGCCCCGTATTAGATGTTGTTGGGTGTTCACATTCATTTACAACAGCCTGTGCTTTATAGTATACAAAGATTTTATGAAAAATATGCAGTAATTATTCACCACCTTTTTCAAGAACCAATCACTCAAATATAGAAATACCCAAATTGATTACTGTCAGCTGATATACAAAGAAATGGCACAAAAGGTCAAGAAGACTAACTCACCTGAAAAAAGAAAACTGAATAAAAAAGTAGATGCCTAATTTAGTATATATGATAGTTTTAAAATGCTGGCCACTATGAATATTAAACTATACCAGAATGGCACATTTTACAGGTTATATTTTCTCTCTGGCTTCTGGTGCTTCAAGCTTCATGTTAGTGATTTATGATTTATAATGTCAGTCAAACCTCTTAACAAAAATACAGCTTATGCCATTCAGTTGGGAATAGGATATTTTTCCTATCTCTCTCTGTAGGGTCCCACATACATATTGAATATATTTTAGTAGTAATTATGAAATATGAGGTTACAGGGCCATCAGTGATTGTCATCATATGCCACTCAAACTTCTTTCTGATGGTACAATGAATTGATTGGAAATACCTTTTTGCTGGTGCCGTCACACATTTGAGTGTACTGGGAGAAAAGAGCACAGAAGGCTTTCATTCTCCCGGAGAGGCAGAGACTTCCAGATATCTTCACAGTCCAATCGTAACAGGTTCTTTGGATTGAGAAACCCACCCTTCCTACACAGGCTTATCTCACACATGTTAATCTCTATTATGTGGTCAAAAAGAGTGGTTTCCAAAGTGGGGTGCATGCACTCCAAGGGCCTTTAAGATCATGATTCACTGGTTAGAAAAGAAAATAACTAGAACTTAAATTGCCAATACCTTTACTGTATACTTTTGAAATGTCTATGTTTTTGTATGTTTTATAGTATGCATACTAGTACAGGAGTACATGTATATACTTTATAAATAAATATATTGGGGTGCCCACTTGAAAATCCTTTTTTAACAGCTTTTGTAAGATATAATTCACCTACCATACAATTCACCCATTTAAAGTATACAATTCAATGGTTTATAAAGTATATTCACAGAGTGCACAACCATCACCACAATCAATTTTAGAACATTTTCAACACCTCAGAAAGCAGCCCTGTATCTTTTAGCTATCAGCCTCCCTACTTCCCTATCTCTTCAGCCCTAAGCAACCACTAATCTACTTTCTGTCTCTATAGATTTGCCTGTTCTGGACATTTCATATACACGGAATCACATAATGTGTGATCTTTCATGACTGGTTTCTTTCACTTAGCATAATGTTTTCAAGGTTTATCCATATTGTAATATGTATCAGTACCTCATTCCTTTTAATGGCTGAATAACGATCCACTGCATAGCTATACCATATTTTGTTTATCCATTGATCAGCTGATGGACATCTGGGTTTTTTCCACCTTTTGGCTACTATGAACAATGCTGCTATGAACATTCATGTTCAAGTTTTCATGTGCACATAGGTTTGCATTTCTCTTGGGTACACACCTAAAAGTGGAATTGCTGGGTATAATAGTAACTCCATTTACGTTTTTGAGGAACCGTCAAGACTGTTTTCCAAAGGGGCTGTACCATTTTTACATTGCCACCATCAATTTATGAAGGTTCTAATTTCTCTACATCCTTGCCAACACGTTATCAGACTTTCTGATCCTAGCCATCCTACTGGGCGTGAAGTGGTATCTCATTGTAGTTTTAATTTGCATTAACTCGATGACTAATAACGTTGATCATCTTTTGATGTGCAATTTTTTTTTATTAATGGTGTGCATCATCAAGAAGTTGCAGGACCAGTGGTATAAAGTTTCCTGGCAATTGCAGAGGCAGTTATCCAATGAAAGCCCCAGCTGAAGTAAAAATAGTATCTCCTATTCTAGACATCTAGCTCCTCATGGACAAGAAAAAGAACAACCATGGGTGACATATAAATCAAGCCAAAAAGCATGAGACACCAGGAGGGGAATCAAAGATCAACCAGATGTAGATAGACATTTAGACACCGCCTCCAAATCAGGGATGTTATACAACTCTGAGGAACATGCAGAGAATCACCTTCACTGATGCCACTGCTTAAGCTGATGGCTGGCTCAAGGTCATTACAAAGAGGTGGCGGCAGCAATGCTTTAGTTATTTCCTGGGCACACCATCAGCTGTCTATGAAAAGCAACCTTAGTGACAACTCTGAGGGAGCACCCTACAAGGAGCAAGCATTAGAGGTCGTTGCCTGTGTCTGTAAAAACAGCTTTCCTTAGTACGGACCAGAAAGAAATACACAGAATTTTTAAAATACAGCAAAATATAAGCATTTTAAAGAACTGCCCTTTTTTGGCCAAAATTATATCCACTCTATATTTTGGTATTATGAGACAATGGTGACAGTCAACATTTTTACTTAGCAAAATTACTTTTGGAAATTGCGCAAGTTGGTGAAATCCAGAAGTCTAGGAACTCTTGCTTTAGTCGATGCCTTCCACTGTATAGAGGACCTATGGTCTCCCTAACTTATTCTACTCGTTTCTGCTTTTATATGCTTACTCCTGCTATTTCCCTAATCCTGGAACACTAAGTTTTCAAATTCTACTCATTTTTAAGACCCCACTTTTTTTTAAAGTAAATTTAATTTTTTATTATTCAACATATCACATACACCAAAATACTATCAGTTTACTCAAATATTTACTGAGCATCTAAGTGGAAGGCACCATGCTTGGCTGAAAGAATTAGGAGTGTGTGTGCCAAGATTAGCTCATGCACCCTACTCTCAAGGGTTTTATATCCTATGCTCTCCATCAAGTCTTCAGTGATAGACTGATTAACAATTTCTAAATCACATCATCTAAATGGAATGGTGAGGGGCCAGACAATTTAAAATCAGAGCTGCTTTGGAAAGTCAGGCACATACAGGTCACAGTACCTACTACATGAGACAGTCTCTTAGAGAAGGCTTTTTGGATAAGTCACTGCTTTAAAAAGGAAAGAGGGCAATAATAAAGGTTTGTACCTTAAGTCAGACCAGCAAAGCAGAGCTTCCTATCTCCCTAAATCGAAGAACTAATGTCAACAAATCTTTTGATTATTTTACCAAGAAAGAAAATGCTCTAATGATTAATTCTTTTTAAACTAATCCTTTTTATACCTCAACACCAGAGTGGTTGTTACTGAATAAAAAGTCTCTTGTTTCTCTTTTTTTATAGCCTTTCTCTCTCTAATCCTCACCCTGCTGAATTTAATTGCCTTGGCAATGCCAAAACAATGTCTGATCCTAATAGGTCAGCATTGATCGCTCTAAACCACTTGGTTCCTTCATTAGCAAGAAAATGAAGTAAAGAGAAAAGGCAGGTGGCTCCCGAACAGGCAGCTGGGCTTTTGCTCCTCTTACAGTGCCTCTCTCTCATTAAACAGTAGCTGATCAATTGGCAACTTGCTCAAAATCCACAAAAACTATTTATTACTTTTGACACAGACCTGTTTTAACAGGCCACTCAACTCAAGATTTGGACACCCCACACAGTTTATTTGTAGGGCCCATCACATTTTTCCCATGAGGATCTCTCTGGAGATCATATGGAGAAAAAGGAGGACACATCATCCAAACAACCACTGCCTGGCAGGGCAGCAAGTAAAACCTTGAGTGGCTAATCCAACCTATGAGTCTTAGGAACAAAGGCTTCCCAGGAGGAGGGTCTAGATTCTACAGCATGGTAAAGGCAAGGCGGGAGGAACTAGTCAGTGATAACCAGAAAGCGCAAGTAAGCTGGGATCTAAAAATATCAATCACCAAAGGGAAGGAGAGGAAAACAAGGTCAAAAAGGGAAAGGGAATGCATAAAAGGAGAGAAAAGAAAACACACAGGAAAAGCACAATACATTCATATTGTACCACTTTGGTTGGTTGGGAAGTAAACTAAGGAAGAAAGCAGACTAGGAGTTTTGTCAGATGGTCTATGAAAATACCTCTCTGTCAGAATCAATGAACCTCTTATTTCTGGGTCAACGTGACCTCGTGACCTGATCACATGCCATACTGCTAAGCACTGCTTCAATCTATGCCAAAACAGCCTAGGGAAGGGAGGTATTACCCAACTTGACTGAGCCTCAATGCCAAAGACCACACTTGGCACTTTACACAAGATATCTTACTGATCCTGATGCCAATTTTATGAAGGGTCATTTCTATCCTCATCTCACACACACACACACACACACACACACAAATAATAATAAGATTCAGAGATATAAAGTAACTTGTCCAATGACACACGGCCAGTAGGAAGTGGCAGTCAGAATATGAATGTAGTTCTGTTCAATTACAAAGTCCATGCCCTTTTAATGAACCTCTAGTATAGAACGTGAAAATGAAAAAGCAAATACAGAATTAACTTATAAATTATAAAAATAAAGAACAATATAAGATACTTTTTGAAGGAAATTAAAAGAATAAAAGGAACATGTAACCACATATTTATTTATTTCATCCCAGTGGATTCTTGGTAACTGACCCCAGTTCTACATATTCTTCTTAGGGGAGGAAGCCGGGCCAGCATTGTTGACAACAAGCCTCCCTCTCACTTGCTGCCTTTCTACATAGCTAGCAGGGTAGCTGAAGAGAGCTGGCCTTAAAAACAACTGAGGTCAGTTTTCTCCTAAATTTCAAATCCAGAAACAGAAACAATTTACTTCAACTTACATGTCAGTAAGTAATTTATTGTGTTAACAGAATCAAGATCTAAGAAAAACTATTCATTTCTCATACAATCTGAAGCTTCACCGTAATTACTCAGTAAAAAGCACCTATCAATATATTGAATTTATTCACCATTCACAAAACACCTTCCATGTTTAAGGTACCTGCTCAGCCTGAATAAACACTACTATAGTTATTAAACACAAATATCAATTATCTGAAATCTTATTACAATGTTGACTTACAGGGGAATATCAGCAATATTTGCAATCGGAAATAATCAAGAGGTAGATTTTTGTAAATGATCAGATTTATCACTAACAGACCTGTAGAGATCCTGAACCTCTCAAAATCTTTATTCTATCAAAAAGAATAGGGGAAAAAAGAAGGAAGGAGAGAGGGACATTTACTAGGGGCCTGCTAGGCACTGTGTTATACCCTGGGGATACAGAAATGAAAAGACCAGGGCACTGCTCTCCAAGAGTTCAGAGTCTAGTAGAAGAGACAAGATGTTTGTTATATCGTCCATCCATCATTCACGCATCCGTTCCTTTATCTTTCCAACAAATGACTATTTACTGAGAACCTACAATGTGTTGCCAAGCATTGTGCTGGGCACTGGAGATACAACAATGAACCAGAAAGACACGGTCTTTGTCGTCATGAACTCAGAGTCTAATGTAGGAGACAAGTCAGGAAACAGGCAACTATGATAAAATGTGTAGATGATAGAAGGATAGGGTATTCTGATAGCAGGAATAAGATGCCATTGGTGGTGGTGGTGGTGGTAGGGTGGGGATTACATGTGTAAAAAGATGCTTCCCACAGTAAGTGACATTAAAGTTAGAAAGGCAAACAAGAAAAAGAGAAACAGAAGAGAGGACTCTTTGGGGTAAGATAGAATAATATGTGGCAATGGCCACAGACAAGTCAGGGCATGCTAGAGGGACTTAAAGAAATGCTATAGATGTGTGTAGCCAGCCTCCAACATGTTGCCTTTTGCTATTCATGTTCTTGTTCCCTCCCATACCAATAGGGTATCATGGAAATGATGATATGTGACTTCTGAGCTAGGTTTAAAAATAAAAAAGCAAAAAAAATTGTGGCTTCTGCTTTGCTCTCTCTTGGATCGCTTTCTCTGGGGGAAGACAGCCACCATGCTATGAGGACACTCCAGCAGTCCTCTAAAGAAGCCAATATGGAGAGAAACTAAGGTATCTGCTAACAGCCAGTGTCAACTTGCCAGCCATGTAAGTGGCCCCTTGTAAAAGTGAATCACTTAAGCCTAGTCAAGCCTTCAGATGACCACAGCCCTTGCTGACAACTAGACTATAATACTGTAGGAGATCTCAAGCTAGAACCATCAAACTAAATTACTGTCGAATTCCTAACCATACAAACTGTGAGATAATAAACATTTATTGTTAAAAGTCACAATGTTTGGGGTAATTTGTTAACCAGCAGGTAAGTAACACACATAGCATTCAAGATGGGACGGAGGTGGTTGAGACCAGAAGCTAGAAAGGTAGGCAGGGCCAGATCAAGTAAAACTTTGAACAAGACGGGTGTTGAACTTTATCCTGAAAACAGTGGGGAGTCATTGGAGGTTTTGAAATAGGGAAATGATAGTCAGGTTTGCATTTAGCAAAAACACCTGGCTACAGTATGGAAAATGGGACTGGAGAGAGATAAAACCAGAGTCAAAATGCTCAGTTACGTGTTGATGCAAACCTAGTGTTGATTCTAAGATTCTCTCAACGTCCTCCAACTTTCTCATTAACCCATGCTGAGTCACCCTGTGGATTTGGATAAAATGTCATATTGCTTCTGAACAGTTTTCAAGGGGTTAGAGGAAGTGCAGAGAAGTTAGCTTCCCATGGGGTGAACCTAGATAAATGGGAAACAGAAATGGGGAGGGAACTATGCCTGCTGAACAATCTGCTGTGTGTCTCTGCAGTGGTTGTAAAGTGGTGGCCAGCATGGTAATACACTGCATCACCATTTTTCCTCATCTGACCTTTACCCTCACCACGCTGGGCTGGAACCTACCAAAGACAATGTCGGCACTTTAATCCTTGCTTCAGGCTCTGTATTTTATAGCTATGATGTTGAATACAGTAGCCACTAGCCATAGTTGGTAGAAATGTGGCTAATTCAAATTGAGATGTGCTGCAAGTATAAAATTCACACTGATTTTTGAAGACCTAGTATTTAAAAAAATAGAACTTAACATATCTCAATAATTTCTTTCTATTGGAAAATGTGGCCTATATAAACAATGAAAATTCATTCTCAGCCTTAAAAAAGAAGAAAATCCTGCCATTTGTGACAACATGGATGAACCTGGAGGACATTATGCTAAGAAGGACAAATACTACATCATATCAATTATATGAGGAATCTAAATCAGTTGAACTCATAGAGGCAAAAAGAGTAAAATAGTAGTTGCCAGGGGCTGGGGGAGGGGAAATGGGGAGGTATTAGTCAAAGGGTATAAAGTTTCAGTTTTATAAGATGAATAAAACCTAGAGATCTACTGTATAGCACAGTGCCTATAGTTAACAATACTGTACTGCTATACTTAAATATTTGCTAGAGAGAGTAGATCGTATGTTAGGTGTTCTTACTATCATCATCACCAGTTAAAGACAACAACAATAATAATAAATAAAGAGGACAGTAGAAAACTTTTGAAGTGATGGGTATATTTATGGCATAGATTTTGGCTTCATGGGTATATATAAACTTATTTCCAAACTCATCAAGTTATATATATTAAATGTGTACAGCTTTTTGTATGTCAATCATACTTCAACAAAGTGGGTTAAAAATATAATAAATAGTTTCAAACACTGATTACATATTGAGGTTATTATATTTTGGAAATAATGGTTTAAGTAAAATATATTATTAAAGTTTCTTTTACTTGTTTCTTTTTACCTCTTTAAATGTAGCTACTAGAACATTTAAAATAACATATAGTTCTATTGGACAGCAATGTTCTAGAGGACCTGGAATAATACAGTAAGTAATTTAGGCAAGAAAAAGGCAGCTAGTTATTGCAATGGAGATGTAGAAAAGAGGATGGATTTGGAAGGGAATTTCATGAGAAAGAGCTGCCGTAATTGAAATGACTGTGTGTGGAGGAAAGAGAAATGAAAGATGACGTGCAGCTTTTGGGATGGGGCAACTGAGTAAGCTTTCCCTGAGATGGGAACACAGGAAGAAGACCATACTGGAAAGTAAAATTAATTAGCTTGAAGCATTCTGTTGTGATTTGAGGTGCTATGCCTCACAATGAGGAAGCTATGCAGTGGCCAGTGTGCTTGCTCGAAGTGCATGAGAAAGATCTAAGCAGGAGATGAAGGTCTTTTATTGACTGATGCCACATGAGCCCATGAGACTGCCAGGAGAGAGTACGCAGAGTGAGAAAAGCAGAGAACACAAATAAACAAATACATTAAGAATATTGTTCTAGCTCGTGATTGGTGTTACACTGGAAACAGAGCAGGATCAAAGGACAGTGAGTGATGGGACAGGGTAGGGTGGCTATTTAAGTCTGGGAGTAACCGAGATGGGAGCAAGGAAGAACCCAGGACAAAGAGAGAAAGTCCATCTCATGTAGAAGAAACATCAAATGCAGATGCAGAGAGTTGGGAAACAGCTGGACAAGTTCAGGGAAACAGCAGGAGTCTGGTACTACTGGAATATATAATATGAGGAATGGAACAGGAGGAACCATGTAGGCAGAGAGTGGGCAGATCATGAAGAGCTTTGTATTTTATGCTAAGGACCTTGGACTTTATTCCATAGGCAAAGAGGACTCCTGAGAAGTTTTAAGTAGGGGAGTGACATTTGATTTTTATAGTATTCTTTAAGGTACTTGTTCCTAACTGAAAGGAGCCCTCATCCACTTGGCCCTGACGTATCACTGGGCTGCGTGGAGCACAATTTGAAAACCACTGGACTTGAGGACTTCTCTAGGCTTTAAGATCTACACAGTCTATAGTTAAAGGTTTGGTGAGAAAAGTATAAAATTGTTGAGCCAGTCTTACAAGTCTCTCTTCTCTCTCTCCTTCCCCATCCTCCCCTCTCATTCACTCACTCTCAGGCAATAACATGCATGGTAAGCCTGAATGTTAGGAATATGAGGCCATACCAAGGAACTATTGTTCACTTTGCAGTAGCATATCACAAATTCAGACAAAATGCCAGTAAAAAGGAATACCCTCTCGTGGGTTGTCATTGGACAATTCAAACCAAAAAGAGACAATGAAAGTCACAGGCTGATTATCCAGCAAAGGCCACATCTAGGCCTTTTCACCATGCTCCATCCACTGCTCTTCAGCTATTAATGATTCCATTGCCCACTTACCCTTCCTTTGTAGGCAAACATGTCAGGAAAAGAAGGAAACCCCGAAACAAGTTAATTGTGACAATGAAGGAGAAGAAAATCAACCTAATGGCTGAAAGACAGTTTAACATTATCTATTTATTTCAACTGTACAAGTCTAAGAAATTATCATTTTTTCCTAATTTATCCTCATATCCACTTTTTAAAAAGTATTTTATTTTACAGCTAGGCTAAGTGACTTGCCCAGAGCCACGTACTCCCTGCTTCTCAGAGTTCAGAGCCTTTGTCATCATGCTACTTTCATTCCATTGTGATTTTCTGAAATGAAATATATTTCACAACACTAAGATGGAAAAACATTTGTTTTTACTAGGAAAAGGTTTGTTTTTAAAATAAATGGTGTTGGAGAGACCTTCAAGATGGCGGAGGAGTAAGACATGGAGATCACCTTCCTCCCCACAAATACAACAGAAATACATCTCCATGTGAAACAACTCCTACAGAACACCTACTGAATGCTGGCAGAAGACCTCAGACTTCCCAAAAGGCAAGAAACTCCCCATGTACCTGGGTCGGGCAAAAGAAAAAACAGAGACAAAAGAATAGGGATGGGACCTGCACCAGTGGGAGGGAGCTGTGAAGGAGGAAAGGTTTCCACACACTAGGAAGCCCCTTCACGGGCAGAGACTGTGGGTGGCGGAGGGGGGGAGCTTCGGAGGCACGGAGGAGAGCTCAGCAACAGGGGTGCAGAGGGCAAAGTGGAGAGATTCCCACACAGAGGATTGGTGCCGACAAACACTCACCAGCCCGAGGCTTGTCTGCTCACCTACCGGGGCAGGTGGGGGCTGGCAGCTGAGGCTCTGGCTTCGGAGGTCGGATCCCAGGGAGAGGACTGGGGTTGGCTGCGTGATCACAGCCTGAAGGGGGCTAGTGCACCACAGCTAGCCGGAAGGGAGTCCGGGAAAAAGTCTGGAACTGCCTAAGAGGCAAGAGACCATTGTCTCAGGGTGCGCAAGGAGAGGGGATTCAGAGCACCGCCTAAACGACCTCCAGAGACGTCCACGAGCCATGGCTATCAGCACGGACACCAGAGATGGGCATGAAACGCTAAGGCTGCTGCTGCAGCCACCAAGAATCATGTGTGCGAGCACAGGTCACTACCCACACCTCCCCTCCCAGGAGCCTGTGCAGCTCCCCACTGCTAGGGTCCCGTGATCCAGGGACAACTTCCCCGGGAGAACGCACGGCGCACCTCAGGCTGGTGCAAGGTCCCGCTGGCCTCTGCCGCCGCAGGCTCGCCCCGCATTCTGTACCCTTCCCTCCCCAAGGCCTGAGTGAGCCAGAGCCCCCGAATCAGCTGATCCTTTAACCCCATCCTGTCTGAGTGAAGAACAGACGTCCTCAGGTGACCGACACGCAGAGGCGGGGTCAAATCCAAAGCTGAACCCCGGGAGCTGTGCAAACAAAGAAGAGAAAGGGAAATCTCTTCCAGCAGCCTCAGGAGCAGCAGATTAACTCTCCACAATCAACTAGATGTACCCTGAATCTCTGGAATACCTGAATAAACAAGGAATCATCCCAAAATTGAGGCAGTGGACTTTCGGAGCAACTGTAGACGTGGGGTTTCCTTTCTGCATCTAATTTGTTTCTGGTTTTATGTTTATCTCAGTTTAGGATTTAGAGTTTATTAACATTGGAACATTTGTTTCCTGACTTGGTTGCTCTCTTCCTTTTATTTTATATATGTATATATGTATATATATATATATATTTCCTTTTTCTCTTTTTGTGAGTGTGTATGTGCATGCTTCTTTGTGTGATTCTGTCTGTATACCTTTGCTTTTACCACTTGTCCTAGGGTTCTGTCTGTTGGGTTTTTTTCTTTCCTTGGTATAGTTTTTAGGGCTTGGTATCATCGGTGGATTTGTTTATTCGTTTGGTTGCTCTCTTCTTTCTTATTTTTTTCTTTTCTATTACTTATTAATTTTTAATAATTAAAATTTTTTTTATTTTAATAACATTTTATTTTATTATTATTTTTCTTTCTTTCTTTCTTTTTTTCTCCATTTTCTTCTGAGCCATGTGGCTGACAGGGACTTGGTGCTCCGGCCGGCTGTCAGGCCTGTGCCTCTGAGGTGGGAGAGCTGAGTTCAGGACATTGGTCCACCAGAGACCTCCTGGCTCCACGTAATATCAAACGGTCAAAGCTCTTCAAGAGCTCTCCATCTCAACGCTAAGACCCAGCTCCACTCAATGACCAGCAAGCTACAGTGCTGGACACCCTATGCCAAACAACTAGCAAGACAGGAACACAACCCCACCCATTAGCACAGAGGCTGCCTAAAATCATAATAAGGTCACAGGCACCCCCAAACACACTACTGGACGTGGTCCTGCCACCAGAAAGACAAGATCCAGCCTCATCCACCAGAACACAGTCTCTTCCACCAGGAAGCCCTTCCACCAGGAAGCCTACACAACCCACTGAACCACCCTCACCCACTGGGGGCAGATACCAAAACAACGGGAACTACAACCTGCAGCCTGCAAAAAGGAGACCCCAAACACAGTAAGGGAAGCAAAATGAGAAGAGAGAGAAACACATAGCAGATGAAGGAGCAAGGTAAAAAGCCACCAGAACAAAAAAAAAGAAGAGGAAATAGGAAGTCTACCTGAAAAAGAATTCAGAGTAAAGATAGTAAAGATGATTCAAAATCTTGGAAATAGAATGGAGAAAATACAAGAAACATTTAACAAGGACCTAGAAGAACTAAAGAACAAACAATGATGTACAACACAGTAAATGAAATTTAAAATTCTCTAGAAGGAATCAACAGCAGAGTAACTGAGGCAGAAGAACGGATAAATGACCTGGAAGATAAAATAGTGGAAAAAACTACTGCAGAGCAGAATAAAGAAAAAGAATGAAAAGAATTGAGGACATTCTCAGAGACCTCTGGGACAACATTAAACGCACCAACATGTGAATTATACAGGTCCCAGAAGAAGAAGAGAAAAAGAAAGGGAAAGAGAAAACATTTGAAAAGATTATAGTTGAAAACCTCCCTAATATAGGAAAGGAAATAGTCAATCAAGTCGAGGAAGCCCAGAGAGTCCCATACAGGATAAATCCAAGGAGAAATACGCCAAGACACATATTAATCAAACTATCAAAAATTAAATACGAAAAAAACATTAAAAGCAGCAAGGGAAAAACAACAAATAACATACAAGGGAATCCCCATAAGGTTAACAGCTGATCTTTCAGCAGAAACTCTGCAAGCCAGGAGTGGAAGGACATATTTAAAGTGATGAAAGGGAAAAACCTACAACCAATATTCTCTATCCAGCAAGGATCTCATTCAGATTTGACAGAGAATTTAAAACTTTTACAGAGAAGCAAAAGTTAAGAGAATTCAGCACCACCAAACCAGCTTTACAACAAATGCTAAAGGAACTTCTCTAGGCAGGAAACACAAGAGAAGGAAAAGACCTACAATAACAAACCCAAAACAATTAAGAAAATGGTAATAGGAATATACATATCGATAACTACCTTAAATGTAAATGGATTAAATGCTCCAATCAAAAGACGTAGACTGGCTAAATAGATACAAAAACAAGACCCGTATATATGCTGTCTACAAGAGACCCACTTCAGACCTAGGAACACATACAGACTGAAAGTGAGGGGATGGAAAAAGATATTGCATGCAAATGGAAATCAAAAGAAAGCTGGTGTAGCAATTCTCATATCAGACAAAACAGACTTTAAAATAAAAACTATTACAAGAGACAAAGAAGGATACTACATAATGATCAAGGGATAAATCCAAGAAGAAGATATAACAATTGTAAATATTTATGCACCCAACATAACATAGGAGCATCTCACTACGTAAGGCAATGCTAACAGCCATAAAAGGGGAAATCGACAGTAACACAATCATAGTAGGGCATTTTAACACCCCACTTTCACCAATGGACAGATCATCCAAAATGAAAATAAATAAGGAAACACAAGCTTTAAATGATAGATTCAACAAGATGTACTTAAAAGATGATATTTATAGGACATTCCATCCAAAAACAACAGAATATACTTTCTTCTCAAGTGCTCATGGAACATTCTCCATGATAGATCATATCTTGGGTCACAAATCAAGCCTTGGTAAATTTAAGAAAATTGAAATCTTATCGAGTATCTTTTCTAACCACAATGCTATGAGACTAGATATGCATTACAGGAAAAAATCTGTAAAAAATACAAACTCATGGAAGCTAAACAATACACTACTAAATAACCAAGAGATCACTGAAGAAATCAAAGAGGAAATCAAAAAATACTTAGAAACAAATGACAATGAAAACCTAATAACCCAAAACCTGTGGGATGCAGCAAAGGCAGTTCTAAGAGGGAAGTTTATAGCAATACAATCCTACCTCAAGAAACAAGAAACATCTCAAATAAACAACTTAAATTTACACCTAAGGCAATTAGAGAAAGGAGAACAAAAAAACCCCAAAGATAGCAGAAGGAAAGAAATCATAAAGATCAGATCAGAAATAAATGAAAAAGAAATGAAGGAAACAATAGCAAAGATCAATAAAACTAAAAGCTGGTTCCTTGAGAAGATAAACAAAATTGATAAACCATTAGCCAGACTCATCAAGAAAAAAAGGGAGAAGACTCAAATCAATAGAGTCAGAAATGAAAAAGGAGAAGTAACAACTGACACTGCAGAAATACAAAAGATTATGAGAGAATTTACTACAAGCAACTCTATGCCAATAAAATGGACAACCTGGAAGAAATGGACAAATGCTTACAAGAGCAAAACCATTCGAGACTGAATCAGGAAGAAACAGAAAATATGAACAGACCAATCACAAGCACTGAAATTGAAACTATGATTTAAAATCTTACAACAAACAAAAGCCCAGGACCAGATGGCTTCACAGGCGAATTCTATCAAACATTTAGAGAAGAGCTAACACCCATCCTTCTCAAACTCTTCCAAAATATAGCAGAGGGAGGAACACTCCCAAACTCATTCTACAAGGCCACCATCACCCTGATACCAAAACCAGACAAGGATGTCACAAAGAAAGAAAACTACAGGCCCATATCACTGATGAACATAACAGATGCAAAAATCCTCAACAAAATACTAAGAAACAGAATCCAACAGCACATTAAAAGGATCATACACCATGATCAAGTGGGGTTTATCCCAGGAATGCAAGGATTCTTCAGTATATGCAAATCAATCAATGTGATACACCATATTAACAAATTGAAGGAGAAAAACCATATGATCATCTCAATAGATGCAGTAAAAGCTTTTGACAAAATTCAACAGCGATTTATGATAAAAACTCTCCAGAAAGTAGGCATAGAGGGAACTTACCTCAACATAATAAAGGCCACATATGACAAACCCACAGCCAACATCACTCTAATGGTGAAAAACTGACAACATTTCCTCTAAGATCAGGAACAACACAAGGTTGTCCACTCTCAGCACTATTATTCAACATAGTTTGGAAGTTTAAGCCACAGCAATCAGAGAAGAAAAAGAAATAAAAGGAATCCAAATCAGAAAAGAAGTAAAGCTGTCACTGTTTGCAGATGACATGATACTATACATAGAGAATCCTAAAGATGCTACCAGAAAACTACTAGAGTTAATCAATGAATTTGGTAAAGTAGCAGGATACAAAATTAATGCACAGAAATCTCTGGCATTCCTATACACTAATGATGAAAAATCAGAAAGAGAAATTAAGGAAACAGTCCCACTTACCACTGCAACAAAAAGAATAAAATATCTAGGAATAAACCTACCTAAGGAGACAAAAGACCTGTATTCAGAAAACTATGAGACACTGATGAAAGAAATTAAAGATGATACAAATAGATGGAGAGATATACCATGTTCCTGGATGGGAAGAATCAACATTGTGAAAATGACTCTACTACCCAGAGCAATCTACAGATTCAGTGCAATCCCTATCAAACTACCAATGGCATTTTTCACAGAACTAGAACAAAAAATGTCACAATTTGTATGGAAACACAAAAAACCTGAATAGCCAAAGCAATCTTGAGAAAGAAATACGGAGCTGGAGGAATCAGACTCCTGGACTTCCGACTATACTACAAAGCTACAGTAATCAAGACAGTATGGTACTGGCAAAAAACAGAAATATAGATCAATGGAACAGGATAGAAATCCCAGAGATAAACCCATGCACATATGGTCACCTCATCTTTGATAAAGGAGGTAGGAATATACAATGGAGAAAAGACAGCCTCTTCAATAAGTGGTGCTGGGAAAACTGGACAGCTACATGTAAAAGAATGAAATTAGAATACTCCCTAACACCATACACAAAAATAAACTCAAAATGGATTAAAGACCTAAATGTAAGGCCAGACACTATCAAACTCTTAGAGCAAAATGTACGCAGAACACTCTATGACATAAATCACAGCAAGATCCTTTTTGACCCACCTCCAGAGAAATGGAAATAAAAATAAACAAATGGGACCTAATGAAACTTCAAAGCTTTTGCACAGCAAAGGAAACCATAAACAAGATGAAAAGACAACCCTCAGAATGGGAGAAAATATTTGCAAATGAAGCAACTGACAAAGGATTAATCTCCAAAATTTACAAGCAACTCATGCAGCTCAATAACAAAAAAGCAAACAGCCCAATCTAAAAATGGGCTGAAGACCTAAACAGACATTTCTCCAAAGAAGATATACAGACTGCCAACAAACACATGCAAGAATGCTCAACATCACTAATCATTAGAGAAATGGAAATGAAAACTACAATGAGGTATCACCTCACACCAGCCAGAATGGCCATCATCAAAAAAATCTACAAATGATAAATGCTGGAGAGGGTGTGGAGAAAAGGGAGCCCTCTTGCACTGCTGGTGGGAATGTAAATTGATACAGCCACTATGGAGGTTCCTTACAAAACTAGAAATAGAACTACCATACGACCCAGCAATCCCACTACTGGGTATATACCCTTGGAAAACCATAATTCAAAAAGAGTCATGTACCACAATGTTCATTGCAGCTCTATTTACAATAGCCAGGACATGGAAGCAACCTAAGTGTCCATCCACAGATGAATGGATAAAGAAGATGTGGCACATATATACAATGGAATATTACTCAGCCATAAAAAGAAACGAAATTGAGTTATTTGTAGTGAGGTGGATGGACCCAGAGTCTGTCATACAGAGTGAAGTAAGTCAGAAAGAGAAAAACAAATACCGTATGCTAACATATACATATGGAATCTACAAAAAAAACAAACAAAATGGTTCTGTAGAACCTAGGGGCAGGACAGGAATAAAGATGCAGACGTAGAGAATGGACTTGAGGACACGGGGAGGGGGAAGCGTAAATTAGGACAAAGTGAGAGAGTGGCATGGACATATATACAGTACCAAATGTAAAATAGATTGCTAGTGGGAAGCAGCCGCATAGCACAGGGAGATCAGCTCAGTGCTTTGTGACCACCTAGAGGGGTGGGATAGGGAGGGTGGGAGGGAGACACAAAAGGGAGGAGATATGGGGATATATGTATATGTATAGCTGATTCACTTTGTTCTAAAGTAGAAACTAACACACCATTGTAAAGCAATTATACTCCAATAAAGATGATAAAAGAAATAAAATAAAATAAAGTAAAATAAAATAAAATAAAATAAGTGGTGTGCAAGAACAACCTTCACCAGTGTTCCTTATGATATAATAGTGGGTCCTATGGGAAAATTTTGCAAACACTTTGCAAAACACTGAGAAATGACCATGTCTGAAAAGCCAAATGAGTTTCTGAACAAAAACTAAATTAAATCCATTATAAAAAGCTTTTCAATGGACCACATCTAAATCTCACCGACTTGTTAATCTTTCTAGACTTTGCATAATACTACCCAAATGTAGAATATTTAGAATATCTGGAAGTAAAGTTCCAATCTTAAAATCACTTGTTACTTGAACTACAAATACTATATGCATATATTCAAATGAAAAGCAATGATGCAGTAGAAAGAATGCTGGATTTGGGAGTATGTAGACTTCAGTTTTGCTATGCTACCAACTCACTGTGTGAACTGTAACAATTTACTTAACCTTCCTGAGTGTCAGTTTACCTGTCAAGTAAAAGGAGGTTACTGATGAGCTAGTAAATAATCTTAATTCCCTATATATGCTCACCAACCACCCTGGATGGTTCTGAGTATCTACAACACAGACTGTGAGTTGCCCACCCCAGAGTCTATTTTGCTCTTCTTAGTAAAACAACCCTGATTTTATTTTATTTTTTAAGCTTTGCACATAGCTGCCTACCTGGAAAAACCCCCCACAGTTCCCAAGCTCCCCTGCAGCTAGCTAGGAGTAGCCATTTGACTATGTTCTGACCAAAGAGATGTAAGGAAGGAAGGTTGTGCAAGACAACCAGGAAGGCTTCTTGAAAGTTGCTGACTCAGCTAAGGAATGCATTCTTTTGTACTTCTTCCCTTCTTCCTCCCTGTTATCTGGAATCCTGTCATGATAGCTGGAGTCCCAGCAGCCATCTTGGACAAGGAGGCAACCTTGAAAACAGAAGCTAGTATTCATGATGACAGAAAAGAAAAAAGGAACCAATTTTCACATTTTTGTGGAATCACCATACCAGTCCCAGAATGCCTATATTCAACCTGCTTTTACATGAGGATATAAAACTCTTGTGTGCTTAAGCCATTGTCATCTTGGGTTTCTTGTTATATGCAACTGAGTTCTAGCTGATACAGTATCCTTCCTATGTCATCTCATAAAATCCTACATTTCCCTCATTTTAATACTTATCATACTTGTACTGTAATTGCTTTTTACTTGTCTGCTTCCCCAGCTAGACTTTAATTTTGGTGAGGGCAGCACTGCATCTATGTCATTTGCTGTTGAATCCACAGTGCCTGGCACACAGTAGATAATAAATACTTGTACAATGATTGACTACTTTCTCTGGAAGAAAATGGAGAAAGAAGAAAAGACAAATGAAGGTGTGATAATCAATGCATCAAGGCATCTGTCTGTTTCACAGGGCTACTGGAGAACAGAATAAGCCAGCATATGTAAAAAGCACTGTGTAAATTATAAAGTATCTTATACACATGTGAATCAATACCATATAAGTGAGAAAAAAAACATATTACCATACCTCTTAGTTATACCAAGGCCATTAGAGTTGTTTGGTAATTCCTCCTCCCTATAGGCTTCTCTCCATTATGGGGACCATTCTAAACCTCTACCCTTCTCCCAAAGCACTCTACCCAACTCTTGCCCGATTCATTCTCAGAGGTGACCCTACCTCCTACTTCATGAAGAAAATGGAGGCCATCAGACACAGTGTCTTCTTCTTCTTTTTAAAAAGTATGTATGTATGTATGTATGTATGTATGTATTTATTTGACTGCACCAGGTCTTAGTTGCTGCACGTGGGGTCTAGTTCCCTGACCAGGGATTGATCAAACCCAGGCTCCCTGCATTGGGAGAGTAGAGTCTTAGCCACTGGACCACCAGGGAAGTCCCAGACACAGTGTCTTCTAACTCTCCTTCTTTGCACTGTATTTCCCCGTTCCTGTCACTCTTCCTTTCTAATGAACACCTCTCCACTTCTGTTCCTGATCCCCCCCTGTCTTGCTTCCTTCACCAATTCCTTCCTCCATCTGCCTATGAGATATTCCTTCTCTCTAACATCTTTAACAGCTCTCTCTCCACTAGCCACTTCCTCTTAGACCAGATCCTTAAACAACACATCTATTTTCAACCTATTCACTTTGTAAAAGCAATCATCCCCTCTCTCCTTCCCTTTCTCATCAAATTTGTTAAACTCACAGTTCAAACCTACTCCTTTCACTTCTTCATTTCAGACTTAACTTCTCAATCTGCCCTTTTCCTCCTTTGCTCTACTGAAAATGATCTTAAGATTTATACAATGAAAACCACAAAATATTATTTAAAGAAATTAAAGATGACCTAAATAAATGGAAAAATATCCTGTGTTCATGAAATGGAAGATTTGATATTGTTTAGATGGCAATACTCACCAAAGAGATCTACAGATTCAGTGTAATCTCTTTCAAAATCCTATCTGGATTCTTTGTAGAAACTGACAATCAGATCCTAAAATTCATATGGAAAGGACCCAAAATAGCCAAAACAATCTGGGGAAGGGGGTGGAGTAGAGGACTCCTACTTTCTGATTTCAAAACTTACTATAAAACCACAGTAATCAAGATAGTGTGGTATTGGCATAAGGACAGAAAAATATACCAATGCAGTAGAACTGAGAATCCAAAAATAAAACCATATATCTACGGTCAATTGATTTTTTTTCCGGTCAATTGATTTTTGACAAGGGTGCCAAGACAATTCAATGGAGGAAAGAATAATCTTTTCAACAAATGGTGCTGCATGTAGATATCCATATGCAGAAGAATGAATTTAGACTCCTACCTCACACCATACATAAAAATTAACTCAAGATGGATCAAAGGCCTAAACATAAGAGTTATAACTATAAAACTCTTAGAAGAAAACAAAGGTGTGTATCTTCATGGCCTTGAATTAGGCAATAGTTTCTTAGATATTTCATATCTTTTGGTTTCACCTAAAGCACAAGCAATCAAAGGAAAAAAAAATAGATAAATTGGACTTCAGCAAAATAAACTTCTGTGTTTCAAAGGACATTATCAAGAAAGTAAAAGGACAGCTTACAGAATGGAACAAAATATTTCTAAACCATGTATCAGATAAGGGTCTAGGATCTAAAATATATAAAGAACTCTTAAAACTCAACAATAAAAAGACAAATAAGCCAATTAAATAATGGACAAATAAAGAATAACTCAAAAAAAATGGGCAAAGGATCTGAACAAGACAGTTCTTCAAAGAAGATATACAAATACCCAATAAGTATATGAAAAGATGCTTAACATCATTAGCAATCAGGTAAGTGCAAATCAAACCACAATATGATACCATTTCATACCTACTAGAATGTCTATAATCAAAAATTCTGATAACATGAATGCTGAGAAATCAGAACCATCACACACTGAAATGCAAAATGGTGCAGCTGTGAAAAACTGTCTGGAAGTTCCTCAAAAAGTTAAACACAGAGTTAGCATAATACTGTGCAGTTCCACTCCTAGGTATATACTCAAAAGAACTGAAAACATATGCCCACCCAAAAAGTTGTACATAAATGCTTATAGCAGCATTATTTATAATAGTCAAAAGATGAAAAGAACCCAAATATCCAAAAATTGATGAATGGATGAACAAAATATTGTATATCCATACCATGGAACATTATTCAGCCATAAAAAAGAACAAAGTACTGAAACATGCTATAACACAGATGAACCCTGAACACATCATGTGAAGTAAAAGAAGTCAGACACAAGGGCCACACATTATATGATTCCATTTATATGAAATGTCCAGAATGGACAAATACATAGAGACATAAAGTGGATTAGTGGTTGCCAGGAGTTGGGTGGAGGGATAATAGGGAATGACTGCTTATGGGTAGGGGGTTTGCTTTGGGAGTGATGGAAATGTTACATGAGATAGTGGTAATGGTTGTACAACCTTATTAAAATGATGAATTTTATGGTATGTGAATCATATCTCAATAAGAAAATAATTTTTTAAAAAGGTAGCTAATGTAAATCTATTCCTTTAGAGCATCAGCCCATTTTCTCCCCTCAGCAGACTTAGTGAACAAGTACTCTTCATTTACCAGAGAACAATTTTTGTGAGTCTTTAATATTTCAAAGCAGCAGTAGGCCCAGTTCGGTTAACTCACTAGATAAAGGAATAGGATAGACAAATTTGCATCTTATCCAGCACAATTCCAAAATAGAGGATGCGTTCATTACTTAGCGCACAGCTAGGACAATGGAAGAAGAGTCAGATATTTAAACTGAAAGCTTTAGCCCAAAGCAAGTCAACAAAAAAAGAAAACAAAACCCTACACTACTAAACACACATCTCTGAGCCTGCCTGGCATGCATGGGATCTCATTCTGCCAAAAACCAAATTCAAAACAAATACCAAGATTCTGGGGAGGGTAAAGCTCAAACAAGCAAAGGCATTTCTAGTTGTTACCAGCCAATATGGGAAAATAAACAGATGTGTCTCATTCTTGGCTTGCTATTATCAAATTGGCCCTGGTCAGCAAAGCAGGGGAGAAAACAGGGACTGTTTAAACTCCAGGTGAAAAGGTAGAGCTCAGCTCCAGAGTGGCCCTCACTTGAAATACTGTCTACCTCAATTAATTCTCTCAGAAAAGAGGCAAATTCAGAAATCTCTTCAGATTAAAGCCCTGACCCTTTTCTTTTCAGTGTTTTAAAATTCATACTGGGAAGCAGCTCAGGCAGGAAATATTGCTATAATCACTGAGGCTTTTACTGCTTATTGTCAATTGTTACCAAGCGATCCTTGTCAGATTCATGCCTCTAAACAATCAGAAGGAATCAAAGTCACAATGTGAGAGTTTCAGGAACAAATACAAAATTGCCTGATGGTTGTGGCTTTGGCTTGTGCAATTCTAGGAATGTACTGTGATCTCTGGCTTCTGTCCAGAGAGCTAAATAGAAAGTCTTTGTCTGAAGAAGGGCCTGTCCCCTTCACAATTGACCTGGGCAGGGCTGTCACTACATGTGTATCACCCACTTTGAACCTTTTTAAGAAAACAGATGCCCTATAACTGAAGATAATTTGGAAATTGGCACAATAGTTAAAAAAATAAATCCAGTTGGACAGTCGTTGTAGGGCTCCTGCCAACTTCTGGGTTCTTGCCATAGAGAGTAATGATTCCTGTCAGTCACTTAGAAAAAGAATAGCTTCTAGAAAAGCCAAATCACCATGACCTAAAAACAGCAACCCTGTATCAGCACATAAAAACTTTTAGGAAGTCAGAAGTCTGAAAAATCAGATTCAAATTCAGAAGCTTAACCTCTGATCCAATATTAAAGCAATAATGAGAAATAAACTGCAAAAACACGTATCAGTTATTTTACTGGTTCTTTTGTTAAAAAAAGAAAACACAGCTAGTGTTGCACTCTCAGTGCAAAGGATCCATCATTTTGTGATTGCAACTTCAATTATTTTATCAAGATTTGTCTATAATTCCTAAAAGCTGAATATCGTCATATAAATAGAAGTCAGTGCAATCAGGAAAAGTAGCCATAAAGCGTACGTGAGTTTCCATTTTAATCATAAATATTATAGTGATTTTTAAGCTGCTAAACAATTCAGCATTTAGACTAATTCTACGTGTCACATGTGTGCAACGGTTACACATTAAAAATTTTAAAAGCCTCTTGGGGGGAGGTAAGAGCTTGGCAAAGATGTTGGGGAGTGGGATGAAGTATGGGTGTTTCAGAGCTCAATAATAGTGGCGAGAATATCGAAGAGTTATGGGTCCAGCAGAGAGAAATACTAGTAAACTACCCTTCAAGTGGGCTAAATTTTAGGCCTCGTAACCCAGAATCTAAGCTTAGATGCATCAGGCTTTCATAGGTCCTTAGGTTAAGGGCAAAGAAGACAGGGAAAGCAATTCTTTGCAACTCTGTGGCTGGGGGATCTAGCACCTGCTTAGAAATCACTGGCTCCAACACAGCGCTACCATTTTAGGGACCCAGAGAAGAGTAACTATAAGGAACATGAGCAGAGCCTAAAGGCAAAATTCTTTGCCAAGCTGTAAGCACTGTTGAAAATTTGATCTGCAGTCTGAGGATTGATTTTTAAAATTATCTCCAAATTCTACTGACTATCAGCCAGTATAAGCAAGTCCCACAACACACTGTATGGGAATATACATATATTACCATTCCATTAAATTTCCTGTCAGAATTGGCACTTGGAAAGGCCCCTCACACTAGGGAATTAAATTTTCTTACAGTAAGGACTTGGCACTCCCAATTCCAAAGTGTTCAGTGGTAGTAGAAGGATTGGGAAAATAGTTTTCTGATACAGTTACCCTCAGAAACAGTGTCAGAAGATTAAAGGGCTGATGCTGAATGTGTGATCTCATTTAAAAAAATGACATTGGGGGAAATTAAAGTTTCTAAATGTATTATATCATCTGAAAACAATAATCGCCCTGGTGAGGGAGGTAGGACAGGTACTTTTATCGCCTTGTTCAAGGAAGCTCAGTGACCAGTCTGAGAAGGATTCACACAACTAGTAAGTGGCAGAGCCAGGTCCATACATGAAGTCTTCAGAGTCCAAATTCTTTGTATTGTTCCTGCTATCTGACTGCTTTTGTAAACACACATGCAAAAAACAACCAAGGGGACAGAGATGAGAGTGAACAAAGAACAGGTTAATAATCTATGTTGCACCTGAATATTTCTCAGATTTTAATTATATTTTCCTACAGGTCTGGAAAATGATTTAGTGACCACACTTTAACTGTTTAAACTTTTATTTTCATTTTGAATCCAACCTGCAACACATCTGTTGATCACATAATAAAATGAAATTGCTAGAGATTAAGCAATGAGTTGTTTTCAGTAAATTTCAACACTTGTTCCCAGTCCAATTCAAATGGCAGCTTTCAGAATGAGTCCAAAAATTTTCTGAGCAATACGAGAGGAAGCTCTTTTGGTGGGGGATCAATTCTGAATTCTGGTTCTTCAAAATTTTGTGTTCAAGATCAATTAATTATCAGATATGTTTACCCTTTCTGATGCCTGTGCACAAGCCTGGCTGTGCGTGAATCAGGACACGGAGCAGACAAGACACAGTTCTTTCTGTGTACAATCTGCAGCGCCCCCTGCTCAAGTCTGCTTGAGGTTTTGAAGAATTCTGGCCATGAATTTAAAGTCCTTTTCTCAATGTGCTTGACTTCAGCTCTAATTTAACAAAGGGAGATAGGCTGGGTGGCTAAATGTGGGGAAATACGCAGAATAAAATCAGTAAAAGGACTGTTTTCAACAAAAAAGAAAATAATATTTTATTTTCCCAGTATATGTGTACAAACATAGGTTTTCCTATATTCATGGCTACAAAGATAATTAATAGGAAACCTTGAAAAAACTCTGCAAGTGATTATCAAAACCAGATTCCATTAGAAGACTAACAAATTCCATGATGCTTGCCTACCCATCTATATGGATTCAAGAATCCTTGCATTCAGAGGCCTGAACGGGCCCACTCTGATGTATGTATGATCAAAGAAAAGCTACTTTCTGCTTTCTTTTTGGAGACAACTGATTTTTTTTCCACCCAGAAAAGGAGTCCCAGTGAAACAGCTAATATATAACCTAAAAGTCAGCTTTTTTATTTATTTACACTTGAAGGCCATGATCTAAAATCTTGACATTAAGTAGTGAGTGAACATGCTTCCCTGTGGTGGCCCACAGACAGAAGTGGTAGCCAACTATGTCACTACCAACCGGGAATATCTCTCTCCAAAGGCTGTTCCTGCCAAGGCATTCTGTTTAATTAAAGTAGTGATGTTGTCTGAGTGACAACTCAACATCCTATGTATTTTCCAACTTTTAAAAAATGTTCTCACATCCTCTTATTCCTTTTGCTCACTTATTCTAGTGCTCAAAGGTTCAATGCATTGAAGGTTAAAGAATCCAAAGCTTTGAAATCTAAATAGGGAGATGAGCCCACCAAAATTATTTTTCTTCCACCTGCGATGAAATAATTCTAAGACAACTTGCATTCACATTTTTGCCGTGTCAAGAGATGCAGTCACGAGGGCCATTATGTCTTCCTATTGGCTTAACAAGAAAAATTCCTGAAAAACCATTTAACATACAAGCTATAAATACTCCAAAGAAAACAGCTTCTGTGTAGAATCCATAAAGAGAGACATATGTGAAAAAGAGGCAACAGGCTTATTTATTTCCTAAGTCTTGCTGACAGTAGGACTTCCAAATTACTTTTGTGTTTACCCCTCTCTCACTGAAACTAAAGCTAAAGGTAGGAGCATTTCTACCACCACCCTCTACCCCCAGTTCATTCCAAGTACACAGAGCCCAAAGCAAGTATCAAGAGGGAGAGTGATATGAAATGCTATTTCTTTTGGTACTACTACAGGTACTGGTGCTAGAGAAAAATAGATATCTAGACAACTATACAATAGAGAAAGAGCTGGTAGCCTATAATGTAAAGTGAATTACCTTAATTCCTTAAGCAAGCTTAATCTGCAACACTATGGCATCACTTTCCTGAGACTGTCTATAAAGGTTTAATATGTGTTAACTAGTTTTGAAAAAGAAGAGAATGCATAAGAGAGAGTAGCCAGCAGCTTTTTAAAACATCTATAAAAAACATTTCTAAAATATAGAAAAACAGATGCTCATAAATCCTGCTTACTTTTTTGATTAAGAATTTCATGAAAAGGCTATCTCTAGAATATGTGACATTATGGGTGGCTGTATGTGTGCGTGACTTCCTGAGCATAAAACTCAAAGCAAGACATAATTCACACTAATTCATCTAGTCATCTCCTTATAGTGAGTCCAATTCCATAATTATTAAGTTCTTAGGCTAAACAATGACATTTTCTGGGCTATAGCACATTAATGAGTTTTTATTAACAAATACTGTCATTTTCTCTGCTCTGTGAAACTGATGAGTTAGAAAACACCAACGGTTTTATTTGAATATTTTTGTATTGTTGATAAAGTCCAAAATATCTATCTTTTTTTCTTGGAATTAAAAATAAAAATTTAGTCAATGAAACAGTCTCAAAAATGAACTATTTTATTCCATGAAACTGAAAAACTGTGCTACACAGAATTTAAAAACAGATAGTCCTAAAACACTTTTTTCATTGATAAGAAAATATTAAAATGCTACCTGGTCATATATCCACTATGAATTAAATGTTTTCAATGAGGAAGTTCTTCAGAAAATGTCTTTGAATGAGTAACTTAAAGATCCAGTAGTATTCAATGATGAAAAGGTCATATATATGATTAATGAAAATGGTTCCCAGCAGTTCTCCAGCCCAACCTCTCTCTCGAGACCTTCTGTCCACATTCTAACTGTTGGCCAGCTAAGCTCTTCAAATTCAACCTGTCCCAAATTGAGGGGCAACATGTATAAGGAAGAACATGGCACAGAAGTAGACTTGAACAAATGTTAAGACATACTATATTCTTGGAGAGGAAGACTCAAAATCATAGGATATTACTATTCCGAATTCTTAACAACATCCCCACGCTACCCCCCCACCCCACCCCAAATTAGACAAGTCAACTATTAGGCAAGTTTGGAAGGGCAATCAAGCAAAAACAGCCAGGAAAACCCTGAAATAGAAGAGCAGATATTAAAATATATTATAAAGCCTCTCTAAATAAAATAATGTGATATGGGCACATGAATAAGCAGCTCAATGGAATGGAGTAGAAAATCCAAAATACAGAACTAAATTGCATATGAAAATATATGTATATTATACAACAGAGTTAACAGATCAGGAGTTGGAAAAGACTCACTTTTTATTAAGTGGCGTTGGGTTAACATTCTTCACACCATACACAGGTGCAAATCCTAATGAATCAGATTTAAATATAAAAATGAAAAAATATCAAGTACCAGGGGAAAAAATGGGTAAATTCCTCTACATTTTGGGAGAGGAGAAATGTTTCCAAAGTAACTAAATCCAGAAGCATAAAGGAAATATACTGGTAAATTTGATTAAATAAAAAGTAAACAGGGGCTTCCCTGGTGGCGCAGTGGTTGAGAGTCCACCTGCCGATGCAGGGGACACGGGTTCGTGCCCCGGTCCGGGAAGATCCCACATGCCGCGGAATGGCTGGGCCCGTGAGCCATGGCCGCTGAGCCTGCGCGTCCGGAGCCTGTGCTCCACAACAGGAGAGGCCACAACAGTGAGAGGCATGCATACCGATAAAAACCAAAAACAAACAAACAAAAAAAAAGTAAACAAAATTCTACATAGGAAAAAAAATTCCATAAGCAAAACAAAAGTACAAATAACAAATTGAGAAAAAATATCTTCAACTCCTATCGTACACAGATGTTAATATTCCTAATATCTAAAGAACTCAAAAATAAAACTCATGTAGAAAACTGGGAGAGAGAACTGAGCAGAGTTTGCAAAAAGAATTGCTAAGCCTCCCCAGAACATGAAAATATGTTCAACTTCCCCCTGATAAGAAAAATAAAGACCTCTCATCAACTAGGTTTCCAAAACTTTGAAAAACATACTCTGTTGGCAGGGTTGTGGGGAAACAGGCCTGTCCTGTGTTACAGGTAAGCACTGCATTTGAGGCAACATTTGACAGAGGAGATGAAAACTTGCTATGTGACAGTGTATTGTGGAACAAGCAGTCATATAAAAATTATACATAAACCAGCTACATAAAAAATTTCACAGTTGCAAATTTTGTGAATTGCCTTAGAAATTCCCAATCCAGCCCACTGCATATAGTCGTATATGATGGGTGTATACCCCAAGCGGCAACTTTCCCATGGGCTATACAAAGTAGCTTCCATTGAAGTTGTTCAATGTATGGCCCTGCTACTAACCCTAACCCTAACCCTGGCCCTTAGGAAATCATTTCTTCCTACCAAACTCTTATTTTGATTTGAATTGTTTCTTACTTCCCTCCTCATTCTTCCCTCTCTCCCTCCTTCTCCCCTTCCTTCCCTGTTTTCTTTTTCTTGACTAAACTCGTCAGGAGGACAACATCCCTCTTTTAAAAAGCATTCTTTCTCAAAAATAGACCCCTCTCCAGCCACATGGCTTAAACTAGGAATGGCAAACTGAGATGTCCATGTGGGTGGCATGGATGGAGGACGAGGGCATACTGGAGAACATGCACTTATACTCACTATAGCCAAGGGCAAATGTGGATCTGGTGTTGACAAGCCCTCCTGTTTTTCAAGAACAGCTAGTGGTTTGGACCTTTATGGGAAATTCCACAATTTTTAAGAGCTAAAATCCAATTAAGATTTCTTTCCACTGTGCAGGCAAGCAAAAATGCCACTGTTTAGACCTCCAGTTTGTAAGCTCTATTTTAGATTTTTCAGGGGGCTTATTTTTTAACCAATTAATCATCTGGGTTGTTCTTCTCTAGATCAGCCAGTTACTTATCACTTGTCAAAATACAGAGACCCAAAAGGGACACAGTTTCCTGAGAATGTGATGTGATTGGTGCATAGTATGACATCTTAGTTTTACATGTCATTTTGCTGTCTAAGTATTCTAGGATCTCATTCTTTAAAGAAAAAAAAAAAGGGAAGAAAAAGAGTAGTATACCTTCCTATGCTGGAACTTGCCCACAGTCACAAAGCTACTTTTTTTTAATTAAACAGAGTTCAGATTAAAAGCCAGCTCCTTTGATGCCTGATTCAGTCTTTCCGTCCCACCAACTTACTGTGTGACCTTCTAGAAGCTCCCCACCCATAAAATGGGAATAATGATATAGTATTTACTTGATGGGGCTATTGTGAAGATTGAACAATCTGATATCTGTAGTGTTGTGCACAATGCCTGACTCATAGATAAACTTATCAGACAAAGCAACTAATACTGTCATTGTAGCTGCTATGCCACCTATGTGCATACAATACAGAATACCCCCAAAGTTTCATCAGAGTTTAGGTTACGTTTATTATCTCCTCTTTTTATCTGTGGCCTATCACTGAAGGAGACTTAACAACTGACAAAATTTACCATTGCAAAAACACAGTCATTGCTATTCAGGGCCTAGTGTTTGTCAAGGTGCTCATTTTAAGTGGATTGTTTGATGATATGTTGTAGTATCTTCCCTGCTATCCGGCATAGGAAGACATCTGTAATTACCGGGGTCATCCAGAAGCTATTCTCTAGTTATTTTAAAGATGTCTTTTGGGCTCCATGGCGTCTCAAAAATAAGAGCTAACAGTGGCTCTATCAGTAAATTTTACTAATTCTTTGAATAATAGAGGATGCAAGTTGCAGGGCCCTGCTGATCCAAATTCATCATTTTTTTCCCAACCATTTATTATGTTTCTTTAAAAAACTTTCTCAAAGATTCTATCCTCCCCAGGCTACTGCCCCTTCTCTTTCCTTTCCTTCACATCAATCCCCACTTTTCCTGTCCCCATTTATTCCTCAGTGTGCTGCCCCCACCACCCCACTGGATCTGTGCAGACATCTTTTGCTCCTGCTGACTGCTGTGCATTCTTCTGTGACACCATTCTTTCCATTTATTCTTCCCACTTCTTCCTATGCTTGTTATCAGTATCTTTCTCTTTTATGTATGATCCTTTTCCTTTATTTAGTCCCTTAAACGTAGGTGTTGCCCAAGAGTCCCACCTGGCCTTCTCCTGTTTTTACTCTATATACCCATCCTAGGCGATCTCATCCATAATCATTACTTCAGTTACTATCCTTAAACTAAGAACACCCAAATTAATAACTACAAAGCTTCAGACCCACACTTCCAACTGCCTACTGGATATTTCCCCTGGAAGTTTCCACAGGCACTTTAAACACCAAATATCTAAGATAGAAATGATCAACTCAATGCTCCCACTCCAAACTTATTTTTGTTAACATAGCAATGGCACCACTATCTTCATACACTGGATGGCAGGGAGAGCAGTTCCCCTCTCCCAAAGGTGTCCATGTCCTAATCCCCAGAACATGTAAATAGACCAGGTTACTGGCAAAGAGGACTTAAGGGCGCTAATCAAATGACCTTGAGATGGGGAGATTATTCTGGATTATCTGGGTGGGACCAATGTAATCACAAGATTTTTTTTCATTGTTATTTATATTGGAGTATAGTTGATTTACAACGTTGTGTTAGTTTCAGGTGTGCAGCAAAGTGATTTAGTTATACATGTATCTATTCTTTTTTAGATTCTTTTCCCACATAGGTTATTACAAAGTATTGAGTAGAGTTTCCTGTGCTATACAGTAGGTCCTTGTCGATTATCTACTTTTATATATAGTAGTAATCACAAGATTTTTAAATGTGGAAGAAGAAAGCAGAGATCTGGAGTCAGAGGGATATGAAATGAGAAAGAATCCACCAGCCATTGCTGGCGCTGAAGTTGAAGGGGACCATGAGTTAAGGAATGTGGCCTTTAGAATAATCTGGAAAAGGACCAAAAAGAAAAGAAAAGGAAAAAAAAAGGTTTCTTCCCTAGAGCCTCCAGGAGGGAACACAGCACTGGTGACACCTTGATCTTAGCTCAGTGAGACCCATTTCAGACTTCTGACTTCTGGAACTATAAGACAATAAATCTCAGCTGTTTGGGGGCCACTAAATTTGTGATAACTTGTTACAGCAGCAACAAGAAATTAATCCAGCACCCAAAGCAGGAGGTGGAGAATTACCCTCCACTTCTAGTCAATTACTCTCTAAGTATTACTGCATTTATCACCTAAATAACTTTCAATTCATCTTTTTCATCACCATTTCCACAACCTCATCCTATTTTATCTAGACTATGATCACAGTTTCCTACTGGTTCTTCTGGTTTTTAGTTTGGTACCTTCATCCAATTTCATTCCTACCCATTGATACTTGCTGCCTACCAGAGGAGTCCTCAAAAATAAAAATAAAAAAGCATCCTTCCCCTGGTTATATTTCTTCAGATGGCTCCTCAATGACTTCAGGAACAAGTTCAAACACCCCTAGCAGAGCCTATAAAGTCCTATCAGAACACAGAGTGACTCTATGGAACATTAAAATATTGCTGGGGACTGAACATTGCTAGAAATGTAAAGAGATGGAGGAAAACTACACTGAAGAGAATTCCAAAGTACCAAGCACTGTATGAGGTTGAAAGAAAACAGTGGGATGTGGGGAGGCTGGGGAGAAGTGAAAGTCGCAATATCTGAGAGGCATGGATAGGTGTTGAATTGCCAACTAAGAAAGGTCTATGCCTTTAACTACAGAGCATGGCCAGGGTGGCTCTGCAATATGGGATCCAGTCACCAGACAGCTAAGCCCTTTTCCGCTATAGCCCTCAGCATCTCTAAAGTACTATTAAACAATCTCTCTTTTTTTTTTTAAAGAGAGGTTTCAATTATTATTTATTTATTTATTTTGGCTGTGCTGGGTCTTAGTTGTGGCAGGTGGGATCTTCGCTGCTGCATGCGGACTTCTTAGCTGTGGCATGCGGACTTCTTAGTTGCGGCATGCATGTGGGATCTAGTTCCCCATCTAGGAATGGAACCTGGGCCTCCTGCATTGGGAGTGCGGAGCACCCACTGGACCACTAGGGAAGTCTCTAAACAATTTACTTCTAAAAAGGGTATCAAATAACTGGTCTGCCCAAGACTTAGGAGCTGTGTTCTCTCATCCCCTGTGGCTCTGTCTGCAACACCCAGGTTCTGCCCTTTGTTCAAGCACCAGTCATCTCTCCGTTAAGGGCAGCTCCTAGGAGGTCGTGTTTGAGTTAGCCTCACCTAGCCGAGTTAGGCGCCCCTCTGGACTCTCACACTGCCTGGGACACTCTCTACTGCTGCATGTACCTCACTGAGATATAAGGATTGATTGGTTTTTGATCTATATCCTCTGCCTAGAATGTAATCTCTTTGCGGGTAAAACTTTGTCTTATTCACCTTTGTCCCCCAGCACCTAATAAAGTATTGACAAATAACTGGTATTCAAACATTTGTTGAATAAACAAACAAGTATACGAATATTAGTTGACTTTTTCATTTTCCCACAATGTGAATAACATTTGTTTTGGGTAACTGATCATCACACCTTACTTTTTTCCCAAAGGAGAAGATGAAAAAAATGGAAAACATTTTAAGTCATTTATCAGCTTTCTACCATGGGAAAGAAGGAAGCTGAACAATGTACCTTAGAACTCTTGCCTGATATAATTGAAGAATTTTTTTTCTATTATCATTTATGTCTTTGCTTATGGCCCATAAAGAGTCAGATTTAACTGCATTGAAAATTTAAGGGAAAAATATAAAGGATCTTGATGAAACAAAAGTATTGGTATGAGATGAGCCTTCCAAGGGAAATAAATGACACAAAATCACTCATTCTGACTGTAAGCATAGAGAGAAATTATGTTTAGGGTTGCACAACTACCATGTAAATATGTTAAGGCCCAGATGCAGAAATTGGCCTAATTGTATATAAGACTATCCACTTACAAGTCAGACAGTCTGGACTTACCTACCCAAGTGTATTCTGGTCCTTTTCTCTTCTCCATTTCTATCATTCCTAACACCTCCCACTCCCACCCCTATAAAGAGGAGGGAGGAAAGGAGGTAGGGAGGAAGATAGAGTGTATGTGTGTATAAGTGTGAGTGAGTGAGCTAATGAGTCTCCTGCTTGCTATAGCAGATCCTTAGGAAAATCCCCAAATGGAGCCTGAAATTTCCCAGGTCCCTCTAGAGTAATGATTTTCCTCCTTATGGCAGTATTTCTCAACATGTTTTTCATTACTGTCCCCCCTAAGGAGGTTTCTTAGACATTTTTTCCCTAATCCCACCACTAATGAAATTTTAGTAGCACAACTATATATTTCTTTATGTACTGTATACATATATATGTGTGTATAAAGATATATATATATTCATATATATGTATAAAGATGTATATACATATATATATCTGTGCTTTACACATAAAGAGTAAGATCTTTTTGATCCCAAGAGCCAGTTTACATCCCTGTAAGGTGATATCCCCTGGATGAGAATGCAAGGACTAGAGGATACAAATATGATAACCACTGTTCTTAAGCAAGGTAGGCCAAAGATCACTAAGCCCATCCTATTCTTATACAGTTATGTGTTTGAATTTAAGGAAAATAAGTGAAATGAATTTCAAGCATGGAACTTAACATTTATTTTAAAATACTGCTATTCTTTTAATTCATGTATTTCATAATATTTTTAGGTGGCAACCCTGCCTCTTAAGATCTACTGAGTTTATACCTGGTTGAGTTCCAATGTGATAAAGCCCCATGTTTTCTCACCCTACTCCACCATCCTGATGGCCCATGGGGGTTTCTGTTTGGGGGAGGTTCTGAATAGATTTAATTTTTACCTGCAACCTCTATTCCAAAAAGGGCTATAGAAAAGGGTCAGGACACCCTTTCCATTTACTGATTATTCTTTTTGGAGGTTTGTTATGGACAAAACCCCCCATATCCATTCCTATTACCAAGTAAGCCCCATCAATTCTAGGGTCAGGGATTTCAAGTTCTTGAAGAATCCTACTTTCAAATGATGAATGTATAGAAAAAATGTGGCATATCTATGTAATATTTAGAATATTATTTGACCAGAAAAAGGAATGAAGTACTATTCACAAATGTATCATGCTACAACATGGACGAACCTTGAAAACATTATGCTAAGTGAAAGAAGTCAGTTATAAAATACAACATATTTTATGATTCCATTTATATGAAATATTCGGAATAGCAAATCTATAGACACGGAAAAATTAGTTGTTGCCTAATGCTGGAGGGGATGGGGAAATGGGGAGGATTATAGCTAAAGGGCATAGAATTCTTTCGGGGGCAATGAAAATGTTCTAAAATTAATTGTGGTGATGGTTGCACAACTCTGTGAATTTACTTAAAACACTTAATTGTACACTTTAAATGGGTGAGTTGTATGGTATGTGAATTATGTCTCAATAAAAATGTTACCAACAAAAGGTAGTGCTTATAATTTAGAAATGTTTCGCATTTATGAGACCCCCTGATTAGTCCCTTTTATTTGGTCTGAAATTTCAAATTCATGGTGATTAAATAATAAAGAGCATGATCTAGTCCAGAAAAAATGCTCATTTTGGAAGACTCCAAAATACTGGCTTAGAAATATTAAGAAGAAACGTTTTAACACTTTTCATGATGCTCAAAGCAATCTCCCTTCTCTACAAACTAAATGCCCAACAACAAGGGAATATAAATAAATCACACTAGACCTGAAATAGTCAAGACTGCTTTATCCCAAGGTACTCATAAGTCTACACATTCTGAAAAACCACTGACAACATCTCATTTCCCTGACAAAAAATGGGAAAAAAATTTAATCCTTTTAAGCTTTTAATTATTCTATAAGTAGAAGACAACTATTTTAAGATTAATACAGCCAATTTTGCCACTAAAATGAACACAATTCTGCACCATTACTATGGTGACATTTTCTGGGAACTTATACGACTCTGTGAGGGTATTTTTCGTTAATCACTTTATAAGAGTGACCCTGAACATGAGGACCAGTAGAAAACAACAGGTGGTACTCAAATGCGAGGCCGGGCAGGGAGGGGACTCTGCTCCCTCACTAGCTAGGAAGCTCACTGAGCACCTGTGGAGCAACATCAGCAGTGACCCAAACTTGTGCCTCAGTAAAATTCCTGGATCATAGACCTTTGTGAATGCTTCTGACTTGTTAAATCCAAAATTACCAAGAGGTCAACAGCAGGGTTTTATCAAAAGGATGGAGTACCATGCAATCATTAAAATTGGTATCTGTGACCGCTACAGGAAAAGGTTTAAAAAGAATGTTACACAAGAAAAGCACAAAGTTTTAAAAAGATCTTTTAACTGTTGAATAAGGTAAAACAATTAAAATATTACAGTGATAAAATCGAATGAAAGTTTTAAGATTCTTATTTCCTTTTATTATGTCTTAAAGTATTTTAACAATAAAAATGTTTTAATAAACATTTACAGTTTTAGATGGCAGGATTATTTAGATGCCAAGATTCTTTTATTCATTTGGTTTTGAACATATGTTTTGGCTTTAAACTTTATTCTTATCTTTTAACAATTTCCTTTGTACATATATCTATCAATCTATCTATCTATCTATCTATCTATCTATCCTAGGCAGCATTATAGATGGGACAGCCCATCTCAAAGATGTCTGCTTCTGTATGTTGGCCTCAGGATAAAGGCACATGGAGCAAAGGGTTTAAGTGGTTTCTAGTAATATGGTCAGTTATGACAAGGCTTTATGTTTAACATTTGCATCCATGACCAGATAAGTGGATGAGAAGTAGACTCTGCTGAATTTTGAGATTACACCAAACAGTAAGGCATTAGCTAGATGCTAGCAGTTCTGACTAAAGCTAAATTGCCAATGGAATAAATAATTAAGTTCATTATGGCAAGTACAGGGTATGTCCATAAAGCAAAAGAAATAGAGAGAGAAAGGAATGGAAAGGGGGGGTGTAAATATTAAAACACACAGAAAGCTTGGCCAAAAATATGCATGTTTGCCTCTGAAAATAATGGATCAGTTGCTCTTCAGTTTCCATTCGGGATCAGCGGTAATGGGCTCAGAATGTAGTCTGAGGGATTTAGGATAACTAATTAAGAAACAACTCAACTGGTTAAAGAAAACACCATTGCCATCAAATACAGCTGTTAAACCTCCCCATCAAGTTAATTTTCTAAATCAGAGGTTTTCAGCGGGGGTTGGTATCACTCTAGGAGGCATTCTAGAAATCGGTGGGAGCACTTTTATCTTCCAGTCTAATCTTTTCCTTTCATTTCTTCTTTATGCCACAGCTAGAGCATAATATTGATTTATTCAAACCTCCTTTTCATTGTGATATAACCAACATACAGAAAAATGGATAAGGTATAAAGGTACAACTCAGCAAAAAGTTGTAAAATAACCTCTACCCAAGCACCCCAGAAACCCCTCATGTGCCCCTTCCTGATAAGTCATAACAGCTAGTAAAGCAAGTCTTTCCACCCTGTTCTCCTTCTATAGGTGACTTGGTTATTTTTGACCCTTTATACTTCTTTATAAACTTTAGAATCAGTCTATTAACTTCCACTAAAAAAACAGCTGGGGTTATATTGACTAAAACAATTTTTGTGGGTAGGTTATATTTTCTACAAATTTTATTTCAGAATTGTAAGGGCCATTACATAATATTTGTTATAACAAGGGAATGCTGGGCCTGTTAGGGATAAGAACCAATGTTCTAAATGAAATAAGAACGTGGCACTCTCACTTGTTGAACAGGGATTTAATATTTTAAGACTAGATCTTCTGTAAAAAAAACAAAATGCACTCAAGATGATCATCCTCATTTGAAAACCTTTCTGAGATGTCGTGACTTGGCCACCTGATTATTTTACACAGGGTTTTCTAGGCGTAGGTACGCCGTGATATCCTTTAGGGATTTAAGTGATTTTATCAAAATCCATTAGCTCCTTTATAAATTATCATAAGATGACCAAAGGACACACACACTTAGGCCAAACAGGTCATTATATATAAGCTCGCCACGCTTATTTTGGCCATTAAAGCCAACATGGTTAACAAAATCTGAAATCCATGAAGTCAAAGGATAAAAGTTAGTATTGGGATTCTGTAGTTAAATCCTATGATACAAAATTATAAATCTGATAATAAGAGGGGTTAAAAGAATGTTTTCAGAATTTTAGAAACTTAATCCAGATCTGTTGGCCTATACACCTAAGATGAATAAATGATTATATTTTTAAATTGTTCATGACAGGGTCCATGCCATGTTCAGCGTTTTCATTTACTAGCTGCATGACACTGGACAAGTTACTTGATCTTCCAGAAGCTTGGTTTCCTTATCTGTAAAATAGAAATAATACTGACATTCAACTTTTTGTATAGATTACTAGAGATGAGTATGCAAAGCATCTAAGAGCTAGATACCTAAGAGGAACCAAATAAGTGAGGGCTATTAGTATTATTTTTAAACTCACTCAATGACTTGTGAATGAGTGAATGAATTTCAATGGGTTATGTCTCAAAGGCATTTGCATTTTAAGGCTTTTACTTCTAATTGTGGAATGAAAATCTTTGCCTCCTTTAAAGGAACTTCAGGCATCAGCAAGCAGATGACATAGTCCATTCAAAATTCATCCCACAAGGTCATACTGTCCATTCAGTTTATAAGCAAGAAATTCTGAAGCAGTTGAGAAATTCTCTGCAATACAGGAAAAATGTAATATTGCCCAACAATTGGCTCAAGGACAAAGCTCCAGCTCACTGTAAATGTTGTCAATTATGGACCACAAGTATTAGGTAGATTTCCCACCCTACTGGGCTTGAGTCAGAATGAGTCACTAAAGTTAATCTATCTTCAAGATATAGAGATATTTTCTACTGGTATTCAAAAGAATATTCTAGAAGACAGTATGATGTGCAGGAAAAGCAATGAACTTACAGCCAAGAGAAGTGGGTTTTCATGTTCATTCTAACATTTACAACATTGGTGTGACATTAGGCAGTATGTTATTTCTATAGGTTTCATTGTTTCATCTAAAACTGAGGGTGACTTATCTTTTAAGCTCCTTTCAAGCTCTGAGATTCTATGTGAAAGGAATATCCAAGGTGGCGGAATGGGAGAGGGAATTCCAGGTTGCTCCTTGCAATCACATTGTATTTAATGGCAAGCCCAGCCCAGAAGCTCTATCTGATTTAATTCGTGGTGCCTTCATAAAAAGGAGGGTGAAGATGGACCTCCAGGAGAAGGGGAGAGGCTGTCCAAAGCTGCTACAAGCCAATTCCTGGGTGTAGCAGGAAATAATGAAGAATGTCAGATATGGTACAATGTCTGGACTAGGAGACAGAACCAACCAATCTTCAGAGCTCTCTTAACTGTCACAATTCCTGGTGTCCCCAGATTACCAGGTGACGTCTCGCTACTCTCTGCCTCCTACATTCCAGGCTGGCATGACCTCTCTACAGCAGCACCATGATGCTCACACTGATGCTCCTGGGACACTGTACCTTTATGTACAGTTGATGCTCAGCCATAGCTGCATATTAAAATTACCTGAAGAGCTGTGAAAAAAAAAAAAAACTGATGGCAGGCCCACAAAGCCAATATAGCCAGACTCTCAGTGAGGTGGGATCTAGACATCAGAATTTTGAAAAAGCTCCCTAAATGATTCCAGTGTACAGTCAGACTTAAGAAAAGTGCACACTAGGGAAGCAAGAACAACCATATATGCATGGATTAACCAAGTACAGAAAAGACATCTCCCTAGAAGGGAGCAGAGGGAATCCTAGACAGCTAGTAGTACCAGAACTTTGTTTTTCTAACCTGTGTGTCAAAGTATTTGTCTGTGTGTTTATAAGCACACAGAAAGATTAGATTATACTGGCCTCAAAAATTGTCAACAGTAAAGATAATTATAGGTAATAGAGGACTAACAAAAAGAAGAGAAAACACACAAAGATCTACTTTTATGTATAAAAACTGCTAATTGCATTCTCTTAGGTCAACCATTCTCTATCTGACTAATTACAATGCAACACAGTGATGATTAGGTGTGTTGTTATTATTATTATTACTACGTGTTTTGCATTAACTAGAGTAAGTTTTATTTTATTACAAGATTAAACTGTTCCTGTTAGCTTAATCTTCATAGTTTGTTATTCCAGGACTGTGTATGCAATGTTTGAGGGACCACTGCTCCTGGGCACTAAGAAGTGCTAATGTCCAACATTTGCATAAGTGAAGGTACTTTTTTATATTTGCATAAGTAGAGGTAACTAGGTTCCTTCAAAGGTATGAGGAACAAAGAACAGCTACTCCCAAGGTTAGAGGTTCTGGGAAGGGTGCTTTGTTGAGGGTAGCTGGGGTGAGGGTGGGCAGAAAAGGAAAAATGGGACTGCAAAGATTAATGATATATTCATTATATATATATTTATATTATTAAAAATATATTATATATATAAAATATATATTTATATTTTATATGTTTATATCATGCTTATATTTAAACATCAAGAGGTGCTTCATGGAGGACTTTCTTTAAAGGCGCGGAGGAGCTGGAAGTGATTGCTCTTCTGTACGAGTCGGGCACTTGGAAGAAAAAGTAGCACAGCATGGAGCAGCCCCTTGGCTGAACTGAACACTCCCCGCCGTAGGCCCCAAAGACCTCTGTACGCTCCTCTATGTTAAAACTGTTCTATTAACGCATTCTTTTGGCACACCCTTAAGGTCTTTGAAGGCTGTGACTCGTTTCTCTTTGTTTTCCCATGTATTCCCAACACCAAAAGGAGTATTTGACACAGAGCTCTCAATAATTACCAATAAATGAATGAACTAATGAATGGTTACTAAATGACTTAAATAATACAGCTTATCTAGTCATTGACATGATTTATTCCTTTGAATCTGTCATCTACTGTATGAGTTCTCTCCACATGCTCATTATGTTTTCATCTAGGTTTCTGAAGACTTTTAGTCAGGACAGAGCCTAGAGCAGAATCCTGTGATACTTCACTAGAGACCAAAGTGAAGGGGGGTTTACTGACTAAGGAACCAGCACTCTGATGTAACTGTACCTCCTTATCAAGTGCCTTGTACACACAGGGACCTAAATGTTAGCTCATCCTCCATCTTATCTAAACAATGTCATGAGAAACTCCACCAAAAATCTGGCTGAACTCAAGATACACACTGCTTTTTATAGCAATGCCCAGATATTCCAACAAAACTCTAAAAGAAAACCCATTATTTGGGAAAGATTTATTTTTAGACAACTCAAATTGGTTATTAGAACTATGCATTTCCCCCTAAATGCTCATAAACCATCAGCTTAATCGCTAGTTCTAGAATTTTGCCAGGGATAAAAATCAGGCCTATTGCTATTTGTATATAGAATTGCTCCTTTGGGGAAAAAAAAATCACCTGTAGTATTAGCCATCTAGCTAGAAATCATGGTGAAAATCCCAAAATCAGATCTGAAAGTTCTCTGAGTCCCTAGAGATGTAATTTAGCAAGAGCCTGAGATTAGAACTAATTTAAAGCAGCAGATATATCTTTGCTTTTCCTTTGACTCTCTTACCCACCCTGGGCTTCAATTTCTTCTCAAAAATGTTTGTTTTTTCCCTTTCCTGTTTGAAGGCCAAACGCCTTACTGAAGAAAATGGAAGATAAAAGTTTAATAATTCTGTTTTATCACTGGTAGCAAATAATATCAGACCATCTTTGCTATGTGAGGACTATCCCTTATTTTTTTCTTATTGTTCAGAATGCAGCTTTGAAATTTTTTTAAATCGATTTTGTTGCCTATAGCATTTGTCTAGATCCTCAATTCATTGTGAATACTTCAAGTCCTCCTGCATGTCTCTCATTCTCTAATGACTTCACCTTTATTTACTTCATTTTAAAAGGTATGCAATTGAACAAAAATTACCATCATTCCATCCCCAAATCTGCCATCTTACTTCTGTGTCCATACTCTGCCTTGCCTCCATTTACAATGGAAGGAGTATTTCTGTTCCCATTCTGTTGGATCATATTGTTTTCTGACTACTCAAGGACTTTGTTCTTACAATTATTCCCTTTCTCTCTTATATCATAAAATTCTCCCTCTCTACTGAATCATTCCAATTAGCATACAAATGTGTTTTAATACTCCCATATTAAAATAACCTTCCCAAGACATTTCCAACCCCTATCCCTCTCTGGTTACTGCCCCATTTCTTCCCTCCCCGTTCCTTCCAGCCACTCCAATACGGATTTCATTCCCACCTCTCTGCTGAAATGGCTCGTCAAGGTTACCATGAATCTACCTTTGCCAAATCCAATGGTCAGGTTTGTCCTCCTTTTTGCTCTTACTTTACTTTCAGCATCATTTGGTATGGTCAAGTTTTTGTCTTTTAACGTTTTCTACACTTTGCTTCCATGATGCCATATCCTTCAGGTTTCTCTCCTGTCTTGACCACTCCTTCTCAGTTCTCTGTGGACTCTGCCTCTTCTTCTTGACCTCTAAATACTGGAGGGCCCATTCCTCAGTTCTTGCTCTTCTTTTCCCTCTTCTCTTCTCTCCCCATAAACAATCTCATCTAGTCCCATGGTTTTAAATACCCACCAATATGCTAATAACTATAAAAGTTTATCTCCAATCCTTACTTCTATCCTGAGCTCCAGACTTATATGCCTTATTGCCTGTTCAACATCTCACTTGGATATATACTATTACTATTATTATTGATAATAATATTAAAAACAACAGTAATAGCAGCAATAGCTAACATTTACTGACAAATTAATATATATCCAATCCTGTTTTAAGTGCTTCAGGTATATTAATTAATTAAATTTTTACATCAACCATATGGCATAGGTAATGATTACCATCCGCATTTTACAGACGAAGACACAAACAATTCGTTCAATATTCATCAGATAGTAAGTGTCAGAACCATGTATTTCAAAATTAACTTGGCTAAAACAAAACTCCCGATTTCCATCCCTCTAACCTGCTCCCCGCAATGGTCCTCCTCACTATCATGCATCTACTTGCGCAAACCAAAAACTTCTCTCCTCCCGTCTCTGCATCTACTCCACCAACAAATTCTGAATATATCTTGAAGCAGATATTCACAATGTTCTATTTCCACAACTAGCACCCCGTCACTTCTCCTCCAGGCCATGGTCTCTCTGCTTCTACTCTTATCTGTCTATATCTCCACCACAACAAGAGAAGAACATATTTTTTTCGGTCTTTAAGATATTCTAATAACAACCCATCTCACGTGAGGACCCTACATGATCCGGCAATTTGCCACATCTCCCACTTCACCTACTACCACCCTCCCTCTTGCCACATAGCCTTGCTTCTGGTCACGGAACACACCAAGCTCCTCCTAGCATTGTGGCTTCTCAAGAGTACTCCTGCCTGGAATGCCTCCCCGAGATTTTTACTTACTGATCCCTTCCTGTCATTTAAGCTTCAGCTCAAGTTTTATCTTCTCTGACTACCCAATTTAAAGTTTCCCATTCCTCTACCATGTTTTATTTCCTTGTAGCATTCACGTATGAAACTGCCATATTTACTTGTTTGTTTACTGTCCTTCTTTCCTCCACCAGAAAATATATGCTCCACAACAACAGGGACCATATCTGTTGGTTTCAATGACTGGAATAGTGAGTACTTGGCACGCAATCAATACTTGTTGAATGACTGCATCCAAATTCAAGGAACTTTCTCTTATGTTCTCTCTCCAGTAGTAGTCTGTATCGAGAAAGTCTGTGATTACACATCAAATTTTGTTTTAGTTGTTTCACGTATGTATATATGTATATGTGTGTATACATAGAAAGATACAGATATATAGAGACAATTTACAGATAATAGATATAGATAAGGATATGGGACAATATGTCTATGTAGAAACTTTTAGAGAATAGGAAATATGCTTTAATTCTGTGTCCCATAGGTTCTAGGAATACATACAATGCTTAATACAGGTTTGACTTGTTTTGTCACAGGTAAGGAGATATGTTCCTTTGGCTTGCTGTGAGCCCAGAGAAATACTACCACCTTAGGTTGTTCACACAGTTTTCCTCTAAGCTTTTCACAAGAATGAGACACAGAAGACTATTACATTTTATCTTGATGAAAGAAAAAAATCTCAAACACAGTAACAAACAAAAACAACTAACCTTTAGAACAGAAGTACCCCACAGTTCTCTGTCTTTCTAATAATATATTGGGGCATAAGAGTATTCTGTTATAACCACAAATCTAAGAGAATTTTCAATATTAACATTTTGAACATAAAGTTAACAATTTGGAGCAAAATGATTTAATGCCACAAATCTATTAGATCTCTTAAACCTGAAAGTTATACAGAATCTCTTCCTAGTACTGAGAAGCAGATAAATAAGAGGCACCATTTTATTAAAAGGTTAAAAAAAATGAGGCTAAGAGTTAAAGGTTCCTGCCACAGCTAATAGAAGTAGTAGAGTGAGGAACATCCAAAAAGACAGATTCCAATTTTCCTTCTTAAATCCAAATCTCCCACTCATCCCCTGCCCCCCAATATTTTACTGCCCAACACTGCAAGGAAAGGCTACAGAATCTTCTATAAATGAAATGAATGAGGAAACAGACATCCAAGTCCTAATTTGTATATATTATGTTAACATCAACACTTTCATTCATGGCAGTTTTGGATGCCTTGCTCCCTAGCCCTGCGTTTTTTCCTCAGCAAGAACCAGAACCTCTATCTATGTGAGTCAGCTGTTGGCATTATTCAAGTCACAGAGTGAGATCCTCGCAGTATCTGTAAACAGGAAGTGCTATAAATTACAAGACTATAACGATGATAGTTGCAGTCATAGGAATACATATGTGTGCACCCTCCTCAAGCATCCCGCTTTTCTCCTAACTTCTTATGATACCTAAAGCAAGCCAGTTTCTTCTACCCTCCTAAAGATGCAGAATCCAGCATGGTATCAAAAAGAGCTGATGATAATGTATCCATACTAATGTATCAATTAATACAAATTACAATAAATGCAAGGTTTAAGGAGTAGGAGTATATAAATGCAGAGTCAACTATGACAACCTGTGTATGTTTTAAAACTGAAAGGTCATGGTGACACAATGATACAGGGAAAAGAGGGACGTTAAGTGCCACTGGATGTGTCCCACTGCCCTAGTGTAGCCATGGGAGGGTGACAGCAACTGGTAACTCCTTACAAGAGGGAAGGGGGTCTTAGTCAGTTATCTTGCCCTTGGTTTCAAGACTCTGAGGTTTATCAACTGTAGTATTTGTTATCTCACAACAGCCTGAGGAAGAAGAAATATAGGAAGATGCAAATACCTTATTTGGATTCTTGTTCTTTTCTCATTATTATTAATTTTTACTGCTATTCAGTGGAAAAGCAGTGTGAAAATAATTTCTGGGTTTACTGTTATTTTTTTGAAAAAGAATAACATCTTGAGAAGGACTGTGAAAGCTGTAATACCCTTTCCACGTATTTTCTGATGCAGTCCTCTTTAATTTTATATCAAAGACATATCTGTCTTACTTTGCAATGCTCGTAAAGTGAAGATTCTAGGCTTTTGTTCAGTACATAGTTCACGTACAGAAGATGGTTTCATTAATAACAATTAAGGGAGAAAAATCATATTGAAATGTACAAGATTAACCCGGAATACAAATTTAAAGCATGGGACAATGTTCAAATAGGGATTTCTGTATGTAAGGTTTAAAAAGTCTAGCAACTGAGTCTCTTCTCTGTGTAGGGATACAAAGATAAAAGGGAAGCAGAAAAGGCAAAGGGAAGTAATCCATGTTAAAGGGTGATATGTCAGACCCCGTCTCATATTTTAAGAAATCTTTTCAAGGTCACAGAGCTGGATGAGTGTTAGAGCTGGAATTCTAATCTAAACAAAACCCACCAACTCCAAAGCCCAGCGATCTCTGGGGACAGAGAAGGAAGGACATTTTCACCTACATCGACAGCACTGACTCTGACATTCTGAAACATCTGTAGAAAGATATGGCTTTAAGAATGCTACTACTGGGAATTCCCTGGCAGTCCAATGGTTCAGACTCAGCACTTTCACTGCCAGGGCCTTGGGTTCAATCCCTGGCCTGGGAACTAAGATCCCGCAAGCCATGCAGTGCAGCTGGAAAAAAAAAAAAAATGCTACTACTGTTTTATCGCTGTATAGCAATTTAGTACATAAAATACCTGTTTTCACAGAGAAACAGCTGAAGTAGGGAGATGATGGTCACCATTACCCTATAAGGTACAGACAGGCAGCTAACACCTTTCAGAACTAAAATGGCAAGTAAATAACTCCAATTCTTCTGGCAGGGCTATGAGAGTGATGGATGGGGCAGGAGTTCAAAGGGGAACAAGTGAAAGCATTACTCAAAACATCTCCTACACACTACCAATAAGACAATATTTTCAATATAAACACTCCTAGGAAATAAGCCCTTTGGTCATTCAGGCCTCAATCAGATGAACAGATTCTTTCCTCTGAAAACTACAAAGGAAGAGTGGACGTTCATTCTTTCAATATTTCAAGTGTGTTTACTGAGCAGCTACTGTGTGTCATGTATAGTTCTAGATCTTGGGAAGCTTCATTTTGGTGGGAAAAATATAACAAATTAAAAAAGACAAAATAAATTAGTAAAATATATACAGTGTGTGGTGGTGAATGCTATGGAGAAAAAAGAAGGATGTTAGGCATTTGGTAATTTTCAAAATAGGGTAGTCAAGGAAGGTCTAACTGAGAAAATGGCATATGAGTGAAGACCTAAAGGTGGTGAAGAAATGAGCCATGCAGATATCTGGAGGAAAAAGTATCCAATAGAGGGAAGAACAAATTCAAAGGTCCGGAGGCAAGAGTATGCCTATGTGTTCAAGAACAGCAAGGGGGCCAGTGTGGCTGGAGTAAATAAGGAAAAGCATAGTAAAAAACAAACTCTAAGAGGTAATGGGGTACCATATTTGTGGGGCCTTGTAGGCTACTATAAGGAGTGGCAGTGGGCTTTGAATAGGGGTAGGGGCTGTTGAAATGGTGAGAAAAGATCAGTTCTGGAATTATTCTGAAGGTAGAACTAACAGGACTCACTGACAGACTAGATGATGCCAAGGTTTTTGGTCTGAGCCAGAGGATGAAGTTGCTATCTACCAAAACATGGAAGACTGCAGGAAGAGGGGGATTTTAGCAACCATCTCGGGAATGTCACTTCGTTTATGTTACATTTCAGATGTCTATTAGACATTCAAGTAAAGGTGTCAAGTAAGCAGTTGAATTTATGAGTCTGGAGTTCAAGAGAGAAGTCTAGATTCAACATATAAATTTGGGAGTCTTCAGCCTAGAATTGGTTTAAAGTCCTCAAGCCTGGATGAAATCACCAGGAGTGTGAGCGTGAGTATAAATAGAGAATAGAGGGTCATGGACAGAGTCCAGGGCACTTCAATTTTAGAGGTCAGGGAGATAGGAGGAACTGGTGACACACATACAAAGTAGGAGCATCCAGTAAGGTAGGAGGAAAACCAGAGAGAGCAGTGTCTTGGAGTCAAATAAATGAAGTGAGCAGGGTACGATCAACTGAATCAAACGCTGCTGGAAGGTGAAGAGGACAAGGACTCAGAACAGACCACTGGGCTCGTCATTGTGGAAATAACAGGTGCTCTTGTCAAGGGCAGGGTGAGGGTGTAGTATGACAGGAGGAAGAGGTTTAAGAGAGACTAGGACAACTTCTGGATAACTTTCTTAATATTTCTGTAAAGTGTCACACTTTCTTGGACAAGCTATCTAAATTCCTCCCATCAAGTCCCTTCCAAATTATAAAAGGACAAGCAACATTGGTGTTAATGAAATGTTTATTGTATATTATAGCTAGCATATTACTTTTAGGTTATGTCAAATTTATGTGATAATAGACACTTTTTTTTTTTTAATAGACACATTTTTAATGTGTTGAATGTCTACTTTAGTGTATTAGGGTCTCCATACCACACATGCTAATTAAACGTTTATGCATATTTTATAAACTTTTAAAGGATAATGTGATATAATAGAGCACTGATCAGGGAGTCAGGAGATCTGGGCTCCAGTCCTGGTTCTTCCTTTAACAAGCTGTAGAAATTGTGAAAACTGTCAGCATCTCTGGGCTTCTTTATTAAATGTAAAATGAGTGGGTTAGACTAGATCATTTACAAGCCCTTCTGCAACCTTAAAATCGTAAGACTCTCAGCAATTTTAAGGGCCTAAAAATGTTTTCTTTGATGTGTCTTTGCTTCTACAATTTAGCTTTGGCCAGTCAAGAATTTTTTTTATAATGGTCTAAGTTAGCAAAGTAATTTACAATTACATTTTTCCTGTAGAAAACTATAATCCTTTTTATCATATGATTCCCATAAACACCCTGTGGAGAAGTGGAGAAGCTTAGTGACTGCCTGTGATGGCAATAAAGAGAATTAACCCCGAGGGTAAAAACCACTATTCTAAAGAACTCAGAGGTAACACTAAGGTAAAAGAGAAATCTCTAGGGGAGCATGGAATACTGGGTGACCCGACCCCCAGGCCCGAAGTGCTGTGGCACCGTCCACAGCTCTAAAGGGGTCAGGTTAGAGGCTGGTTTCCATTTTTCTTGGGTGCTAATGGTTCCTTTGGATGTACCTAGCCCCCTCCCATTTCTTTACCAATTCCCACAATTTTTTTTTAGGAGGAAAGAGGTTGCAAGAGGTTTCTGAACAGAGATCCTATCTTAGATGTTATAGAGAGTTACAGAGAGTCACCCTAATCACCTCCATCCTGCGGGACACAGGGAAGAAAAGAATAGCTAACATTTATTGAGTTTTTACTATATGCCAGATGCGATTCAAAGTGCTTTCCATATAGTGCCTCATTAGTCCTGACAATAACCTATGAAGCAGATGTTATCAACAGTCCAATTTTACATACGGCACAAACTAAATTTAGTCATACAGTTAGACAGCCTAAAATTATACAGCTAAGAGATAACCCAGACAGTCACTCTCTTAAACATGAAGCTTTCTATAAAATTCCTCAGAGAAGGCAAAAGTTCCTATTTTAAGGGCCCAGGGAAAATCATGGCAAGAAAGAATGGCTTCTCAGTACTAGAATGTATAGAAACGCATAATACAAAATCATGGCACTTTCAAAATGCTGGTGCTGGAGAGCAGGCTTTTTTGTTAGACTCAACTATTTTTCTGTGGGGACAGGATTTAGTCTGTAAGAGACTTGATTTCATACAATAACAGAGCCTTGCTGTATGTATAAAATAAAAACAAAAGTACTGAGTACCTAGAGAGGAAAAAGATACCCATGTTAATATGATGCTGTCAGAATTTTCACCCTATATGCTCTGCTCAGCAACAGACACCCCTTTCCTATGAAGAAGGAAAGTTGGAGGGAGTAATGTAGAACCGTCTCACCTGAGATGTGGAAAAAAGAAGTAGCAGGCTTTTTTAAAAAACATTGTAAGGAGCTCAAGCCAGACAGAATCATCCTGATTTCTGCTATCTATCTACCTACCTACCTACCTACCTATCTACCTATCTATCTATCTAGGCTGCTCTGGGTCTTAGTTGCGGCACCTGGGCTTTTTGGGCTCTTTAGTTGCAGCATGCGGGATCTAGTTCCCCGACCAGAGATCGAACCCAGGCCCCTTGCATTGGGACCACAGAGTCTTACCCACGGGACCACCAGGGAAGTTCCCTGATTTCTGCTTTGTATGTCAAGCAAATATTTACTTGGTAGGCAAATGGATTGTGGTGATAGGACCTTGTGACACAAAGGGCTACATAAACAATTTCCCAAACAAGACTGGATAACACTTCTATACTGACTTAATCAGAGAAAAATAGACTCGAGCCTCTGTGAGGAATACCAACAGAGACTGAAACCCTGATATTATAGACAAATGTCCTCTATGAACAGAGAAGTAAACACATAAAACACTTTAGATTAGTCTAGGTTGGTGTTGCATCTATGTGAAGGAGTGAGAATGTGTTTTTTCCCCTGGCTCAACCTTCCCATGGCTCCATACCTAGAGATGTGTCACCTCCCAGCTGTTCACTCTTGTTTCTGGCACGTGTCTGCACGTTCATTTCCTGATGCACACCCTGTCACTGTCTCCCTCTTCTTGGCATTTCCACACCTGTTCCCACTACAGGGGTACAAAATGCTTCCTCCTCATCTTCCCCTCCAAAGACTTCTCCATCATTCTCTCTCACTGTAGAGAATAGCAAGCACTCAGCTGCCCAAGCCAGAAATCACGAAACTGGCCTTAATCTCTCCCTCTCCTCTTCCCCCACCCACCAGACTCCCAATACAGGCATCCAATTAATCACCAAGTCCAAAATCAACTTTCTTCTTAATCTCTCAAATCTATTTATATCTCCCACCCCTGCTGACACCACCCTAGCCCCTTAACTAGCATCTCTCATGAAAATTACTATTACAGTCTCCTTATCAGGCTCCCTGATACACTGCTGTTTTCGTCTAATCCAGTCCATACCTCTGCCAAGAGTGGTTTTTAAACATACAAGTCTGGTTGTGTCAATTCCCTGCGTAATGGTTTACTATGTCTGCAGGCCTGCATCCATGTGCCGCCCCCCACCTCTGGTCCATGCTCTGCTCACAGCAGACTTCCCAGTTCCTCCCATGGCCACCTGCTCCTCAGCCCTGGTGACTCTCTCCTTGTAGGCCTCAGCTCCAAACACAAAGTGCCTTCCCTAACCCTCTGAGAAGATGTCTCCATTAGACTCTTTGTGCTTTCCTATTGACTCCACAGGAACAAAAACTCTGTGAGAATAGGCCATGTCTGTCCTAGTTGCTACAGTAAATCCCCAGAGCCTAGCACACTACCCAGTACACTCAGTAAATACTTGTTGAGTTTACTCCAGAATCACACAGAACCTTATGGCTAGAAGGAAATTTCTTGGTCACCTAGGTCACCTAGTCCAGACCCCAGCTCCTGTCTTGATTCTCCTCTTCTAACCTTGGAAGTCTCCATTATGGCATAGAGAACAATTATTTAAGAAACTGATCTTCTGAGGAAAATGGTCTGCTGTGAAAATTTTAAAGAACCAAACTGCTTAGTGGTTAAAAGCTTGGAAACAGATTACCCAAGTTAAAATCCTGGCTTTATTACTTACTAGTCATGCACCTTTGGGCTTCCTACTTAACTACTCTGTGCTTCAGATTAAATATAAAATGGGTATAAAAATAGCACCTTTTTCATAGGGTTGTTTTGAGGATTAAATGAACTAAAATACGTAAAATGGTACAATAGGGCCTGATACAGAGTAACTGCTATGTTGGTGTTAACTATTGTTATTACTACTAGATTTCATACTGTGGGTATGTCACAATTTAAATGTAAAGTGGCTTTATGGAAACAGTCTGGCCTGTCAAATATGGTGCTAAAGGCTGACCTCTCAATCCCAACAAACACACAAAAGGTAAGTTTTCACTAACTAAAAGAAGATTCATTAATTTATTCATGCTTGTAGTCATTATTTCTACTCAGTGATATCTGTATTCAGTTCTCCTCCCCTTCTGAGCGTACGGAAGACTGAACTTCCTATTCTTCTGTGGCTGGGTGAGGCCATGTGAGTTATGAGTGGAAGTCATGCCTGGGCTGGAAGACTTAACTGCTCGAGTGAGACTCTAAGAACTCTCTTTCCCCTGCTTCTGTGATCATGAAAGCACATACTGAGATGGAGTCTCTGCCAGTCTGGGTCCCTGAGTGACTACAATGAGCAAAGCCCCCTGCTCTCATTACATTTGTTGTATGAGTGAGAAATCAGCTACTAAGATCTTGGAGTTGTTACTACAGTATAATCCTGCTTATTCTGACTGATACAATAATATCCGCAGGTTATTACTTTCTTAAACAATCCACAGGTGAAAAACTTACATAGGATGCTTTGGTCCTAACTCCTTTTTCTTTTGATTGCCCCCATATGTGATCAGCAGTCAAGCTGGCAAGTCTAATGAAAGCCTGGAGGAAGTCAAAGTTTACTAGGAAAGATACTGACCAACAAGTAGGTATGAACTTAAAGTAAGATATGTTAGCCTGATAGTGAGCTAGTGTGATCCAGCAAGGCCCTCCTCCTGGTCATTCTCTCTAGGATTATCGTTTGATTACTCTAAAGTATTAAACATTCAAAGAATATTGGAGATTCTATCTATATATTTAAAAACTTTCTTAAAATAGATATTTTTAAAAATCTTTTTGGGTTATCTGTATCATCAAAGTTTCTTTTTTTTTTTTTTGCAGTACGCGGGTCTCTCACTGTTGTGGCCTCTCCCGTTGCGGAGCACAGGCTCCGGACGCGCAGGCTCAGCGGCCATGGCTCACGGGCCCAGCCGCTCCGCGGCATGTGGGATCTTCCCGGACCGGGGCACGAACCCACGTCCCCTGCATCGGCAGGCAGACTCTCAACCACTGCGCCACCAGGGAAGCCCCAAAGTTTCTTTAAATACAGACACTTGAACAGAAAAAGCAAACTATCTGAATGACTACATATTGAAATAAATAATATCATCAGCAGATCTTAAAATGAATGTATGGAATTTATAATTCCAGAAGACATTAGTATTGACATGGTTACCACATAATCTGGCAAGATGGGTATGTTAGGAGGGACAAAAGACCATGCACTTATCTCTTGGCTAATAAAATTTATTGAGAATATATATATGGAACATCATGCCAAGCATTGCTGAAGAAAAAATAAAATTTGAAAACTGTTCTAGAAGCACACAATCTAGGTGGTAGTCAAAAGAAGATATTAAATGTCAGTAATGCAATTCCTCTCCCACCTGACAAAGGCCTTGCTGGTCCTCCCAGGAAAGTTCTCACTGAAGCCAAGGGTAAAACATCAGAGCAAAATGAAAAGCAAGACACCTGAGAGGTGAGGACTCCACCCATATGGCTCAGGTAAACTGGGCATTGTCTGCCTAGCAGAAGACAGAGCACGTTCAGTCAGTGTATGTAAACCTTCACCAGAGACTGACCACAGAAAAGCGGCCTCTTTGAATGCACCCTGTACTTCTCCCACATCGCTTAGGTAATCAACATTAAACAACTGCTCTTATAAGGATTTGTTTAGTGTCTGTCTCCTCAACAGGAAGTGGGGTGGACTCTGTTCGTGGACTACTCTCGCTCACCTCTGATACCTGCGTTTAATGAGTGCCAAATGTATGCTAGGCACTGAGCACATCTTTACCTTTATGATTTCAATTAATCCTGGACTCTATGAGGTAGGGTCTAGTATTAGCCATTTTATTCTACAGATAAGGAAATTGAGGCTTAGAGAAGTAGCTTACTCAAAGTCATACAGTTGAATTTGAACCCAGGTCTGTTTGATGCCAAAGCAAATGTTCACTATACTACGTTAAATAGCTAGGCAGGATGGAATCAATCTCTCCAACATATACTGAAAAGTCCTAGGTCAAATCCTGCACACAAATCTAGGCAAATTAAACTAGGGATGGCAAAATTCCCAAGCACCTGGCCTATTAGAAAGCCTGGACGAACCTTAAAAAAATCCTTGGTTTAAAAAAAAAACAGCAACAATAACTCTTCTCCACGTAATTCATATTTTTCTTCTTTATTAATGGCAATTTTACAACTCATAAAAGAAATGTCATTGCTCAGGTTTTTGCCAAGAGTACTTAACTGCAGTTTTATTTATTTTTTAAGTAAATAAAAAATATATCAAGCTCTATAAAAGATGACTAGTACTGAAACAAAATGCTGCAGTAGAGTGAAGACTCAGAAAAATCCTGCTGCTTTGTTAATGGAAGTATGGATGACCCATCAATTAGAGACATGGAATTTGGGTCAGTGTATATAGCAATCTGTTACAATTCAGCTGTCAATTCTGGGATCAGAAAAATAGGAGGAGACTCAACGGACTTTTCAATCACCTGGTATAACAAGCAACAATCAAAAGATGTTGCAAGTAATTCAGCAAAATCAAAAGGAAACAAACGCTAGTAATATTTGGAAACTGTGATTGGGTTCATGTAAAGCCCACTGGCATCTTTATTCTAGAACAAAAATACCAGCAAGAGAAGAAACAAGAGGTCTAACAGTGATCAACAAATTTCGTATGTTGATAAACAGCAAGAAAGTGGAAAAGTTCAAGGACGTTAGAGGATGGATCTTGTCCAGCTCACACCGAACTTTGACACAAAGGAGCTAATTAACAGACTTCTTTTCTGAATAATTAAGATTACAAAACAAGACAAATTATTATAGGGCTTCCTCAGGAAAAAGAAAAAACACTACCTCTCCCTCCCCTTTTCTCTACCCACCAGGCTCTTTATTAGAAGAAGGCTATATGATATAGTTTACCATATTAGAAAAACACCCTACCTTGAAACAATTCATATTTAAGTTTTTCTGGGGGTAAATTCAAAGAAGTTGGTGGGATTCAAAAAATCAAGTTAAGATCTTCCCCAGTGGTGCAGTGGTTGACAGTCCGCCTGCCGATGCGGCGGACACGGGTTCGTGCCCCGGTCCGGGAGGATCCCGCATGCCGCGGAGCGCCTGGGCCCGTGGACCATGGCCGCTGAGCCTGCGCGTCCGGAGCCTGTGCTCCGCAATGGCAGAGGCCACAGCGGTGAGAGGCCCGTGTACCACACACACACAAAAAACATCAAGTTAAAACTGCAGCCATAAGAGAATGAAACTGCAGGAAGATACATGAACATTCTTTGGTCCTCGTTCAATAGCTTTAAAACAGACCTAGAGACCTACATTTACATAACCCTCCAAAAGGCGATTTATGATTTAAATTCAGCTTGTTCAGCTTCAGCCCTGGTGAACTTAACCCCAGAGCCCAAGCCTAAGAACATTCTGTGGCAATCAGAGAGTGTCAAGGGCCACACAGGAGGAAGACCAGCGATGGAAATGGCTAACTTTGCTCTGTCCCTCAGCCAAAGCCCCTCCTCTGCCACCCAGATTCTCCAGGACTATATTATTACATTTTGCCCCACCCAAAAGTACCTGGAAGGAGATGAAAGCTCAGATAAACTCTCTAACCTGACATATGCAAAATTCTTAACACATAAGGGAAGAAAAAAAGAAAGAGAAGGGAAGGGGAGAAACAAAGACATAAGGGAGAAGGAGGTAAGAGATGGATATTTTTATAAGCCAAGGTGGAGAGTAAAATTAAGCATGGGGGAATAAAAGGGACAAGAACTATTCTTCCTCATTCTATTACATCCCCAAATTTAGTAGCTGACAACTACCAAGCACACAAGCCAGTTCCAGTCCCTTTCTTTTCTCAGCGGTACATAATCTCTTAATAAAGGTTACTCCAATCAACCCTTTGTCCCCATGTTTCTATTACAATATTTATGAGGACCATATGAGGAAATAATTGATAAAATCACATGGCTCATCTGGGTACTTATTCACTCACAACTCAGAGACCATGCAGTAATAACGTTTAGTTCTGGGTGCAACACTTTACAAAGGTCACAGAAAAACTGGAATGGATTCAGAGGCAAGTGTCCAGGACAGAGAAAGGACTCAAAACCAAACCAATAAGGACCTGGATGTGTTCAACCTACAGAAGAGAAGTTTTCTAGTACTTGAAGGGCTCTCACTTGGAAAAAGGCCTATTACTGTTTTCTGTGGCTCAAGTGGGTGGAGCTAAAATCAATAGAACAGAGAAATTTCAGCTCAATAAAAGGAAGAACTTCCTTCGCATGGCTATTCAAAGACAGAATAGGCAGCCTCAGAAGACAGAGTCCCAATTCATGCAAAGGGTAGACAACCACTTAGCAGAGATGCTTAGGAGTTTAGGCACTGTCTGAATGTTTAGGGCCAGGTCAGTGTTTCTCTAAGTGTACTTCAAAGACAAACAGATTTAGAACCACCTGATAATCTTATTAAACAGAAAATAATAGGAATTCAGGAAACAATGCTTTCTGGACCACTCTCTAGGTTTCATGACTCAGAACGGGGAAGTGCCTGGGAATCTGCATTTTAACAAGCTCTCCAGGTGATTCTGATGTACACTCAAGATTGAGAACTAAACTAGGTGACTTCTGAAGCTTCATCTATCACTTATTCCCTAATAACACTTGGGCCCTGCAAATACTTTCCCTGCTTTGATCATTTATGTTTGTTAATATCTCACTCAAGTTTCACTAACCCCTTCTTTCTCTGTATTGAAAGCCTATCCACCCTTTCAAGATCCAGCTTTTAAACAAATGACAAATGATTTCTTTTCTGATTTTCCAACCACCTGTATAATCCGTGATTACTCTAAACTGTATCACTGCTTTGTACCATACCAATGGAACTTGTTACAAAATGGAATTAATACATATATATATATACACTATATATACTTTGAGGGAAAGGTCTATGTCTCATTCCCTCTTTCATCCTCATTACCAGCACAGAAGTTGGCACACAGTGTGTTATAAACACAAATTTAACAAATATTTGCTGAATGAATGAATGTCTTGTATTGTGGATATACTGTGCTTACTTAAGTGTAAGCTCTGTGAAGGCAGATGCTCATTTCTAGTCATTGTGGTCCTAGCCCAGTGCTCGTCTCATCTAGCGACTGCCACCATTTCTTTTTACTCTCACTGGCCTTAAATGTGTATCTCAAACATGTTTGAAAATGGCAAACACTGTGAGATTCCTCAAAGTTTACATTGATCAAGAGTTGCAGAAGAGAGGCAAAAGAAGAAGCTCCATTTGTATGATACAAGGATGGTGACCACACATGAAGACAACAGTGCCCAAGAGTAGCCCAGATGTCATGTAAAAAACAGTATCATTAGTCTCTCCAACTCATGGAGGTCCTTGCGTCCACACTTAATCCTCAACATTGGTTCCTTTCTGTCTTCTTAATACTTTATGTCACCAGCCAGTGGTGGAAAAGCCGCTCCTTAACCCTGTTGCCAGGGATACTAGAGCTAGTGCCCTATTTCATTCTGTCTTTTCACCCTAACCTTATTGGACAAAAGGTCTACCACACTCTGTCTCCACTTTTCTACCACAATTTACTCCCAACATTGGTTGCAAAGTTTTCCTGATTCATCTTTGATAATTTCTCTTACATCTCTCTCTCTTTTTCATTCCCATTTGGCACCGATTGTTCTATATGAAACTGCAATCTGGAAAGTCAGCATTAAGCTCTTAATCACTAAAACCAATGGTCTTTGATCCTTGAGGTTTGTAAAGTCTTAGTTCACGTATCTGAAAATTTACATTCTGTAGTCTATTTAAGGAGTGGAGACCTAAATATATATAAAAATGTAAACATTATAAAAAATACAAATTCAAAAGATTTTTCATCCTTTCAGAAGCATTTGCCAATGTAGAAGGGCTCTTTTCCCTTTATGCTTTCTAACTAGGGGCATCACTCCTGGTTCCATCTTCTAATCTCTGTTCCCTTTCTCCATTTTGTCCTAAAGATAACAACAACACTACTACTAATAATAACCATCACTAACTGAGCCCACTAAGCTAGGTACTTCATATATAATATCAAGAACAATGATATTATTTTTGAAATTTTTTTAAAGATTTTTTTAAAAATAAATTTATTTATTTATTTTTATTTTTGGCTGCATTGGGTCTTTGTTGCTGCGCACGGGCTTTTCTCTAGTTGCGGCGAGCGGGGGCTACTCTTCTTTGCGGTGCACGGGCTTCTCATTGGGTGGCTTCCATTGTTGCAGAGCACGGGTTCTAGATGCGCGGGCTTCAGTAGTTGTGACACTCGGGCTCAGTAGTTGTGGCGCACAGGCTTAGTTGCTCTGCAGCATATGGGATCTTCCCGGACCAGGGCTTGAACCCGTGTCCCCTGCATTGGCAGGTGGATTCTTGATCACTGTGCCATCAGAGAAGCCCTAAAGATTTTTTTTGACATGGACCATTTTTAGTCTTTATTGAATCTGTTAAAATATTGCTCCTTGGGCTTCCCTGGTGGCGCAGTGGTTGGGAGTCCGCCTGCCGATGCAGGGGACACGGGTTCGTGCCCCGGTCCGGGAGGATCCCACATGCCGCGGAGCGGCTGGGCCCGTGAGCCATGGCCACTGGGCCTGTGCGTCCGGAGCCTGTGCTCCGCAATGGGAGAGGCCACAACAGTGAGAGGCCCGCGTATAGAAAAAAAAAAAAATATTGCTTCTTGGCTTCCCTGGTGGCGCAGTGGTTGAGAGTCCGCCTGCCGATGCAGGGGACACAGGTTCGTGCCCTGGTCCGGGAAGATCCCACATGCCGCAGAGCGGCTGGGCCCCGTGAGCCATGGCCGCTGAGTCTGTGCGTCCGGAGCCTGTGCTCCGCAACGGGAGAGGCCACAGCAGTGAGAGGCCCGCGTACCGCAAAAAAAAAGAAAAATATTGCTTCTATTTTACATTTTGGTTTTTTGGCCACGAGGCATGTGGGAACTTAGCTCCCCGAGGATCAAACCTGCACCCCCTGCATTAGAAGGTGAAGTCTTAACCACTGGACCGCCAGGAAGTCCCAATTTTTGCTATTTTTACTTGAAGACCTTGAGACCCAAAAAGGTCAAGTAACTCAGTCCCTAAGGTCATACGACTACTAAGGGATTAATCTGAGATTCCAACCCATGTCTTTTTGGTTCCAAAGCCAATATGCCACTATACTATGCCATTTCTTAATAACACTAATGATTTCAATTATTTTTACAATCACTTCCAAACTTTCAAATTCGCAAGTGTAAGAAAAGCCATGTTCTAGTAAGATAAATCTAGTGATAACATGCAGGATGAATTGGAAGGGAATTAACTAGAGGTTGGGAAACCAATTAAAGATGTAATAATTTAGGCATGAGTCCATAACAGCCTGCACTAGGATGCTGGCAATGGAAATGAAACAGAGACAGATACGAAAGGAATTATGAAAGATGAATCAAAAGAACTTGGCGACTGCTTAAACATATGAAGTAAGAGAAAAAGAATCAAAGCTCATTTCAATTATAAGTCGATGTGACCAAGAAACAACACAAACTAAAACAGGAAAGACAAGAGTAAGATTAGAGCTTGTGGGAGAGGCAATGATAAATTTCCTGTTGTAATTATTAAAAGTAAAATGACAATGTGACCTAGATATAGGAAGGTGACCACTTTAGAATATACAGATCTTTTAAATAAGAGTAAAAATGTCTTTCTGCTTTTCCTAATGTGGCACTAAAACTAATGAAAAGGATTTCAATTAACATATTCACATAAGAACACGGATCTCTGATTGGAGTAAATATCCTTGTATTCCTTGCTTGTAATCCCTTTCTTTTCCCAACTTGCAAAAAGCGCAATGCCTGCAAATTCCAACACCATTCATTCAAAGGAGATGGTTAATAGGTGTCAACTGTTTAGCTGGAAAGCGTATAACAGGTCCTTCATAAGAACCACAGACAATCATTTGAGTGAAAATTTATGCAAAGTAACAGATTAGTAATAGTTTTACACCAGCAGGGCTTCATGTCTCATTATTTTATACAGACTGTTAATAGAGTTTAGTATTAGAATTTGAAAAGGAACAGAAAATGGAAAGCTCTCCCCTCAAAATTTATTGTACTCTTTCAGCTATTATGCGTTTCATTACAGATTTCTACTCCAAGGCATTATTCTTTGTTTTATTTTCAAAATATGGCTCATACTTTAAACATGGCTTTCTGGGAAACCTCTAAATTTGCATGAATTCAAATGAAACTCTGTTCTCTGTCTGCTGTCATCATTCTGTTCAGCAGCTTGTTACATATTTTATAGGGTTAGGACATGATTAACAATGGACTCCTCTACAGCATTCCATAAAACAACAAAATCAACAGTAAGGCTCAGCAAAGTAAACATCCAGAGTGCTTTTAAATATTTGGTTTTACGGTTTTTAAATAAGTTTTAAAAGAAATGCTATAATGTAGATGAGGATGTAGCTACAGTACCATCCTGTGATTGAGGACAGCCTGATGACTGAACAGATTCTGTATGAAGAATGTTCTCTACTTAGCTTTTCAACATTCTCTTATGACATCCACTGGAACATCAAATGTCCCCCTGCATATTGCATATCATCCCAAATGGAGAGAGAAGATGATACAGGAAATTAAAGTGCTACAACTGCAGTAACTGTTACATAAATAAATCAAGTTGCTTTTTGGAAAGAGAAGACATCAGAAAATGGGATAAGTTTCAAATGGTGCAGGAATGTTGAGGATGCATTCCAAATTCAAACCTGCATTCTACAGACTCATGAAACAGAGCTATACATACCAGGTCATGCATCAGCAGGACAAAAAGTGGTTTCCCTTTGTTGAGGGAGATAATAAAAAAATAAATGCTGCGAAGTTTTCAAAGGAGATCAAAAGGTGCAGTCACTAATGACTCCAATGTACTTCAAAATGGAAATTCTTCAAGCAAGTAGGTCTGGGTTTCAAGTAATTAACCTAACATTTACACAGTGGATTGTGACAAAATATAATGAAGTTAGCGTACAAAACACTGTCTGATAAATGTTAACTCAATGTTCATATCCTCTGGTGGACACAGCTGTTTTATTAAAGATGAGCACAGAGTATTAAAAATTGGGGGAAACACTGTATTATGTACCTTCTTAGTCTAATTATTTTTGAGGTTAAAGAGTTTACAGTTCGTTCACATACAGAATGTTGATCATAAAACACTAAAAATCATCCCGCTCTTAGAAAACTATAAGCTTAAAAAATATCTTTCCACAAGTGGTTTTAAAAAGCATCATTTCTGGGCTTCCCTGGTGGCGCAGTGGTTGAGAGTCCACCTGCTGATGCAGGAGACACAGGTTCGTGCCCCGGTCCGAGAAGATCCCACATGCCGCAGAGCGCCTGGGCCCGTGAGCCATGGCCGCTGAGCCAGCGCGTCCGGAGCCTGTGCTCCGCAACGGGAGAGGCCACGACAGTGAGAGGCCCACATACCACACACACACACAAAAAAACCACATCATTTCTATAAAATTAAATCCCAGAAATAATAATGCAAATTCATGATAAGAAAATAAAAACCTCATTCATTTAACAAAAGCTAATAAAACATGAGAAGAATCAACACACAGCATTACCAGCTCAAAGAATATCACTGTCATACAGGATGCCTGAGGGAAACCAACACTTCCTGGAACCAGATACCTCTTTTCTGGAAAGAAGATAAAAACTGAATTTTGTTGGTCTGATAGTACATGAACCAGCATGATGAAAAAAAAAAAAAACAAAATCAAGGTTTACCCAATACTTACAGAGTAATGTCCATGATCTTTTTGTTTTCAAGTTTATTTTAAATAGGCAGTTAAATTCACTCTTTTTGGTGTACTGTTCTAAGAATTCAAAAAACTGCCACCACAGCAATCACAGAACAGCTCCATCACCCCTGAAACATGTCCTTGTGCTGCCTCTTTGCTGTGAAAACTTCCTCCAGCCTCTAACCCTGGCAACCACTGATCTGTCTTCCATTGCCATAGTTCTGCTTTCTACAGAATGACATACGAGCGCAATCGTATAGTATATGCAGGCTTTTGAATCTTGCTTCTTTCACTTAGAAAAGACAGATGACATTTATCCATGCTGTTGTGTCTACCAGTCATCTGTTCCTTCTTCACTGCTGAATAGTAGACCATAACATAGATGTACCATGATTTGTTCAGTCACTCACCAACTGAAGAGGTATCTGGGCTATACCCAGTTTTTGTAAATTATTAATAAAGTTGGCATAAAAATTCTTATTCATATTTTTGTGTGGAATGGCTGGGTCATATGTAAATGTATCTTTATAAGGAACTGCCAAACTCTGTTCCAAAATGGCCATACCATTTTGCATTCCCACCAGTAATGAATGTGAATTCCAGACGCTCCCCATCCTTTCCAGGACTTAGTATTGTCAGTTTTTTTGGTTGGTGTTTTTCAAAAATCATTTTAATAGGTGTGTAGTAGTATCTTATTATGGCTTTTGTTATCTCATTGTGGTTTTAAGTTGCATTTTCTTAATGATTAATGATGTTGAACATCTTTTCATGTGTTTATTTGCCATTTAAATCTTTCGCGCTTTTTAAAAAATTGGGTTTTCTGTTTTCTTATTGTTGAGTTTTGAGGGTTCTTTATATATTCTGGTTACAAGTCCTGTGCCATATATGTGACTTGCAAATTTTTTCTCCCCTCTATAGTCTTTTTTTACATGTCTTCTCAAATACCAGCTGTTTTATTTAGCATTCCCCTGGCTCAGTTTGTCATAGTCTTTTACTAAATTATCTGACATGGTATTATAATAATCACTTTTAAGGAAATAAAGTAATATGATAAAGATAGGGTTATCATGAAAGGCTCTCTGAGAAGGTGACATTTGAGCTGAGATCCAAATAAGAAGCCAAAGAGAAGAATAGACAGCCAGAGAGAAAAACAAGGCAAGCATCCTTTGGTGAGAAAGAGCTTGGCAAGTACAAGGAAAAGAAGGTAGGCCATCATGGCTAGAAATCCACTGAGGGAGGCAGAATGAGGCAGAAGATGAAGATAAAGAAGTAGAGGCAGGGACCAAACCACATAAAGTCTTACAGACCTTGGAGAAGTTTAAAGATGAGATAACATTGAAGAGTTTTAAGCAAACAAGGTAATTTAATCTTCCTTAATTTTAAGATTTGTCTGGCTACCGCATGAAGAATTAATTGTAGGGGTAACAAGGAGAGCAGTTAGAGGTCTCTACAGTCCAGGTAAGAAATGATGTTGGTGTCAACTGGATTGGTGTCAACTGGAGTGGTGGCAGTGCAGAATGACTGCAGTACATACAACATGTATTTTAGAGTTGAAACCATTAGTACTCTCCAATGGGCTGAAAAGTGAAGAAAAGGGGAAAAATCAAAGATGACTCCTAGGCTTGAGAACCAAGAAAAAATGATAAAAGGATAATAGTGCCATTTACTGTGATGGAGAAGAACTGATTGGAAGAGCGAAAAATCAAGAGTTTTATTTGTGACATGTTAAGTTTGAGATGTCTAAGAGATACCCAAGTAGAGACTTCAAGTCAATAGTTGGAGGACAATAGAAAGACCTGGACCAGAGAGATAAATTTGAGAGCTAGAAGCATATACATGTATGAGAAAGAAGAGTATAGATAGAGAAAAGAGGGGAGTTCAGGATAAAGCCCTTAAGCACTTCAATGTTATACTGAAATATCAGTTTACTTGTCTCTCTCCCCTAACTGGCCTGTAAGTTCTTAAAGTCACAGATCACGTCTTTTTCATAACTGTTTTTAACACATCTTGCTGCCTGATACTTAACAAGTGCTCAGTAAGTGCTTGTGGAATTCTCGTGAGGGAAGATGACATCAGTATGTTCAAGGTGTACTGCGGTAGTAAAGATGAGCAACACTAAGGAGACTGTAGTCCCAGAATGGAAGCTTCAAGTGCCAGATTTTGCAGTGTACCTGACGGACAACTAGTATCTCAAGCAAAAAGGGGCTCTTCAAAACGGCAGATTAAATTATTTGTTTTCAAGAAAAAGAAGTTGATTTTTTTAAATTTCTGAGATATACATTTTAAAGTAATAACTAGAATTATGACTTATAACACTATACCAGAACATATATGATTTTTAGAAATTTCATGTAATGTCTGAAACATTTATATTAACATATTTCCATACAAATAACCCAGAGAAAGTTTAGTATTAGTTGTTTTTGTTTGTTTTTTTATACTGCAGGTTCTTATTAGTCATCAATTTTATACACATCAGTGTATACATGTCAATCCCAATCGCCCAATTCAGCACACCACCATCCCCACCCCACTGCGGTTTTCCCCCCTTGGTGTCCATACATTTGTTCTCTACATCTGTGTCTCAACTTCTGCCCTGCAAACCAGTACATCTGTACCATTTTTCTAGGTTCCACATACATGCGTTAACATACAATATTTGTTTTTCTCTTTCTGACTTACTTCACTCTGTATGACAGTCTCTAGATCCATCCACATATCAACAAATGACTCAATTTCGTTCCTTTTTATGGCTGAGTAATATTCCATTGTATATATGTACCACATCTTCTTTATCCATTCGTCTGTCGATGGGCATTTAGGTTGCTTCCATGACCTGGCTATTGTAAATAGTGCTGCAATGAACATTGGGGTGGATGTGTCTTTTTAAATTATGGTTTTCTCTGGGTATATGCCCAGTAGTGGGATTGCTGTATCATATGGTAATTCTATTTTTAGTTTTTTAAGAAAACTCCATACTGTTCTCCATAGTGGCTGTATCAATTTACATTCCCACCAACAGTGTAAGAGGGTTCCCTTCTCTCCACACCCTCTCCAGCATTTGTTGTTTGTAGATCTTCTGATGATGCCCATTCTAACTGCTGTGAGGTGATACCTCATTGTAGTTTTGATTTGCATTTCTCTAATAATCAGTGATGTTGAGCAGCTTTTCATGTACTTCTTGGCCATCTGTATGTCTTCTTTGGAGAAATGTCTATTTAGGTCTTCTGCCCATTTTTGATTGGGTTGTTTGTTTCTTTAATATTGAGCTGCATGACCTGTTTATATATTTTGGAGATTAATCCTTTGTCTGTTGATTCGTTTGCAAATATTTTCTCCCATTCTGAGGGTTGTCTTTTCATCTTGTTTATGTTTTCCTTTGCTGTGCAAAAGCTTTGAAGTTTCATTAGGTCCCATTTGTTTATTTTTGTTTTTATTTACATTACTCTAGGAGGTGGATCAAAAAAGACGTTGTTGTGATTTATGTCAAAGAGTGTTCTTCCTATGTTTTCCTCTAAGAGTTTTATAGTGTCTGGTCTTACATTTAGGTCTCGAATCCATTTTGAGTTTATTTTTGTGTATGGTGTTAGGGAGTGTTCTAATTTCACTCTTTTATGTGTAGCTGTGCAGTTTTCCCAGCACCACTTATTGAAGAGACTGTCTTTTCTCCATTGTATATCTTTGCCTGCTGTGTCATAGATTAGTTGACCATAGGTGCGTGGATTTATCTCTGGGCTTTCTATCCTGTTCCATTGATCTATGTTTCTGTTTTTGTGCCAGTACCATATTGTCTTGATTAATGTAGCTTTGTAATATAGTCTGAAGTCGGGGAGTCTGATTCCTCCAGTTCCGTTTTTTTCCCTCAAGACCGCTTTGGTTATTCAGGGTCTTTTGTGTCTCCATACAAATTTTGAGATGATTTGTTCTAGTTCTGTAAAAAATGCCATTGGTAATTTGATAGGGATTGCACTGAATCTGTAGATTGCTTTGGGTAGTATAGTCATTTTCACAATATTGATTCTTCCAATCCAAGAACATGGTATATCTCTCCATCTGTTGGTATCATCTTTAATTTCTTTCATCAGTGTTTTATAGTTTTCTGCATACAGGTCTTTTGTTTCCCTAGGTAGGTTTATTCCTAGGTATTTTATTCTTTTTTGTTTCAGTGGTTAAGTGGGAGTGTTTTCTTAATTTCTCTTTCAGATTTTTCATCATTAGTGTATAGGAATTCAAGAGATTTCTGTTCATTAGTTTTGTATCCTGCAACTTTACCAAACTCACTGATTAGCTCTAGTAGTTTTCTGGTGGCATTTTTAGGATTCTCTATGTATAGTATCATGTCATCTGCAAACAGTGACAGTTTTACTTCTTCTTCTCCAATTTGTATTCCTCTTATTTATTTTTCTTCTCTGATTGCCATGGCTAGGACTTCCAAAACTATGTTGAATAATAGTGGGGAGAGTGGACATCCTTGTCTCGTTCCTGATCTTAGAGGAAATGCTTTCAGTTTTTCACCATTGAGAATGATGTTTGCTGTGGGTTTGTCATATATGGCCTTTATTATGTTGAGGTAGGTTCCCTCTGTGCCCACTTTCTGGAGAGTTTTTATCATAAATGGGTGTTCAATTTTGTCAAAAGCTTTTTCTGCATCTATTGAGATGATCATATGGTTTTTCTTCTTCAATTTGTTAATATGATGTATCACGTTGATTGATTTGTGTATATTGAAGAATCCTTGCATCGCTGGGATAAATCCCACTTGATCATGGTGTATGATCCTTTTAATGTGTTGTTGGATTCTCTTTGCTAGTACTTTGTTGAGGATTTTTGCATCTATATTCATCAGTGATATTGGTCTGTAATTTTCTTTTTTTGTAGTATCTTTGTCTGGTTTTGAGATCAGGGTGATGGCGGCCTTGTAGAATGAGTTTGGGGGTGTTCCTGCCTATGCAATTTTTTAGAAGAGTTTGAGAAGGATGGGTGTTAACTCTTCTCTAAATGTTTGATATAATTCACCTGTGAAGCCATCTGGTCCTGGACTTTTGTTTGTTGGAAGATTTTTAATCACAGTTTTAATTTCATTACTTGTGATTGGTCTGTTCATATTTTCTATTTCTTCCTGGTTCAGTCTTGGAAGGTTATACCTTTCTAAGAATTTGTCCATTTCCTCCAGGTTGTCCATTTTATTGGCATAGAGTTGCTTGTAGTAGTCTCTCAGGATGCTTTGTATTTCTGCGGTGTCTGTTGTAACTTCTCCTTTTTCATTTCTAATTTTATTGATTTGAGTTCTCTCCCGCTTTCTCTTGAGGAGTCTGGCTAATGGTTTATCAATTTTATCTTCTCAAAGAACCAGCTTTTAGTTTTATTGATCTTTGCTATTGTTTTCCTTGTTTCTATTTCATTTATTTCTGCTCTGATCTTTATGATTTCTTTCCTTCTGCTAACTTTGGGTTTTGTTTGTTCTTCTTTCTCTAGTTCCTTTAGGTGTAAGGTTAGATTGTTTACTTGAGATTTTTCTTGTTTCTTGAGGTAGGCTTGTACAGCTATAAACTTCCCTCTTAGAACTGCTTTTGCTGCATCCCATAGGTTTTGGATCATCGTGTTTTCATTGTCATTTGTCTCTAGGTATTTTTTGATTTCCTCTTTGATTTCTTCAGTGATCTCTTGGTTATTCAGGAACGTATTGTTTAGCCTCCATGTGTTTGTGTTTTTTACATTTTTTTCCCTGTAATTCATTTCTAATCTCATAGCATTGTGGTCATAAAAGATGCTTGATATGATTTCAATTCTCTTAAATTTACTGAGGCTTGATTTGTGACCCAAGATGTGATATATCCTGGAGAATGTCCCGTGTGCACTTGAGAAGAAAGTGTAATCTGCTGTTCTGGGATGGAATGTCCTATAAATATCAATTAAATCTATCTGGTCTATTGTGTCATTTAAAGCCTGTGTTTACTTATTTATTTTCATTTTGGATGATCTGTCCATTGGTGGAAGTGAGGTGTTAAAGTCCCCCACTATTATTGTGTTACTGTCGATTTCCTCTTTTATAGTTGCTAGCAGTTGCCTTATGTATTGAGGTACTCCTATGTTGGGTGCATATATATTTATAATTGTTATATATTCTTCTTGGATTGATACTTTGATCATTATGTAGTGTCCTTCCTTGTCTCTTGTAACATTCTTTATTTCAAAGTCTATTTTATCTGATATGAGTATAGCTACTCCAGCTTTCTTTTGATTTCCATTGGCATGGAATATCTTTTTCCATCCCCTTTCAGTCTGCATGTGTCCCTTGGTCAGAAATGGGTCTCTTGTAGACAGCATATATATGGATCTTGTTTTTGTATCCATTCAGCAAGCCTGTGTCTTTTGGTTGGAGCACTAATCCATTCATGTTTAAGGTAATTATCGATATGTATGTTCCTATGACCATTTACTTAATTGTTTTGGATTTGTTTTTGTAGACCCTTTTCTTCTCTTGTGTTTCCCACTTAGAGAAGTTCCTTTAGCATTTGTTGTAGAGCTGGTTTGGTGGTGCTGAATTCTCTTAGCCTTTGCTTGTCGGTAAAGCTTTTGATTTGCTTTTGATTTCTCCATCGAATCTGAATGAGATCCTTGCTGGGTAGAGTAATCTTGTTTGTAAGTTCTTCTCTTTCATCACTTTAAGTATATCATGCGACTCCCTTCTGGCTTGTAGTGTTTCTGCTGAGAAATCAGCTGTTAACCTTATGGGAGTTCCCTTGTATGTTATTTGTCGTTTTTCCATTGCTGCTTTCAGTAATTTTTCTTTGTCTTTAAATTTTGTCAATTTGATTACTATATGTCTTGGCATGTTTCTCCTTGGGTTTATCCTGTATGGGACTCACTGCGCTTCCTGGAGTTGGGTGATTATTTCCTTTCCCATGTTAGGGCCGTTTTTGACTATAATCTCTTCAAATATTTTCTCTGGTCCTTTCTCTCCCTCTTCTCCTTCTGGGATCCCTGTAATGCAAATGTTGTTTCATTTAATGTTGTCCCAAAGGTCTCTTAGGCTGTCTTCATTTCTTTTCATTCTTTTTTCTTTATTCTGTTCCGCAGCAGTGAATTCCACCATTCCACCATAAGTGACCTGTCTTCCAGGTCACTTATCCGTTCTTCTGCCTCAGTTATTCCTTCTAGTGTAGTTTTCATTTCAGTTACTGTATTGTTCATCTCTGTTTGTTCTTTAATTGTTCTAGGTCTTTGTTCAACATTTCTTGCATCTTCTCGATCTTTGCCTGCATTGTTTTTCCGAGGTCCTGGATCATCTTCACTATCATTATTCTGAATTCTTTTTCTGGAAGGTTGCCTATCTCCACTTCATTTAGTTGTTTTTCTGGGGTTTTATCTTGTTTCTTCATCTGGTACATAGCCGTCTGCCTTTTCATCTTGTCTATCTTTCTGTGAATGTGGTTTTTGTTCCACAGGCTGCAGGACTGTAGTTCTTGCTTCTGCTCTCTGCCCTCTGGTGGATGAGGCTATCTAAGAGGCTTGATGGGAGGGACTGGTGGTGGGTAGAGCTGACTGTTGCTCTGGTGGGCAGAGCTCAGTAAACTTTAATCCACTTGACTGTTGATGGGTGGGGCTGTGTTCCCTCCCTGTTGGTTGTTTGGCCTGAGGCAACCCAACACTGGAGCCTACCTGGGCTCGTTGGTGGAGCTAATGAGAAGATTCTGGGAGGGCTCAAGCCAAGGAGTACTTCCCAGAACTTCTGCTGCCAGTGTCCTTGTTCCCCCCCCCCCCCCCCCGCCCGTGAGCCACAACCCCCCACCCCCATGCCTCTGCAGAAGACTCTCCAACACTAGCAGGTAGGTCTGGTTCAGCCTCCCCTCTGGCTTCACTGCTCCTTCCCCTGGGTCCCGATGCGCACACTACTTTGTGTGTGCCCTCCAAGAGTGGAGTCTCTGTTTCCACCAGTCCTGTCGAAGTCCTGCAATCAATTTCCACTAGGCTTCAAAGTCTGATTCTCTAGGAATTCCTCCTCCTGTTGCCGGACCCCCAGGTTGGGAAGCCTGACGTGGGGTTCAGAACCGTCACTCCAGTGGGTGGACTTCTGTGGTATAAGTGTTCTCCAGTCTGTGAGTCACCCACCCAGCAGTTATGGGATTTGATTTTACTGTGATTGCGCCCCTCCCACCATCTCATTGTGGCTTCTCCTTTGTCTTTGGATGTGAGGTATCTTTTTTGGTGAGTTCCAGTGTCTTCCTATCAATGACTGTCCAGCAGCTAGTTGTGATTCTGGTGTTCTCGCAAGAGGGAGTGAGAGCACGTCCTTCTACTCCGCCATCTTAGTTCTTCTCGACAGATCCCTTTCATAACCCCCACTCCAAGGAGAAGTGTGGGAAGCAGGCATCTCAGGATGAGCAGGGGTCCCTGGTCCGGCTCTGGGTCTCCCGACAGGCATAAGCAGGAAGTGGCCCTCTGCTCCAGCAGCACCCGTCTGGAACAGCTCCAGTCAGTCCTACAGCCAAGGGCCTTCAGGTTCCACTCAGAAGTCGATTTTTAACTGGAATTTTTGTGAGGATTCTCTTTTCTACTACTTTTTAGTTTCCTATCTGCAAAATAATAATGAGTTCTTTCTCTTTGAGTTACCAAAGTTAATAGGTCAGATGACTGGGCTGACACTGATACTGAATGTCTTTCGAGTTGATGGTCTGAATATAAATAATCTCCCTGGCTTTCCCTAGAATGCAAAGAGACTCTAATAGTCCCTGCCACTGCACCCTAGATTCCTTCTATATTTGATTTGTCCCCTCAAAAGACTTGGGAAATAGCCTAAGTAAAAGCTCAAGATAATTCTATCATAATATAAGATTTTCCTCCTCAATGGTTTACCTTTATTGGAGGGAAAAGCGACATCACAACTCAGCAAAAACTGGGATTGAGATATCCCTAACAGGATAAACTCCTAATCAAAGAAGGCTGAAATCACTCTAGCTGTTTTCAAAATACATTTTGAGTTCTTATTGTAGCCACATATTTCTATGCAAACACACACACACGCACACGCACACACACACACACACACACACACACACCAAGCTCACTTTGTGGTCCAAAGCAAGGTCATTTTGATTATTTGGAAAGTGGAAACTGGCAATTTACTACTTATATGAATAATGGTAAACTGAAGAATGTAATGATTCTCTTCTACCCCCTTCCTTATTAACAAATGAGAACACATAAAAAATTTATGTGATATAAAAAGGCCATCTTACAAGCATCTTTACCAGTTGGATAATTTAATTATTTAACATTAAACTTTCTATTAAAGGTACTATTTCAAAGGTGCCAGGCAAAGTGGAGTTCATGTTATGTAAAAATTTGACCATCCTTCTGTAGCAAAGACATTTACTTATGACTGAATATCCATGGACTTCCCCCCTGTTCTCCAGCTACCCTGCAGTTAAGTGGAGCCATATTACTAGTTCTGGTCAATGAGCTGTGAGTGAAAGAACATGTCACTTTTATGCTGAAGAAAGGCTAGTGTGTGTGGTTCTCCAACTCTCCCTTCCCCTTCTGCAATGATCAAGGAGACCACGTGTTCCAGCTGGTACAGCTCTGAGACAGTGGAACTTCCATCAGTCTCAGTACTGGAGAGACTATGTGAAACTGAATATCTGACCTATGGTAGATGTGTAACATCAACAAAAACCAGGTATTTGTTATACAAGGTTACTGAGACTTTGATTTTGTTGTTGTTGTCACAACACAGCTTAGCCTATCCTTATTAATACACTTTCATGGTTGAAAATTGCACTTATAATTATGGATAATCTGAAGGAGGTAAGTTCAGAGACTAATTTTGGTCAAAGAACCCATTGCGCACTGTACAAATGTACATTTAATTTGAAAGTATAGTTATTTGCAAAGACTAATTCTTTAAAAGTAGAGGTTAGCATGTAGTCTTTGATTTTAAAAGAGCCATTTTATTTCCTATTGTTTCCTCCTGAGTTGGTTTGTGTATTGTGGCTTGCAGCATTCCATGGACAGAGTTATAGCTTTGTGCGGTCTCATTTGTTTCATCATTTTTAGGGGATCATTTCAAGCTAGCTTATGATATAGGTATCAACTAAAAGTCCAACCAAAACAGCCTATTTAATAGAGTCAATGCTAACATAATTACTTCAGAGAGATAATCTGTTTGCTTACACTTTAACACATAGTTAAGAGACTTCTCATTAAAACCCTCAACTTCCAAGGGTCTATATCTAAATTTTATACAGTAAGAAAATGGAAATGATCTTATTTCTACATGAGTTTCCCCGTGTATTTAAGTTTTGTGTTTTCTTCCTTTCCAACTTAGTAATATCACAGCAATCATCAAACAGCTGGATCCAAGAAATGATAAAACCAGTCGCCCCTTATGTCATTTCTACCCAGGAAGCTGACAATACATTGCTATTTGTTTTTTGGTTGGTAACAACATTAGTCTGAACATCATTATGCACACTACAGTTGCATATTTATTTCTCCTTCCAAGAGAAAAGAAAAAGGAATTTACTAGTGTAATATAAAAACAATGGGGCACTTTAAACTAATAGCTAGTGAATTTATAATAAACAAGAAGAACTGTTTCTTCATATACCATATAGAGACTCAGCCAATCCTTGGAATTTGTTACTAATTATTTCATAGTCGAGGCTATTTTGTTGAAAGCTGGATAACTTAATAATTAATGAAACCTTTCATTTTTGTCACCTAACTATAAAGGTAATTAAATGTTGTGCTTTAGGAAATCACTTCCCTAACCCTGACTAGGTCTTTCACTCTCACTGTGTTCACCTTCTGGAGTGAAGGAAATAACACAGTAAGTTTTATAGCCACATATCTCACTGTTTCCATTAGGAATACTTCAAGCAAGCTGAAACCACGCTCAAGTCCTAAAAATCTCTTCCAGGTTGGTAAAAACTCTGAGCTTCATAATTCCATTCCCCTTTTAAAGGAAAGTGGTTTTGTTTGTTTTTGACCGCTTTACTGAGGTTTTACAGAAACAAACTGCATATTTTCACAGTGTGAAATTCGATAATTTGATATATGAAACCATCACTATAATCAAGATAATGAACATACTCACTGTCCCCCAAAGTTTCCTTGGGTCCCTTTGTAACTGTTTCCTTCCATTTCTCCCCCCACACCTCTGTTCCCAAACTGTAGTACTTTTTGACAGTATAGATTATCTTGAATTTTCTAAAATTTTATATAAATGGAATTATACAGTACGTACCCTTTTATTTGGCTTATTTCACTTGTTAATGCCCCAAAGTTAAAAAGAACGACCACAAAGAGCCAAGTATGCTTTCCCAAATAATACAGCCACTTAAGCTACAGCCAATCAAATAATTTCCTTGCCTTGCTTCCCTGTATCCTCTAGAAAAACCTTGTCCCTAGCTCCTGTTGGTTGAGCACTCCTAACCACTTCTAGTTTGGCACTACTCAACTGGAACCTATGTTTGCTCAAAAAACTCAAAAAATTTAACGTTCCTCAGTCTATCTTTTAACACGCTCAACATAATTATTTTTAGGTCCATCCAATGTTGTTGCATGTACCAATAGTTCATTCTTCTTTATCACTGAGTAGTACTCTATTGCATGGATGCATCACAATTTATTTCTCCATTTATCTGTTGATGAACATTAGGGTAGTTTGCAGTTTTTGATATTACAAATGAAGCTGCTATGAGGTCTTTGTATGGATATATGCTTTCATTTTTCTTGGGTAAATACCTATTTGTGGAATGTCTGAATCATATGGTTGGTGTGTGTTTAACATTTTTAAAAGTTGCCAATTTAGGAATTGACAAACTGTTTTCCATTATGGTTATACCAACTTACACTCTCACCAGCAGGGTAGGAGAGTATGAGAGTTACAGTTCCTTCACATCTTCAACAGCACTTGATATGATGAGTCTTTTAAATCTCATTTTGGTTTTAATTTGCACTTCCCTAATGACAAATGATAGTGAGCATTTTTCCATGGGCTTATTTGCCATTCATGTATCCTGTTTGGTGAACTATCTATTGAAATCTTTTGCCCTTTTACTCTTGGGTTTTTTTTGCTTGTTTCAGTTGTTTAGTTACAAGTATTCTTTACATACTCTGAATGCAAATTCTTTATCAGATATATGATTTGCAAATATTTTCCCCCAGTTTGTGGCTCATCTTTTCATTGTCTCAATAGTGTCTTTAGAGGAGCCAAAGTTTTACATTTGGTAAAGTCTAATTCATCAAAAAAAATTTTGTTAATGAATCATGCTTTTGGTGCTGTATCTAAAACACCTTTGCCTGAGCCAAGATCACAAAGGTTATGATTTCTTCTAGAAGTTTTCTAATTTCAGTTTTTACATTTAGATCAATGATCCTTTGAATTAATTTTTATCTATCATACAAGCTATGAGCTGAAGTCTTTGGTTTTTTTTTTTTTTTGGCATATGGATATCTATTTGTTCCAACATCATTTGTTGAAAACTTTCCCTTCTCCACTGAATTGCCTTGCACCCCTGTTGAAAATTAAGTTGTCCATAATTACGTGGGTCTACTTACAGACTTTCTCTTCTGACAGATTTAATCTGTCAGTTTTTACACCAATATCATACTCTCTTGATTTACAATGTCTTTTTTTCTTGGTATTTATTTATTTATTTGGCTGTGCCGGGTCTAAGTTGCAGCACGTGGGATCTAGTTCCCTGACCAGGGATTGAACCCAGGCCCCCTGCATCGGGAGTATGGAATCTTAACCACTGGACCACCAGAGAAGTCCCTACAATAAGTCTTAAAATTGGGTAGTGTTAGGTCTCTAATTTGTTCTTCTTTTTCAAAGCTGTTCTGATTAGTCTAGCTTCTTTACATTTCCATATGAATTTTAGAATTTCTTCAAAAGTCCTGCTGGGATTTTCATTGGGATTTTGTTGAATCTACTGGTCAATATGAAAACTGACATCCTAACAATACTGAATCTTCTGACCTGTATATCTCTCCATTTATTTAGGTCTTTAATTTCTCTCAGCATTGTTTTGTAGTTTTCAGTGTCTTCTACATCTTTTATCATTTTTCCCCTAAGTATTTCAAATTTTTGATGCTATTGTAAATGGTATTGTTTTAAATTTGTCATTGCCAATTGTTTGTAGGTATTATATAGAAATACAATTGATTTTCGTACAATGATCTTGTATCATGCACCCTTGCTAAACTCATTTATTAGTTTTACTGACTTTTTTTGTAGATTTCATTGGATTTACTACATAGATGATGATGTTGTCTGAGAATAAAAAGTTTTACTTCTTCCTTTCCAATCTGAATGTCTTTTTTTTTAAAATAAATTTATTTATTTATTATTTTTGGCTGTGTTGGGTCTTCGTTGCTGTGCGAGGTCTTTCTCTAGTTGCGGCGAGCGGGGGCTACTCTTCATTATGGTGCGCGGGCTTCTCATTGTGGTGGCTTCTCTTTTTGCGGAGCATGGGCTCTAGACATGGGCTTCAGTAGTTGTGGCTCACGGGCTCTAGAGCACAGGCTCAGTAGTTGAGGCACACGGGCTTAGTGGGATCTTCCCGGACCAGGGCTCGAACCCGTGTCCCTGGCATTGTCAGGCGGATTCTTAACCACTGTGCTACTAGGGAAGTCCCTGAATGACTTTTGTTTCTCTTCTTGCCTTACTGCACTAGGTAGAACTTCCAGTACAATGCTAAATGGGAGTCATAAGGATAGACATTGCTGACTTATATCTGATGTTGGGAGAAAGCATGCAGTCTTTCACCATTAAGTATTGTGTGAGCTGTATACTTTCCATAGAAGCCCTTTAACAGTTTGAGAAAGTTCTCTTCTATTCCTAGTTTGCTAGGAGTATTAGGAATGGATGTTGGACTTTGTAAAACTTTTTCTGCCTCTATTGAAATGATCAGATGATTTTTCAATTTTAGTTTGTTAATATGGTGAATTATATTTAATTGATTTTTGAATGTTACACTAGGCTTGCATTCCTGTGACGAACCTTACCTGATTATGATGTATTGTTCTTTTAACGGATTGTTGGATTCAATTTGCTAAAATCTTAAGAACTTTTTATTTGTGTTCCATGAGGGAAAACTAGATATTGGTTTGTAGTTTTCTTTTTATGTTTATGCAGTATCTTTGTCCATTTTGGTATGAGGCCTCACAGAATGAATTGGGAAATATTCCTTTTTGTTCCAATTTTTCTAGAGAAGTTTATGTAGAATCTGTATCATTTCCTCCTTAAATGTGCATTAGAATTCACCAGTAAAGCCATTTAGGCCTGGAGTTTCTTTGTGAGAAGGTTTTTAGCTGCAAATTTTAATTTTTTAAATAGATATATGGCTATTCTGGTTATTTATTTTGTCCTGACTTAGGCAGTTTTTGTCTTTCAATTTGTCCATTTCAACTAAATTGTCTGATTTATTAGCACAAAACTTTTAATAACATTCTCTTATTATTCTTTTAACATCTGTAGAATCTATGGTAATGTCAACCTCTTCCAAGTTGATTATAACTCTGAGCTCCACACTTCCTTTTCCTTCTTGAATAAGGCAAAGTTGTTTTTTGGTTTGTTTTTGTTGGTTGTTTTGTGGTCCTGAACTATAATTTCAAAATATTTTTCTATGGCTATAATTCAGTTATGGAAGTGGATAAAGTATTTTAATTGGGGTATATGCTTCCTTCATAAAGGGTTCAATATTTTTTTAAAATCACAAAAATCACAGCCAAAGAGCCAAAGGCAAAGGTGTGTGGTAGGGTAGTGCTAAGACCCAAAAGAAAGGTCATACTGAATGAACATAGTTAGGAAGAAATTCCTGTCATTAATTTAAATATCTGGCATTTTCCAATCATATTTTAAAGAAACAAGAAAGTCCCTGAAATCCAGAACACTCCTAACACCCTTGATGAGCTGTATTATTGATAAATAAAAACACCAAAATTCAAGAACAACAGTAACAAATCTATGCATAACCAAACATACTTACAGAATCCAGTATAATTCAGTCAATAAATCAGGGAACACTTACATTAGGATGTGCTAATGAGAGAGTTGATTAAACCTAAATGCAAATAACAGCTTTTCCTATTTGTGGTCTTGAATTAAGAAAAAAAAGATTAAAAAAAAGTTACGAAGAAAAGAAAAAGTTACGAAGTTTCCCAAAACCACACATAGACAGAAAGCTATGGAAAACAAGGGTCTCATTTTATTTTTGTCCCTTTTAGCTTTGTTTTCCAGAAATCATCAGGCCCTTCTTACACTTCAAAGTTTCTCCCCCTAGACCTAGTGAAGAAAATGCTTGTCGCTTTCACAAGACCAAGCATAAAACTATCTGTTTTTGAATTTATGTAGCTCCAACTACTAGCATCTCTGTATACAAATTCTCCAGTTATAAACCCAAGGTAGAAATCACAGAAATTATCTCCACCCTATCAACAGAATATCAGGCCATAACACCAACTTACATATTAATCAAGAATGTTAGGGACAGTTCAATCTATGTAACAGAAAGTTAGAGTTACAAGAATTTGACAGGCAATCTCTTCCATCCACACCCACAGCCTTAGCTTGTTCAGGGTCAACCGAAAACCTAATCTACCCTATGAAATACCACTGTACGTCCTCAACTGCCTGTTGCACAAAGCCACTTTGATAGCTTGTACTTCAGCTTCAGCATGTCCAACAGATTCATCAACTCGTCAGAAAAGCGTTCTTCTCCCTCCTCTTGACTTCTCTGTTCTGGCTCCACAATTTTCCTAAATTTCCCAAGCTTAACAACTTGATCATCTTTGACTGCTATATATTCACTCTCCATGCTCTTCCATTTAGAGAGTTTCACAGGGGTGGGAAAGGACAAGTGCATTGCAGGGATAATCAGGGAAGGCTTCCTAAAAAATATTTATATTAGGCCTTGACAGATGCCCAGGACTTTTCAGACAGAAAGACCTAGTATAAACATTTTTTTAGGAGGGCTTCTCTGATTATTCCTACATATATTGGGTTCCTACAGCATTCTGTACTTCTGTTATCTCACTTAACACATACTGCTTTTATTAGAGTTATTTTGTACCTACCAAATTGTAAGCCTCTTCAAGCCTGGAATCATGTTTTATTCTTCTCTGTAACTCTCAGGTTCCCTAGGATAGTATTTTAAAATTCGACTTAAAGAGATTGAATCCTGTACTATACACAGTATATCATTTTAGGCCCAGAGAAGATACCCAAACATTTGGAGAATGGCCAGTGAATGAACAGCACAAACTTTATGTAAAACTTTAATAAAAGAACATTTATAGGGAAAATTTATAGGTAGTTTCTGTATTCCTCTTCAAAGGTTATTTGACTATCTCTCAGTAAGCAAAACTTCTCCTAGCTTTACTTCCCTAATAGCCATCCAAAATATTTAACTATGTCTTACTATGCAGGATAAATCCCAAGGATGAATTTGGGACTCAGAAGATTATCAAAGTGAAAAAAAAAATCAACTCATCCTTGAGTAAGGAAATAAAATATCAATCTTTTCAGGCCTACTAGTCTTGTTTGTATGTTTTTAGAAATTCAAAGCTGGAACCAAAAAAAAAAAAAAAGCTTATTCAAAAATGCTGGATTAGTGGCCAGGAAACATGAGGCAAAGCAATGGAGGGCCCAGCTCATCACATTCCACTGATTTTCAGCACTGCCTCTTGATCTCTCATCTCCAAATACAGACTTTGAGACCTGCTTGATCATGTATCCTAAGGAATATGGAAAAGGGGCATTAGGAGGTATCAAAAAGCCCACTCTTTAAATATCCTGTCTGATTTGTGACATTACAACCTCCTCATCTCTTAAGAAAGACTTTGTTAGAAGACCATCACCCAGGAAACATGATCATTTCATCTGAGTGATTTTAATTCAGAGCTTACAAATGAACGCTCAATTTTCACCTTCAACTCTATCACCTGTACCCCATAGCCACATCTTTGCCCTTTCAATAACCTCTCACACCCACCTACATTCATTACATGTGACATACTCTTTCAGTCTTCAGACACTTGGAAGTCATACAAAATAATTTAATATTTAACTCAAAACTGTCCGTGTACACCAAATTTTAGAATTACTTCAAAATTTTATTATTGGCAGGAAACACTGCAAAATATTACCTCAGAAATCAAAAGACATTAATGTAATATCTTGTAAGCCGAATTGTTTCACCCAATACCAGTGATTTTCAGAGAGAAACAATAGAGAGGGAAAATTTATCTACTGAGTGGTAAATTTCAATTCCTTATTAAAGACATAAATATGTTTTGTTGCCAGTAATCTTTAAGGCCTCTGTGGACTGTGTGCTTTGCAGTTGTTAAATGGGCTTTGTTTTCCTTTCTATAAGAACAGAAGAAATAACCAGGGGAGGAAAGAAAACAACAAAGTGAAGAACCTGACCATGAAATGCAGTCCAATTTTCACATTTATCATCCTGCTGAGCACAGGCCTAAGCTGAGAGGCAAGGCCAAGCTTAGATGGGAGGGCAGCCATGGTCCTGGCCACAGAATCTTCATGTAGCCAAAGGATGTCTTGGTCTTGAAAATGAAAGCATAGGTTGAAGACAGGGTGGATTATAGTTCAGGGAGTTCAAGGCAGGCAATGCCTTGTCTGTGGATATAAATGTTGGCTAGGGAGTGCTCATTTTATTGTGAACTCAGGAAAAAGGCCTTTTTTGAAAAACATTTATTACTCAGATTCTATCCCATTTTTCCTTAATAACCTAGCGGTCAGCTTTTGAAAAATGCTTTACCATTTTAATGTGAACATTTTTGAAGTTTCAAAACAAAACACAACCAACAAGAGAAGAGTAGGTGGAATTTGTGTCCATGGAGAGCCAAGTCATGATACCATTAGCCATTTAAAAGTATGATGAGGACGAGGGGAAGATGGTGGAAGAGTAAGATGCAGAGATCACCTTCCTCCCCACACATACACCAGAAATACATCTACACGTGGAACAACTCCTACAGAACACCTACTGAACGCTGGCAGAAGACCTCAGACCTCCCAAAAGGCAAGAAACTCCCCCACGTACCTGGGTAGGGCAAAAGAAAAAAGAATAAACAAAGACAAAAGGATAGGGATGGGACCTGTACCAGTGGGAGGGAGCTGTGAAGGAGGAAAGGTTTCCACACACTAGGAAGCCCCTTCACGGGCGGAGACTGCGGGTGGCGGAGGGGGGGAGCTTCGGAGCCACAGAGGAGAGCACAGCAACAGGGGTGTGGAAGGCAAAGCGGAGAGATTCCTGCACAGAGGATCGGTGCTGACCGGCACTCACCAGCCCGAGAGGCTTGTCTGCTCACCCGCTGGGGTGGGCGGGGCTGGGAGCTGAGGCTCAGGCTTTGGTCGGAGTGCAGGGAGAGGACTGGGGTTGGCGGCGTGAACATAGCCTGCGGGGGGTTAGTGCACCACGGCTAGCCGAGAGGGCGTCCGGGGAAAAGTCTGGAGCTGCCAAAGAGGCAAGAGACTTTTTCTTCCCTCTTTGTTTCCTGGTGCGCGAGGAGAGGGGATTAAGAGCGCTGCTTAAAGGAGCTCCAGAGACGGGCGTGAGCCACGGCTAAAAGCGTGGACCACAGAGATGGGCATGAGATGCTAAGGCTGCTGCTGCTGCCACCAAGAAGCCTGTGTGCGAGCACAGGTCACTATCCACACAGCCCTACCGGGGAGCCTGTGCAGCCCGCCACTGCCAGGGTCCCGGGATCCAGGGACAACTTCCCCAGGAGAACACACGGCGCGCCTCGGGCTGGTGCAACGTCACGCTGGCCTCTGCTGCCACAGGCTCGTCCTGCACTCCGTGCCCCTCCGTCCCCCCAGCCTGAGTGAGCCAGAGTCCCCGAAGCAGCTGCTCCTTTAACCCCGTCCTGTCTGAGCGAAGAACAGACGCCCTCCGGCGACCTACACGCAGAGGCGGGGCCAAATCCAAAACTGAGCCCCTGGGAGTTGTGAGAACAAAGAAGAGAAAGGGAAATCTCTCCCAGCAGCCTCAGAAGCAGTGGATTAAAGCTCCACAATCAACTTGATGTACCCTGCATCTGTGGAATATATGAATAGACAACGAATCATCCCAAATTGAGGAGGTGGACTTTGAGAGCAATATTTATGATTTTTTCCCCTTTTCCTCTTTTTGTGAGTATGTATGTGTATGCTTCCGTGTGAGATTTTATCTGTATAGCTCTGCTTCCACCATTTATCCTAGGGTTCTATCCCTCCATTTTTTTCTTAAATTATTTTTCTTAATAATTATTTTTTATTTTAATAACTTTATTATATTTTCTTACTTTATTTTCTTTTACTTTATCTTCGTTCTTTTTTTCCTTACTTCCCTCCTTCCTTCCTTCCTCCCTCTCTCCTTTCTTTCTTTCTTTCTTTCTTGCTTTCTTTCTACTTCTACTAATTCTTTCTTTCTAGTTTTTCTCCCTTTTATTCTGAGTCGTGTGCATGAAAGGCTCTTGGTGCTGCAGCCAGGAGTCAGTGCTGTGCCTCTGAGGTGGGAGAGCCAACTTCAAGACACTGGTCCACAAGAGACCTCCCAGCTCCACATAATATCAAACAGCAAAAATCTCCCAGAGATCTCCATCTCAAAACCAGCACCCAGCTTCACTCAACGACCAGCAAGCTACAGTGCTGGAGACCCTATGCCAAACAACTAACAAGACAGGAACACACCCCACCCATTACCAGAGAGGCTGCCTAAAATCATAATAAGGCCACAGACACCCCAAAACACACCACCAGACGTGGGCCTGCTCACCAGAAAGACAACATCCAGCCTCACCCACCAGAACACAGAAACTAGTCCCCTCCACCAGGAAGCCTACACAACCCACTGAACCAACTTTAGCCACTGGGGACAGACACCAAAAACAGGAACTATGAACCTGCAGCATGCAAAAAGGAGACCCCAAACACAGTAGGATAAGCAAAATGAGAAGACAGAAAAACACACAGCAGATGAAAGAGCATGATAAAAACCCACCAGACCTAACAAATGAGGAGGAAATAGGCAGTCTACCTAAAAAAGAATTCAGAATAATGATAGTAAAGATGATCCAAAATCTTGGAAATAGAACAGAAAAAATGCAAGAAACATTTAACAAGGACCTAGAAGAACTAAAGATGAAACAAACAACGATGAATAGCACAATAAATGAAATTAAAAATACTCTAGATGGGATCAATAGCAGAATAACTGAGGCAGAAGAACGCATAAGTGACCTGGAAGATAAAATAGTGGAAATAACTACTGCAGAGCAGAATAAAGAAAAAAGAATGAAAAGAACTGAGGACAGTCTCAGAGACCTCTGGGACAATATTAAACACACCAACATTCGAATTATAGGGGGTCCAGAAGAAGAAGAGAAAAAGAAGGGGACTGAGAAGATATTTGAAGAGATTATAGTTGAAAACTTCCCTAATATGGGAAAGGAAATAGTTAATCAAGTCCAGGAAGCACAGAGAGTCCCATACAGGATAAATCCAAGGAGAAATACGCCAAGACACATATTAATCAAACTGTCAAAAATTAAATACAAAGAAATAATATATTAAAAGCAGCAAGGGAAAAATAACACACAAGGGAATCCCCATAAGGTTAACAGCTGATCTTTCAGCAGAAACTCTGCAAGCAAGAAGGGACTGGCAGGACATATTTAAAGTGATGAAGGAGAAAAACCTACAACCAAGATTACTCTAACGAGCAAGGATCTCATTCAGATTTGATGGAGAAATTAAAACCTTTACAGACAAGCAAAAGCTGAGAGAGTTCAGCACCACCAAACCAGCTTTACAACAAATGTTAAAGGAACTTCTATAGCCAAGAAACACAAGAGAAGGAAAAAACCAACAATATCGAACACAAAACAATTAAAAAAATGGGAATAGGAACATACATATCGATAATTACCTTAAATGTAAATGGACTAAATGCTCCCACCAAAAGACACAGATTAGCTGAATGGATACAAAAACAAGACCCATATTTATGCTGTCTACAAGAGACCCACTTCAGACCTAGAGACACATACAGACTGAAACTAAGGGGATGGAAAAAGATATTCCATGCAAATGGAAACCAAAAGAAAGCTGGAGTAGCAATTCTCATATCAGACAAAGTAGACTTTAAAATAAAGACTATTAGAAGAGACAAAGAAGGACACTACATAATGATCAACAGATCGATCCAAGAAGAAGATGTAACAATTGTAAATATTTATGTACCCAACATAGGAGCACCTCAATACATATGGCAAATACTAACAGCCATAAAAGGGGAAATTGACAGTAACACATTCATAGTAGGGGACTTTAACACCCCACTTTCACCAATGGACAGATCATCCAAAATGAAAATAAATAAGGAAACACAAGCTTTAAATCATACATTAAATAAGATGGACTTAATTGATATTTATAGGACATTCCATCCAAAAACAACAGAATACACATTTTTTTCAAGTGCTCATGGAACATTCTCCAGGATAGATCATAACTTGGGTCACAAATCAAGCCTTGGTATATTTAAGAAAATTAAAATTGTATCAAGTATCTTTTCCAAGCACAACGCTAGGAAACTAGATATCAATTACAGGAAAAGATCTGTAAAAAATACAAACACATGGAGGCTAAACAATACACTACTTAATAACGAAGTGATCACTGAAGAAATCAAAGAGGAAATCAAAAAATACCTAGAAACAAATGACAATGGAAACACAACGACCCAAAACCTATGGGATGCAGCAAAAGCAGTTCTAAGAGGGAAGTTTATAGCAATACAATCCTACCTTAAGAAACAGGAAACATCTCGAATAAACAACCTAACCTTGCACCCAAAGCAATTAGAGAAAGAAGAACAAAAAAACCCCAAAGTTAGCAGAAGGAAAGAAATCATAAAGATCAGATCAGAAATAAATGAAAAAGAAATGAAGGAAACAATAGCAGGATACAAAATTAATGCACAGAAATCTCTGGCATTCCTATACACTAATGATGAAAAATCTGAAAGTGAAATCAAGAAAACACTCCCATTTACCACTGCAACAAAAAGAATAAAATATCTAGGAATAAACCTACCTAAGGAGACAAAAGACCTGTATGCAGAAAATTATAAGACACTGATGAAAGAAATTAAAGATGATACAAACAGATGGAGAGATATACCATGTTCTTGGATTGGAAGAATCAACATTGTGAAAATGACTCTACTACCCAAAGCAATCTACAGATTCAATGCAATCCCTATCAAACTACCACTGGCATTTTTCACAGAACTAGAACAAAAAATTTCACAATTTGTATGGAAACACAAAAGACCCCGAATAGCCAAAGCAATCTTGAGAATGAAAAACGGAGCTGGAGGAATCAGGCTCCCTGACTTCAGACTATACTACAAAGCTACAGTAATCAAGACTGTATGGTACTGGCACAAAAACAGAAAGATAGATCAATGGAACAGGATAAAAAGCCCAGAGATAAACCCACGCACATATGGTCACCTTATATTTGATAAAGGAGGCAGGAATGTACAGTGGAGAAAGGACAGCCTCTTCTATAAGTGGTGATGGGGAAACTGGACAGGCACATGTAAAAGGATGAGACTAGATCACTCCCTAACACCATACACAAAAATAAGCTCAAAATTGATTAAAGACCTAAATGTAAGGCCAGAAACTATCAAACTCTTAGAGGAAAACATAGGCAGAATACTCTATGACATAAATCACAGCAAGATCCTTTTTGACCCACCTCCTAGAGAAATGGAAATAAAAACAAAAATAAACAAATGGGACCTAATGAAACTTCAAAGCTTTTGCACAGCAAAGGAAACCATAAACAAGACCAAAAGACAACCCTCAGAATGGGAGAAAATATTTGCAAATGAAGCAACCGACAAAGGATTAATCTCCAAAATTTACAAGCAGCTCATGCAGCTCAATAACAAGAAAACAAACAACCCAATCCAAAAATGGGCAGAAGACCTAAATAGACATTTCTCCAAAGAAGATATACAGACTGCCAACAAACACATGAAAGAATGCTCAACATCATTAATCATTAGAGAAATGCAAATCAAAACTACAATGAGATATCATCTCACACCAGTCAGAATGGCCATCATCAAAAACTCTAGAAACAATAAATGCTGGAGAGGGTGTGGAGAAAAGGGAACCCTCTTGCACTGTTGGTGGGAATGTGAATTGCTACAGCCACTATGGAGAACCATATGGAGGTTCCTTAAAAAAACTACAAATAGAACTACCATATGACCCACCAATCCCACTACTGGGCATATACCCTGAGAAAACCATAATTCAAAAAGAGTCAGGTACCAAAATGTTCATTGCAGCTCTATTTACAAAAGCCCAGAGATGGAAACAACCTAAGTGTCCATCATCGGATGGATGGATAAAGAAGATGTGGCACATATATACAATGGAATATTACTCTGCCATAAAAAGAAACGAAATTGAGCTATTTGTAATGAGGTGGATAGACCTAGAGTCTGTCATACAGAGTGAAGTAAGTCAGAAAGAGAAAGACAAACACTGTATGCTAACACATATATATGGAATTTAAGAAAAAAAAATGTCATGAAGAACCTAGGGGTAAGACAGGAATAAAGACACAGACCTACTAGAGAATGGATTTGAGGATGTGGGGAGGAGGAAGGGTAAGCTGTGACAAAGCGAGAGAGAGGCATGGACATATATACACTACCAAACGTAAGGTAGATGGCTAGTGGGAAGCAGCCGCATAGCACAGGGAGATCAGCTCGGTGCTTTGTGATCGCCTGGAGGGGTGGGATAGGGAGGGTGGGATAGGGAGGGAGATGCAAGAGTGAGAAGATATGGGAACATATGTATATGTATGACTGATTCACTTTGTTGTAAAGCAGAAACTAACACACCATTGTAAAGCAATTATACTCCAATAAAGATGTAAAAAAAAAAAGAAAAAAAAAAGCATGATGAGCAGCCTGCTGCTAATAAAGCAGCCTTCACACTCTGCCTTCAGAAGAGATGAGCTTTGGAACACCTCCTGCCTCAATCCAACAGGCCAAGCAAAATACCAGTGAGTATCAATTACAAAGTGCCACCTCAGAGGCCTTAAAAATCACATTTAATTATATGATCCACTGCTTCTTCTTTAACATGCACTGAACAAAGTAGTAAATTAGAAAGAGCAGTTTTCCAAGATTCATTTGCTACATTAAAATTCTTTGGAAGCTGTTTGTAAAAACTCTTCATCACAGATGATGGCTTTCGGCACTCTGGGGAACCATCTAAGTAGAGGATGCTAAATTTCCTACCACAACATCACTATTTTAGAGGCAAAACCAATGGCCTTAGTTTTTTGCAAATGTATTTTAAACAAGTTGTAAGATTTTCCATTTATAAACCTGGCTATCAAATCTCAACATACCCTTGAAAGATAATAAAAACTCAGCTCTGGTGGCTTAAATGGCACTTACATCAGTCTGATTTTGAGATACGACCATCTTTTCAACTGGTCAACAAGTATCAACTTTGGACTCAGCAGATGATACCCAGTGGCTATGCTGCTATCAAAGGGAGGAGGATGAATGAAGTCAGTGCACAGGCTGCCTCACCCAGAGAATCAGACCCATCAGAATGTCCAGAACAAAACTAATTCGTTTAACTAGGATTTAATCATAATGAACTTACTTTCTCTCCCTTAATTTTACTAGTGAAGGACTGGCTCAGAGCTCAGATTGAATGCTTTCAGGTAAACACTCTACGTGACTTGTAGTAACTAAAAGTTCCTCAAAATGATCCAAAGAAACTCTTCCAAAGTCTTAAACCTCTTATTCCCCAAATCATCTCCTCCAGCTCAAGGACACTTAATGAAAGAAAACAAAAATGTCATTCCTTGGAATTACGTTTCTCCACTACCAGAAGGAAGATCTAACTTACATTATTTCTGGTCCATTTAATAAATTTTTCTGAAGGTAAAAACATGGTCATTAAAGCAATAATGACTGCTTCTCTTGAGCTGAATATATTTGCAGTTTCAACCCTCTATAAACCACTTAGAAATATGGAGCATAGATAAAATAATAGAGCTTCCCAAAACATTCTGTAAGATTCCACTTTATCTTTGTAGAAAACATAAGTAATGGTTGGAGACTTTTCACTAAGTTCCTGGTCAGATGTGGTTTTCATGTGTGTGCTTCTAAGTTGCACTGTCCTGGTTCAGCCTTCGGTTACATTTCATGAAACCAGCATAGTTCGATCCTATGAGAACCCTGTCCTGTGTCTTCAGTTCAATAGATTTTGTTTAATTTAAAGCCTTTTGTTGTAAAAAGGTGGGGTTCATCTGCAGCCATCAGCACCGTGTGGACTCCAAAACAAGCTGCCAACCCTTCCTTTCGTGGCCCTTCTCCCCCATTCCCCTGTATTTTTGTGCATACTCAATTGTATATCACCAGGTAAAACTGCTCAGATTGTTTAAATTTATAATCTTAATAAAAAGTTGATTATATAGCATGGTGGTGCCTTGTAAAAAACAAAACAAAACAAAACGTAGGTAATGTATGTAGATTTTCTGCAAAGCGCTCTGAAAATTCCATAAATCCCATCCTTCAGGGATTTCACTTTTCTGTAGTCTTTCCACCATACTTGAGTTCCTATCCCCTCTAAACATATGCTGCAATACCAGCATTTCCATAGACAAAGCACTGCACACTAATACAACACTGTTTACATACAGTGCAAATACATAACATATTTTTAGCATAGGTTATGAGCAACATTTTTAGATGGATGGAGCCTGCAGTGATATTAGTAAAAAACTTCTACTGTAAATTAGTGGCCTAAATAGAAATTTATGTTCCATAAAACCAACATGAAATGATAAGTTAGAAATATTTAAATAACATTTTACAAAGCGTTAGCAGCAAGTACAACTGTGTCAGGCTGAGTCAGTTACTGAAAAGGAGAGCTGGGCACTGTCACAGAAAAGTGCCCAAGCAGCAAGACAGCACCTTGGTCTTTTAAATAACTTTTTAAAAAATTATGTATGACCTCAAGATTGTACCTGACTAATATCTCAAGGGTAGTCTCAATCTTGAAAACAAAAAATTAACCATCCAGCCCAGGGATAAATTTTACAACTTCTACAGACACAAGGTCAAAAGGCACCAAAATGAGATGGGGTTTGGTTCATATTTTCATTCAATTTTCTAAAAATATACTAGATTTATAATGTGAACAAATGAGATTACATCTAGGTTTGGATTTCTAAGACCTATAATCCTGCTCAAGTCATAATCAAGCCCATTCTTGCATTACTCACATTTCACAGGGCAAAGAATATTTCTATTATTTCTTGAGAAAAAGCAGCTTCCAGCTTAAATTTATCTTGCAATTCTGCAAAATACCGAGCCTTTAAACACTATATTCAAAATCTAACATTATGAGCCTGATACTATGGTTGGATCTCAGTGAGCTTGTGAAAACACTATAGAAGCTCCCCAAATTTGTAATTTAGATTTTTTTCCAAAATAACTGAAGTGGGAGTTGATGGTAGTGGCTGGGGTAGGGAACAAGGAATAAAGTTCCAACTTTTTTTCTCCTCCAAAAAGAACAGGTGAGTGTCAGGGCTTCAGTAATGGGGATGGCAGAATGTCATGTCTTCAAGTAAGACTAAAATGATAGCTTTACACTTTTTGTTTTTTTCATCTGCAATTCAGAAGGATAAAGGCAATATTCTAAAAAAAAGAAAGGCCTCAATTAAAAAAAAGAGTTATCTGATTCATGAATAATATCTCAAAATAAAAAATAAACAGTAGGTTTGGAGCAAGGCTTTATTAAGACAAGAGATTGGTGTTGGCATGCTGGATTTTTCCAATGGATTACTTCACTTATCCCACTTTCATCCTTAAATTCCACAAGCCTAAAATTGGATTCATCATTTCTCTCCAAATTTGACTTAGCCTAACCATTTCTGTCAATGACATCTTTATCCTACCTACTATATAAATTAAAGTCTTCATTCATTACTTCTGATTCTTCCTCTTCTCTTACCCTCAGAGCTAATATGGAAGCTTAGTAAGATTATAAGTTCTAAGAAGCCTGGGGCTATGTGTGTCTTACTCACTTTTCATTTATTCTTTCACCTCTACCACATGACCAGGACAGTGACAGGTACTGGGGGAAAGTGAGCAAGACAGTCATGGCCCCTAGCCCTATGGAGCTTACAGTCTAGTGAAGAAGTCATACATTAAATAAATACACAAATAAAGGTCTCATTACAAACTGTGACAAGTGCTTTAAAGAAAAAGACCTGGGTTCTATAGATGACTTAGTTAAGATAAGGGGTAGTGGTTGTCAGAAAGGATTCTCTCAGTCAGTGAAAACTGAGCTGAGACTAAAGGGTAAGTCTAAGGTAGCCAGGGGAAGACTGAGGGGAAGAGCACACTGGGAAGAAAGGCAACATGTGGGAAAACCGTTGGGTAGGAAAGAGGTCAGCACATTTTAGAAAATGCAAAACACACACCAGTAAGGCTGGAGATAATAAATGGGCAGTACAGTTGCCATATTAAGATGCTGGATTTTATCCTGTGTATAATGGGAACCCTCCAGGGTTATGCACATGATCTGATCTATGGTCTTGCAAAGAACTCTGTAGCTTCTGGGTGGGAAAATAAAGTGGAACAAGAGTGTAAATGGGGAAACTAGTTAGGAGACCACTGCAGTATAGTACCAGAGAGAGCTGACAGTGACTTAAACTAATCCAAGCCATCCTCATTCCGAGGGTCTGGCAAAGCTCCCGGTTCATATAAATGAATGAATGAATCAATAGATATCAGCATTGTTTCTTACAGTCTTCTTTCATGATACTCCTACCTGTCCCAGGGTAGAGGCATCCTCCAGTCTTTTTCTAAGATACAATTACATTTTTCTAGAGTAAAATTTTTAGTCAACATCATGATAAAAAAAATTTAGGTGGTATCTAATGTCTATAATTTAAAGTTCAAACTCCTCAACTGCCACATAAAATTCTATGAAAGTTGAAATATAATTCTTTGAAATCGCAAATAATCAGGTAATTTATATATAAGATTAAGCAAAAATTTATATGAATGTTCATCACAGTAGTATTTACAATATCAAAGTAAAAACAATCTACATGTGCTTCAAATTATGGAACACCTGTATAATGAAATAACATACAGCCCTGAAAAATGTTTTCAAGGAATATTTAATAATGTGGGGAAACACAATACAACATTAAATGAAAACAGGATGTAAAACATATATAATTTGACCTGAAGTTTATTTTTAAAAAGAATACACATGACTAAAAAGAAATAGATCAAAGTAGTGATCTATGGATTGGGAGGTTATAGGTGATTTTTACTTTCTTAATATGTTTTTCTGGTTTCCAAACTTTCTACAATAATAATACTTTTATTCTCAGAAAAATCTCCTAGTAATGGCTACACCTAAAAGAAAGAAACTTCAGCCTAGCTCCCTATTGCCCTCCCAATCCTTGCGCACAAGTCTGTGATTCTGTTTCCCACAGACCTGCCTCTACCACTGCCTGCACATGGCACACTTCTGCTCTGCAGCTGAGTCTGTGAGGGCCTCCCTTAGTACCTCCATTCCTGCTCTCAACATTTACTACACAAAGCACTCATCTGACATAACATTTGCTGCCTTGACTCATCAATTTCTTTTCTGTGCCCTTAGCTCTCACTTATCTGTCAAATTGACTATGATTTCACTTCTCTGTCCTGCCCCCAGCACCAAGCGCAGCATCTTCTAAGGAGGCATTTAATATTTGCTGGTTGCTCAGAATGAAGTTATTCTATATAGGGGCCACTATTTGGCTCTCAGAAGACTAGCATGGCCATGATCTCCTGGGTCCCTGCTGCTTCTTGGCCAAAAGCTGCTGCCATTACTTCCCCCTTTGAATCACAGATGGTTAGGGCAGGGAAGAGACCTGAGATAGGATCTAGCTCAATCACTGAAATTAGTAAAAGAGAAAACTGAGTTCTAAAAGTACAGAGAGACTCTCTGCAGGTCCCTAGGAGAGGCAGTGGCAGTGGCAGAGCCAGGCCTGGAAATGCAATTGCTCACATTCAGTGGTCATTTCCCCAGACCATTCTATGGCAGTGACCTCCAAGAGCCCTTCTCTCTAACTCTTCAAAGAATGTAAACTGGCAAACAAGTTTGGAAATGTCCATTTGATTTCCTGAATGTTCATTTGACAGGCTGGAGAAAATGCATTTGGGATTGCCATTGTGTTTTTCACTCTGTTTAATATAACTGTTGAATATCAAAGGTTCACTGAAAGTAAATGAAAGTAGCTTTTAAGCTTAGCCATTAGGCACTTTAGAATTGTTTTCAAGGCAGCACAGCATAAAGGCCAGACTAAACTGATCATGAATTCTTCCCAGGGATATAAAATTAAAAGCATAATTCAGTGTACATCTTTCCTCCTACGATGAATGAATGCAGACCTGAATGAAGCCAGGGTGTGTGATATGTGCTTATGAACCAGCATGGAAAGGATGCTTTTCACCACTCCAGGAAGAAATATGAAAGTCACTGATGAATAATTATTCTGATAAAGCACTAAGATCCTGTAAGGTTAGGCTGTGATTTAAGTTGACAGCTTTGGTTATAAACACTGATTCTAAAAAATACCAATTAATGATTCATTTGACTCCTGCTCTGCTCTGATACTGTCCAAATTCTGGCATTTCATGTCATGCCATTGTCTTTTACCACATAAACTTGTTTTATCGAGACAAAGAGAGTAAAAAACACTTTCAAGTGAAAATAATAAAAAGGATCTACTTTACTGTTGCAAACTCTGACAATTTCCTGTTTGCATTAAAAAAGATAATAAGTGTCAAACCAGTTATTACAGCACATGACAGCTTCAGAATAGAGACAGCATATCCAGCTCTACATTATTCAATATGGACACATGGGAAAAGAGCAAACAGTTTTTCTAACAGATTTCTCTGCCTCAATGCCAATATGGCAAATAATCATAAGAAAATGTTATTACTCTACCTAATTTTCCCTTGGAGCTTTTAAATGGAAACTTTGGTTAACTGATTTTTAAAATATGCACAGGGAGGGGTGGGCAGCAACACCGCTATGAAGGGTCCTGCCAACGACATCCAGGCTTAGGTGAAATGACCCCTGGGATGGGAGGGTTCTGAAGATGAGTAATAAGGGCTGAGGACTGGGGATACATGGCAAAGACAGATGTCTTTCCTAAAATGGAAGAGCTCCTGAGATGGCATGAACTGCACTGAGGCAGAAGTTGGAGGAAGGAAAAGAGAAATATTAATGCGTGCTTTCTTTCTCTAATCACTGGGGATGACAGTCAAAATCAGAGGAGAATACAGCAATTCAGAAGTAAAAGGAACAGAAGCAAAATAAAGTCACTGCAAGGTCTCTTCATTAGAGACTGAGATTCATTTCAACTAGCCTATCTTACCTCAGCTGCCATAACAAAATACCACAGAGTGGGTGGCTTAAACAAAATAGTTACTTCTCACAGTTCTGGGAGCTGGGAAGTCCAAGATCAAAGCACTAGCCAATTTGGTTCCTGTTGAGAGCCCTCTTCCTGCCTTGCAGAGGGCAGCCTTCTCACTGTGTCCTCAAGTTTCAGGGTGAGGAGTGGAGGGTGCTGATCTCTCTTCTTTTTCTTATAAGGACACTAATTCCACCCTCATGACCTCATCTAAACATAATTACCTCCAAAGGTCCCACTTCCAAATACCATCACATTGGGGGGTATGGCTTCAACATACGAATTTTAGGAAGACACAAACATTCAGTCCATAACATAACCTTTACCTAGTACCTACTATGTGCTAGATGTAAGTTCTGAATAAAATTGAATAGTCATGCCAGGGGCAGAATCATGCTTATAGTAAGATGCTCAGAAGCAAGACTGTATTTTCCTTTACACCTAAAAAGCTTGTTTAGCAAACAAAGTTATTTTTACCTGAAATGGCTTTAAATCCTATGCTTTATATTTATGTCCATACTTTTTAGATAAGACCTACTTTAACTGTTGCCAATTCTCACATTTTACTGATCTACTAAGCAGTATCCAGATTTGCCAATTTTATTTTCTGTCACCCTAATGTTATCATAACTTAATGCTATCAGGGAACACGAAAGAATCAATGCTGATTATAGTTAAGAAAGTGAGGACGAAAGCAATACTAACTGGGGATATTAGGTTTTTTGTAAAGCCTCGACAGGAGGTCCTCTTATCCCAGAGTCATTTAAAAATCATTAACTTGGGGCTTCCCTGGTGGCGCAGTGGTTAAGAATCTGCCTACCAATGCAGGGGACATGGGTTCGAGCCCTGGTCCAGGAAGATCCCACATGCCGCAGAGCAACTAAGCCCATGAGCCACAACTACTGAAGCCCATGTGCCTAGAGCCTGTGCTCTGCAACAAGAGAAGCCACCACAATGAGAAGCCCACACACCGCAACGAAGAGTAGATCCCGCTCACCGTAACTAGAGAAAGCCCGCGTGCAGCAACGAAGACCCAACACAGCCAAAAATAAATAAATAAATTTATTAAAAAATAAAAAATCATCAACTTGACTCAAACCCAGCAAAAATGCTACAAATACATGGAGTAAAGATGTCAGTAATTTTCTGGCAAGGAAGCATGGTTTAGTGGAAAGAGAATCCACTCAAGGTCTTTGGAGTCAAACTGACATGGTTTTGAAATCTAGTCCCACAATTTTTTTTTTTTTTTTAACAGTGTGACCTCTCTGAGTTTCAATTTCTTCATCTGTAAAAATGAGAATATCCCTGCTGCACAGGAATGCTGTGTGGGATTAAATGAGAGGGAAGTATGTGCAAGTGCTTAAGAGGAAGTAACCATGTGGTCAATATGTTGTTTCCTCTCTGTTCCCGCGAATGCCTTCTACTAGGTAGGGGTCAGAAGTTCAAAAAGTTTACTACCAGTCTCAGCTTGTGTGTGTGTATATGTGTGAGAGAGGAGAGGGGCCGTGTGCAGAGGAAGGTTATAGATTTGTGAGTACTGTGCTTTCATGAGCCTGACCATCTTTAAAATATTTTGTTTATTGATTTGAAAATCATATTAATTTACCCACATATTTCATCTGACACCTCCATTTTCTGGTCTTTTAGGCATCTCTGGGCATGTGGATGCTTGATAAATAGACTTATTAGCATGATTTGACTATCTCTATCCTGTCTCCCATTTTTTTAACAGAATTACACAGCTGGCAGTGAGGATGGCGCCCAATCTCATCATTCATTTACAACCCTTTCTGCATGACTGAATCTGACTCTGCTTATTCCCATTCTCTGCTTCGAGGACCATCTCTGGTGTCTCTTCATTGAGAGGCAATGTGTACAAGCAGACAAAGCAGAAGAATAAAGGAGGGAAGAAATGTGGGCCCTGAGCTTCTGGATGGGCTCTGACCTATTTCACTCACCTTCAAACTCTGTGTGAATCTATTTCAGCTTCAGCCACTGTAGGGAAAGGCTGAGGAATCTTGATTTCCTTGAAGAAGGGAATGAACAATCGACACACTAAAAATCAGAGGAGACTTTGGAAATTACAAGAGAGGCTGATACTGTTAATGACTAAGTTGCCTTGGTATGTCTTGTGTGCTAAAATTCCATTTCATTTTCATCACACATAGAACCAGAATTATCACTGCACGAAGCGCTACAAGTTGTGTTCCCTTTGTTCTATCAGAACATCCCAAATAGTATCACATGCTACCTGAAGATGTGCCCCTGAAATAGACCAACAATGCTTCAATTATCTTGGCTGCAGGCAAAGACAAAATAAGAGTCTCAGGAGTTCTCAAAAAGTTCAAAAAGTTCTCTCTAAACTGTGTTGTTTTCAGATGGAAACTACAAGAACATGACCAAAACTATAATAGTAGAGATTTCCCTGGGCTTTGTTCTGGCTATAAGATAGTTTCCAAATATACGATGAAAGGTAATTAGAAGCCGGCAGGGGCCCAATGTGGAACACATCAACATGATCATAGTTCAGACACACAACCCATTCAGTCCCCACCCCACTCCACCCCCAGCTTCTCACACAAGCAGGGTTACCCAAACTCTGGTTAACTTAGTATCAACCTTCCTATTTAAGTTTATCTGATAATTCACAGTGTAATGGGAAAAAATGGAAAGACAGAAAGGAGAAAACATAAAACAAATATTGTCCTTCATGTTGGTAAAAACATAAATTGGTTACATGACAAATGTGAGGCAGTGATTATGCTGACAGTCCAATGGCAAAGTTATTAAAATCTTTTTTTTTTTCTAACTTGGAATCTTTATTCTTGATGATTTTGTAATAGGCTTGTCCTTAGTTTGATTAAGCAAACTCTCATTTGGCTATGAGAACTCATTCAAATTTGCTAAAGGAACTATGATGGTAAAATTATACAGCAAGTTGGGAAAAATACCATGGAATAACACAACTTTTTATAAAATTGTCAGGTTTCAATTCCAGTAACCCATAAGACAGGGCCTAAAGCCTATTCATAATCACATCATTCCAGAATGAGGAGCTATTGCCAGAAACTTTTTATGGGGTGGGAAAAGGAATAAAGGATGGTCAGTGCTGACAAATACAGGTTTAATGATACAGTGCTCTTCACAGATGGCTACAGAGACTGTAAACTATTACCCAGAAACATACAACCACACAACACAGACCACTTAGCCAGATCTAAAATAAACTGGCTTCTTGTAACTACCCTGTAAACACTACAGCCCTTCTTCCATCCAAAATTGACCCTAATCTCACATGAAAACAGTTATTGTAGGGGAATCAGAAACCCAGCTTTGTGGCCAAAAGTAAAAACCAAAGGAAAAATAGCAATTCAGTGGTTAGCTGGTGAAAGCGGGAGATCTGGTGCCCTTCACTGAGCTGCTTTGCTCTTCTTACTCTGGCTCTTTTTGTCCCTCTTCTCCAGCCCATCCATGTTAGCTCTCAATAGGCTTGAATAAGCCATCTGAAACTTATTCACTTCTTTGGAGCTCACCACAGTGCTGATCTTCTTTTTCCCATCGGTAGCTCTTAACAGACACTTGTTGTCTGAGGGCTCAAAGCCCTCCACAGAACCCTCCCTTGGAATGGGTTTAGTTCGACCACCATACTTCTTCAGGGTGATGAACACGCTGCCCGACAACTGGCACTTCTGGAAGAGGCTGGTCAGCTCTGTCAGGAACTGCTCACTCTCCAGCAGCACCATCCTGGTGCTGCTGGCTCCTCTCTGTCAGCACCTATTAAAATCTTTAGAGAAAAAAATCTCATTTCTTCAAAATTTTCCACCATTTTAAAAGCCAAGTCGAGAGCTGAATCACTGCTGTAAAAGGAAACACCCTTTCTGAACCACATCTGTGTGATGGGGCCACTGATGCTGCCATTACTGCTCGATCAACACACCCTGGAACAAGAATTTTCATTTCTGAATCCAAGTCTGTTCAAAATCCTCCTGGGGGAGTAAACTAACACCTGGGCATCTTCTGCAGTATAAAAATTCTCTTCTCTTACGGCAGTAGCCTTATGTTTAGACTCAAAAATGCCTTTTCCCTTGCATCAGCTTCTCTCAGGTAAAAGGAAATAAAGACAGAAAGCAAGGGCCCCTTCAGTAAAATCCCACTGAGAAGGGACAGGCAAAAATAGGAAGATTTAATTCTAACATGAGGGGACCCTATGATGATGTGAGAGGGAAAGGAGAGAGAAGAGGAATGGCACCTAATCTGGAAGATTCAAGTACATTCACAGATACTTTCCCAAGATGTGCAAGCATCTAGCCTTCTTTAAGGAGACAACCGTGGCATCATATAACTCAAATTAATTCCTTTCTGAATGAAAGCTGAGTAACAAAAACAGAACTTGGCAAGATGGCACAGCACAGTGAGGGCAGAATTGTATTCCCAGTTGATACTTGGTGAGATGTTAGGTTGTCATCTCAATATAAAATAAAATGAGGCCGCACAACGGAAAGTGTTTTGAAAAGTAAAAATCCAAGGGAAAGATGAAAGCAGCATTTTAATGAATCTGGAAAAAACAAACTCTGTGGGGTGGGCAGCTCTGACTGTGACCTTTCTCCAGTTGACATCCTGGGAAGAGAAGACACATGATGGAGAGAGAGGCCAGTGCCTGCCTCCTTCCCCCACAACGGGAATGGCAGTACCATTTGCCAGCACCTGGAAGCTGAGAGAGAGCCTGATGTGGATTCTGTCCGTCCATTAAAGGCAAGAAGAGTGAAAAGTGGGAGAGAAAGCTCCTAATACCGACAGTGGTGACCTGGGGTCATGCAGTAAGGAGTTATAAAGGCATAAAAGCTGCTTTATTCAGATGGTTCCTTTCAGGGGAACTCATTTCATGATACTTAATGCAGGCAGTTAGAAGAACAGTTGGGTTGGATATAACTTACAGTATGTCACACAAACCTGGAGCGCCCACAGAACATTAATTTCAGGGCACACATTGAGATTATGCACTTACAACCGGCCTCTTTGCCAGGGGCAGCAGCTTGTAACTCAGAAAGTCATGTTTCATTTAGGATGTGCTGTATAGTGTTGAAGGGGAAAGTTAACTGTTTTGTTTTGTTGTGTCTTTTTCCCCAATCTGAGTAAAAAGCCCTTGGGAAAGAGCTACATATGCTAAACTGAAATTTTCTATAAAGGTGTTCTCACTCATTTCAGCACAAATCTGCTTAGGTCATATCTCTTGCACGTCTACTCTTGTTCTAAACACAAGACTTCCCCTGCTACTGAGATCCCCACAAGCAAGCTCACCATTCTGGGATTTGCTTTATCTCATATTAGGTTTGGGTATCACTTTCTCCTGAACCTAGAACTATGTTTTCCACCACAGCATGCCAGACACTAACTCATCCCTACTCAAAGGGGCTTTTAGAACACCACTTTCTTGATGTGCTACATATATACAATGGAATACTACTCAGCCATAAAAAAGAATGAAATAATGCCATTTGCAGCAACACGGATGGACCCAGAGATTATCATACTGAGTGAAGTAAGTCAGAAAGAGAAAGACAAATACCATATGATATCACTTATATGTGGAATCTAAAATATGACACAAATGAACTTAGGTATGAAACAGACTCACATACAGAGTGAATTGCCAAGGGGGAGGAGGGACTGGGGAGGGACAGGGTGGGAGTTTGGGTTTAGCAGATGCAAACTATTATATATAGGATGGATAAACAACAAGGTCCTACTGTATAGCACAGGGAACTATATTCAATATCCTATGATAAACCATAATGGAAAAGAATATGAAAGAGAATGTATATATATATGTATGTATGTGTGTGTATGTATATATATACACATATAACTGAATCACTTCGCAGTACAGCAGAAATTAACACAACATTGTAAATCACTATACTTGAACAAAGTAACTTTTTTTAAAAAAAGACATTCTTAAGAGAATTTTCAAAAAAAAAATCCCACCTTCCTCTAAGTGGTAGTGAGGTGGTCCTTTTTTTCACCCTTAGCTACTCCTCAGCTCTGGTAATCAGTAACTATTCAACTTAGGTAAGAGAAACCATATTAATTCTTCTAAGTAATGCAAACATCTAATTTTACATGCTCTCAAATTACTTTTCTTTCTACTGCATGTTTGTGTAGCTATTACATGAGTCCGTTGTACTGATGCAGCTGTCATCCCTTCAACTCAGTTCTTGCCAAACACTGAGCTGTGTCTGGAGATACAAAGATAACCACTCTTGTTGAAGAGATGCCAGTTTAGTGGGAGAGCAGACATGTAAACAGATCCGTATGTGAGATACATGGCCTGGAGGGGGAGAAAAAAATATATTGCACAAATAAATCAGCACAACAGCACAAAAAGAACTAGAGGGCCATAATATACCACAAAGATCCAGTGAAATGCAAGGACTGTGAACATGAAGGTAATACTTGCATTTCCATCTCAGTCAATCTACATACTCTGCTGCAATGGAAGAAGTAACCTCGTTCTTACCTAAAGACAACTTTCCACTTGAGTCCCAGGGCCAAGCCCCTCTCTCATATCAGGGACACGGTCCTTTAACGATCCACTCTCCTGCATTATCAAATCCTCCCTTCCATTCCAACGTGCATACAAGCATACCTTAATATCATCCTCCCTTGACCTTGAGCCATTCCAACGTGTGGAGTCATTCCAACGTGCATACAAGCACGTTGGAGTCATTCCAACGTGCATACAAGCATACCTTAATATCATCCTCCCTTGACCTTGAGCCCTCTGGCCTCTTTGCCATTTCTCTGCCTCCCTTCCCGGTGACACTCCTTTCATCTTCTACATTTATTGCCATCCCTATTACCTCACCCTCCATTCCCTTCTCCCACTGCTCCAACGAATTGACTCTCAGCAAGGTCACCAATAAGGTTCACCTTGCCGTTAGTGACTTTTCTGTTCTTATCTGTCTTGCGTAGCATCTACTGCCCACTCTCATCTCCCCTCAGCCCATATTGAAACTGTCTTCTTTAGGCTTCCATGAAAACCCTCTCCTTGTTTTCCTTCTGCCTCACTGCAGCTCCTTTGCAGTTTTCTCTGTCTGCTTCTCCTTGCCTGCCTCATTCCTGTCCCCCCCATAGCCCATTCTCACAGTAGCTAGAGTGGTCTTTCAAAACTATAAACCAAGTTATTTTATTCCCTGACTTAAACCCTCCAATGGCTTCCCATCATTCTTAGCATAAATTCCATGTCACCGAGGCCCAGTAGTTCCTGGCTCCTGCCTACCTCTCTGCCTCATTGCTAGCCATACCTTCTCCCAACACCCTGCACACTATCCACCACCAGATTTCAGACTTACACTGCCTTTTTTCAGTTCCTCAAACACCCAAAGATAGTTCCCACTTCACAGCCTTTACCACTGCTGTTCATTAGCCTAGAGCACTCTTCTCTTAGCTCTCTGCATGGCCAACTGTGATAAGTCAAGTCTCAGCTCAACTGACTTGCTCACGGAGGACTTCCCTGATCTTCCTGCCCAAGTGTCCATTCCCCAAACTCAGTCACCTGCTAGCTCATCACCCCTTTCCAATTCCTTCCAACACTACACTAAAAAGTGTCATGTTTATTTTTCACATCTCATTTGTCTACCTCTCCTGTGAGAGCCTAAGCTCAACAAGGGCAGGGACTTGGTCTTGTTCAAGCTGTATGTCTAGCTCCAGGCACAGTGTTTAGTACATGATAGGTACTCTGTAAATATTTACTGAATGGAGGAATGAAATGATGATGAAGTCCTTGGTTAGGATATTGTGTCCAGCTCTTTGCTCTTCAACTACAGAAAAGCACAGGAAGGGGAAAGTTGAAACATAATAATAACTAGCATACAGGGAAATCAGACTTATGAAAAAGGTTAACAGAACTAGAATTAATGAGAAAATATTCTACTTTCATTCTTCAGGGGGTCATTACTAGTTTTCTTTAATGTCTAATGAAGATTAAATAAAAAGAAATGGACTACAGGTTCAGCAGACTGGGTTTAAGTTCTAGAGTAGATGAGATGTGGGTTAGTTATGGAAACACTTCCTGAAACTGACTACTATTTAGGATTATAGGAACTGCCCTGGTGGCGCAGTGGTTAAGACTCCACGCTCCCAATGCAGGGTTCCCAGGATTTGATCGCTGGTCGGGGAACTAGATCCCACATGCATGCCGCAACTAAGGAGCCTGCCTGACGCAACTAAGACCCAGCACAACCAAGTAAATAAAAATAAAATATTTTTTAAAAGATAATTAGTTCCAGAAGAACACTGAAGAGTCTTTTAAAACTAAAAGGGATAATAATAATCCTGTATCAACTGAGTGCCTCCTGTGTGCCAAGAGCAGTGCCCAGACTGTGTTGTAAGTATGCTCTCCTTTGATACTTGTAGCTGCCCTGTGAGGAGACACAAGCTACTACTGTCCTCCTTTTAGAGATGAGACGACCAAGGCTTAGCAGAGCTAACTAACTTGAAAAGGCCACATAGTTGATAAATGACCAAGGTGGGACCAAACCCAGATCTGTTTGACTATAAAATCTGTGCTCCTGACCACTATGTTTAAAAGGGAGAGTGTAAAGCACTGGACATAGCCCTGCTAAAAACATGAGGATCAGTTTTCTTAAAATCTTCACCCAAGTCTAGGATTTTAAGGTATTTTCAGGAATAATATAAAGAACATGCTATAAAGAACAACTTAAAACAGCGCTATAATGCAGATTCCATCTTAGAGCTTTTGGTTACACAGACGTTTGATGAACTGGACAAAATAATGTGCTTTTGGTTAGCCATTATATAAATTCTCTTGTGTCATCTTGAAGGATTACTTTATTTATAGTCTGAAGAGCTGTCTTAGAAATATGAGAAAAGAAAAACAAGTTTACAAGTATCACTGGGTATGACAAAATAATTCCTTGTTCCTCTAAAGTTATGAACAGAGGTCAGCAGATTATGGCCTGCTTACGGCCTGCGAGCTAAGAATGAATTTCACATCTTTTAAAAGAGTTGTTTAAAGGAAAAAAAGGAGGAGAACATGTCACAGAGACTGTGTGGCCCATAAAGCCTAAAACAGTTACTTTTTGGTCCTTTAGCAAAATGTTTGCTGACCCTCGTTCTAGAGCCTAAAAATGCACAAGTATGGAATAGTTGTAATAGAGAGTTGTAATAGAGAATAATATACCTGCTAAGAAAAATCAACTCCCTGAAGGTTTTAGAAAGTATCTTTGGAGGGTTTGTTTGTTCGTTTCTTTTACCAAAGACAACAAAACTTCCCAGAGTCAGATCATAAAGTGGGTCTGGCCTCTCAACCTAGATCCGTTAGATGATATAAGGGGGCCTAAGAAGGAAAGGAGAGTACTGAAGAGCTTGGGGAAAAATGAGAATGATCCAATCTCAGAGCTGAACAGGGCCTTATAGATACTAGGAGTCAACACCTTCATTCTGTAAATGAAGAAGCCCCCCGGGGCGGGGGTGGGGCAGTGGCTTCTTCAGGCCACGAGGACATGCACACACAGCACAGTGATTCATTCCGGCCCCCAAGGCTGGGGCTATGTTCTCTGTGCCATGTGGCCTTTACTTTACTATAGAGACATGCTTTTGCAAATCGAGGAGCAGGAGACAGCTTTTTAAAAGGTCAGACAAGAACCAGCAGATCTGCAAAGAACATGTGATCTGAAGGTGAAGTCCCAATCCCTCTTATAAAAACTGTTTAATTTCTTTTTTTCTAATTTTAAAAATAGTACACGTTGATTATAGAACACAAAAAAAATTTAAAGAAAAGAATAATCATTCATAATCCTATTTGATGATAAACACTTTTAACATTTGGTGTATTTCCTTATAGCTTTTTAAAAAATCCATATACACATACATCATTTTAAAAATTAGAATATTGTTATTTTAGTACCTTTCTTTCCACTTAACTAGGTACAAGTCAACTTGTGAGCATTTTTGTGTCATATAAAATTCTCCTAAAACAGTTTTAATGGTTGTACAATTCCATAGTATGTATGTATCATTCTTGCTGTAACTAATTAATCCTTCCACAACCAACATGTATGAGAGACTATTTTATGTCACCCTCATCAACACGACCATGAACATAATTCAAAATATTTTCCCATTTAATAAGCACAAATGATTTCTCTTTGCTTCACAATGAGGTTGATCTTTTTTTTTCACATGGCCATTTATTTATTTGCCTTCTTTTGTGAATCATCTATTTTTTTTTTTTTTTTTTTTTTTGCGGTATGCGGGCCTCTCACCGTTGTGGCCTCTCCTGTTGCGGAGCACAGGCTCCAGACACGCAGGCTCAGCGGCCATGGCTCACGGGCCCAGCCACTCCACGGCATGTGGGATCCTCCCGGACCGGGTCACGAACCCGTGTCCCCTGCATCGGCAGGCGGACTCTCAACCACTGCGCCACCAAGAAGCCCCCATGAATCATCTATTCTTAATGTCACATGTCCTATCCCCACTTTTCTTCTGGGGTGCTCGTCTGTTTCTTTTAAGAATCAAATAGCAAAGATTCTAACCTTTTTTCCTGATACAAATTTTGTAATTTTTCCACTTTGCCATTTACCTTTTAATTTTGTCTTTTTAATTTTGTTGTTTCTAATTTCAGAAATGTAGCATTTCTATCTAGTCTGACCCCCTGCTTTTTGTTCTTTGTGATTTTGATAAGATCAGTAATAGCACAAAGCTCGTGTGGGACCATACAAGGGATCATCTACTAGAGCTGGCTGGTGATCTATTAAAGTCTCTAAAAAGCAGCCAGTGTAAGTCTTCCAAACCCGCACAGCCTGCAAGTTCTGCCCAATGGTGGCCAAATGGAAGGAACGTGTAGTGTAAATGCTACAGGATGGACCAGGATGCTAGTCCTCAGTTTGCTCCACACTTGCTACGCATCCTCAAACAAAACCCAGTCTCCCTGAGCGCCATATATACCTCACCTAAAAATGAGAGGCGTGGACACTACAGTCTCAAAAGACACGGCCAGTTCTAAGGCTCATGCTTATTTGACACGAGACAGGAGGGAGCTCAGCATTAGATGCGGAGGGCTAGTTAGCATCCACACCCCAGAGAGACCTGTCCATGAGGAGAGGAAAAAGGTGAGAGACGGTAAAAAGGAACATCTGACATGGGAGGACTGTAGTCCTTTTGGCATGTCGTGTCAGTTACAGAAATTCTTTCAAGAACTCAGCATGGCCCACAGGGTCAAAGGCAGAGGGAACCAAAGCTGAAAAGGGTTCAACACTAGTGCACAGATCTTTCCCAGAGGAGGCACCAGGTAACCTCGCTATGGTTTCCTCTGAGTTAGCTGGGAACTGTAAATGTTGGATATGGGCATAAATGCCAGAAGACAAAACCCAAAAAGGGACCTGGATGAGAAAAAGTGGTGGTGAAAGTTCTGAGACGAAAGAGAGAAGGTGTCACAAGGGTCGTGCTGAGAGAGCTCTTTGAGGGCAGGCATGGATTGGATCAGAGACGAGAAGGGACAAGAGGCAGTGAAACTCAAGCAACGAGAAGAAATGGTCTCAAGAAGAGGTGGGCAGGGTTGTAGTGGAGATCAAAGTGTTGCCTCCTGTCCCTGTGAAGTACCTGCAAATGCAATACTGTGAAAAATAATACATGCCCGGAAGTATTATGATACTGGCAGGAAAGGAAGAGCATTGGTTAGATAATTGGTTAGTAGCAGCGCTGTGGGTGCCACCGGCAAAGTTCTGAGTCCAGGTCACACAAGACACAAGTTCTTACCTTTATTTGGTAACTAACTAACCAGTATTTATTTACATATACTTAACAAATAATTTTTTTTCTTGCATAATACTAAGTAATAACACTGGTTCATTTTCTTCACTTTATTGCTACTTTAGTAGTTATTTATCTTTCTCATCTCAGCACTGATTAAAACATAAAATGTCTTTAGGAAATGTTATGTCCTAATTTATGGTTTAATTTGATCTTAGCAGTCAAACACTGATAACACTGCATCTCTTAAAGAAATCAGCCTATCTATTATCATACCCCAATAAGTACATGAAAAAAAAAAACTCAATGAGAAGAGAAGAAATTGCAAAGCTAGGAGGCAATATGAAGGAAGAGAAACAAATCCTGAGTCCTCCACCTGGCCCAACAAAGTTTATTAAGAATAATTGAAGAGATGCTTCCCTGTGTTTCAATGATGGAGGATGCCTCATCCACCTATTTACTTTCCTCTTCAAGCTTGTTTATCGTTTTTGATGTAAAGGAAAAGAAAAGAGCCACCTCTCCCTTCTAAAAGCATATAAGGTAAGAACTACACTGTAAGTAGATTTTTACCCCCAGGCTCAAAATTCTCATTAAATTAAAACCCCATTATTGTTTACACTGTTCTGAACAAGACTGGAAAAAGACTAACCAGATCCCATTTTAGAGATGAGAAAACTGATGCACGGAAACAGCCTAAGCAAGACTAGAACACACAGAGAAACAAAGGCCAGCCTTCCAGCACAGGCCTCTCCTGGGATCTCTGTTCACAGCTTCCCTTCAGGGTTCACAGTGGCCTTCAACTGAGGAAGGGTAGAGGAGGAAAGAGCAGGAAACTGAGCTGGGCCCCAGCTTTACACCATGCTACTGCTGGGATCCTGGGAAAGTAATTTTAATGTTCTGATGGCTCCATTTCCTTCTCTGTAAAATGGGGCTGATATTTACATCCACTCCCTAATACAACGTTTGTAAGGATCAAATGAAAGGAAGCGTTCCTTATAAAGTACCGGGTATTCTCGTCACTTAGCGATTTAAGAGAAGAATGATGCAACTAAAATAATAATTCAAAAACTTACATCACTCTGTCATTCATTAATTTCATAAGCTCAGGTCCTAAAACTGCTATATAGCATATATTTAAGTATAATACTTTGTTTCTATTATTTTGTTTTACCCAACTGAGATAACTATTAGGTGTGTATATACAGGCAAATACACGCATAATGTTTAAAACACATAGAGATATATATTTGTATATACATACATATAATTATGATAAGGAAAATTATGGTTTTGCACAAATATCATATAAATCCTTTTAAAAACTGTTGGTAAACAAATAAACCAGAGCCAATGTGCATTTTGCTCATGAAATTAAATAAGATTGCATTTTGCTCATGAAATTAAATTTAAGCTTTCAATGTAAGATTTTATATACAAAATAAAATAGTGCCACTGCATATAAAGGATTACATGATGATATGAATACTATGAGAAGGAGCAAATTCTGTTTATAGGTTTTTTTTATTTTAAAGCCAAGACAACTTTTTTTCCCAAGACAACAATTCTCATCTAAAATTTAACCTAAAAAGAATGAGGTACTTCTGCATTTTTAACCCTTAAAAAATTGTCCAGTTTACAGACAAAACTTCCAGAATCTAGAATAACAACAAAGCATTCAGTGACCTAACAACTACTTTGAATAAAGGACACATATCAACAATTGCAGTGGGTGAAATTGTTCCTTTCTCCGGCACCCTGGAGGCGCAATGTTTAACGAGAAAGAATTATTTATGCCTACAAACAGAGAACTGTAATGGGCCATTTTAATATAACACATCACAGCAGTACAAGCAAGCTGCCAGAAAGGTGTTACCAGGTTTTGACTTATACTCATCTGATTTCCAAGACCAGACTAAAGCTTTGAAAACAGCAGGGGCTTTTGGTTTTGTTTTTCATTATTACTGAGAGTCAGTGGCAACAATAGCTGTGTTGATGGAGTCTTCAGGCAGGAATACTGAGGTTCCACCATTTCCTGCTGAAAATGAGTTCTCACCAACTGCCAGGACTAGGGATGTCAAGACCTACCTCCATTTTTTTCCTCTTTTAAAGTGCTTACAGTAATTTAGTGATTTTAATCATTACTACATTCATTTTGGAACAACGAAATAATGCTAAGAATCTCCTATCATAATGCATTGAAAAGACAAGTTTTCGGAAGGAAAACGATCTACAGTTCGTCAGTTTTGCTACCAACTGTAGCGGTCAAAATACTGAAATCAGATTAACTACAGAAATAGCAGGGAGAGAGCAGAATGGGGAGTGGAGGGGCAGCGAGCAGGGCTGAGGGAGATGAGCACTGAACCGAAATCAGCCTGGGCCAGAGGGAAACCTCTTTACAGGCTGATGATGCAACAAAACAGGGAAATTGGTTTTAGTGTCTTTAACTTCAATTAGTCACATTAATTAATGCTAAAAACAATGTTAACAGTATATTATTTTCATCTAGTTCAATAAAGGATTATACACATTTGAGTAAATTACACAGTATTAAACATTTAAATAACTTGAAATGAAGCCATTACTGTCATTCAAACAAGTTTCTACAGCTAAAGGCTGAATGTTAAGTATGAACTGATCTGGCATTACAAGAATATAAATCCTTTATCTTTTTAGAGAGAAGAACAAATGAAAAGATTTGATGACTTCTGACTTGAATAAGTGGTTTGTAGTGGCACAGCGCCCTCCAGTGGTCAAATGCTCAAAATGCAATTTCTAAAGGCCAAAGTTCAGTAGCCAATCTTCATTTTGAATGGTGATAATATAACCTTAGCTTTTTTTAAAAAATACAGTGGTTTACCTCAGCACATATTTTCAATACCAGGTCATCTCTGCATTGACAATTTCCCTCACCAAATTTAAAGTTTTTATTTAAATCTAATTTGTTCCTAAGAAATGTTCTGGAGAGTTAAAAAAAAAAATCAAAGAAAAACAAAGCAAAACCTTACTTGGACAGACAAGAGCTGCAATGATGAGTGAATTGTTTTCTGTAAGCCTAGAATAATGGCGGGAATGTCAGCATTAGAGTGGTATTAATTTTTATGGGTTAAAATCTAAGCTCTAGAGGGAGATTATAAACATTATGGAATGCTATTTTGCCTGTTATACGAGTACATATGGCAAGTTCAAAATTACAGAAATGCCTTTTACTCATTTTTTCTATATGTGAACATTTCTGTTTTTAAATAACAGTATAAAATATTCATTGTATATACATCACTTTTTTAAATCACTATAACTCCTATTAGAATGGATCCAAAGTTAAGGGCTCCAATATTATTCTGAAGAAGTATGGAAAGATATTTACCCTTTCAGGTTATCAAAAAAACTCCCTTAGACCAATCTATAATACTTCCATTCTTGAAAATATATTGATTTCTCATATGAAAAGGGATTATAATGCTGTTTATAATAACTGAAAATATGAGTTAAATGATTATAATATTCTTGGTTTTCTACTCTATCAACTGCATTGCCCCAGACCCTATAGAAAATATTGGGTTGGCCAAAAAGTTTGTCTGGGTTTTTCTGTAACATCTTATGGAAAAACCCAAAAGAACTTTTTGGCCAACCCAATAGTTACTAGTTGGAATAAGGTAGTTATTTTCAAAAAAAATAATAATGATTATCTAATTAAATTTTTTTCTTCTTCTGCTTACCCAAAGAACAGAAAAGTTTGAACATGTTTTTGAAAAGATCATTCCTTTCATTGGAACCAAGAAAGCAACTCTCTCTCTATAATGTAAGTAGAAATGACTTTGGGTTTTGGATTTTGACTCCACCACCCAGAGCAATGCAGGCAAATATCTCTGCGCCTTAGTTTCTTCACCTACAAAATGGACATAATTGTTCCCATCTCATGGGAACCTTCTGAGGATTCAGAGTAATGATGCAAGTAGAACACTCGGCCAGTACTGCCTGTACTCGAGGAGATCCTCAAGGAACACCCTTCCTACCACTGAAAGAATGCAGAAGACCTATTCTCCCTAGGTCTTCTCCCTAGGTCCAAGAGGACTAGAACCGGGGTTAGGAGTATGGAGTCACATGGATGAATCAATTAAACCCACTTTGACCGTGCAGGTAGACCTGGAGGTGGTTAGGAAGGAGGAGCAATAACACCGCCACACAGGGATGGTGGCTGAGAGATGTGGATGTGCTCATGAATAAGAATATCTTACTCATTACCCCATCTTAGTTACTTTCATCTGTTTCTCTCTTCATCGTTAAGTATTTAAAGCAGTGAGGTGGTGGGAGATGGTATGGGAGTGTAACCAAATCTTTTCTGGGGAAGATGGGCCCATGAGTAGTCTGAACATGCATTTTCAGAATTATAATAAAATAGACTATATTTGCAAAGTAGGCTTTCTTGCCCTTTGTGACCATGAAAACAAGGCAGTTGAACAAGCTTGATGTGAAAGTGACCTATGCTGTGCTCTGTCACTAGCAAGAACACGAAAAACACTTGTGGCAAGCAAACAGATCCCACTTTCACACTGATCTCATGTGACTGAAAAAAAAAAAAAGAGCGTCCTTCTAAGAGTGCCATTGCCTTGATTCTTTTGTTGCAATTCTTACTTGTTAATGGATATTTTAAATAATATTGAGAAAGGTGTAAGATTTCTGAGTTTATCAAAAACGGCATGAGTTTTTAAATGTTGAGAAACATTTTTTTAAAGATGCAAATCAGCTTCAGGAAAATGAGAGGGTAAAAGGGAGAAAGGGCTCAAGGGACAACTTTTAAAATTCAGGCTTTAGGCTAATGGTCACACCAATTAAGATGCAAATGGATAAGGTTTCTAGCTTTTGCCAGCTTGCCAAGTACCCTGATGACTTACTAGTGGCAACAGCCATTATGTCTTCCCCTTCTGCATCAGTGTCCTAAACAATGCCCTAAAAGCTTACAAGAGTTGAGAGTTGATGCCAGGTCCCAAAGTGGGCAGGGCCTGGCAGCACAGACACACACACACACACACACACACACTCCAAGAATTACCCGGAGTGTTGAAACTTTCAACGAGGGCAGGAAAGGTACCAGTATGTCCCTCCTGTCCACGTGGGAAATATCTTTTTCTCAAAAGGGAATTCACAATACAGAGCTAGGACTATCTACCAAGCAAATGACAGATGGGTCTAGATGCATAAGGTAAAGGACAGAATTGGTTTTGGTGACTCTCTGAATATTCATAGAATCTATAAAAGTCCAATCCTTTTAAGATGCAGTCTGTTAGAAATGAATATGCAACTGTACCAAATAAAAACACTGTACTTCTCAAAATGGACACATGGAGGGAACTTTTCCCACCTCCCATTACTGTCGCAATTTCTGGATAAAGTATTATATGAACTTTATGTTGATTTGTGATTTATATACTCTAATGTAGGCCCCCCAATATGGTTTTTTTTCCAAATCGCATTCCCTTATCATTTCACCCATCACAAAAGATGCTACATTCAGTAAGATAATTCCTAAGGATAGTGTTAGAACTGGCTAGCTCTTCAAAATGATCAGAATTACTGGACCCCACACATGGCAGCAGCATGGGGTTCCTTTCTTCAAGTTTCTCAGTTCACTACATGGAAAGAAAGAGGGAGAGAAAAGGAGGGAAGAGAAGAGCAAAGGAGAGGAAAAAAAATAAGGTATTCACTAGTAAAGAACTATTATCAATACAATGACTATTCCTTACAACAAGACCTATTACAATGAAAATCATCATACTAGAGGATCTCCAAACCTTGTTGCTATAAAACTTCAACCAACTAGCTGAGTAACCATTACAGCAAGCAAAGCCTTCAGACCTGGCTATTGTCTCAAGTCCCGAGCAGGACAGAAGGTACTTTTTTAAGTCTTAATTACACAAGCTTGGTTAGAGTCAAAGTGTAAGCAACCAGGTGAGGTGGCAATAGCCAGGTTTACAGAATGAGGCAGTCACGGAGGATAACATGTGTCAGGTTTGCTGAAAATAGGTTTAAGGCTGAGGTGTCCCTCAGTTTTAACACTGCTTTTCTGAAATTTTGTTGACGCTACAGAAACACTGACTATAAAGTTACTTTCATATTAATAAAAATCTTCAGTACGATCAAAACTGGAGTGATTCCCAACAAAGTATGAAAGACAGAAATCTGGTCATTTGTATGAATTTGGCTGCCGAGAGCACCTGTCTCTAATATCTAAAACCGAATTCAACCTATCCCATTTTTTTCCACAATGAAGTTTTTTCAGGACTCATGTGAGGTATTAAGGACCAGTCACAACACCAGAACTAGTCCATCGTTCACATTCCACACTCATGCAGAAAAGAATGCTACACATGCTTCTAAATAGCAGATTGTGCTAGATAGGTCTGTGGAACACAGCTGAATCTGTCATTATTTAGAGGTACATATGTATTTCAAAATGTGTTCTGTTTTGTTCTGCTATCTAGCACCCCCTGCCCCCCAAAAAACAGAGCAGGAAGCAACCCACAAAGGGGTGGACCAGGTGCACTGGCCAGGAAGGGCCATACATCCCTTCTGCTCACAGCCCACTGGCCTGAGCTGGTGAGAGAGCCAGCATCAGAGGTGGGTAATGTGAGGGGACACATGGAAGAGCTGACGAGCACTACTGCTTATGCACACCATCCAATTTTCTAAATCTTTGATTCTAAAAATCAAGAAGCCCCACACCTTTCCTCTTGTAAGCTTCACTCTCCATAAGGATTTGTGCCTATCACCTCCTTTGGTAATTTTCTCCCATTAGTAGATGGGCCAGTTCTTCTTTCCATGTTGATTTACTCACAAAATTATATCCAAAACAGATGGGACCCTAAGGATACAAATTCCACAGAACAAAAACCTGTACAATCAAGCTAAGTCCCCTCATGTTTTTCTCCATATCAACTATGTACCATATTTTAAAACACACACAAACACACACACACACACACACACACACACACACACACTAATGAATGATCTAGCATATTTGGAATCTAAACAGTGCCTGTCAGCAACAGCTAGGGGTTCATTTCTTACACTTGGCCCTCTGTCGAGCCTGTTTTCTGTCAGCTTTCTTATTTTCTCTTTAATTTTGCTAAGGGAACACTATTCTGACAAGTGGTTAAGCAATACACAAAAATCAGAGAAAAAATGTTAACAAATTAAGCACTTTTGTCTAACCCTCCTCAGAACACTGTGCCAAGGTAGTGCACATGCCACACTGCAGTCACATAACACTGTACCAAGTACTGCACATTCCACACTGAAGTCTCAGAACACTGTACCAAGTACTGCACATTCCACACTGTAGTCTCAGAACACTGTGCCAAGTACTGCACATTCCACACTGAAGTCTCAGAACACTGTACGAAGTACTGCACATTCCACACTGTAGTCTCAGAACACTGTGCCAAGCACTGCACATTCCACACTGCAGTCTCAGAACACTGTGCCAAGCACTGCACATTCCACACTGCAGTCTCAGAACACTGTGCCAAGTACTGCACATTCCACACTGAAGTCTCAGAACACTGTGCCAAGTACTGCACATTCCACACTGTAGTCTCAGAACACTGTGCCAAGCACTGCACATTCCACACTGCAGTCTCAGAACACTGTACCAAGTACTGCACATTCCACACTGCAGTCTCAGAACACTGTGCCAAGTACTGCACATTCCACACTGAAGTCTCAGAACACTGTACAAAGTACTGCACATTCCACACTGTAGTCTCAGAACACTGTGCCAAGCACTGCACATTCCACACTGCAGTCTCAGAACACTGTACCAAGTACTGTACATTTCACACTGCAGTCTCAGAACACTGTGCCAAGTATCGCACATTCCACACTGCAGTCTCAGAACACTGTGCCAAGTACTGCACATTCCACACTGCAGTCTCTGAACACTGTACCAAGTACTGCACATGCCACACTGCAGTCTCTGAACACCGTGCCGAGTAATGCACATTCCACACTGCAGTCTCTGAACACTGTACCAAGTACTGCACATTCCACACTGCAGTCTCTGAACACCGTGCCAAGTACTGCACATTCCACACTGCAGTCTCAGAACACTGTGCCAAGTACTGCACATTCCACACTGCAGTCTCAGAGCACCGTGCCAAGTACTGCACATTCCACACTGCAGTCTCAGAGCACCGTGCCAAGTACTGCACATTCCACACCGCAGTCTCAGAACACTGCACAGGGGCTGCCTCCTCTGCATTCAGCACACAAATCACTTTGACTATGATCACCCACATTTATCTTTATTTTTAAAATCACCTCATTGTTGCCAATGGCATTGAACATTATTAGTACTAATCCAGCTACTCTTAATAATAGTACTTAAGTAACTTGTCATCTTGGGAATTTTATAAACAATAGCTAATTAATTGTCAAGCATTTAATGTAACAGGATTCTAATCTCCAACCTCTGAGGCAGGGTATTTATTTGTTATAATGGTAAAACTTCTGTTTGCATTGCTTATTTATTCAATATATATTCTCTATCTCATCGATTCTAATTTTTATATCTGCTTGGTAAGTAAAATAAAGACTCACATGCTGAAAGACACAGACAGCACACTTTACAAACAGTGATGAATCTCCTGCAACTCCTTTTATTCACACTACAATAGATTCTATGTTACCATGCAAAGAAAAACAAAACAAAACACCATAGATTATTTCCCCTTGTTTGCAAGATATACTCACAGTATTCTGATAGGAACAAGAACTTGAAGGTGCAGCACGCTATGTCTTAGGAGTGTGATTAAATACAATATTCTGTTGACATCTTGTTCCTGCTTTCAAACAACCAGGTATGTTACGTATGAACTGTCAGGACAGCTAAACAAGTTTTCCTGTCTAAATGTGCCCACATTCTTTTCAGAGAACTCATCTTAAGCTGAGGTCCCTATCTTACTTGAATACTTAGTTGAATACTTCGTTGAATGTGGTAACAATTTCTTAATTTGCAATATTTAAAAGGTGTAAACACCGGTCAGAATGCCCATCATCAAAAAATCTACAAACAATAAATGCTGGAGAGGGTGTGGAGAAAAGGGAACCCTCTTGCACTGTTGGTGGGAATGTAAATTGATACAGCCACTATGGAGAACAGTATGGAGGTTCCTTAAAAAACTACAAATAGAACTACCATACAACCCAGCAATCCCACTACTGGGCATATACCCTGAGAAAACCATAATTCAAAAAGAGTCATGTACCAAAATGTTCATTGCAGCTCTATTTACAATAGCCAGGACATGGAAGCAACCTAAGTGTCCATCAACAGATGAATGGATAAAGATGTGGCACGTATATACAATGGAATATTACTCAGCCATAAAAAGAAACGAAATTGAGTTATTTGTAGTGAGGTGGATGGACCTAGAGTCTGTCATACAGAGTGAAGTAAGTCAGAAAGAGAAAAACAAATACTGTATGCTAACACATATATGGAATCAAAGAAAAAAAAAAAAGGTCATGAAGAACCTAGGGGTAAGACGGGAATAAAGACACAGACCTACTAGAGCATGGACTTGAGGATATGGGGAGGGGTAGGGGGAGGCTGTGATGAGGTGAGAGAGTGGCATGGACATATATACACTACCAAGCGTAAAGTGGATAGCTAGTGGGAAGCAGCCGCGTAGCACAGGGAGATCAGCTAGGTGGTTTGTGACCGCCTAGAGGGGTGGGATAGGGAGGGTGGGAGGGAGGGAGACACAGGAGGGAAGAGATATGGGAACATGTGTGTATGTATAACTGATTCACTCTGTTATAAAGCAGAAACTAACACACCATTGTAAAGCAATTATACTCCAATAAAGATGTTAAAAAAAAAAAAAGGTGTAAACACCACCAGTTTTATCTGCCAACCTTCCCCTCACACATATACCACACATACTTTCCATATGACAATGCAAATGGTCTGAATCCTGCAGAAAACAGAAAGGTAGCAAAGAAAGACAGAATCCCTTTCTTGGGCCCTTAATGAGGTCTCCAGAGCCAAAGGTAAACCAATAACAAATTGTACTTTTCACATACTAGGGGAAAAAAAAAAGAAAAAAGGCAAAAGGCGGGGGTGAGCTTGTCATCTGAAATTAATTGAACTTAGCCATGCCAAGAAAACACTGGTAATAAACCCTCCCCATCTAAATTAAGGGTTTTATACCATGAAAAAAATAAAAATTTATGGCAGTAATTTCATCTGGGTTTTTCAGGAAGTGCTTGCTGATTTTCTTGTACTCAGTAGAAAAATCCCCAAGGAGCAATGCAGACTGCAATAAGGCAGACTTCTAAAAAGATACCATTTAATTTCTCACTCCTCCCCTTGCACTATTACCACACTTCCACTTTTCTCTAACTCAGTATTAACTCTCTCAACACAATTCTCTTCCACTAGCTCCCAGCACCAACAGGGGAGGAGAGACAGGCTCAATCTGCAACTGCCCGTCTGTTGCTCTTGGCGAGAGAAGTACAGCTGAAGAGAATGGGAAGCCCCTGAAGCACACACTTCTATTTGTCTTTGGCTGTTTTTGTTTTTTTTCTATGACACCCAGCCATCTTAATTGAAGGCACCAAAAGTCTTAATGGTTTCAAAACAACCATCATGCAACACCTTTAAGACTGGTGACAAGAACTGATGAATGACTTCTGAGGGGGAAGAATATCACACACAGAACCATGGTTCCCAGCCCATGGATCATATGTGGTGGGGGGCAGCTCCATAGGCCAGGCACAGAGTTATCTGCAAGGGTTCTGCAGATCCCCACGGGCCTGTGGATCAACTATATAAAAACACAGACACAGTATTTGTTTTCTAATGTCCACAGACACTGGTGTGATGATGAAAACAGAAATTTCTTAAAAACCGTAAGTAAATTCGCAGCAGCTTTTTGTCATTTTCTCAATGAATGGCTTCTTTAAGTACCATAGCTAATTTACAATCCAGAAATATTTTTTGAAGTCAAAGAGCATCTTCATCTTAAAAAATACAAGGAACAATTGATCTAAGTGTTAGAATTTTCAGTGTTTTACATTCAGGCACATGGTAGGCACTCAATATTTGTTGACGTTTTTCTTAGCCCCTCTTGCATATATATATATATATATATTTTTTTTTTTTTTCATTCCAGTCTCTAACAGTTTACTTCATCGATTCATCCCATCTCTTGGTGTACAAGACAGCAGCAGTTCTCAAAGTATGGTCTGGGGACTCCTAGGGGCCCCTGAGACCCTTTCAGGAGGTCCGTGAGGTCAAAGTTTGTTAATTCTAAGAAGTTATTTGCCAGCCATGTATGTACTACATGACCTGTGATATTACAACAGATTGAATGAGAAAATAGATATGAGAATCCCAACTGTCTTCTATTTATTGTATCAGCTATTAAGGAGATTTGCAAGGCCTCTTTTCTCACTAAATTTATTTTGTTTTGGAAAATACAGTTATTTTTCATTAATAAATGTTATTTACATTGAGATGTAGTGGGTTTGTTATTAAATTTTTAAATAAATAAATAATCATTGATAAGTATGCTCTGCATAAGCAAAAGCTCTTTAAGGTCCTTAATAGTTTTTAAGAGTATAAAGGGCTCTTGGAAACAAAAGTTTGAGAACTACTGTTATAGAGATAGCAACGTTGTTGTGTCAATGCAGAACCTGGTCTCTGGTCTCAGGAAAACTGCTGATCCCTAGAGGTATACAAGCAGATGCTTGACACCTACCTGTTGAGGATGCTGAAGAGAGGATTCAAATGTATTGGGTGGTGGGACCAGCTGGCTCTCTGTGGTACCTCCTAACATGAGATTCTATAATTCTATTTTAGAGGGAACCTAAGGAAGCCTCCTTCCAAAGTTGTGGCTGCTGACATGGAATATGAATAATACTTCATGTACCTTCGTTTTCCCACCCACAAAACAATATGAGCACGTTAATGGGCAAATTAATATTCTTCCATGGTTGTATGGTCTTCATGTCAGTACAACATTTCAAACAATTTGAAAGCAAGGTGACATTTTAATTTTGCTTATTGGGGTTCTTTTTATAAGAAAAGCTCTCTCCTCCACGTCAAGCCACAGTTTTCAAATAACGTAACACAGTACCATTCACTCTGAAGGGAAAGAATGTTAGCATGGTACCATTCACTCAGAAGAATATGGCCATTCACTGTCTTCTCAAAGAATGCCCTTATGGCCAAATGGTAAGGTCAATAACAAGGCAAACAAAGATTCTGCTGACAGAAATTCCAAAGGCAAATAAATTCATGCCAAACCTGTAGAGACGAGTGGGATATTTTAATCTTCTGCACAAGTCTTGCTCTTGCATGAGATGGAAACAGGATGGCTTACCCTTAATGAGCATACTGTGCACACAGAAACCAGCAAGATGTTTAGAAAATATGGTGTCATATTAATGAAGAAATAGAACTTTTAGAAAATAAAATAACCATACTTGTATAATTTGATTCAATTCAATGAACATTAACTGAGCCCCTGTTATGTTCCAGTAATTATTCCAGGTGATCATGAAGAGGAGATAAATGAGACATAACCTAGGACATAGTCTAGGAACTCACACTCTAAAAGGGAAACCAGGTAAATCACTGTAACACAATGTGATAAGAGATATAAAAGTAGGTGTTTTAATACTATGGAAATATAGGTGAAAAAGTAATTAATTCAGTCTGGTGTGAATGAGGAAAATAGATACTACATATGTAACGGGAGGGGCGGGAAGGGAGAAGTTTATGCCTAACTCATAATCTCCTGTCTCAGTTGAGTCCTCAACATCTTTTGACGATCCTTCTATGTGTCACCTCCACTCTCCACAGCTGCTATCTCAAACCTCCTCCATTCCTCTCCCATCTCCTCAGCAGCTGTTCTTGCCACCTTCTGCAGAGAAGAGAGAGATGCACCAGCCTCTGGCCACCCAACCCATGGCTGGGCCTGCTGCCTATCCTCCTTCCCTTTATGAGGAGGCCAAGGCTAATCTCTCCACTAAGGCCCTACAGCCAATCTATTCTCCCTGGTCAGGAAGCTCTGCTAGCCAACCTTTCCCTTCCCAACCTCTCCCTCACTCCCTTATCACCAGCATATAAACACGCTCCCCCAGCAGCCCTCTCAAGAAGTAATTATTTTTCTCTCAATGCCCCATAAGTCCCAGGGCCAGGAGGTAGGGGAGGCAGCTATGCCTGTTCTCCACTATACTCCCAACAGGCCTCTTCCTACTCTGCGCATGTCTCCAAATCTCCATGCTCGAGCAAAGCTCAAGCCCCGCCCCCCACTGGCACCGTTATTTACCATCTTCACCCTTATTCCACCCAACTGAAAACCTGTACTCCTGGCTCACTTCCCTTCCACTCCCACTCCTGTCATCATATGTCAACAAGAACATACACTATGCAAACAATATCTTGGCCTCCCAGGTCCTTGATAACCTCTTTCAGGGACCCTTCTTCCACTGTATCTCAGTGACCCAAATCCACGGGCAACTCCTTGAGCTGGTCAACAGAATCCATTACCCATGCCAAAATTCTAAATTCACACATCCCACATTACAACACCCCTCCCCATCCTTGCCATTCATTAGTTTTAGTATCTCCACTGCTAAAAATTCTTCTTCCTCATTGAACCTTCTAATCTACTGATTCTCAATCACAATCTCACAACCCCTTTCTGTCCCTCTTTGTTCAGCTTACTTTTTCAGTCTATGTATAATCATTCCTTGCAGAGTATTTTTACTTCCCCTGTCCCCTCTCTCTCTCCATCATATTTGCTTAGCAAACCCCAGGCCTAGTGACCCCAAGTATACACTTTATCTGAGTACAAACTCAAGTAACAGTATACAGCCACAGAAAACCATACAATCTGACTACATTTTAAATTCAACATGGCCCAGCAATCCTACTGTACATCCTTTTTGACTTTCTAGGATTGACTTCATAATTTGAGTTTTCCAACTTCCTCCTTTCAACTGATGATTTCATATCTTATTTCACTGAGGCTATAGAATGTCCTCATGTTATTACCACCAAAACTACAAAATTATGGGCAACTAAATAATCTTCTCCTCCCTCCCCATTACAATGGAGAAAGTATTCCTTTACTTATCAAAGCCCAGCCCTTTCACGTGTACTTTAGCCCCCATCTCCTCTTACCTATTCAAGGACTTTGCATCTTCGGTTAGACCCCCTTTTTCCTGCATCATCAATCTCTCAAAAATTGCAGGTGAAAACGTGAATTTTTACAGTTTTGAGAAAGTAATTAGCAATACCAGCTAAAATTACATAAAATACCTATGTTCTTCAATCCATTTCACCCATTCCTAGAATCTCTCCTATACAAACATACCAATGTTTAAGTATGGATACACACACACACACACACACACACACACACACTCACGGGGTGCAGGGATGGGGGAGTGCAGAGTGTTCATTATAGCCTTATTTTCAAAGGCAAAAATGAAAACAAAGCAAATGCTCATCAATAGTGATAGGTTGAATAAATTATGATAGAACCATACCACAGACCATCATACAGCCCTTAAAAGAATGAATTAGATCAATTCTAAAAGATTTAGTACAATTAGTATAGCTCTACTTCCCCACTTGCTTTCACTAATCTTCTGACCCCACCATAACACTGAACATGATTTTGCAAGGATAACCATTAATCTAGGTGATGCCAAATCCAAAGCCACTTTTCTGGTCCTATTAGAACCATTCAACAGAGCTGCTTCCTCCCTTCATTCCTTGAAACACCCTTCCCAGCTTCCATGATACCACCTTCTCCCGGGTTCCTACTTCATTAGCCGCCTTCTCAATTTTCTTTGCAAGCTCTGTCTCCTCTTTCTGACTTCTAAATACTGGCATTGCTCAGAGCTTCACTCTACGTCCTCTTCTCAGGTGATTTTGTCCATTCTCATGGCTGGAAACACATCTATACACCAACTAATTTTAAATATCTATCTATAGACCAAACCTGTCCTCTAACCTCCACATATCTACAATTCAATTGCTGAGTTAAAATATCTCTCTTATGCAAACGAATTTTAGCATGTATAAAATGGGAGCTTTTGATTCTGCATGTCTTCCCAGCCCCGACCCGCACTGAAAATCTGGGGCCCCCTCAGTTCTTCCCCGCTCAGTAAATGGTGTTACCAGTTATGCAGACACTAACCAGACACTGAAGTGTCCCCTCCTCCGTGTCCCTTGGCCTTTTCGGCACTCATCAGCCAAATCATACTGATTCTACCCTCACGGTGTATTTCACTAGCCATCCTCTTCCCTCTACCTCCATCCTAATCCAAGTAGCCACTGACTTATTCCCTTCTTCTGTCCTTGTCCTACCTCCAGTAGTAACCCATTATCCACGAAACAGCCATTGTGACTTTTTCAGAACTTAAATCAGATTGTGTCATTCTGCTTAAAACCATTTAATGGCTTCCCACAGTTCTTGAATAAAACACAAACTAACACCATGCATACATGACCCAACTCGTGCTACTCTCCCCAGCTCACCTCACTGTGGCCATAAAAACCTTCTGTTCCTGCTGGTTTCTGGAATACACCAAGCTGCTTCCATCCCAGGACCTATGCACTTAATGCTCTCTCTGAATGAAATACTCTTTCCTAGGTTCTTTACTCCCTGTCTCCTTCTCATTCTTCAGATCTCAATTTATTTTTTGTCAATAGTTGTTCAGCAGTTAGTTGTGATTTTGGTATTTTCGTGAGAGGAGGTCAGCTCAAGTCCTTCTATTCTGCCATCTTGTCTCAAACCCCACAGATCTCATTTTAAAACACCACCTCCTCAAAGAGGCCTTTCCTGACCACACTATCTTAAGTAGGTCTCACTATCATTCTCCGCCGCAGCATTCTGCTTATTTCCTTTGTAGTGCTTCTCATAATTTTTATTTGTTATTCAATTATTAAGTAGCTATTCTGCTAGAATTAAGATCTGTTCTCAGCATAGAGCACAGAGTTCGGCTCACAAAGGGCCTTTAATGAATGATCACTCAAGGAGGGAAACAACAGAATAATTAAATTTCTCCTGTCTCAACAATTCTCCTTCAACCCCTCTGCCTCAGGTTACCACCCATCCGTCCTATCTCTGCTGTCTCAAACTTCTTGAAACAAGTGTCAACTCACAATTATTTTTTTCAGTTTTATTGAGATATAATTGACATACAACACTGTATTAGTTTAAGGTGTACAACATGATTTGATATTATTCATGATTATTTTACCTCACACCCTTCAACCCACTCCTCTCCATGCCATGAAACTGCTCTTCCTTCTGACAGAACATTCTTGTTGTTAAAGCAAATGAAAATTTCTTACTGACCTCTTTATGACATTTAACCCTGTTGATCACTCCCTCCTTCTTAAAAAGTTCTCTTGCCTTACATGACAACTCACCCACCTGATGTTCCTTCTACCTTTACCACTCCTTTTCAATATCCTTCTAAGGCTCCTCCTTTCCTCCTCCTTTCCTAAAATGTTTCCTAAAATGTTCTAACCCAGATATTCGCCCCTCTCTACACATACTGAATCATTTCATGCACTCATATGGTTTCAGTTACTCTATATAAATGCAAATGTCTCCCAAATCTTTATCTTTAGCCCAGATCCTACTCCCATGCTTCAGACCATGTATGCCTAAATGGCCAGGTGATATATCTACTTGGGTGGCCAACTGGCACCTCAAACTCAATATATTTAAAATAAACTCATCACCTTTCCCTGCCCCATCTGCCCCTTCTCCTGTATTTCCATTTAGTGAATGGTACCCGTGACCCCAAGCCAAGAACCTAGTCTGTGACACACTGATGTCTCTCCCCACTCCCCCAACACATCTACTTTTAACCAAGGTCAGTATATTCTAACAACTGAATATTTCCTTAAATTGCCCACTTCTCTGAATCTCCACTGCCACTACCTTGATTCAAGCCATGGCATTTCTTGCCTAGACTTCTGTAAAAGTCTTTAAATTCTATTCTTATCTCCCTCAAAGCGTTCTCCATAGAGCAGCAGGAGTGATCGTATGAAAACATAGTAAATCTTATATGACTCCGCTACATAAAACCCATCAATGGCTCCAACTGTCTTCAGAACAGAATTCAAATTTCTTAACCTGGCTGACAAAGCCCTGAATGATCTGGACCCTGCTTGCCTCTCCAGTCTCATTTCTGGATACTCCTTGCCTCCTCTTCTATGCTCTGACCATAATAAACTACCAATTTTCCATGCTTTCTCTTCTTGCAGTCCATACATGTTATTCCCAAAAATCTAAGACAGGCTTTCACCTTCCACGATGCGCCCACACCCTCCTCACTCCTCCACCAACCCTGATCTTCTAAGACTAGACTAGGTAATGCTCTCCAGTACTAACTATCCTATAGCCCCACTTGAGAAAACTGAAATTGCCTCTTGATCTGTCTGTAATCCTACCTACTCACCTGAGAACCACTGAATCAGAATCTCCAGGGCAGGGACCCCAGCACCTGTACTTTTTAAAGGCTTACATGTAAGCCTTACAGCTAATGTACAGCCAGGGTTGAGAAGAACTGCTGTTAACAACTCTCTTTGAGGACGGGGAGCTCAATGTTTACTCTTGTAACCCAATACCCAGAACACTGCTGACACATAGAAGTTATTCAAATATGTGATTAAGTGGGCTTCCCTGGTAGCGCAGTGGTTGAGAGTCCGCCTGCCGATGCAGGGGACACGGGTTCGTGCCCGGGTCTGGGAAGATCCCACATGCCGCGGAGCGGCTGGGCCCGTGAGCCATGGCCGCTGGGCCTGCGTGTCTGGAGCCTGTGCTCCACAACGGGAGAGGCCACAACGGTGAGAGGCCCGCGTACCGCAAAAAAAAAAAAAAAGTGATGAAGCAAAGAAGGGAACAGGGCAGTGGGTGGAAGGAAGAGAAGGAACGAATGAATTTTAAATAATCTTCAAGAACCTTCCACACACTAGTAAAAGGACATATTACCAGGAGTGCAATCTTTAAGAACAAAGTTTGGGGAATTCCCTGGCAGTCCAGAGGTTAAGACTCGGTGCTCTCATTGCCGTGGGCCCAGGTTTGATCCCTGGTCAGGGAACTGAAATCCCACAACCCGTGCTGACCAAAAAACAAAAAAAAAACCACAAAGTTTCTATTCTGCTTTCAGGGTTATTTTCTACAGTTAAACTATAGTCTCTTATAAAGAATGGCAGCTAAGATATGTTAGGCCTAAAAGGTTCAGTATAAATCAGCTTTCACATCTCTAACTCTGCATGCTCCGCCTTCTTGACCTTATAAATACTGGCTATCAAGGCACAAAATGTAGAAAAATGCCAGCCATTTGAGCACCTGAACCTTCCTCAAAATGCAGAGTGAGAACTCCTGAAATAAAGCAGTGGAGTGGGTTAAAATAGTGTTGAAGTAACTACACAGTGCTTTAGTAGCAAGTATGCATAAGACATAATAAAATGACACAGAATTAACACTACTCAAAGAAAAATCTAATAAAACCCTGAATTTGCAGAAGAGGCACTGCACAAACAGGGTAGAAACATCTTTATATCTCCCCTGTTGCTCTGAGCACAGCAGCCTCAGTATGTATTTGTTGAATGAATACCTGATGAATGATGAATGAGTATGGTTCTTAAAGGAATTACTCACATTTTCTCCCCCTGATCAAAGAGCCAGCTACTCTTAGCCTCATGTTTCATCAAAAGAAAATATTTACCAAGTGCCTAAACCAGCTGGTAATGTGCTAGTACACAGCATTCTAAAAGAACCACATGGCTTGGCTTCTGCATCTCAGAGCTTGTCATACAAATCCTATGTCTCCCAGCACGAGCACCACCAAAGAAACGTGCATACTGTACAGTCCAGCGATGTTCCCTAAACATGCCACATTCCTTTATGACGCCATAAATTTCTTTTTCTAAATTTTATTGACGTATAGTTGATGTACTAGTTGAAGTTGTGCTAATTTCTGCTGTACAGCAAAGTACAGCAGTTATACATATATATTCTCAGTTATACATATTCTTTTCCGTTATGGTTTATCAAAGGATATTGAATATACCTGTCTGTGCTATACAGTAGGACCTTGTTGTTTATCCATCCTACATATAATAGTTTGCATCTGCTAATCGCAAACTTCCAATACTTCCCTCCCCCAACTCCCCACCCCCTTGGCAACCACCAGTCTATTCTCTGTCTGTGAGTCTGCTTCTGTTTCATATATTCATTTGTATCGTACTTTAGATTTCACATATAAGTGATATCATATGGTATTTGTTTTTCTCTTTCTGACTTACTTCGCTTAGTATGATAATCTCTGCGTCCATCCATGTTGCTGCAAATGTATGATGCCATAACTTTTCATATATATTCCTCCCTCTGCCCAAAATACACCTGGAAACTCCTACTCATCCTTGAAGACCTAGGTACATATTATCTTCTTTGTAAAATATTTTCTGAATTCCCCAGAAATAAGCATTTCCTCCCTTGTTCTTCTACCATAGTATTTTGTAAATACACTTAGTGTATCTGAATCGCATTTGAATGATGATGATTAACTACATAGTCATTATGCACAATTCAAAGTATGAAGGGAAACCATTCACTTTTTCACATTTGAAACATTTTCACATGGAAGAAAAAAGAGTAAAGATTTACCTGGATAGATGACAGGAAAGGCACAAGGTGCAATTCTGGGAAAGGCTTAACCTAGATGTGGGCAAGTAGAGGAAAGGTAAAGGAAATGGTCTGAGGTCCTTTTCAAAGCTCAGAGTAGGGATTCTGCGCTTGATCCACAGGGCAATGAAAAACTACCACTATGTTTTACAGAAGGAAAGGGACGATAAGGTTCACATCACCCTTTTAATTGTGGAGTGCCTATGGAATGTATGCACATCAAACACCAAATGGTGACTCTCAGATGCCATCAAATGAGATGAACCACGTAAAATTCACTCTTCCAGTGCACTGTGAGCTGTTTAAGAATAAGGATGCAGGTTCCTTCACCATTGTCTCTCCAGAGCAAAGCAGAAGGTGGGAGCTGCTTACTGGACTGAAGTGAATTCTTCTTTAACAACTTTACATAATATGCTCTGCAAAATCTTTGCCAGATTATGTATCAGAGTAGAGGTGTTGTTGGGAGCTAAGCTATTTTGCCTGACCCTTTCACAAAACAAAACAAAACAAACATAATCCTTTTAGAGGCAATCATCAGTAGTTTAATAAATCTCAGGAAATATCTTCATCACCTTTAAGAATTGAATTTTTAATTCTGAAGGGGCAGATTTTTAAAATGAACTCATACCATTATAAACTATTCTTTATATAAATGTTTAATTAACTACTATACTGATAGAATAATGCTGAAGTTTAACATTATCATACATGTAATGTAAAGATAATAAGATTTTAAAGTGTGTATAGTCTAAAAGCCCCCAAATTAACAAAAATATAACAAGGATCCAGTCAAAAAGCTACATTAATAAGTGCAGTCGTTCTTTACTTATTTTATTTTTGGCTGCACTGGGTCTCTGTTGCTGCCATGTGGGCTTTCTCTAGTTGCGGTGAGCGGGGGCTACTCTTCGTTGCGGTACGCGGGCTTCTCATTGCAGTGGCTTCTCTTGCTGCGGAGCGTGGGCTCTAAGCGTGCAGGCTTCAGTAGTTGTGGCACGTGGGCTCAGTAGTTGTGGCGCGTGGGCTTAGTTGCTCCGCAGCTTATGCGATCTTCCCAGAGCAGGGCTTGAACCTGTGCCCCCTGCATTGGCAAGTGGATTCTTAACCACTGCATCACCAGGAAGTCCCAGTGCAGTGGTTCTTGACTGGGTTGGACCATACACTCCAAGTATAAATTCTGAGGAATTCATAGTGCCCCACCCTTAATCTAATGTCTAACTATGGACCCCATTAGAGCCCTGGGAACCTTGGAATATGCTGGCTTACAGAGTTTTTCTTATCAGGTTGATTTAATAAAAGCATGTTTTAAGAAGTGCTCCCATTTTGGTTTAAAAGTTCAATGATGCTTTCAACAACCCTGATGTAAATGGAAGAGAAAAAATGCTTCTTGGACTGATATAAAATCAAATTAGGAGTACTGCTCATAAAAACTACCCTAAGGAATGATCCTGCTTTGGAGAAAGAGATTAATATGAAGACATACACACACACACACACATATATATATATATATATATATACACACACACACACACACACACACACACACACACACACATATATATATTTATAGCCATTCCCACAGTCTACTGTTGATTGTAAAGCTATCAGGAGAGATTGGAAGTACCAATGCCGTCAACTAGACATTCAGGTGTTGGCTTGTTTTTGCAGGGTTGGAAGGGTGTTGTCTGTAGCGCACCATCACCAGTGCAGTGTTAATTCAGATGATTTTTTAAATTTTTTAAGCCTTACTAACTTATCCCAGGTTCTAAAATGCAGTATATGAGCCTTGACTGTAGAGATAAATTACCAGCTGTCTCATAAAGGACAGGCAAATGCTAGCACTGAACAAAAGTAAATAAAGATGGCTACATATGCTCCAGTCTTCAAACTGAAAAGTGACAGTGATGAAAGAAGCAGGCAAGGGAAAAGATTAAACATGAAGAACAGCTCCACTAATAGCAGACTATCTGACTATTCAAGCTGTCTGATAATACAGTATAGCAACAATGTCAATTAAAATTGCTGGTGTGAGGGCTTCCCTGGTGGCGCAGTGGTTGAGAGTCCGCCTGCCGATGCAGGGGACACGGGTTCGTGCCCCGGTCCGTGAAGGTCCCACATGCCGCGGAGCGGCTGGACCCGTGAGCCATGGCCGCTGAGCCTGCGCGTCTGGAGCCTGTGCTATGCAACGGGAGAGGCCACAACAGTGAGACGCCCGCGTACCACAAAAAAATTAAAAAAAAAAAAAATTTATGGTGTGAAGATTTAGATCCCGAGATCTTAAAGCTAAAGAAACCATGGGAATCCACCCCCCTGCTATCACATTAGGCCATATTAAATTCAGATGAAGAGTGCTTTGTAAATGGCGATGTGCTATGGAGACACATGGTACTGCTGTTATTCTTAATATGAGTCTCTTCTTCTTTTAGTTGTAGTTACCAAAAATCCCAATTCCTTTGGCATTTTTTTCAGTGCTAATAAACAGAGTTGTAGTTGTTAATATTATTGTTATTATTTTACTTTTTGTTCCCTTGAGAACCTTCAAACAGTATGTGCTACCTAAATGGAGTATCTTGTAGATGTAAAGCATAAATGGAATATGTAGTTTATATGAGAATGAAACATGAACAAGGTCCACCTCATTTCCATCCATACAATGTCACTCATATCTATCAAAATTCTCACATGTCCTGGGAGCCCCCATATCTTCACAGAACCAACTACTCATTAAAGGTTAGGGTGGGAAGGGGAAAGGGAATGCTGGCCTTTCCTGATAAAGAAGGAAGGCTTGGTGATGTGCTTTCAGTGAGTAGAATAAAAGAAAAGGGTTTTGAAAGGGTCAAAGGGAGAGCCTGAAGAGAAGCTTAAATGTTTGACTTCACCACCCCCCTTAAAAGGACTACTTCATCCAAATGAACTAAAATAGACCACCACTAGTTATTAGAGAACCACCCAAGAAAGAAAGAACTTCTACAGGTGACCTCTGGTTATCTTCAACACTGCAGCCCTTCCAAACAAACTGGCACCAGAGTAAACGTAGCCAACAAGAACCTAACATCTATATTTTATGATTTTATGTCAATTTTTCATATGATATTTTGTAGACCTACTTATGTGGATATAACTTGATTCTAAAGTATTTAGGGAATACACTTAGTCCAGTTGTGCCTGAAAAGGGGAAAGAAAATGTAACTTTCCAGTTTTACAGATGCTTCCAGAATTCTGTTTGAAGATGGATTAATCTACAGTTGCTCAGCTGCAGAATATTACTTCTATTCCACAGACTTTGTATATGAACCATTAAATCCATTAGATCGATAGCAATTCCTCCCACCTACTCTTAAAGAGCTGATTTAATGAGAACGTCATTTTCTCATTCAAGGCTTGCTTTCTTAAGGGAATACAGTCCTACGTGAACACAGTCAACACTTCCTCTCACATCGACAACTTCATATAAGCAGAGCCTGTGGCAGGGCAATGAGGCAAAATGTTGGGTGGTAAATAAACAAATTTATTTACCTGTTATGGAATTTGAGCTTAAAACTGGACTTAACTTACAAAGTTTAAGATAAAAGAAAACCAACATTAACCATTTTCTTTCTCAAAAGCTCTTCAAATGACACAGGCACTAGTAGCATCACAATACATTGATAGAAAAAGGAAGTGTTATTTTCTTACTACTAACTGTTTACCATTAAGTATTTCAATACCCTCTCTTTCTACTCCCTTCCACAACTGAAAGATAATAGTGGAAAGAAATTTACCCTTGTGCTCTTTCTGGACCTGCATATTAATAGAGATGACTGGGATATTATTGTCTGTTGTTCTTGGTTTAGATAATATAAGCCATGGAAGCCTCAAGATATAGTCACTAGCACTAAGCTCTCTCTTTCTCCTCTGAGCCTTTATACATGAAAAGCACAGAATAAGTCATAAAGTACGACTTAACACACCAAAAATTAAAAGTGGAGACAGAGTGTGGATCAATGTGCATTGTCTCACAAATATAGTTTCAAAGATAATTGGTAATGTTCTCTTTTTCCAAAGAAGTGAGGGTTAAATATAGTCACTCTGTACAGAGACTGATGATCTTCAGGATGTGTAAATTATACATTACAGTTACATAACAGACTAAATCACAGTCATCAACAAAAGAACATTTGGCACAATTCTTGAATTTTTATGATTCTAGCTCATAAGCAGAGCCTCAAAAAGGAGAAAATATCCCACCTTAAATCAGCCTTACAAGTAGCCCCACAACTCATGGCAAGTAAGAAGTATCCAAGGTGAATGAAAGAGAAAGGCAATCATCTTCATCGGACTAGAAAACGGTTGGGGGAAGGAGCTTTTATTTTTAGGCTATCTTAAGGCAAATAGCACCCCTTCATTTCATTAATTTTTAAAAACAGGAAGAAGAGGGTCAACTAACTAGATATATGTAGAGCTCTGTGTTTTAACACCAATAGATCTAATGTGACTTTACGCCCCTAGGTTAAGTCAAGACACCAAAGTCTGATGAAAGAACACAGATCCTTTCAGAACACTTTCAAAAATCTGGGTAGCACAAACCAAAGACTGGCAAAAATCCTCATGCTTTCAATGCAGCTCAAAGGGCTACACAGTGCCACAGTTTCAAGCCAGTGCCACCCACTGTAGGCAATTCAGAACGGATCAAGAGTGCTCATCTTAGTGACATGCCGGGAATGGCCAAATGCTTGCCTCAGTTCTATGACGACACAGAAGCGGGAAGTCTCCTCGGGCTTATTAGATGCATCCAATTGACATTCATCTCTGACAAGCTCATCCTGTCATCTCCCATACCAAAACAGTTACCATTACTCTATAATACCTGTAAAGCAATCATAGTGATCTAAGTAAAGTACACTAATGGAAAAAAACAAAGAGATCTTAACCCAAGAAAACAAGAAACATATGAGGAGTGCAAAGACCAAACCAACCCAGAAAGGATGCTCCTTCCTTCATTCCATCAGATTGTGCCTCTTCTGCCACCAATTCAACAGGATTCTCTTTCTGTACTCTGAACAAAAAGCGAAATGGCTCTCTTTGAAAAGAAGCTGGCCTGGTAAAAAAACTTTTAGAATTCAAAGCCAATACTCAGAGGATTTCCAAGTGTCTAGAGTTCCAAAGAATCCATCAATCCTTTTTTTTTTATGTCTTTATTGGAGTATAATTGCTTTACAGTGTTGTGTTAGTTTCTGCCGTACAACAAAGTGAATCAGCTATATGTATACATATATCCCCATGTCCCCTCCCTCTGGATAAACTTGGAAAGACTGGACAATCCAAGGGTGCCCAGAGCCACTCCACTCAGCCATGTCATATTTCGAGATGACTATGAAGAAGTCAATGCTGACCTAGATCCACAACAACCAATACGATTTGTGGGCTCTGGAACACTGTCAACACTTCCTATAAGAGATTCCCAGACCAGAGAAAAGTAAAACATCTCATAAGGTGATTATCTTAAGCTTTATAGCCTTGAATAGCCAAAGCAATCTCTGGCTTACTTTCTGAAACTAATGTTTCCAAGTTACTAAATACCAAAGTAATGCTATGGCAGAAAAGTTCAACTTCAACCTTCTTAGGTGTAATTGGACACTAACCTATACACTTTTTCAGATAACTGCAACCACTTCTATGTGTGTCTGTGTCTTTCTCTCTCAGTTGGTGCCTCGTCCAAGTCACTCTGGGCTTATATGAAATATCACACTGCAAGGCATGGATCTAGCATCCCGAGTAGCTGCAGAGGGTCTGGATGATGCTAGGGAGTACAGAGGAGTTAGCTCCCCATGGGATAAACCTCCATCAACCAGGAACAGGAGACAGGAGGAAACCAGGCAGATAAATCCTCCCTTTTCCTTCTTTTTTCCAAGGACTACTCAAGTGTAATTCCTCACTGCAACCCTTTCAGAGAAATCCTGTTGGCAAGTGAACACACCTGCTGAAAGATCTGCTATGTCTCTTCAGAGCTTGTTGTGAAGCAAGAGCTCTACAATACATCGAATCAATTTCTTTGCACTATTCCTTGCTTCTCCTTTTGCCTTTACCCTTACAGATCTGACTTACACCTTTCAACGAAAGCATCAACTTTAATCCTTGTCTCAGGCTTTGTTTGTCAGAGAATCCAGGCTTAGATATTAGGCTTATAGGAATTAATTCCAGATGAAATTAATGAAACAATTAAAATGCACATTTTCAAAATACAGTAAGAGTCAAAGACTGATGAATCCCAGGAGGAAGTGGAAAAAATTTTAACCACCTAAAACCGAAAAGACTAGGGCCAATATATAGCATTAAATGTCACCGATGGAGAGAGCATTCAGACAGCAACAAGAGTCAAATACAGATTTTTTTCCATGTGTCCAACCACCACCAACTTCGGAGGACAAGATGAGGCATTTTCATTAAGTAATAATGCTGTGTAACAGGCGTTACCTGTTGCCTACACAATCAACCTTCTTTCTAACAGTCTAAAGGACCTTCTTTCCTTTCCTTTCTTCCTTCTTTCTAACAGTCCTGATTATATCAGTGTCCACTCCACTCCCATGTGGAAAGGGGACAGATGACCTATCTATGGGTAAATCTTGATCAGAAGTCACCTTGGTTCCATTTTCTTCACCAGTGACTGATTTGAGTTTGTTAATATCAATTAGTTCTAGCCAATAAAATATGGAGGTCTGCTCGAGGGCTTTTGGAAAAGGTTTCTTAGCTCTTTTGAGGGACAGAAGGGAAGCGATATTACTGCATCTGGATTTACTGCCTGGACATATAACAGCCATCCTATGATCGTGAAAGGATACAATCTAAGGACAAAACTGACACAGAAATGATGGCACAGCCTAAAGACAGAAAAATCCTAGGTTCTTGACAATGCCATTAGGCCACACATTAACCAACCCTGAAGCTGGCCAACCTCTATAATTTTACATAAGGAAGTATACTTCCTGATTATTCAAGCCTCTTTGAGTCAAGGTTTCCTATTACTTGCAGCTAAAAGCACCTTTAACTGATGCCTAAAGGATCTGGCTGGTTGGAGAATTTGAGTATCTACCATTACATGCCACTATACAAGGAATAAGGTTAGATTTGAAAAAAGTGGTCTCTGCCCTCAAGAGTTTACAACCTGTTTTTAAAAGACCTACAAAACATGTGATACATCAATTAAAGAAAAAAAAATGATGAAGCACAAGTACACAGAGCAAAGAAATCATTACTGTGGGACATTAGAGGCAGCTTTTTAAAGGAGACAAAACCAATATACACGCTTTTTGCACAGCGTAAAAGGCATGCTGTCTAAATTCAATTAGTGTAATTCGACTCCCAGGAAGCTCTCTCCTGTATATATCTATAGTTCTATCTGCCCAGCATCCTCTTACACGTGGAAAATGTTGCTTCCCTCACTTTGTGAGGTCAGGGTGGCAGACCCATAGTGGGCTAGTCAGAGCAATTTCCTGGGATTTCTTTAAATCTTAAGATCATAAAATGTGGTAACAGTTGAGGGTTCCAGGTGTATGGATTTATCAAAAATCAGCAAATGTAAACTTAAGATTTGTGTATTTCTTTGAATGTAGATTTTACATCAAAAGAAAAAATGTTAACAAATAGTGAACTCTAAGTTGATGATATGCATGCATGCTGAAGTATTTAGGGGGAAGTACTGATGTCTGCAATTTACTCTGAAATGGATTTCTAAAAGATGCATTGATGAACAGCAGGATTGATAGATGAATAGATATGTGATAAAGCAAATATAGTAACATACTTGTATAGGAAAGCCTTTTGCTTGGAAAACTTCAAAATAAATTTTTTGGGAAGAAAGCTGAAGTCCCACTCTGCTGACAGTGCTGTGAGGCACAGCTCGGGAGATATTTGTGGTCATATTTCCCAGGGTATGGAGGAAAACTGTTTCAGAAAACAAACATGCAGAAAGAACCAGGAACAAGGAGTGGAGGGGTTTTTGATGTGTCCGAGTTGTCCCTGGCTCCAACTACCAGGCCCAGCTTCACCCCTGTCATTTCAGTAGTTACCTAAGCCAAAAAATTACTTTTTCACCTAAGGTAGTTCAAAGTGGTTTACTATCACTTACAAACCATGGAGTCCTGACTAATACACTAGCCTAAGGTGATAAGAACTGTAGACAAAGAAAGATGGCCACTATAGCACTACTTATAAGAACAACACGCAGAAATGACTTGATCATCAACAAAAGAGAAATGGTGAAAGTTATGGTGTATTTGATGACATGAAATAATACTCAATAAAGTTTTAAATGAAAATCCCACAAGATTATATATAACTAATACATATGTGTGTATACACACACACAAACATTATGATATAATGTTGTGAAAAGAAAAAGTAATCTTAGAAAAAAGTTACATGAAAATATACAAAATTGTCAACATTGGTTATCTCTGGGTTTAGGATTATTAATCTTCAAATTTATACTTTATTTTCTAAGTTTTCTTCAATAAGCATATATTACTTTTAGAACAACCAAAAAAGAGGTTAAGTCATTTTTAAAAAATTCACTGCTATTCAAAAAGGTTTTTTAAAACTATATCTTATGGTTTGTTTCCCAGGCACCATTTCTACCATAAATGTTCTGAATCTCATGAATGATTGAAATCTTCCATTCATTCCCCAAGGGCTGGGAAGCAGAAGCCCAATAATTAAGATCATGACCTATTAAGTCAGACTATGTTGGTCCAAATCCCCAATATGCCCTTACAAAATGTATGTTTTTGGGCAAATTAGTTAACCTTTCTTGTTTTAATTTCTCCATCTAATAAATGGGGAACTAGTACTTACCTTACAGGTTTATTTGAGAAATAAATAACAATTGTAAAACACTTAAAATGGTGCTTGACACATAGGTAGATGGTAACCATTGTCATTACCACCCTCATGAACACTTTGTCTGATGATCTTGTTTCCTAACTTTATAGCAGAATTTTACTCATCAAGCATTATAAACTCACTAGTTTTCACTGCCTCTCTGTTTTTACACCTAGCCTGCCTTCTTCCTTTCAGTCACACCTTTATATACATTTCCAAATACCTGCTAGGTGTCCAGCACTGTCCCAGGCACAAGATGCCACGGCCCAAGAATGTGGGTCTCCTCCTTTCTGAAGCTAAGCCACAGGCTCCACCTGATCTTTCCCATCTGCTCTAGCTCCTTGCCAGTTCATCCCACCCCCTTCCCCCAGATCTTTAATCTGTCCCTCCCCACTGGCTTCTCTCTCTGCCTGAACATCTTCATTTGTACCCATTACAGCCACCATATATTTCTTCTTCCTTTCACCTCCATGCTTCTCAAATAAAAGTCCCAAAATCTGGTTTCTTACACCCTACTGAAACTTCACTTACCAAGATTACTAGTGGCCTTATTGCCACATACAGTAACTGTTTTAGGTCTCGTTCTGTTTGTCCTGCAGCCCCTAACACTGCTGACTATGCAGTCAGTTTGCAAATTCTCTTCTCTTCTTTAATATAAGTTGTTAACACCATCTTGGTTTCCTCCCAATTCTTTGGCTGCTCCATCAAATTCCGTTAAACCACATGTTCCTCAAGGAGTAAGTCCTGCTCTCCCTATTCCCTCTCTCTCAAAGATCTTGACTCTTCCCATTGCTAAAATATTAGCTCTAATGAGATGACTGCTGTATTTCTAATTCCAGCCTTGACTTCTCTCCTGTCAGGCCTTTCAGTCTAAGCATGCCGCCTGAAAAATCTGATGCTTCACCCACAGACTGCTTCCTATTCTGATTTTCCCTCTGTAGTTAAAGATACCAAATAAAGGGAGAATACACACTAGGTAGGAGAAAAATTCTCAAAAAAGAAAGGCAGGCAAATCCTTTCAATTTTCTATCACAATGCCTCTTGCAAACATCTCTTTCTCGCCATTTTTACTGTACCCATCCCAGTTCGGGCCTGTGCACTGGCTACAATGTCACCTGCCACCACTCTCACCATCTGTCTCCACCAATCCAGCAAACTACCTCATATCAAAATTAAAATAATGCTTGTAATCTACCACCTACAAAGATTAAATCCAAACTCCTGACAATAACACTGAAAGTCTCTGAGAGCTGGGCCTAAGTCTGCCTTTCTGCCCAGCGTTTAAATCCTCATGTTTCAGACAACTCTGAACTCACAACCATTCTGGTCAGCGTCCTCTACACAGCTTACAGCCTCCCTGCCTTGCCTGCACAAGCCTCTCCACTCCTGTCAGCTTTTCCAAATTCCATCTCTGCTTCAAATCTTAGCTTAATCCACCACACAATCTTCCAACAGCATTTTGGTTTATAGTGTTTTCCACTATTATTATTATCACATCGTGTTTTCTATGTATCAGGTGCTGTTCTAAACACTTTATACTATATATCAACGAATTTAATTTAAATCTTATAATAATGTTATAAGATGGGTGCCATTATTATCTGTATGTAACATATGGGGAGGCTGAGACACAGGAAAACCAAGCAATTGTCTAGACTTATAGCTTGTGAGCGGCAGGCCCACAGTTCACATCCAGGCAGTGTGGTTCCAAAGTCTGTGTGGTTCCAACCACTGTGTTCTGCTGCCTATCTGGAATTCTTTAACAGTTTTGACTATACAGCTCATTTGTCAATAAGCTGCTTTGAGACATCCAATTATTAGGAGATGACAGGATATATTTATGTCTTTTCTCCTCAACTAATCACTTAGGTGAACTTAGATTTCTCCAGTTACTAATCACTATAAATAAATATTAGTTTATAGATTTGTTAAATGAAAAATATAAGGGGCTTCCCTGGTGGCGCAGTGGTTGAGCATCTGCCTGCTAATGCAGGGGACACGGGTTTGTGCCCTGGTCTGGGAAGATCCCACATGCCGCGGAGCAACTAGGCCCGAGAGCCACAACTACTGAGCCTGTGCGTGTGGAGCCTGTGCTCCACAACAAGAGAGGCCGCGATAGTAAGAGGCCTGTGCACTGCGATGAAGAGTGGCCCCCATTTGCCACAACTGGAGAAAGCCCTCGCACAGAAACGAAGACCCAACACAGCAAAAATAAAATAATTAAATGCCACTAATAATTTAAAAAAATATATATATATATATATAAGAATGTGATAGAAATAAGAGTATCTAGCCAAGATTTTTTTTAAATAAATTTATTTATTTATTTAATTTTGGCTGTATTGGGTCTTCGTTGCTGTGCGCAGGCTTTCTCTAGCTGTGGCGAGCAGGGGCTACTCTTTGTTGCCGTGCGCAGGCTTCTAATTGCGGGGGCTTCTCTTGTTGCGGACCGTGGGCTCTAGGCACGCAGGCTTCAGCAGTTGTGGCTCATGGGCTCTAGAGCACAGGTTCAGTAGTTGTGGTGCACAGGCTTAGTTGCTCCGTGGCATGTGGGATCTTCCCGGACCAGGGCTCGAATCTGTGTCCCCTGCATTGGTAGGGGGATTCTTAACAACTGTGCCACCAGGGAAGTCCCATAGCCAAGGTTTTTAAATCTGGGAAGTAACTTCAAACCATTTCCAAGTATAGAAGGTTTATTTTTTTTAAAAGCTGGTTATTGGGGGACTTTCCATTTCCACATGGTAGAACATAACCATAAATATGGAATATCAGGAAAAAACTTTTAAATGATTCTATATTATGAAATGGTATAAGATAGGCTGAGGAATTTCTTCTCTTTAGGATGACCAAGCATAAAATATGCCTAGAAAAAATTATGTACTCTTGCCTAAAAGTAGAGAAACGGATTATTATTAGACTAATGAGCATATTGCAAGGCTTAAATCAATGTTTATTTAATAAATGGATGAGCTACCTTGACCACAAAGTTATCTAAGTTGTCTCCTGTAGAACACGAATTTTATGCAGAACTACATTCCAGTAAGTCCAACATTATGAGTCTTCTGAAAAATGTACACACTGACTAAATAACATGGGGTTATTTAGTTCCACCCATTCAGAAACTAGTTTTAGTTTGGGCAAAGCTGATATTCATTTTGATAGTATTTAGGCAATTTTTTCAGTTATTTCTTAAAGCCACTCTTGCTTGATAAACACTATTAAATAAAGGCACAAAGAGGCAGTCTCTGCCCTCTAGCTAAAATTTGCAGCACTCATAATGAAGAAATGATTCAACAGAGATCAGAAGAATTCATTCCCTCCCTCTGTCCCTCTTTTCCTGTCTCTATATGGAGCTGGTAGTACTACAGTATCAAACAAGTGCAAGGCAGCTAAAAAATCTGGCTATCGTGGCAGTGTCCAGGTGACCAAACCCTCAGAAGCATACTCACCATTAGTGAAATTAAGACTGAAGTAGTCACTCGAATGATTTACTAATTTACAATAAAAAATATTTTGTCACATGGGTGAAAGAATACATGCTGGCACAATCAGCAGATTCCATCCCTGTAGTTAAACCGCTTAAATAGAAGTCAAAATCATAATCAGAAACTAATTTCCTAGAGAAGGAGGGAATATATCACTACGATTTCCAGCTACATTTTTTTTTAATCATGATAAATCACTTTCATAGAAGTCAGAAATATCTACAGATTGCATGACGGGTGCATTTTCTCTATGTACGGAGAATTATATGGGAATCAGGAAGGTGTTTAATGAATCTGTACTCCAAAATGGAGAGTTAGGATTCAACTGAACAAAGGCATCAAACTACAACAGTCTTACATTTGGGACTAGAAACAACCACTCCCCTAAAAGGGCTTGGATATGCTCACTCAGAATTGATCTCAGTGAATTTCCTTTTATTATCCTTGCACAAGTGGCCAACAGGCCTTCTGACAGACATTCTTTTAAGATATATAAATAGACACAGATTATCAAAGACTCCTGTAGAGCAAAGAGCAATTCTATCAATTTCTGCTGAATTTGCAGATTTAAGGTATCAAGTTAATCTTCCACTTTAACAAATGGGCAAGCATATCTCTTTCATTTTTATTCTTTTTGAGAGGTGGGAAGGGGGGAGAGTTAGGGAAAAGTGCTTCACTTTGAATTGACATTGAATTTTATGTTATAAACAAAGAAAACATTAGATATAAAATGAAGTGGGAGACCTTCAAAACTTGTTCCCCCTCTTCAGCAAATTTTAGCTGGTACACGGCTACCCAACTGAGACTACATTTCCCAGCTTCCCTTGCCGGTAGGTGGGGTCAGTAGCCAAGTTCTCACCAACAGAATGTGAATGGAAGTAATGAATTACCTTCCAAGCTTTGGTCTTAATACATTGGGTGCACACTCCTCTGCTATCATGGAGTCCGCCAGAGAAATCACGGAAGTCACACCTAAAGGCTGGCAGAGTCACTTTGCCAGCTTGTATCCCATGAAGTCATGAGGAAAAGATTGCCTATCAGCCCTAGACTGTTAAGTGAGAGAAAATATTTATCAAAGTCATTGGGTCTCTTTTGACACACTAGCCTAATCGGTACCCTTACTGATAGAGATATGGATAAAATTAAACATCAGAACAGCATATTAGACCCTATAACCACTCTTAGTAAATTCATACTGAGGTACCCATTTGGCAGAGAAAGTCACCCAGTATGAATCTATTCCTACATACTTGATGCCTAGGAATTCATTAGTTTCTTAAGATAAAAAAGTAATGGCTGAGTCCATAGTATTAAACCCAAAAGACAAGAAAATTACAAATACTTTGGGGAAATTAAGGGGTTTCTGAGGAGCACATGTATTGTCAACGCTAACAGTAAAAAGCAAATGGGAGTGGGAGGAGTGGGAGAGATGATAAAGTATTCATTGTGATTGATGAAGTATTCATTGTGATTTTTTTTTTTTTGTGGTACACGGGCCTCTCACTGTTGTGGCCTCTCCCGTTGCGGAGCACAGGCTCCAGACGCGCAGGCTCAGCGGCCATGGCTCACGGGCCCAGCCGCTCCGCGGCATGTGGGATCTTCCCGGACTGGGGCATGAACCCGTCACCCCTGCATCGGCAGGCGGACTCTCAACCACTGCGCCACCAGGGAAGCCCCTCATTGTGATTTTAACTCTGAAATCCAAGTACATTTTAGGAGTGACAGGTGTTATCTACATAACATTCTTTTAACATTTCTTATATATAAGCAGGAGTAATTTTGATATATGAAGTTATTATCTACATCGGTTTTTAAATCTAAATTTACTAAGTCTACAGCCTACTGTTTAGCAACTCTTTAATCACTTGTACCACATTTAATATCAACTATTAATGTCAACAACTAATGTTCTTTTAACTGTTTGTATCTTAACTCAACTGAATATTATCAACATCAGTCTTAAATTTATTTATTCCTCTAGCCAAATGAACTCAGGGTTAACACTAATTTCCAAGATGGGTAGAAGTTAAGTAAAGAATCTGAGGCTCTGGTGCCTGAATTTCTTTAGGACAGATGGCCTTCAAAGTATTACAACCAAATGACCACTGTTCCATTGAAGAATTATACTGTGCCACAGCCAACTTTTGATTATTTATGTTAACTGAAGGCAGAAGCACAGATGATCAAAAACATTCCGCAAATCACTTTTAGTTGACTTTGAAATATCAATTTTTTAAAGAGATTTATTTGATTATCTTTTTCTCAGGATAACATGAAAAATTACTTGCATTCCCTGGGTACAAGCCAAATGACAGGAGCATAACTGGTGGTTGGACCAATTCAATGTGGGTATAAAAATTCACCACAAATAAAATGGAAAGCAGACCAATTATAAGAGATAAATGAGACTTGACTACAGGTATTAAAAATAAGATATTTAAAAACATGATTCGCAGGACTTCCGTGGTGGTGCAGTGGTTAAGAATCTACCTGCCAATGCAGGGGACATGGGTTCAGGCCCTGGTCAGGGAAGATCCCACATGCCACGGGGCAACTAAGTCCGTGCACCACAACTACTGAGCCTGCGCTCTAGAGCCTGCGAGCCACAACTACCGAGCCCACATGCCACAACTACTGAAGCCTGCGTGCCTAGAGCCCGTGCTCCGTCCGCAACAAGAGAAGCCACTGCAATGAGAAGCCCATGCACCGCAACTAGAGAAAGCCTGCACGCAGCAAGGAAGACCCAACACAACCAAAAATAAAAATAAATAAAATAAATTTATTAAAAAGAAAAATAAATGAAAACACGATTCCCTATCAGGCTCTGTATGGAATTAGACTTACAGAGATGCAACTAAAGAGAAATTTTGTGCTATATTAGAGTTCACAAGCTCAGGGAAATAAGTATTTCTAGAAACCCCTTGGTGGTTAGACTGCCAGTCTTAAAGGTTCCTCACAGACTGAAGGGCAGGGATGTTGATGCTATTAGTGCTTTACTCTTAAAAGTTAAGAGTTCTTTATTAATACCTATAATGAATATGACACATGGATCATGTGCATTGCTATATGTGCTCCAAATTTTAAAATGGGTCTGAAATCCCTCAGGAGTCAACAGTATAGTAGAGGCACAGGCACCAAAACATGGAAAAGAAGGACTTTTCCCTCCACTACCTTGTTCCTGTGCCAGTGTGTCAAAAAACCTTTTGGCTTGGGTGAAATTCCATCTTCTGGTTTTGTTCTAAGAAATTTTTGGCATTTAGTAAGTGCTAAGTACTAATACACACAGTGGAGGTATAATAAATTAATATGAAATGCTCCACAGTGGGGCCCATTTTATGGATTAATCTAGGAGCCAGGCTAGTAATCCAAGAGCCATTATTTTTGATAAATTGGTTTGTATTACAATAAACCTTATTGTATTACAACAGACTCATCGACTTACAGCGTGTTGCACCTTGCAAATCCCAAACCTATAAAGCATTTATTTTTTATTTAAGATTTATAAAATCATGTCCATCTTAAGATGCCTCCAGGCATTCATATGGTATAAAAGCAGATACAAAATTCTAACAAAAAAAAAGCCAGGCTCTGTTCAGATTTGCTTTTGTTCTTTTTTTAAGCACTAAACAAAAGCAGTATATCTTATACCTGAAAGTCAACCCGAAGGACTAACTTTATAAAGATTTATAAAATAACGAGTATATCTCAAGAAAACACTGCTATCTCTGGACACCAAAGACTTGGGCCAACTAGCGAGAGAGCTTTGGAGATGCCTCACTGGAAGCAAGTTTTAAGACACCTAAAGGATTAAGTACAGATTAAAAAAATAATAAAACCCACTACTCTGAATTTAACTCCAAGGCAAAACAGAACTGTGAGGTATCTCCTACTGTGTTCTATGATGCTAAATGCTGGAGTGGCGACACTGCACACATCACCCTCATGTGGTCTGTACTGAGCAGGTCCTTCTTTCACATATAATCACAGCTTGATCAGAAGGACGGCAAGTGAAGAAAACACAACAGCTGTCTTAATGTTGGACAAAGGTGAAATGGTAAATAAAAACTTAATGACAATGTTTCTGGTAGTCTCCACTGAAAGACTCCTGAAGGGAAATGTGTATTATTCATATTTATTCCGATTTCTATTTTCAGACCTCCCAAACTACTCCTCCGATATAAAATATCACAAAATGGATGTCAGAATAATAGAATGTCTGAACATACTGAAAACAGTAAGCTTCATGTTTGTTTGGGTTTTTTTTTGCTTTTACAATGCTTTGCATATAGTAGGTGCTCAAATATTTGAGGAAGGTGGGAGGAAGGCCAAGAAGGAAGGAAGAATTCAAACAGGAGAGAATTTTATAAGTAGAGCACACACATAAAGGCCAACTATAAAATTTTCTGGGACTGACCCCTCCCTAAAATCTCCACTTGAAATCAGTCAAAGCCCTGCTTTCTTCCTGTTCCTAGCAAGTTTAATATAAAACCAGACATTTCTTCTGGTTGTACACGAGTAACTCCTCCTTGTAAGTTAGAATTCCTGAGGTTCCCAGAATCACTGTCACACTAAAAAGATAAAAGCAGAATTTATTTTTTCAAGCAGGAAACAGAAATTTAACTATATATTTAACCCGTAAGTTTATATACAGAGTATATAGAGAGATGGTTAACAAGAGAATAGTTATGACTCTACGACTGGACACATGCCCTCTTCTCTACTCTCTCTCAACGCTTCACCCTAGTTGAGCTCATCGGCTTCCATAGCTTCAACTCAGCTGTAGTCAGTAATTCCCAATTTATCTCCAATCAAGACCTGTTTTCCATGCACCAGTCCTTTACAACCAGCTCTCCTTGGAAATCTCCATTTGGATGATTCACAGGCATCTCAAACCTAAAAAGTCTCAATACTAAATGTTTGGTCTTAACTGCACACACAATCTGCCTTTCCCCAGATTTCCCTACCTCGGTAAATGGACCACTATTGACCCAGTTGTTCACGCCAGAAATACAGTGCCAAGAATGAGGCCTCCCTCTTCCCCCGCCATCTCCTACATCTTCCACATCCACTCTATCATGTTTGTTGATATGAAAATATATCTCAATCCCTTCTGCTTTTCTGCATCTCCACTGTCATCGTCCTAATCTAGAGACTGCCAAATGTCGTCTATGGGACCTCATCCTACCTGCAAGGCTGTTCTGTTTGGCCCACTGTATTTTCATAAACTATTTGGATTGGTTGCTAACATTTATAAATTGAAAGGTTTAACAAAACAATTTGGATTCCTGGCTTCTCTGAGAAAATTAAAAGATCTGGCAACACTGGGTATATAATTCCACTTGCTCTACACTAGATGGGGCTCAGGAGAGGCTACACCTCTGCCCTCTGGTTTCTTTGCCAGCCACCTCTTGTCTCCCAACACTTAGGCCAAAGGAAAATTCCCATTTTTCAACATAGTTTCAATATTATTGTTTATATGGGTCTGCTACATACTTTTACACTACGTGACCACTGAAAGCAAATGAGTATGTGAACCTGTTCCAATACAAGTTTCCATTTAAAATTTGAATCAGATCATATCACTTCCCTGGTTAAACTTTCTAATGGCTTCCAACTGACTTAAAATACAAATCTAAACAATTACCATCACCTAAAAGGCCCTGTATGATCTAACCTGTTCAATTTCATCTCCTGCCACACCCCTCACTCACCAAGCTTCATCTGTACTATCCTTTCTTTTTTAAAATAAATTTATCTAGTTTACTTATTTATATTTGGTTGCATTGGGTCTTCATTGCTGCATGCAGGCTTTCTCTAGCTGCGGTGAGTGGGGGCTACTCTTCTTTGCGGTGCGCGGGCTTCTCATTGCAGTGGCTTCTCTTGTTGCAGAGCACAGGCTCTAGGCGCACAAGCTTCAGTAGTCGTGGCATGTGGGCTCAGTAGCTGTGGCTCGCAGGCTCTAGAGCACAGGCTCAGTAGTTGTGGTGCATGGGCTTAGTTGCTCTGCAGCACGTGGGATCTTCCTGGACCAGGGCTTGAACCCGTGTCTCCTGCATTGGCAGGTAGATTCTTAACCACTGTGCCACCAGGGAAGCCCACTATCCTTCTTTTGATTTCCTTTCCCAAGTTGGAAGACTCTTCTCATAGATATCTACCTGGCTGGTTCCTCCTTGTCATTCAGGTTTCAGCTCAAATGTCACCTTCTAAAAAGGTCTTTTCTGACCATAGAATATAAAGCAGTGTCTCCCCATAACCCAACTTCATTTTCTATGACTTTGTCTTATTTTCTTCACAGCAACCATTGCTTTTTAACATTATCTTGCTTATTTACTTATTACATATATCACCCTTCTAGAATGTAAACTCCATTACAGCAAGAACCACAAATGTCTTATTTGCCATTGTAACTCCACTGCTTAGCATTAGTAGTAAATATCTGTCAAATAAATAATATACTACCATAATAGCCCTCACAACTTTAAATGGGCTCAGTCAACACCCATTCCCAACCCCTTTCTTATTTCTACTAATCTAGAAGCTAGCCTCTTTTGCAGCTTGGGTACCATATAACATGGTTCAGTCATTCAACAAATATATACTACAATTATCCATGGTGCTGGGATCAAACAGTAAAAAACAAAACAAAAAACGAAACCCTGCCTTCAAGGAGCTTATAATCTAGTAGGGAAAGACAGACAATAAACAAAATAAGTTAGTAAATTATACAGTATATTAGAAGGTGATGAAAGTAAAGACAAAACAGTGGGAAAGAATAAGAAGGAGGGGCTTCCCTGGTGGTGTGGTGGTTAAGAATCCGCCTGCCAATACAGGGGACACGGGTTTGAGCCCTGGTCCGGGAAGATCCCACATGCTGTGGAGCAACGAAGCCCATGTGCTACAACTATTGAGCCTGCGCTCTAGAGCCCGTGAGCCACAACTACTGAGCCTGTGCACCTAGAGCCCGTGCTTCCCAACAAGAGAAGCCACCACAATGAAGAGTAGCTCCCACTCGCAGCAACTAGAGAAAGCCCACGCGCAGCGACGAAGACCCAACACAGCCAAAAACTAAATACATAAATTTATTTTAAAAAAAAAGAATAAGAAAGAATTTAGTGAATGTGTGTCCATGAGTGTGTCTGAGAGGTGGGCTGCAATGTTAAATAGAATGGTCAAGAAAGGGCCCACTGAAAGGGTAACATCTGAGGAAAAACTGGAAGGAGGTGAGGAAGGAAGCATTCCAGGTAGAGGGCACAAGTGCACAGATCTCGAAACAGGAGCTTGTCTGGTGTGGAACAGCAAGAAGGTCAATGTGGGTGACGCAGAGTGATGAGGGGAGACAGCTGTAGATGAGGTCTGAGATGTGGGGGACCCAGGTCATATAGGGCCTTGCAGACAGCTCAAGAACTTTGGCTTTTACCCTGAATGAGATGAGGATTTATTGGAAGGTTTTAAGAAGATTTTGATTTATGTTTAAAAGGGAACACTTCTCTAGGCTTACATAGTGGTGTGAACAGACTAAAAAACCACTGAATTGTACACTTTTTTAAAGGGTGAATTTGGGAGTATGTGAATTATGTATTAATTTAAAAAAAAAAAGAGCACTGCAGGGTCTAAGAAAAGACTATAGGACTGCAAGAGTGGAGGCAGGGAGACGAGGTGTTAGGCCACTATAATAATCTAGGAGATGGTGGCAGCTTGGATCAAGGTAGATGAAGTAGGTATGGCAAAAGTGGTTCCAATTCTGGATATATTTTGAAGGCAGGACCAAATGGATTTGCAGATGGATTAGATGTGGTATATAAGAAAAAGAGATGTAGGGTGACACAAAGGTTCTAGCCAGTGAGCTTTCCTGATACAGGTGATATAGGTACTACTCCTTCCTGTTCATCGTTCTCCTTCTTCCTGCCTGGAATACTGACAAAGGCCTGGAGGTAGAACAGACACTTGGTGGCCTACAGAGATGAGCATGAGGACAATGCCAACATTCTAAGGATATCATAATAGAAAGGAAGAAACAGCCTAGCTCCAGAAGGCATTACTGAACTGTATACCAGACTGCCAACTTCCTGATTTACTTTATAAGAAAAATAAGTACGCTGTGACTTCCCTGGTGGCACAGTGGTTAAGAATCCGCCTGCCAATGCAGGGGACATGGGTTCAAGCCCTGGTCTGGGAAGATCCCACATGCCGCGGAGTAACTAAGCCCGTGCGTCACAACTACTGAAGCCCATGTGCCTAGAGCCTGTGCTCCACAACAAGAGAACCCACCACATGAGAAGCCCGTGCTCCGAAGCAAAGAGTAGCCCCTGCTCGTGGCAACTAGAGAAAGCCTGGGCGCAGCAACAAACACCCAACGCAACCAAAAATAAATAAATAAAATATTGTAAAAAAAATAAATTTGAAAAATAAGCACCCCAATTTCTTAAGTTGTGGTTCGTAGGGTTTCCTGTGATTTGCACTAAAATGCATTCTTAACTGATATACATAGTAATCTTTTTTTAAAATATACTATGTTTTGTTTTGTTTTGACCATTTTGATCATCTTTAAGCACACAATTCAGTGGTGTTAAGTATATTCAGCATGCTACACAATCATCACCACTATCCACTTCCAGAACTTTTTCATTATCCCAAAGAGAAACTCTATACCCATTAAACAGTAACTCCCCATGCACCACCACCTTGAGGCCCTGGTAACCTCTATGTTACTTTCTATCTCTATGAATTTGCCTATTCTAGGTACTTCATATAAGTGGAATAATACAATATTTTCCTTTTGTGTTTGGCTTATTTCACTTAACATAGTGTTTTTAAAGTTCATCCACGTTGTAACAAGTACCAGAATTTTATTCCTTTTTAAGGCTTAATAGTATTCCATTGCATGTACACACCACATTTTGTTTATCCATTCATCTACTGATGGACACTTGGGTTGTTTCCACCTCTTATCTATTGTAAAAAATGCTGCTATGAACATTAGGGTACAAGTGTCTGAGCCTCTGTTTTCAATTATTTTGAGTATATTCTTAGGAGAGAATTGCTAGATCATATGGTTTAACTTTTTATTGTTTATATGTTTAACTTTTTATACATATTTTTAAACCAAAGTTTTTAAATAAAAAAATTTATATGTTTATGTTTAACTTTTTTTTTTAATTAATTTATTTATTTTTGCTGTGTTGGGTCTTCGTTTCTGTGCGAGGGCTTTCTCTAGTTGTGGCAAGCAGGGGCCACTCTTCATCACGGTACGCGGGCCTCTCACTATCGCGGCCTCTCTTGTTGCGGAGCACAGGCTGCAGACGCGCAGGCTCAGTACTTGTGGTTCACGGGTCTAGTTGCTCCGCGGCATGTGGGATCTTCCCAGACCAGGGCTCGAACCCGTGTCCCCTGCATTAGCAGGCAGATTCTCAACCACTGCGCCACGAGGGAAGCCCCCTATGTTTAACTTTTTGAGGAACTGCCAAACTGTTTTCCATGGCAGCTGCACCATTTGACATTCCCATCAGCAATGCACAAGGGCTCCAATTTCTCCACATTCTTGTCAATAATGGCTGTTTTCTTTTTTCGTTCATTTGTTTTTGATAACAGCCATCCTATTAGCTGTGAAGTGTTATCTCATTGTGGTTTTGATTCACATTCCCCTAATGACTAATTATGTTGAGCATCTCTTACTGGCCATTTGTACACATTCTTTGGAAAGATGTCTGCTCAAGTCCTTTGCCCAGGGTGATCTTCTGAAAATGCAAACCTGCTAAAAATTCTTTAATAGCGTCTCCTTGTTCTCCGAATAAAGTTCAAAATCCACAACACAACCTACAAGGCCCTATGAGACCTGTCCTTAGCTCACTACTCCAGCTTCACTTTGTACTTCTATACCCTTGTTCACTTGTTCCATCCACACTGCCCAACTCTTCGCTTCTCTCTGTTCTTTGAACCATTTTTCCTCCCCCTATACCTGGCTACCCTCCTTGTCATTCCTCAGGTCTCAAGCTAAACATCATTTCCTCAAGGAAGACCTCTTTTCCTTCATTGCCCTTATGATGTGACAAGTAAAGTGATACAATTATCTATGTAACTGTTTATTTTTAGCCTCCTCCTCTAGAATATAAGCTTCTTAATGGCAAGGACTTTTTCCGCTTTATTAATAATATTACCTGGCACACTGTAGGCTTTCAATAAATATTTGTTGAATAAATACATGAATGAAGTTTCTCTCCCATTATGAAAAATTTGCTAAGTTTTAAGGAATTTAAAAAAATTATTCCTAGCCACAAAGTAATATTCCAAATTTCTAATTTTGCAGTGTAAATTATATAAAATACTATTATCCCCTTATTTTTGATAATTATTTAGTTACCTTTGATTCAGCATTGTTTCCTTGTAGCAAATCTACAAGTACACTGTTCTCTAGAAACACATCAGAAACATATGTTTTGTTTTCAGTAAGAAGTGATGGAATTATTTCAATTTCACTCATTTTCACTCCACCAAAATGGTATAGATTTGCCAGGCTGAAACAATTCATTTCCCTTTCGTTTACACACTTCTCTGTGAAGGCAGCATGAAGTATGCCATAGGAATCATCTCTCTTCAAAGCCTACTACGCATGCTTTGTAATTTACTGGAGATTGAAATCATCAGTAATCATTTCTTCCTTTTCTCTTGTCAGGCTAGAGTCCTTTTTTTAGAGCTTTCTTTTCAGGTTTTGCCAACACATTTCTTAAAAGTCATTTTCCTTCTTCTTTTAAAATGAAAATGTGCCTACAAAGTTCAAAATTTTTCAATAGTGCATTCCTAGATGACATCTTAAAAAAAAAAAGAGCAATTTCAAAGCAAAATTCTTTTTTTCCCAATTCAGACATTTATCTTTCCCTAGAGATATGTAAATGAGTAAAGAAGTGAGGGCCACACATAAAAAGAAAACAGTATACTATGATGCTTACCCGAAAACCACACCATAATTCAAATATTGTTAAGGGTCACTGTCAACATGTTTGGGCCAGGAGCACAATCTACCTTTAAATTGTTGTAACCTGATGGAAGGGATAAAAGTTTGATATTGTATTCCTCTAAAGAGAGCAGAGTAAAAAGATGAGCAATAAATCCATAAGGAATGGATATGGCCAGGCAGACACTATAGAAAAGGCACTAGGAAAAATCAATAACTGCAGAAAAGGACGACAGAACCCATGGGTAAAAAGGATGAGTAAATTCTAAGGATTTAAGACCTTTTAGACAATTTTCAAAAGGAATTTGTTTTACCCAAAATCTAGCCTCTCAGTTAAAAAAAAAAAATTATCTTCTTAACCAGAAGTTCATAATATTTTTAAAAAGTAACCCACAGGGCTTCCCTGGTGGCGCAGTGGTTGAGAGTCCGCCTGCCGATGCAGGGGACACGGGTTCGTGCCCCAGTCCGGGAAGATCCCACATGCCGCGGAGCGGCTGGGCCCATGAGCCATGGCCGCTGAGCCTGCGCGTCCAGAGCCTGTGCTCCGCAACGGGAGAGGCCACAACAGTGAGAGGTCCGCGTATCGCAAAAAAAAAAAAAAAAAAAGTAACCCACAATGTGAATCCTTTTAATGCCTAGTTCTATAAATGTGCCTGGCACTTCATAGTCATTCGTAAAACATCCCTGGGTATTCCAATGAGCTATCAAAGTTGATAAGATAAAACACAATGCTAAGAGGGTTTTCACAAATCCCAGTTATTTACCTGTAAGACTTTCTTTATGAAGCTCTATCACCCCAAGTAGCTATTATGGTTAAACGGATAATGATGTAAAACACCCAGACTGTGCTGGCACAGAGGAGCACTCGATAAATATGAGCTATCCTTCTTTGTGCAGATGGCATTGTCTCAAGTCTTAGGAAATGTGTCTCCAAACTGACGCTCCTGTTAACCTGCTATGGAGGACAGTATCTCTGTCCCCAGAGCTGGCTCAGTATTTTTGCATCCTGTTTGAGGATCAGAAAGAAAGCAAGATTTTAGTAGGTCCTAACTTAGGTACCGTCAGAGTAAAGGAGGGAAGCAACCTAAAATGACAGCAGTCAGGAGGAGAAAAAAAAAAAACCTTAATGGTAATAAGTAGGTTTCTGCAAAAGTAACTTTCCCCAGACAGTTGATACCAGAAGAGACTGTGTAGCTAAGCCTCTAGAAAGTAGGAAACCACTGTCCTACATCTCTCTTTCACAGTTAAGCTTCTCAAAAATGTTGTTTATATATCCTGTTCCCAATTCTTCTCTTCTCTTTTGAACCTAATCCAATCAGATTTCCATCCCACCACTCATCTAAAACTCCTTCACAAGGGCATTCATGATCTCCACGTTGCCAAATCCAACAGTCAATCATCAGGCCTCGTCTAACGTGACCTCTCGGCAGTACAACACAATGGGTCACTCCGTTCCTTGGCTTCCAAGACACCATCTTCCCCTGACTTTGCTCCCCCCTCACTGGCTGCTCCTTCTTGGTCTTGGGTGCTGGATCCTTCATCTAACCTCAACCTTTTAATACTGTGGCTCTCATGCAGTCTCACAGCTTTAAGAAGCATCTCATGCTGAGAATTCCTAAATTTATATATCCGGCCCGGACTTTCCCTTAGACTTCAGATACATATTCAACTGCCTCTTCAACATTTCCTCTCAGACATCTAAAAGGCATCTCATATCTAAAATGTTCAAACTGAGCTACTCTAAAACCTACTCTTCACAGTCCTCCTTATCTCAGTCACTGCAATTCCATCCTTTCAGTTGTTCAGGCCAAAACCTTGGTGCCATCCTTGACTCCTTTCTTTCTTTCTTATCCCATATCAAATCTATCAGCCAATGCCACTACCTCTCCCTTCAAAATATATCAGAATCTCCAGCATTTTTCCCTTACTTCACTGCTTCTAGTCTCATCCAAGCCAATACCACCACCTTTTGCCTAAATTCTTCTTTCTATCCTTGTCCCTCTCCAGACTACCCACCACCCAGCAGTTAGATCTACCAGATCACATGATTCCTCTGCTCACCACCCTCCACTGGCTCCCCATCTCACTCCACCAAGCCCACACAGTCTGATCCCACTTCCTTTCACTGTCTCATACTACTTCCCCTTCTGCTCCAGCTCAAGTGGCCTCTTTCCCATTTGTGGAGTACACCAGGCATGTTCCCACATCAGGGCCAGTTGCCACTCCTTCACACTCTTTGCCCACAATGGCTTATTCCCTAATCTTCTTCAGGTCGTTACTCAGATGTCACCTTTATAATGAGGCCTCAACTGTTTGAAGCTGCAAATCCCACCCCATAAATATCCTAGTCCCTCTTCCCTGCTTTACTTATTTTGTTTACTGTCTGTCTCTCCCCATTACAACATAATCTCCATTAAGACAGGCATTTTTGCGCAATCTGTACTTTGCTAAATCCTTAATGCCTGCAATGCTCAGGTTGTTCAAACTATTCTGGGAAATTTTCATAGGGAAGGCAATGCTCAGGCATCAATCAGGTGGGGTGAAGTTCTCTTGCTTTGCAGAGAACAAATGTCCGATAAATATTTGTTGAATGGATGAATGAATGAAAAAAATGAATGAATGATGTTGCCAATGTGTGGTTTAAGAACTGTTTCCTTGACCTCGGGGTGAAATCTTGGCAGGAACATGGAATGTTTTCTAAAAATTAATTAGGTTTTGAACAGGACTTAAAGATTAGCAGAACTGCTCTACCTAATAGAGGGAGAAGAACTTGGAAGTTCTAAGGGGAAATCCTGGAGGAGAAGGCAGCCAACAAGATTGGGCTCCTGGAGACAGACGTGTCCAAGAGGAAAATACAGATGGCAGCACTGTGGGGAAGAGACTCTAAAACTCGCCTGTGCCTCTCTCTCCTCCACCCCCATAACCCTCTTTGGCCAGATAATTCCTTCTAATCTTCACAGACCCTCCACCCCGCAAAAGGTCAAAGCTCTCCATTAAACGTTCTCCAGTACTGTGTACCCCTTTACATAGCACTTATCACAGTCAGAATTTTACATCAATTTGTAGGCCTGCTTGACTACCTGGCACCCTTACTGGTCTATACACTCCATGAAAACAGGAACCTATTTTTCACTCAGCTCTGACTACCCAGTGCCCAGCACAGTGCCTGACTCATTAAATATTTTTCAGTGAATAAATGAAAAATAATGTCTAATATAGATTTTTTAAGGCATTAATAACGGGATGGATAATGTTAAAACTTTCCTTCTCTCTTCCAGTGAAAGCCTCAGAAAAGTCTACACTGGCCTCTAATGCTTCTGTTGGACAGGACTCTTCTGGAGGAACTGGAAGCTGTCTTGAACTTCATATCTGGGACAACATGATATAACACAAAATTAGCATATAAGAAGAAAAGAAATGGCAGGCAGAGGAGCTATAAAGAATTAAGTCCTGGGACTGGGATTTCCCAAATAGTCCAAGATAAGTTTTGGACTTTTCAAGACAATGGAACTGGGGGTTTGAGCACTCTTACCTAGACTGCATTAACTGGAAGACCCCAAATGACCCCTGGATTATACTGGGTGGGCCAAAAAGTGCCTTCGGTTTTTTAAGTAAAAATAAAAGACACATTTTTCATCTCCACCAAGAACTTTGTTGAACAACGTACCCACCCTTTTGTTCCACTACCTTCTGCCATTTTTCAGGTCAGGTAACTTCATAATTCCATCTTGCCAAAACTTTTTATTTTTTTGAGTGAAGAACTGTCCCAGGTGCCTTTTACAGTCTTCCAGGGAATTGAAATTTTTTCCATTAAGAGAATTTTGTAAAGACCAAAATAAATGGAAATCCGAAGGTGCAATGTCTGGTGAATACGGTGGATGAATCAGAACTTCCCAGCCAAGTTGTAATTGTTTTTGCCTGGTCATCAAAGAAACACGAGGGCTTGTGTTATCCTGATGGAAGATTACGTGTTTTCTGTTGACTAATTCTGCACGCTTTTTGTCAAGTGCCGCTTTCAGTTGGCCTAACTGGGAGCAGTACTTGTTGGAATTAATCGTTCGGTTTTCTGGAAGGAGCTCATAATAGAGGATTCCCTTCCAATCTCACCATATACACAACATCACCTTCTTTGGATGAAGACTTGCCTTTGGTGTGGTCGGTGGTGGTTCGTTTCACTTGCCCCATGATCTCTTCCATTCCACACTGTTGTACAGTATCCATTTTTCATTGCCTGTCACAATTTGTTTTAAAAATGAAACGTTTTCATTACTTTTCTGTAGAGAATCGCATGTGGAAATGTGGTCAAGAAGTTTTTTTGACTTACCTTTTTGGAACCCAAACATCAAAGAGATTCACATAACCAAGCTGGTGCAAATGACTTTCAATGCTTGGTTTGGATATTTTGAGTATATTGGCTATCTCCCACGTGCTGTAACATTGGTTGTTCTCAACTATTGTTTCGATTTGATCGCTATCAAGTTCAACTGGTCTACCCGACCATGGGGCATCGTCCAGCGAGAAATTTCCAGCACGAAACTTCGCAAACCACTTTTGACACCTTCGATCCATCACGGCACCTTCTCCGTACACTGCACAAATCTCTTTTTGCGTTTCAGTTGCATTTTTACCTTTCTTGAAATAATAAAGCATAATATGCCAAAAATGTTGCTTTTTTTCTTCCATATTCAATATTAAAATGGCTACACAAAAATTCACCAATTTTGATAAGTCTTTCTTTAAATGCACGCTGATATGACAGCTGTCACATAAAACCTAACAAAACTGTTTCGAATGAAGTTAAAGACAACTAAGTGCTACTAGAGCCATCTTACAGAAAAAAACGAACTAACCTTTTGGCCCACCCAATACATATATAAACTGGACCCTTTAAGGCTCACTTAAAAACACAGAGATCTAGCCAGGAAGAATATTACCTATGAGCTTCAATGGAAAGAATAACAATAAAAGCAAAACTCAATAACAGTTTAAATAGTAAATTTTTAAAAATTATGTTTTTAAGAATGTTTCAGGACTTCCCTGGTGGCGCAGTGGTTAAGAATCCGCCTACCAATGCAGGGAACATGGGTTCGAGCCCTGGTCTGGGAAGATCCCACATGCCACGGAGCAACTAAGCCCGTGTGCCATAACTACTGAGCCTGCGCTCTAGAGCCCGTGAGCCACAACTACTGAGCCCACATACCACAACTACGGAAGCCTGCACACCTACAGCCTGTGTTCTGCAATAAGAGAAGCCACCACAATGAGAAACCCGCGCACCTCAACAAAGAGTAGCCCTTGCTTGCCGCAACTAGAGAAAGCCTGCGTGCAGCAACGAAGACCCAACACAGCCAAAAATAAATTAAATAAAATAAATTTTTTTAAAAAAGAGTGTTTCATGCCCTTATAAATACTGTAAACTTACGACAAAGGAAACTTTTTCCAAATTCTGTTCTTGCAGGATTATTAAAATACATTATTATAATAAAGGTTACATGACTGTTCATAACTCTCTTTTAGTCATCAGACCAAATTATCTCAAGAATCAATCAATTAATTAATGAGCTAAGTCAAGAAACAGTCACTGAATGCCAACTCTGGACCAGGCACTGGACCAAAAATGAGAAACCATCAATTTATTCAGCCTGCTATATGTAATTCCAACCAGTTAATATATTTCTGTAATTTTATAATATTACATAAAACATGGTATTTACAGGTAACTTCACTTCAACATATTTTCTGAAATTTTACTATATATGTGACATAATGCAAGGTACATGTGGGACAAAAAGATGGCTAAGTTCTGCCCTGAAGGAGCTCGTCCTTCAATACATAACTTTTTAAATTTTCTAAATAATCCAATCTAAGAGATTTATACTTATAAGCTATTTGGATGGAGGTTAAAAAAAAAAAACAAGGAAAGTATATCAATCTATCTACCTGTTTTCTCTTTATAACAGATGGTATAGTTTGATGAAAATACATTCTTAATCATACTAATAAAAAGAAACCATATGGTATTGAACCTTTTCAGCTCTAAGAAGGTGAATCTCAGTAAAATCCTTGGACAAATATGAGTTATGATTTATAGTTAGCATGATACATGAGCTACATGGTTTGCCATAAAAAGGAGAAGGAGCCAGTCATACGTCAGAATCTTCAGTGAAAAGCAATCTCCCAACTATTAAGAGATTCATGACATGTCTCTCACACAGGTACTATAGACAACTCCACAAATCCTGCAATGTTTTGTCCTCAGAACAAGGAACTTAACTAAACCACACAATGACTAATTCAACCCCCTCAAAGGGAAGAACTTTCCTAATAAAGGAAAAATAAATTGAAATGCTAGCTACTTGAAATCAAGCATTAACTAACGTGTTGCTATTAAATTGCACAGATGAATATTCTGGCCTAAGTTCAAGGGAAGCATGAATGTAAATGCGGGTCATAATGAATGAGCTCTATTTGGAGAATGACTTTAAGGTATACATTACTTTGCAGGTCTCCAAAAAAAAAAAAGATCTTCTGATTTTGCTTAGAACAGAGCCTGCATGTTGTTGGAAGTTACCAGAAAATCAACTATGCATTATAATTTCAACTGATATATGTTTTTTACATATGTTTCAGAACCCAGAAAATACTTAATCCTCTGCCACTGACACTACCCTGGGGTATTCCACAGACTCCAAGATAAAAAAAAAATCCATGAAGGAACATCATCTCTAGAAATAATGGGCATCCAGAACCTTGGCTGCAGTGAAAGAAGCCAGAGGGGATATTAGATTCCACTCTTGCTGTTGCAGCTGAGCCTGCCAAGTCTACCAGTGGGCCAAATTAAGTCTGGTGAATTACAAACACATTTTTCTTTTCAAATGGATAGGAAGCTCCAAAATATATTCATCTTGGGGTCTGAGTAACGTTAAAGCTATGGGCAATGTTACTGAATAGAAACAAAGACTTCAAAAACAATACTACTGCATTCCCCTCAACCATCCCAAGCTGGAAATTTTTATCTATGTAATGCCTTTGGATTTAATGAGTGACCTGAAGTCCTTTCTCCAGGATATAAGTGTAATCTGCTAGTTAGCCATTCTTCTAGAAGAAACTATTGCTCATGAAAATCTGTTTCTTTGCATCACTGGTTAAAACAATATTACTCAGGATGAGTCAACCCCACGTGTAAACAAGTTTTTGTTGCTGCTGTTCATTAACAGCATAAATGGAGAGGAATGACAAATAAATACATGAAGTATATAACCATTACAGGCGGTTCTCATTATTCGAGGACAACAATTATCTGAAAAGGACTTTTAAAGTAGGGACCAAAATTTCATAGTGAATGTGGAAAAAAAAAAGGTTTTAAGGTAAAAAATTGAAATACCAAATATTAGTGTATTTTATCTTCTATTTAATAAAATTTTAATAATAAATGCAACTATGTACTAACCAAAGTAGCAGTAGTAGCAGCAGCAGTAAACAATTATCAGACAATATTTATATAAATAGCACAAATACAGTGAGAGAGTTTCTTCCAAAAATACCTGGACATCACCAAATTTCCCTTAATTTTTAATAGTCAGATCCTTCTTTTGAAATGCCTAACATGTCATTATTCTGGTGGATTTTCTCTTCTTCAGATGTTCACTAGCCTAACGTTGCCAGAATTTCGCTGCCAATGGCTCTGCATGCAAGTCTGGCAGCAGTTCTTCAACATCACTTTCCTTGCTTTCATTAAATTTTTATCTCCAGTATTTTTGCAAAATCTGCTATTTGACTTTGCAATAGAGTACAATGATTTTACATCTTTGTAACAATCAGTGAAACATTATAACTAACAGGATGGGCAAGAAATGAATGTTTGAGTGGGAGCTAATTTTACGTGGACAGTTAATCAGTAAACATTTTTACATCATGGTAACTTCTATTTCCCTACGCAACCTTTGCGACCACATGGCATGAAATAATAAATATTCAGATAACAAGAGAACCCCATATAGGAAGGGCCACAGTCATCATAGAAATGCTGCTGTCTTTGGAAACTGGAGAAGTTTCTCAGGGGACTAGAAATACATCCCAGAAGCACATCCTAACATTTTAATACTGCCTGTCTGCATACCCTATCATCACAGTATAAATAAACAGACTGAATAAAATGATACCTAGTCTGCATCTCACTCTTTGGAAATGAGTTTAATCTGGCACCATTCACTAACCATAGCAGCAAAATTAAAATCTTGACTTATTAATTTAAGCATCCAAATGTATATCTGGTAGCTGCCAGAATCTGGATCTACTGAGGGTACTAAGTGCTTTTAGAAGATTAAAAAATACGTAGCATATGGATATTATCCTTATCCTATAAAGTGCGTGTGTATGTGTGTGTGTTTTTATCACCCTGCAGTAAAAGCTATTATTTCAGAACCCTGAAGTCCAGAATAAAACAATTTTTTAAATATCTTTGAAGCCTCACAAAAAACAAAGATAATGCCATAAGATGATAAGCAGAGATAGAAAAGACAGCATTGTGCATAAAAAAAAAAATCTTTACAGTCAAACAGACCTGGGCTTCAATCCCAGATGTTGTAATCTAGCTGTGTAATTGTATATTCATTATGCTGCCCAAGTCTCACATTCCTCATTTGTGAAATACAATAGTTGGACAATAATGCTTAGCTCCCAGGTAAGATCAAATGAAATACTTAAAGTGTCTGGAAAATTGTGGGTATTACCTGTGCTATAAACCATATCTAAGCTAACAAACAGTAACTTTCCTCCTTCTTCCAGGCATTTGGAGGCATGACAGTATATAGCCTCCAAAAAGTCTCCGATGAGGCGCTGTCTGTAAAGACAAGGTTAGGATATCATTATGTGGACTTTGTCAGAATCCCCTGATAAAGGCAGTATTATAAACAAAACTTCTAAGAAACAATGAGGTCCCAGACCCAAGCACATACCTGATAAGCCTTACAAGTAAGAGGGAAAACATTATTTAGATATATGAATGGGTTCTTTCCCAGTGACATTATATAACTGTCTTTGAAGCTAGACATATCTGGGTTAGAATCCTAGGCCTTTCTGGTTTTGAGATCTTTGAAAAAGCACGTAACCTTTCTGAGGCTCTGTAAAACAAGAATAATCCCACCTGCCTCGAAGAGCTGTTTTAAGAACTTAGTTTTGTTCTTTAAGTTGTTTAAGAACATGAAATAATTTATGTAAAAGCACTTAGTACACAGAAAGCATCCATTTTATCACCAACACTTCTCAGATAATGTCATTTTTAAAATAAGACATCTACAATTTGTACTTGAAAAAAACAAACCCCAAACCTCCAAAGATCAATATGTGAGTTAGAGTCCTTCAGATCCAGATTCTGCAGGGTATATTTTAAAACACATTATGACAGCAATAATACACATTCCTAAGATCTGTTCCTAAGATGTCGTATCTATTGGTCATGTCTTCTCTAAGACGACAACATAAATAACAAACTGATAAAACCAATGGGATAATGGTCAAATAATGAGTACTGTTCAATGACAATGTTCAAAATAATCTCTCAATTGACCAAGCAATTGAAAAGTTTGCAAACATTGCACCATCCTTCTAGGTACGATGTGGGCGATGGCAATAGGCACCATCTGGGCCATATTCTCAGTTTCAATTAAACCTACTGCTTTTTCTTAGTTTGCTTTCTGTCCAGATTCTGGGCACACACACAGGTTTACATAAGTTTTATATTTAAAGATAAGCCCCAGGATCCGTTTTCAAGAGCTACAAGAAAGCTAGAAAATAGCAACATCTTGTTCATACTTAATAGTCATGTCAAACGAGCTGTTTTTACATACATTTAAAAATGGCACTGGTGGTCAAGGCAGTGATGTCATATAAGACAAAAATAGAAAGCTGAAAACAGTACCTGGATGTGGGCAATTATTATTATTGTCCCAGGGGCAATTATCTCTAGACTTTTCTTTTGGGTCTTTGCAAATACTCCACTTTCTTGACCCTCCCATCTTCTAATGCACTGGACTAGACAAATTCCCACCCACCCCTCAACCATTTACTTCTCTGAACCTAAGAAACTGAACTGAACCAGAGAAAACCACACAACAATGCAAATGGAACCACTATTGGCAGACCATGCTGACCCATCTCAAGACAGTCAACCTGACCTCACATGATACAGAATTTCCCTACAAAGTTTATTCTCCCACTGTCTGAACCACCTAGTTCCTACTTTTCTCCACTCTACTCAGACCTTCACCTTCCCTCTCACTCTCAGCTGATGACTCTGTTCCATTCATCCTAAAGAAAACAGAAGCCATCACACTGGCACTTGCAGTATGAAACCAGAGTAGTCTTCTCTTTCTTTCCTCCTGTCACACAAAATTAAGGTGACTCATTTCATTGACTATCTTTTTCTCTCCCTCTTCAATTTCTCTCTCCTGGAGCCTTTTATTCAGCATTTAAACATGCTTTAGTACCTCTCATTCTTAAAAACACATCTGCTTCCAGCTTCCTTCCTGTATCTTTATTCACCTTCCCAGCAAAGTTCCATAAGTTATTCATTTTTTCTTTCTACATTTCCTCACCTCCTAGAGCTCTTCTTTAAAAAGTTCAACCCCTTTTCAATTAAAAAAAAAGATGTTACAGCAAATATAACAAAAGATAAATAAAAGTTGAATATCTTTCTACTTTCCTTACTCCATCTTCATTTTCCTGAATAATCAATATTAAAATTTGATGTACATCTTTCCACACCATTCTCTATACTCATACAAATCCATTTAAACGTTTATATTATATATATACATATATATGTATATATGGTAGTTGGTTGACAAAAGAAGCATTATCTGCATCATGTGTTTTTCATCTAACAATTTTTAAGGAAACCCTTCTAGGTTAATTCACATGGATACAATTAATTCTTTTTAATTTTAATGAATTCCCCTTTTCATGGGCATTTTGGTAGTTTACAGTTTTTTTTTAAAAAAAAGTCTTTATTGAATTTGTTACAATATTGCTTCTGTTTTATGTTTTGGTTTTTTGGGTGCGAGGCACGTGGGATCTTAGCTTCCTGACCAGGGAAAGAACCCGCACCCCCTGCATCTGAAGGTGAAGTCTTAACCACTGGACTGACAGGGAAGTCCCAGCTTTTTAAATTTACAAACCTCAACCCATTTATCACCCACCTCAACCATTCCCCACAAAGGAGACAAGGTCTTTAACAAATTTAAGTCAGATCATGTCACATCCTTGCTTAGCACCCTTCCCAGGGACTGCACTTTCAATAAACTACAACCTCTTTAACGTGGCCCTCCAGTTCTAAACAACCTGGTCATTACCCACCTCCCCCTCTACCTCACTACTACTCTCCAGCCATACTAACTTCTTTTCACTTTCTTATTCAGACCAAGTTATTCCCCTCCTCAAGGGTTTCCTATTTGTCTCTGCTCCAAACACTTTCCCCTCGTGCCTTTGCCTAATTAATTCCTAGTCATCACTTAGGTCTCTACTTAAACATCACTTCCCTAAAAGATCTCCCCTGTCTTGTCCAGTTGAAGCTGTATTCTTCTGCTTTGGCACTAATACTCACTTGTATTTTTCCTTCTTTGCATTTATCATAGCCTATGATTCTTCCTTTACTTGTAGTTATTTTGTTTAATATCTGACTCTCCTACTAAGCTTTAAATTCCATAAGGGGAGGGGATGTGTGTTTAAAGCTCTCCACTGCAGCTCCAGTACCTAGCACAGTGCCTGTCACTTGGTAAGTATTTGTTGAATAATAATTAAAAAAAAAACTTTTACTTCATTTGGAGAGATCAAGGAAGATTTCCTGGAGGAAACGGCATTTTAGCTTACTAAATAAAGGGACCAGATTTCAGTAGCAGAGATGAAAGAAGCACATTTCAGAAAGAGGAAATTGTTTGCAACCAAATGTTTGGTACTAGTTAGCGATTTTTTAATTCAAAATCCAAAACAATCCTGGCACCAAGTGTAAAATAAAAATCTCACTATATAAAAGTGACAACTCTGCACCTAGCTCAAACTGGTTCCCTCACAACTTCTCTCCACCAATGTCATCCCACTTCCCAGCCACCTAGGTTCTAAACGTTGAAGCTCTCTGACCCAATTTCTTTTTTTCCCCCTCCATATTCAATCAGGCATCAAATTTGACTGTTTTTTTCTTTGAAATGTCTTTCTCAGTGATTCTTTTTCTCTATTTTAACCAAAAACAACCTAATTCGAGCCCTCTTCACATATGGAATTACTACAAGCTTCTCCTAAATCAGGGTTTCTCACCTTTGGCGCTACTGACATTTTCAGCTGGATAATTCTTTGTCGTAGGAGGCTGTCCTGTACATTGTAGGATGTTTGGCAGCATCCTTGGGTTTACCCACTATATGCCAGCAGCACTCTTAATTGTGACTGCCAAAAATGTCTCCAGACATCGCCAAATGTCTTCTGCGGTGGGGGAAGAATCACCCCTGGTTGAGAACCACTTTCCCAGATGACCTCATGGGAAAAGCCGTCTAAAATTACCCAATCAAAACTCAACCCATCCTTTCAGGTCAACTCAAATTTCATCTTTTCTATGAAAATATGTCTGCTTATCAACAAACAGATGCACAGTTGTTTAACTCTACAAATAATCAAAAATCTGCACAATAAAACAAATGAGAGACTATGGTTTACTTATCAGTTTGACGAAAAAATTTAAAATAATGATAATACCTATTGGTGACAAGGATGTAGGGAAATAGGTACTATCATAAACTGCTGGTGGGAATAACCTGGTATAATGCTTTGTATGGCATTTACCAATATGTTTCACATTTTAAGATGGTCGTATCTTCTGACTCTACTTATGTGAAGAGATAATCAGATATGTGAGCAAAGACTATACTGTCCTATAAAGGTAAAACCGGAAACATCCTTATAGTCCCCACAAGAGGGGACCAGTTAGGTAAACAACAGTACATTTAGAATACTGTGCTACTGTTAAAAAAGGATAAAGCAGATATTTGTGAACTGACATGGAACGACAGCCACAATGACTATACATATGTGCAACGTTTCAAAATTATATGTACTACATGATGTCATTTATATAAATAACATGTTTATGTATGGTTACACACAGAAGACAGACTAGATGAATATATGTCAAAATTCTAACATAATCTCTGTAGTCCAATCACATTTTAGATGTATAAAAGGAACTGTTAAATCATCTTTAAAAATCTCTTGGAAAAGTCTAGCTTATGAATCTATAACTTTAAATTTTTCGGTTTACTTAAAGCAGGCTTATACATTTATTTACCACCTTTATTTCAGGCAAATATCCTGAGTTGGAATACCCTGTTCTGAGCCGTATTTTCGCCCTAGAGAAATCAATGGTAAAAAGGAAGTTTACAGAGAAAAATATATTTTTGTGCATGACAGCTTACCGGTGTGATGCATCTGTGAATCATACTGAAAATATGTCCCTTGAAATCAAAGAAAACAATATGTTTATACAAAGAATGTGCCCCAAAATTCTCCAATAAAGAAAAGTGTTTAATCAAAATATTTGTTGACAGCTGGTTAGTGCCAATTCTAAAGTAGAAAAGAAAATCAGTGTCATTGTAGACTTTTACTTTGTGTACAAGAACTGAATATGCAAATTAGCCCCAAATGGAGACTCATTATCTGTTTTACTCTTCAACTGTGGTTTTAAGCACCGTAGGTATATATACACACACACATCCAGAATATACATATATCTCAACAAACCATGCACATCATCTGTTCAGAACTGGGAAATGCATGCATGCTTCTATAATATTAAATGGAAGGCAGATGGTAGGCACTGATCAACAGAAATAAAGTGAAATCCTTCTAAATCCTACTCCCTCTAACAACCCTCTAATTTTTTTCTTCAGAAAGATATCAAGCAGTTCTTCATTACTGTTGATTTCCAACCTCAAAATTACAATAGGCAATGCAAAAGAGCATTTCAAAGAGGAAAAGATTGTCTTTTGGTACAAATTCTCTTTCATAGTCTTAGGTAGGAGATAACACTAACTTTGAAACTCATAGCTTACTGTAGTTTTATCAGTATCTAATGTGTAAATTAGCTCTTTCTATAACTGGAGGTTTAGCTTTCAAAATACATAATTACTGATCATTTTAGCCTGCATCACATTTCTTTTGCAGGGTGAAATGAACTAAAACAGCTGTTACATCCTAATAGCTTCATAATGTGCACAGAATTTCTATGACTATTAGAAATTAAACCTTCCTATCAGGGAAAACATATTCATGTGTATATATGACCCACATTATTTGGAAGTACAATTATTAACTTATGAAATTATAATTTGAAACATAATGAAGTAAGGCTACTAGAGAAAATATTACAGCTCTTAAATGAGGTCAAAGCTGCTGGTCCACACTGATCAGTTCCCCCCCCCTTTCCTAGCATCAATAAAAGTACTCTGGGCCAAAGGAAGTCCCAGTGTTCATGCTACCACCATTCCCTGCAGGGATCGAGTCCTCTATTTTCATACTGGATGATGAATTTTTAAAGGTGAACCAAGTCTGGCACTCTGCCCAGAATTGCTGGCAGCTGACAAGCAATCTGGTTTCACTTCTGGTCCACTGTCTCTTGAGCTAACCTTGTATCCACAGAAAGCATCCTGATCTAGAGAACGTGTACCATTTATAATGATGACTGAGAAAGCTCTGATGATTCCATTAACCATGGGACTTGTACATACAGTTCTCTTTAAGCATATTTTCTATGGAAAGAATAAAATAGTCTCGTTTCTTAGTATCTCCTTTTAACACTGGAAAAAACAGCAGTGTTAAAAGGATTTTTCCAGAAAAAAAAATGATTATTATCCAACCACCTGCATTCAAGAATGTTAGAGGCATAAAGGGATTCAACAAGATATCTGATGAGCAACTACTATCAAAGGAATATACAGTGAGGTCCAGGAACCACAAAATAATTACAAGATATACAAGATATATTATGTAATTAATGGCTAAATTGGATGATTCAAGCTATAAATGTTATGAAAGGACAGAGCAATAAATGCTAGGCAGTGTGGGGTGAAATTTAAATATACGTAGGCCTAGGGGGCTTCCCTGGTGGTGTAGTGGTTAAGAATCCGCCTGCCAAGGCAGGGGATATGGGTTCGAGCCCTGGTCCAGGAAGACCCTACATACTGCGGAGAAACTAAGCCACAACTACTGAGCCTGTGCTCTAGAGCCCTTAAGCCAAAACTACTGAGCCTGCGTGCCACAACTACTGAAGCCTGCACGCCTAGAGCCCGTGCTCCACAACAAGAGAAGCCACCACAATCAGAAGCCCACACACCACAACAAAGAGTAGCCCACGGTCGCTGCAACTAAAGAAAGCCCGCGTGCAGCAACAAACACCCAATGCAGCACAAAATTAATTAATTAATTAATTAAAAATATATATACGTAGCCCTAACTCTCCACTGAGAGAATTATTAACTACTTAACCAGTATCTTCTTGAGATTACCATTTCCAAAGTAAACAGGATTGGAAAATGACTATGTAGCAGTTTTTTTTTTTTTTTTTTTTGGCAGTGCGCGGGCCTCTCACTGTTGTGGCCTCTCCCGTTGCAGAGCACAGGCTTCGGACGCGCAGGCTCAGCGTCCATGGCTCACGGGCCCAGCCGCTCTGCAGCATGTGGGATCTTCCCGGACCGGGGCACGAACCCACGTCCCCTGCATCAGCAGGTGGACTCTCAACCACTGTGCCACCAGGGAAGCCCCCGGAAAATGACTATGTAATTCACAAATAAATCTGTGTCCAAGTTTATTTGTTTTTACCTCTAAGATCTAGCAGTCCTTCTTCTTGACCTTCCAAAAAGAAAAGTTAGTGAAGCTTCACTCATCTGATATTATTTCCTCATTCAGTCCCGAAGCTGGGATGGAGGTCCTGGAAGCTCTTCCCCACCATTTCCATATCACTGGCTTTCTGCTCCCATTTCTATAGCTCACCTTTGCCTCTGTTTCCTATGCTGGAGGCCCCTGGGTCATATGAAGGACCCTGAAGTCCCAGATGGGTTTGTCTTCTATTCCTTCCTTGCTTTCTACTTGACAGACCCACAGTCCCATGCCCAATAGTTCAGTGTATGGCTTCCTGGGTCAGGATTTCCTAAGTTCCATAAGTAAGTGCTGGGAGAGCCACAGTGCCAAAAGAGATTCCAAAAGGAGATCTCGAATTGGAAAACTGACACAACCATGTTAACTTCCTTACAGACAGCATGTACCCAACAACAAAGTACCTACAAAAATGCATTATTTTTCTAAGCAAAAGACACACTGGCTCAAATCCTGGCTCCAGCAGAGGGATTTTTTTTTGCCTTCACTTCTTGGGTATTTTTACTATTCTCTGAATATTACTTGTGAAAATTAACCTAATTCATGGTTCTTCACAGGGACTCCTCTAGTCTTGTTGAAAGAAGTTTAAAAAAAACTTTAAATGAAACCAAGTCCCAGATATCTGAAACAGTTATTCAGGGTCACATGAAGAGAGAACTGTCAGTCACATACTTTCTCTGAGCTTAGGGACATAGGTAGAAGGCATGAGCAGGTAGATGGTAAATAGGGAATTTTTGGTTTTTTTGGCCACGCCACATAGCTTGTGGGATCTTAGTTCCCCAACCAGGGATTGAACCCAGGTCCTCGGTAGTGAAGGCATGGAGTCCTAACCACTGGACAGCCAGGGAATTCCCGTTAAATAGATGATTCTGACTGCTGAGACCAAGCAGGGAATTTCTAATAAGAACCAAAGATGAAGCTAAAGAAGCAGAAGGGCCCAATGATGGAGAGTTTTGGGTGAAGAGTTTAGATTTGACCAAGTCCACTGCATACTCTGCCTTTGGCAAGAGAACAAAGAGCATCCTTTTCCCTTATTTTTTCCTGCTCAATCCCTTGGTCCCTTTGTCCAAATTCTTTCTTCAGTAGGATCACCCATAACTATGCTCCAGCATACCATATATATATATGCATATATATATATTATATATATATAAATATCTCTATTATTGCACTGATCATATCTTACTTTATCAATCTTTAGAAAGTTGTCACTCCTATTATATCATGAAATTCTTAAGAGCAGCAACTGTGTCTTGTCCACCCTTTTATGGTGGCACCTAAACTAAGTGCCTGCAATATAACAGGTATTCAATAAATACCTGTTTGTTGAATAAATGTATGAATGAATAAGTCTTATAAGTAATAGAGTAGAATTGAGGAGAGGGAAAGCAGGAAAAAAAAGATGTTTGATGATCAACTAGGGGGGTACTATCTCAGCTTAATCCTGAACCTGACTGCTTGGGAAGCAACTGTACCACTACCATACATAGCTCTTGCCCTTCCAGAATGAAAAACACACAACGGCTGTTTGTGGTAGTAATAACAGGTCATTGGTGTTATTAACATCACCTCACATTTATTAAGAGATACTAATTTATATTCTAAAATTATAAAATAAAGTGCAAAGAAAAAGGACAACCCTGTTCTATTTTCTCACGTTTCAAGTCCTCCACTACACACAAAAGAAGCTCAACATGTTATTATCCTTTAAACAAAAATGAAACAAAAACAAAAAGTCTAGATTCAGCTGAAAAACTTAAGTACAAACAGCCATGTCTCAAAGGTCTTACGGAATATAAAATACAGTGGAGGGCTTCCCTGGTGGCGCAGTGGTTGAGAGTCCGCCTGCCGATGCAGGGGACACGGGTTCGTGCCCCGGTCCGGGAAGATCCCACATGCCGCGAAGCGGCTGCGCCCGTGAGCCATGGCCGCTGAGCCTGCGCCTCCAGAGCCTGTGCTCCGTAACGGGAGAGGCCACAACAGTGACAGGCCCGCGTACCACACACACAAAAAAACACAGTGAAAAATATTTTTGGTCTAATAAGAGGATCCTAAGTGAAAATAATAAATAGGAAATTCCTCAACTAAAAAAAAAAAAAAAAAAGCAGTTCAAGATGTAAAGAGATCTTGTGAAGAGAAATTCCATAATATATGAAACTTGTTTCTAAATACAGCTGGTGGCACAGTGGTTAAGAATCCGTCTGCCAATGCAGGGGACACGGGTTTGAGCCCTGGTCCAGGAAGATCACACATGCTGCAGAACAACTAAGCCCATGCGCCACAACTACTGAGCCTGTACTCTAGAGCCCGCAAGCCGCAACCACTGAAGCCTGTGCACCTAGAGCCCATGCTCTGCAACAACAGAAGCCACCACAATGAGAAGCCCGCGCACCGCAATGAAGAGTAGCCCCCACTCTCCGCAACTAGAGAAAACCCCGCAAGCAGCAATGAAGACCCAATGCAGCCAAAAATAAATAAAATAAATAAATTTATTAAAAAATAAATAAATATAGCTGAAGCAAAACAAATCAGGAGTTAAGAACACCAGGTTCACTCTGGAATAATAAAGTCTAAAATGATCTTATGGCGAATAAAGGGGCAGGAAAATTCAAAGTTCTATTGACAAACTGACAAAACATACATAAAGGATTGCTACACTCCCTTTGGGGCATTTTAAAAGAGAAAACTTCCCCAACTGTTCATTCTCCTCCTCCCCGTCATCAGTATCCTTGTCATGCAGGTGGCTATGGCCAGCACGAGCAGAGTGTGGCCACCCCAGGCCCTCTGTTTCAGCATTCCTGGAAACTGTCCCCGCCAAAAAGGCGGCAAGAGCTTCTCTAGGGCTCCATGTCTCCCCCTACTCTTAAGCAGAGCTATTTCTTCACCTCACAGTCTGCAGAGGCAACGTAGGATTGTGACGTTAACTGTGTAGTCACAGACCTGCATATTTAACTTCTCTGAGGCTCAGTTTCCTCATTTGTAAAATGAAGGTAGTTAGTGGTGTTTCTCTCCTAGAGCTATCATGAGAATCATACACGGAAGCAATGTGTGTCTGGCCCACAATAGATACTCAATAAATGTTAGACTGTTCTCTTCCTGTCTCTCCTCTGAGGTCCTGTAACCCTCACTCTCTTTTCCTCACTCCTCCTTTCTTCTGCTCCCTGATTCCTTATAAATATTTAATGGATCTCTCTCCTTTGGGTTACTCTTCTATTTATTTCAAAATTCCAAAGAAAGATTAAAAAAAAGAACTTACTTGATAAAAAAAAGAACTTACTTGATAAAAGAAAATTAAGCGAAAAAAAGAACTTATTTGTATAAAACTGAATAGCTCTACTACAGAAGCCCACTATACTTGGCAGACTACGAGTCAAGGGCTGGCTAGCACCTGAATGTACCTCTGTGGACTTCAGGCATAATTAATGCTCCACATGAGTAGAAAGACTTCAATAGTACAAATAGTTTTACATGCTATTTCACAAATCACAGACTTCAGAAAATTTATATTTAAATATGGTTTTATTTTTAAAAAAGCAATTTTAATCTCTCTTTAGCCCCAAGTAAAATTGTTACGATTTAGTGACACCATGTGGCTACATTTTGCTTTGCACTCTTAGAAGAGACTGTTCTGTCTACAGGTTGCTCTATACTAATTCAATTATGGTATCAAAGTTATAGGTGGAGGTACAATTCAAACTAAGTGTGAACTAAAATGATTACTTTTAAAAAGTGAAACTGTTCCTTCTTCCTTTACAACAGAATAAGGCATTTCTTGACTTCTGAAGACACCAATCATATAAAGAAAGTAAAGGCTCGGCATAATTCTAGCTATGATTATAAAGCATCCTGGTGAACCACTGATTAATGTAAAACTGTCTACCTTTAAAAGTAAATAAATATATCAATGCCCAGGGGGTCAGGGGGAGAACAAAAGAGAAAAGGTGGAAGACACACACGCTTTTGTACAAGGTTAATACGGTAGGGAAAGAATGCTTCCATAAATAGCAATGTTTATTTTCTCATTTGTTTTATGTCTTGTATATCTATAGCACTGTAAGGTACTATAATCTAATGAAAATGGGTAAAAAAATTATGCTGCATCTACTGATGGCCGGGATGAGAGGGGACTTGGAATGTATGGTAGCAATAAAAGAGATTAAAAGTGCAATAAAAGTGCCCTAAACCAAAAAACAGTACAGTTTTAGTATTCATTTAATGAGGCCTCCTAGAGTAGACCAGTTACTCTTGAATAACATTCGATGTACACCAAAGAAAGTCTAAATATCTACAACAATGACCAGAGAATATCACCTCCTTAATCTCAATTTAAAACACCCAGCTCCCCTCTCGGGCTTCCCATGATCACCTATTTTAAATAACTACTCTCCTCCTCTTGACCCTGGGTCACTATCACAGTATCATTTTCACAACATTTACAATTACCTGTTGTGCTCTTCTTGTTTATATCTGTTCCTCCCAAATTCTATGAGAGCAGAGATCTTGGCAGTCTTCTTCAGTGTTATGGCCTCAGTATCCAGTACAATGCATAGCACAAAGTAGGAGCTTATTTGTGAAATGAGTGAGTAATGGATGAATAAACAGATGAATAAATGAAGAAAAATCTGTTTTCTTAGCTGGTGAAGCATGCCTAAATTTCTTGTTGTAAGTGAAAGTAGAACCGTTCTAGTGAGATGTTTTTCATCATTTATGACCTCTACTGTGACCACTGAGACTAGAAGACAGGCCAGCAGATGCTCTACAGCACCCTTTTGTCCATGACACATTTGGCACATTATAATCTCTCACTCGAAGAAAGGAAGAAAAAGGAGGGAAGGGAAAACTACAATGATTAAAACACTTTCATTAACAGTCAAAGAAATCAATGAACAGAGTGGAGTATATACGAGAATTTAGCACATGATAAATATGGCTGTTTATACTAGTATGGTAAGGAACGATTATTAAATAAATGGTCTTGGTCAACTGACTATCCCTAATCTGAAAAGATACATGAAAAATATTCTGGCTGGATTAAATATTTAGATACAAAGATAAAAATAACAAGTAGCAGAAAAAATTTATAAAAATGTAACACTCTTTAACGTTGGAGTGAGGAACACCTTTCTAGACATGATATCAGACCACCAGAAACCATAAAAAGGACTGACAGATTTGACTACATTTTTTTAAACATAAAATTCTATATGGTAAAAAGTACTAATAAAACACTAAAAACTAATAACAAATTGCACAGTACATGATAGGCAAAAGTATAATCATACATACACAAATATACGTCTACATGTATACATACACCGCATATATACGATATATATGTGTATATGTATCAAGGTGTACATACCAACATAAAGTTCTCACAAGCCAAAACCAAAAAGATAATCACCCCAGAAGAAAAATATGCAAAAGACAAAAATAGGCTTTTATAAATGAGAAATAACAAATGTCAAGTATTATAAGATACCCTACACTTCACAGACGATAAAAGAAATCCAACTTAAAGTAAGACAATTTTTTACAGATCATAAATCACATTGGCAAAATGCTGACAACGCCTGCATTGGTGAGGGTTTGGAGAAGGGGCATTTCTATGTGCTATTGGTAGAGACTGAGTACAGCCGTATCAGAGGGCAAGCTTTATCAATATTTAAAATGTGTACTACATCATAATTTTATAATTAAAATGTCATAAAAAGACATTTCCATTTTGATAATTAAAAACAAAAGGAAAGGAAGAAAGAAGCTCAGTTTTGTGTTAAGTGAGTTCATCCATCCTGTGCCATGTTCTGAACCATCAAGATGCACCCTTCTCAACACCCTTTCTGGCCTCTGTGCTCCCCCGGATTCTCCTCTAACTCTCTGACCAGCCCCTGCAGTACACCTGTCTGCCACCTACTCTTTCCTTCCCTCTCTCAATAGCTATATTCTTAAGGACTGTGCTTTTAGGCCCACTATTCCTCTCCCTCAACTCCCAGGTTTTATACCAAGTTCACTTTTGTAATTCCAGCTACCAGCCTTATGCGGGCTACCTCTGTACGCATTCACATCCATGTTTTCAAGTCTTCTCATATTTCAGCAACATTTTGCAGCTGCCAAATTACCAGCATCGTGTTGAGAAAAAGCCAGAAAAAAAATTTAAAGCATCCCAGGGCACTCAATATTTCCACTCCTTGTTAGTGTTTTTTGTTCAGTCCTAGGCTCTACCAACTAAGAAAGCTGTGGAAGGACTTGAAGAGAGCTTACTAGATAGCCAAGAAGACAGTTTGAAGGTTGGGGACTTTATGGATAAAGCAGAAATTTCCTTTTCCTGAAAAAGGCAAAGCTGATAAGATATAAGATGGTTCTGAGTATCATATGAAAAACTGTACCAAAATTGACATCATTTTTCTTCATTTCCAGCTGGGGGCTAGGGGGTTGTTATTAGTCTAAGCTTTTGGCTACATTGAGCAGTCCCCACTTGACCCACAATGCATTCCTAAAAAGGACCCAGAAAGAAAGAGCAGACCATTTCTCTCCATTCACTGTTGTGGTTGTAACCATCACTCCAGCTTTGAAGCCTGACATTATCCTTATCACCACTATCTCGGTGAGGGGAAATGCTGACTAAATTACATTCCACAGGATATATAAATGGCAAATTTTATGTTATATATATTTTACCACAATTAAAAAATGCTTTACCAAAACCAAAATGTATGAAAACTGTTGGAAACATACAAATGGGAAGATTACTAAGATAAAGAGAACCATGGAAGGCATGTGTGTGGACTGGCAATATGGAAAAGTGCTGAAAGGACCACACTCCTGAGATAAGGAACAGTTTCCTCATACTGAGAGCCACCACTGAGAGCCACCATGGCTACAGAGAATGGCAGGATGGCTCTCTTTCTCTGAAGGCCAAACACCAGTTCAGAGTCGCAGAAAGTAGAAAAGGTAATAAAAACAACTATTTACTGAGCCTCTAACTTTGGGCCAGGCATTGTGCTCAGTACTTGTACATATGCTCTGTCATCTAACCCTCCACAGCAGACCCCAGGAAGGGTGCTGTTATTCCTGTTTCACTGGTGTAGAAATGAGGGCTTGGAGAGGCACAACTTTACTAAGATCACAATGCCAATATTAGATGAAACCAGGATTTGAGAAGAGCTCTAACTCTGCAGCCCATGATTTTCCTACTACCCGATGCTGATTTACATGAATAAACTTGAACTTGAGTCTAGTTCAACCTAGACTCAAGAGAGAGGGCTGGGTAATCTCACAATTCACAGAGTATCTCTTCTTTAGTGAATATATTAAATGAAATCTTTCATCAATATACAACACTTGCATCCTTCAGAATTAACCTCGAAATTCAGTTTCCTGAAGAAAAAACAGAAAGTAGACTTTGCAAAGAGTACAGAACCATTTACCACTCCAGAGTTTTCCAGCACAGATATACATTTTAACAAATACTTGGATAAAAAGCACCAATGAATATATGTACATATTAATATTGAATCAGTCTCTCTTCATTACCTGGTCAGTGCCTTGACCCCAAACCTGTGCTAACATTTATAGAGTACCTACTGCATACAAGGTCATAACTTGAGAACTGCACAAGAATACTGAAAGATTAGAATCCATACTCCTTGCTTCCAAGAGCTTGTAATTTTAGTATGAGAGGCAAGACAAACACGCAAAGGACACTGAAGAACAAGAGTGACATACAAATGTGCAAATTAACTAACACAATGCAAAGTGAACACTTACGTGCTAAGGAAATAAAGAATTTATATGTGCCCAGTGAAGTCCCTGAAAGAAGTGTATTTAGAACATTGTTTAGGAAGTCAATAAATGATTGTGAAGATAAGAAACACCAAGCATGAAACATCCTTGGATAATCAATAGGGACTTATTCTTAAGTTCATTTTAAAATACTTCCAAAATTCCAAACTATTACAAAAGGCAGAGTTTATGAAGGAATGTAGTAACATAGTAAGTTAAAGTGGTTATAAATATTAAAATGTTTTCTCACTAAAATGCATATCAAGACTCCTTCCTTTTCTTGTTATCACTGTCTCTAACATCACCTTTGCTCAGTTTTTCTCAACGAGCGTGGGTGCTGGCTATACCAAGACAAAAACTAGAATCATGAAAACAGCCAGGCTCTACAACACATAAAAGCAACATCAACAAAGGCAAGGCCACACAGGAGAGACAAAATAAGGAAAAGAGAGTATAAATAATACCCATTAATAAATGAGAGGAATTATATTTTCTAAAAGCCAGAGATCACGACTGAGGGTACACGTCTCCCTCCACAGAGTAGGAGTTTTCAGATGGGTAAAGCACACAGCCTCTATCATAGCTGGTATTACAGTCACGATGATTTGTTCTGGGAGTCGTGCTCCTAGTGTTTCAAATTAAATACAAACACACAGTCCTTTGGTCCACGTCAGACACTTTGGTTGTTATGCTGCTTATTTTTTAATCTGATACAGCCATAATAATGTCAGTCGATGCAGACTCAATCCCCTCCTCTACCTCGGGGCCCCTCTGTCACTCTCAACGTATCCCTAGGCAGTTCTGAGATACAGAATCTTCACTCAATTTCTTGTCCCTCTCATTTTAATCCATTCAAAACTCCTCTGATAAAAGAGCAACTGCTAGACCTGAGACACTTTAGTCCCTCTTTGGGGAAATGAAATTGATTTTCTTCATTTCCACACAAGAGTATCCTTGGGTAACAATATTGTGTCCAGTCATACCCATAATAAAAAAAAATGTAGGCGACATTCTTTACTGTACCAGAGGCTGAAAGGTTTTGTGGAGTTCCTGTGGTAGAAGTAAGAATTCAGCCTGATGCTGTCAGATCATGCATTTAATAAGTATAAGGGTGCCTTCTGACTGAGAGAGTAAGTGCTGTGGGGCATCCCCATCTGCTCCAACTCAGCCACACAGGGATGTCAGCTGGGGTCACGAGTACAGGTGTGGAGCAGAGTGGGTAAGGGGCCAGCTCCACGTGCTCCCTGGCTTACACCCACCATATCCCTTCTTGACACACTTCATTAAACGAACCAATCACTTTCTGCCTTCAATCTCTTGAGTTTAGGGTAAAGAATATCTGAGGGAAATTTCCAAGGGGAAAATCACAATAGAAAAAACACAACAGAATTTCAGGGGCCTTTAACCACCTTTCCCGACTCCCAAATTCATTATTCATACTGGTTTTGCAGAATTTCAGAAAGAAAGCTTAAAAGATGGCTTACATCTAAAGTAAGAATATGAAATGTTAGAATAGCTTATCAGTACTTTTTAAAAAACAAACTTACATGGAGCTAAAATACATAATGACAATAAAAGTTAAGGTGCTCTGGTTGAAGGGAAGGTGTGAGCCTGGAGCCCCACCAGCTCAGCCTCCCTTGCCCCAAACCCAACCCCACTAGAAACACCTGCTCTTTCAAACTCCACTGATATCCACTGACCTAGAAAAAGAACATGCACAATGGCATCCAAAAATCTCCTCCTGGCCCTGAGGACTGCCAGGGAAGCCTCCAGAAATATCTCTCATGGTTTTTGTGAAAAGAACGCACCCCCTAACAATAACTCTGCTTTCAAGGTATAGCATGGAATTTAAAAAGCATTTCCACTTCTCAGTGTGTCGTCCCTTCTTATTCATTTACATGCCTTTACATAAATATGGTACAAAACAGTTCCACAGTACACTCTAAATATTAAGATGCTTAATTTTCCATAGTATCCCTAAGTTTTTTAGTTGGGACGCATTTAGTAACTGATATCCTCCTGGAAAACTTTTCCTCTATGAGACAGAAAAATGAAATCTGTTTCTCAACATCCAGATCTCTTTAAACAAACATCAAAAGCATTTATAAGCCATGAGAACTAACCTGCAGACACGGGCTGGAAAATACAGCTTCTGCCAAGAACGACACAGATATTGCGAATGATCAATCACTCTGATCCAATCAAGTTCATCCATTGAGACTTCAATGAAGTATGAATAAGACCTATGAATCAAAAGGAAAAAGGCAGAAAAAAAGTATCATATTAAAATAACAATACAAAGCTATATTTTTTTAGCAGTTTTTTTTTTTTTTTTTTTGGCTACGTTGGGTCTTCATTGCTGTGCTTGGGCTTTCTCTAGTTGTGGCGAGCGGGGGCTACTCTTCTTTGCGGTGCGCGGGCTTCTCATTGTGGTGGATTCTCTTGTTGTGGAGCACGGGCTCTAGGCGTGCGGGCTTCAGTAGCTGTGGCTTGCGGGCTCTAGAGTGCAGGCTCAGTCGTTGTGACACAGGCTTAGTTGCGCCGCACCATGTAGGATCTTCCCAGACTAGGGCATGAACCCATGTCCCCTGCATTGGCGGGAGGATTCTTAACCAGTGCGTCACCAGGGAAGCCCCCCGAAGTTATATTTTAATAAAATGTTAAAAGGTACAAAAAATGCACTATTCATGAATTACATTTTCTGCATAATGACCAAATTCTGATGATGACGAAATGTGTATAGATCCCCCTAACATAGCATTCGCCACAATGTATTGAAATTATCTCTTTGCATGTCTGTCTGCCTTATAAGGTCTCAAGCTGGTTAAGAACACAGACCATGCCATATTTATCTGCATATATCCGGGGTCTAGCACGGTGCTTGTCACATATCAGGCATATAAGATATAACAGGACCAGGATGCCTTGCATATACCGTATTAACAGGTTAATAAAGCCATGACAGAGAGAGGACAGAAAACAGAGAAGTGTGCCTTCTCCCTCTACCTTCACTGGCCTGAGCACCCAGCCCTCCTGTCTCAGGAGGGAAGCCAACTCAGAATGGTTCCTCACAGAGGCCAGCTTATCTCCTGCTTCCTCCCAGTCTCCTACCATCCCACACACAGATACAGCCTGCAGAAAAATTAATGACATGGGTGAAGAGATCGTATGTATTCCTCTTCGGTACAACTTAAAATTTGGCAGCTAATAATCTAGCAGTAATGAAAACAGCCTATCATCCTCCCCTGGTCAGCTACCCTGGACCATTACATGCTGGTTCCATACTGAACAAATCTATATTCCCCTGTCATAAGCCAAATTTAAATTTGAGATGCAGTTATTACTTGTACTGTAATATCAACAGGAACAATCTCAGAAGATTTAGGTGACCATAAATGTCAGCCTGCAACCAACAGTTGTGACCAGAAAAGGTCAGCTTATTTTGTGTCATCCCCTCATTTTCTGCTGTCCCCTCACTCCCATCCATTTTATGGCTCAGTCTCAAACTGGTTATAACCTTTTATTGAACCTCTCTGGGTTATCAGCAATGCAGGATATAATTTTACAACACATGTGAGAATCTTTTTGGCTTAAGATTCTGAATTTTTCACCTTTGCTTAGAATGATAACTTCTGTGAGAAAGGAACTAGTACATGGTAAAGTTAAGTCCCCTGTGAATGAAACGCACATACTAAAACAAACTGGGGCTTCCCTGGTGGCGCAATGGTTAAGAATCCGCCTGCCAATGCAGGGGACACGGGTTCAAGCCCTGGTCCGGGAAGATCCCACGTGCCGCAGAGCAACGAAGCCCATGCGCCACAACTACTGAGCCTGCGCGCCACAACTACGGAAGCCCGCGTGCCTAGAGCCCACGCTCCACAACAAGACAAGCCACCACAATGAGAAGCTGGCGCACCACAACAAAGAGTAGCCACAACTAGAGAAAGCCCGTGCGCGGCAACGAAGACCCAACGCAGCCAAAAATAAATAAATAAAATAAATTAATTAATTAAAAATAAAAAAATAAAACAAAGTGGCCTATAAATATTTAACATCCTGGAAATGATGATAAGTACTTACAGTTTCAAATGTACTAACCTTTTCTTTATTATTTTTATACTAATTGCATTATTAACTAAATGAGTTAATATATGTAAACCTTTTAGAACAGTGCCTACTACTATTATTAATCAGAGACTCTTGTAAATAATACGTGAAATTTGCTCCACTTTGCCAACTAAACATCATATTATATCCAACGATACATATCAGGAAACATATTCTTAATTAAAAAGAATGAGATAACCTGGAGATAACCTCCAATACCCACGCACATGGGAAATGCTGACTCTCACTTCATAAAGCTTCCCTCACACTTGGCTCAAATGGCCTGAAAGGCCAGGGTGGCGGTCAGTGGTGCTAACAAGAGAAATGAACTAACCAGCAAGATCTGCAGGGTCTCATCACCCTTACTGTTAAGCCCTTCATGCCCAGGCTCAAAGAGGCATGAGTAGGGCCTAGGAGACTGTACACCAGAGAGAGACTGGGTGTACAGGTTTAGGTTAATGACGAGCAGCAATGAGGGAGACTGTTCAGTTCTTGGTCATCCTACTGCTCTGGTACTTCTGCCATGGCTGAACTCAGTGGGTGAAAACATCAGAGTGGCTAGAAAGGAAGGCAGAATCTTGAAAGCACTGTGAAACTGGTGGGTTCCTAGGCTGGAGCCCATCAAGTTTTTTTCACATATTTCTTTTGTTTTGATAATGATATTTATTCACACCAAAAGACAATTTTTTTTCTTTGTCCACAGTATAAAGTATATTTTAAAAGTTATCATAATATCCAAAAGTAAGGAATCAAGTAAATAAACCATGGTAACTCATATAGTGGAATACCAAACAACTATTAAAAGTAACATTTTACATGGATAAATGACAAGGCCCTACTATATAACACAGGGAACTATATTCAATATCATGTAATAAACCATAATGGAAAATATGAAAAAGAATATATATGTAAAACATATTTGTATATATATATGTACAGAACTTAAACATATTATAAGTAAACTATATTTCAAAAAAATTTTTTAAAAGTAACATTTTACAGGAATATTTTTAAAAGAGTAGAATATTCACAGTGTATTAATTGAAAAGTGAAGTTACTTTTTGTACATCTAACCTTTATTTTGTAAAACTATGTGTGGTTTTACAGGTTTCTGGTGTGTGTGTGTGTGTGTGTGTGTGTGTGTGACTATGCATAACAAAAAAATACTGGTTAGGGACTTCCCTGGTGGTGCAGAGGGTAATAATACACCTGCCAATGCACAGGGCAGGGGTTCGAGTCCTGGTCTGGGAAGATCCCACATGCCGTGGAGCAACCAAGCCCATGAGCCACAACTACTGAGCCTGCACTCTAGAGCCCACGAGCCACAACTACTGAGCTCACGTGCCACAACTACTGAAGCCCGCGCAGCTAGAGACCATGCTCCACAACAAGAGAAGCCACCACAATGAGAAGCCCACGCACCGCAACAAAGAGTAGCCCCCGCAAGCCACAATTAGAGAAAGCCCGCACTCAGCAACGAAGACCCAACACAGCCAAAAATAAAATCAATTAATTTTAAAAAAGTACTGGTTAGACAAATATAAAAATTAATAATAGGCAGTGAGGTTACTAGCAATATTTATTTTCTTCTTTGTGCTTTTCTACATTTTCTGTTTTCCACAATAAACACATATTCATTACTTTTATAAGCAGAAAAAAGCAAAAAATGTTATTTTTTAAAGAAACGCACCCTTTAATTCTTCCCCCAAAACTAAACTTCAAGAGAAATAGCAAAGTGATGACAAAGATATAAACCAGCAAATCTCTTAAGCCAAAGCAGATGACCACAAAGTTAGGCCATCTCAATCAGACATGTCAGTTTCTCTCCAAGTCATGCTAATGACTCACCGGCTATCTCGGTCCCACAGGAGTATCCGTATATGATTGATAATGGACGGCTGACCTAGCTTAATCTCGATGCCAGAACGGCAGTCATCATCAATTGGGTGCCTAGAAAATCCATGATCCAAATCATAATTTTGAGTGTCACCATCTAATAAGGCAGACTTCAGCTCCCCTTTTACCACCTGGGCTCCATATTTCATAGTTGCAATGTTTTCTTCTGGTACTACAGTTAAAAATAGAAGAAGTAAGGTTAATGGTTACTTATGAAATTTTCCGCATTTTGGGAAAAAAGATAAAATTCTAGCATTTTAGTTGATGCTAGTATATGCATTTAATTTAACAAGAGAGACGAGATATGGAGTGTCTGTGAGGATTAAGATACCACCACAGTTGAAATTTAATGACATCATCACAGCCACAAAGTACCTGGGACTAAGACTACTAAGAAAAAGTTGTAAATACTAGAAAAAAACATGTTCTAGGACAAACAAACCAGCTCTACTGAGTTAATTCTATTAGTAGCTTTAATTTAATATCTACTGGACAAAACTAGCATGTAAAATGACCTGTACCTGCCATCTGGACTAAGCACGAAGTATAAAAGCAAAGCAAACAGGTCATACATCTTATAAAACAGAAAGAGAAAGACCCCAATACAGCGGAGCTGTTGGTCATACAAGGATGTGCTGAAACAATTAGTTAAAAACCAAGAATATGTTTAAAAGAAGATATATTTTTACTTCACTTGAATATTTTTAAAAATAAAAATTCAAAAAAAAAATTCAGTCTGTCATCAAAAGTAATACTATGGGGCTTCCCTGGTGGCGCAGTGGTTGAGAGTCCGCCTGCCGATGCAGGGGACACGGGTTCGTGCCCCGGTCCGGGAGGATCCCACATGCCGCGGAGCGGCTAGGCTCGTGAGCCATGGCTGCTGAGCCTGCGCGTCCGGAGCCTGTGCTCTGCAATGGGAGAGGCCACAACAGTGAGAGGCCCGCGTACCGCAAAAAAAAAAAAAAAAAAAAAATTAATACTATGATTATAATTAACCCCCCTCCCCTCTCCAACACTAGATGTACTAAGAGTCAATTGTTCCTGGGACTCTGAAGTCCTCTGCAAATTTTGCTTCACAGATCTAGAACCTGTCTTCCAGGTACTAACATTCTAAAACTGACACTCTCCATGGAGAGACAACAGGCAGCATAAAGTAGATGTTAAGAGCCTGAGATTCAAAGTCAGAGTTTAAATAATGGTGCCACCTTTAACCAGATGGTATCAATTTGGGGAAGTCACTTTCTCTGAACGTCAATTTCTCAATAGGGCAACATCTCCCAGGTGTTTTTGTTTAAGGATTAAATGAGATGATCTTTGCAAAGCACAGAGTAAGCTCTAAAAAAAAGATTGCCAGTATTATTACAAAATATGTATAAAAGCACACATAAAACTAAGCAAGTTTACAGACTGTAAATAAATGCTGAATTTTCACAGAATATGTACATCTTGGCTGTGTGATTTGAATAGGGGAAAGTATGAGCTATAATTAGGCTCTTAGGGAAAAGGAGTAAGTAATTCATCATCGTAGATTTCTTGGCAAATGTGGGTTTAGAAACTTTTTTTCAAATGAAGACAGGGAAAGATGATTTAAAAATGAAGCTGAAAAGTGGGGGTTGGGTAAGTTTAATTAACCTTCAAAAGACTAGGGCAACTGAGATAACCAAACCAAATGAAAACAAAACCTAGTCATGATCAACTTCTTACCACCAGAGGCCTAAGTGCTCAGTTTATAACGTTCTACGTTCTATTAGCTCATGAAAATCACACATATTCTTCATATTTATTTAACAAACTTTATTAATTCCTTTGACTTACTCCTCATAATAATCCTTTGAGTGTAGGACTACTATTATATCCATTTCACAGATGGGAAAGTGGGGGCAGAGAAAGGTTAAATGGACTTTGTTGCCCAAGGCCATACAGCCAGCAAGGAGCTGAGGTGCTATCAGAACACATGCAATCTGTTTCCAGGGGCCCTGCCCTGCTACTACCTTCATAAAGGGTTTCTGATGGGAAGACCATACTTTTTCCCTCTTACTAGTCCCTTCCCTCTAAGGTTACTTAGGACCCAAAAGAAAGAAACAGTCTATTATAGCTTTTTTTTTAGAAAGTTGGACTTAAAATGAGAAAACCTAAGTTTGAGACTCAGGCTCTACCACTTATTATCCCTGATGAGGCCTCTTGGTCTCTATGAATCTGTTTTCTCATCTAAAAATAATAATATTTTACCCAACCCACCCACGGGGCTACTGTAAAAATTACACTATAAATAATATATGCTAAACTACCATGGGACTTCCCTGGTGGTGCAGTATTTAAGACTCTGCGCTCCCAACGCAGGGGGCCCAGGTCTCTGAACCCTGGTCAGGTAACTAGATCCCACATGCATGCCACAGCTAAGGGGCCCACCTACTGCAACTAGGGAGATGGTGAGCCACAACTAATACCCAGCGCAACCAAATAAAAAAATAAAAAAATAAAGTCTACAAAGTACTCTATAAGAATTAAATTAGTCAAAAAACATTTACTGAAGACCCATTCTGTACCAGGTACCCTGTGAGAGAGATAGGCTGTGCCCTCCTGGTGCCTCCAATCTAGAGATGAAGCACTTTATAAGCAAGCAAAGAAAAGCTTCAAATTTGTGATTTGTGAATCCTCAGCAGAGATGACTTGTGAACCCCCTAGTTTACAGATGAAGATACTAAAAGATACTAAAAACTACAACTGGGAAGACAGAATACTAATAGAGTCAAAGAGTTTTCAAAGTATTAACGGTTCACTGCTATTACTGTCTTTATGTGATAGATGAGACAAATTTTATTTACTTATTTATTATTTATTTGTTTGTTTGTTTATGGCTGCATTGGGTCTTCACTGCTGCGCACAGGCTTTCTCTAGATGTGGCGAGCAGGGGCTACTCTTTGCTGTGGTATGCAGGCTTCTCATTGCGGTGGCTTCTCTTGTTGCGGAGCATGGGCTCTAGGCGCATGGGTTTCAGTAGTTGTGGCACGTGGGCTCAGTAGTTGTGGCAGAGAGGCTGGGCCCGTAAGCCATGGCCACTGAGCCTGCGCGTCCGGAGCCTATGCTCCGCAACGGGAGAGGCCACAGCAGTGAGAGGCCTGCGTACCACAAAAAAAAAAAAAAAAAAAAAAAGATTTAGTATTTATGCCCCTAGATACTAATTCCCTAGTCCCAAGATAGAACCTCTCAATGTTTCATGAAAAGTCCCCAAAGACTCAGAACCTATACCCAGGGAAGAACAAAGAAACAGATAAATCTCATCAATAATTTCAAAATAAGCAGAACTATCCTTCCAGACCATCAGCTAAGGAACAGTTCTGAAATTTTAGACCCCTTTTTCCCTAACTGTGAAGAAATCTGATTTTTTAAAAATGGCATGAATGTCTGAATAAATATTTTTTAGGGTCTGAGAGGAAAGTGATATGCTTCCTTAGTTATTTCTATTATTAGTTTTACTATTCATATAATTAAAAAGGTAGAAAAACAGTCTGCTACTTAATCATTTCTCGAGTTTATAAGTTACATAAAAGATTCTCAAGCATTTGTATAATCTCCTCCTTGAGCTTCCACTAAATTATTCCAAAATGAAGAATTTAACATTTATGAGCAGCATATCATTCCAGAACTGAGGGGTCCTCAACTGGTTAATTACTCCCTTTCACGGTAATTTCATGGGTCTATAGTAACCCAGGTCTGACACCTATACTGACCAGCTGATCAATTCCAAGCTACCAGTAACTACATGAAATGTCCAAAGCTTCTCCTCAGTTCTGCTGCAATGTCCCAAACTTATCCTTATAACTAAACCAGTTCTGAGGCCCTATCAACACCTCGAATCAAAACTAGGGCAAGAAGGGGAAAAAAGGAGCTTATATAAGAAAGGATCCAACAATTAAGATTTACAAAGGCTAAAACTATATTACTCATCTTGTTACTTCTCCCCTCTCTACCCTCCTACCTTTACCGAAGGCTGACCCTCAACCAGCATCACCCTCTAGCATCTCTAATCTCTTCTCCAACCTCTCCTGACCCATTCCCTCTAGCTACCATACTATTTCTCTACTACCTTTATTCCAATTCACACATCAGATAGTCAACACATTGTATTTACTATAATTTTCAAACCCATGGCCTAATTCCCTGTTTAGTGAAGCTTCTGTCCAGACTACTAACCAACTCACCACAATTTATATCCAAACTTTTTCTCTCCATTCTCATTCTTCTTGCCCTCCCAGCATCACCAGATACCACTGACCACCCACTCCATAGCAATGCTCTCTCCTCTGTTGGCTTCCGTAACCCTATCCCAATTTTCTTCCTACCTCTAATTCTTCCTTCTCTACCTTCAGCCCCTGGTCATAAGTCTCCTCCAAGTCTCAGACTTTGATTTTCACTTCTTTCTCTATACTCTAGCCCAGGTTTCAGTTCTTTTACCACCAGCTTTGACTGCTTCCTGAACACCAGTAATATGCTTCCACTGCTTTCAGACAATTCTCATTGTATTCATTCATCAAGTATCATCTACAGACTACCCAGTGTGTTGAATGTTGAGGATACAAAGATCAGTGTGCCTTCAAGGATCTAAAACAAGTAAATAAAAAGGTTTAAAAAATGTGATCAATGTGATACCTCCTACACAGACATACAGAGATGAGGAAGAACACAAAATAATAATATAACAATGGTTTCCTACAGTATTGAGCTTACACACATTATTTGCACACATTACTTCGAGTAATTCTCATAACAATATGCAAAGGTATAAAACTAAAGGTAAAATTCCTTATGTGATTTAACACCAGGTCATGCAACTAGTAAGTGACTAATTCAGGACTTGAAGTCAAATTTGTCTCGCTCCAAAACCTATGCTTTTTCTTCTATGCCCAATGAAAAGAAATCTAAATCTGATGAGTCAGGAGAGAAGTCCAGGCTAAGGACACCTATTTAAGATCAATCAGTATTTCAAAAGAGTGTCTGAAGTCATGGACAAGGAAAAGATCACTCAGGGAAATGACTAACATGAGACAGAACTTAGAATTTAGATACCCCAGAAACTCTCAAACTCAGTAAGTCTAAAACAAGTTCAGAGATTCGTTCAAGATGGCGGAGTAAAAGGACGTGTCTCACTCCCTCTTGCGAGAGCACCGAAATCACAACTAACTGCTGAATAATCATCGACAGGAAGACACTGGAGCTCACCAAAAAAGATACCCCACATCCAAAGACAAAGGAGAAGCCACAATGAGACGGTAGGAGGGGCGCAATCACAATAAAATCAAATCCCATAACTGCTGGGTGGGTGTCTCACAAACTGGAGAACACTTACACCACAGAAGTCCACCCACTGCAGTGAAGGTTCTGAGCCCCACGGCAGGCGTCCCAACCTGTGGGTCTGGCAACAGAGGGAGGAATTCCTAGAGAATCAGACTTTGAAGGCTAGCGGGATTTGATTGCAGGACTTCGACAAGACTGGGGGAAACAGAGACTCCACTCTTGGAGGGCACACACCAAGTAGTGTGTGCATCGGGACCAAGGGAAAGGAGCAGTGACCCCATAGGAGACTGAACCAGACCTACCTGCTAGGGTTGGAGGGTCTCCTGCAGAGGCAGAGGGTGGCTGTGGCTCACCGTGGGGACAAGGACACTGGCAGAAGAAGTTGTGGGAAGCACTCCTTGGCATGAGCTCTCCGAGAGTCTGCCATTAGCCCCACCAAAGAGCCTGGGTAGGCTCTAGTATTGGGTTGCCTCAGGCCAAACAACCAACAGGGAGGGAACCCAGCCTCACCCATCAGCAGGCAAGCAGATTAAAGTTTACTGAGGTCTGACCACCAGAGTAATACCCAGCTCTACCCACCACCAGTCCCTCCCATCAGGAAACTTGCACAAGCCTCTTAGATAGCCTCATCCACCAGAGGGCAGACAGCAGAAACAAGAACAACTACAATCCTGCAGCCTGTGGAACAAAAACCACATTCACAGAATGGAAGACAAGATGAAAAGGAAGAGGGCTATGTACCAGATGAAGAAACAAGATAAAACCCCAGAAAAACAACTAAATGAAGTGGAGATAAGCAACCTTCCACAAAAAGAATTCAGAATAATGATAGTGAAGATGATCCAGGACCTTGGAAAAAGAATGGAGGCAAAGATCGAGAAGTTGCAAGAAATCTTTAACAAAGACCTAGAAGAATTAGGGGAGGAGCTTCAAGATGGTGGAAGAGTAAGACGCGGAGATCACCTTCCTCTCCACAAATACATAAGAAATACATCTACATGTGGAACAGCTCCTATAGAACACCTACTGAATGCTGGCAGAAGACCTCAGACCTCCCAAAAGTCAAGAAACTCCCCCACGTACCTGGGTAGGGCAAAAGAAAAAAGAAAAAAGCAGAGACAAAAGAATAGGGACGGGACCTGCACCAGTGGGAGGGAGCTGTGAAGGAGCAAAGGTTTCCACACACTAGGAAGCCCCTTCGTGGCCGGAGACTGTGGGTGGCGGAAGGGGGGAGCTTCGGAGCCACGGAGGAGAGCGCAGCAACAGGGGTGCGGAGGGCAAAGCGGAGAGATTCCCGCACAGAGGATCGGTGCCGACACGCATTCACCAGCCCGAGAGGCCTGTCTGCTCACCCGCCGGGGCGGGCGGGGGCTGGAAGCCGAGGCTCAGGCTTCGGTCAGATACCAGGGAGAGGACTGGGGCTGGCTGCGTGAACACAGCCTGAAGGGACTAGTGCACCACAGCTAGCCGGGAGGGAGTCCAGGAAAAAGTCTGGAGCTGCCAAAGAGGCAAGAGACTTTTTCTTCCCTCTTTGTTTCCTGGTGCACGAGAAGGGATTAAGAGCGCCGCTTAAAGGAGCTCCAGAGAAGAGCACGAGCCGTGGCTATCAGCGCGGACCCCAGAGACGGGCATGGGACGCTAAGGCTGCTGCTGCCACCACCAAGAAGCCTGTGTGCACGCACAGGTCACTCTCCACACCTCCCCTGTGCAGCCCGCCACTGCCAGGGTCCCGTGATCCAAGGACAACTTCCCCGGGAGAACACACGGTGCGCCTCAGGCTGTTGCAACGTCACACTGGCCTCTGCCGCCGCAGGCTCTCCCGCATCTGTATCCCCCACTCCCCGCAGCCTGAGTGAGCCAGAGGCCCCGAATCAGCTGCTCCCTTAACCCTGTCCTGTCTGAGTGAAGAACAGACGCCCTCAGGAGACCTACACACAGAGGTGGGTCCAAATCCAAAGCTGAACCTCGGGAGCTGTGCGAACAAAGAAGAGAAAGGGAAATTTCTCCCAGCAGCCTCAGAAGCAGCGGATTAAATCTCCACAGTCAACTTGATGAACCCTGCATCTGTGCAATACCTGAATAAACAACAAATCATCCCAAATTGAGGAGGTGGACTTTGGGAGCAAAGATATATATATATTTTCCCTTTTTCTCTTTTTGTGAGTGTGTATATGTATGCTTCTGTGTGTGATTTTGTCTGTATACGCTTTGCTTTTACCATTTGTCCTAGGGTTCTGTACGTCCGGTTTTTCTCAGTTTTTTTTTTTACTTTTTAAAATTTTTTCCTTAATAAATAGTTTTTATTTTAATAACTTTATTTTATTTTATTTTACCTTCCTTCTTTTTTTCTATTATTTCTCCCTTTTCTTCTGAGCCATGTGGATGAAAGGTTCTTGGTGCTCCAGCCAGGCGTGAGGGCTGTGCCTCTGAGGTGGGAGAGCCAATTTCAGGACACTGGTCCACAAGAGACCTCCCAGCTCCATGTAAAATTAAACAGCGAAAATCTCCCAGAGATCTCCATCTCAATGCCAAGACCCACCTTCACTCAACTACCATCAAGCTACAGTGCTGGACACCCTATGCCAGACAACTAGCAAAACAGGAACACAACCTATTCCATTAGCAGAGTGGCTACTTAAAATCATAATAAGGCCACAGACACCCCAAAAAACACCACCAGACGTGGACCTGCCCACCAGAAAGACAAGATCCAGCCTCATCCACCAGAACACAGGCACAAGTCCCCTCCACCAGGAAGCCTACACAACCCACTGAACCAACCTAAGCCAGTGGGGACAGACACCAAAAACAACAAGAAATATGAACCTGCAGCCTGAGAAAAGAAGACCCCAAACACAGTAAGTTAAGCAAAATGAGAAGACAGAAAAACACACAGCAGATGAAGGAGCAAGGTAAAAACCCACCAGACCAAACAAATGAAGAGGAAATAGGCAGTCTACCTGAAAAAGAATTCAGAATAGTGATAGTAAAGATGATACAAAATCTTGGAAATAGAATAGAGGAAATACAAGGAACGTTTAACAAGGACCTAGAAGAACTAAAGAGCAAAGAAACAATGATGAACAACACAATAAATGAAATTAAAAATTCTCTAGAAGGAATCAATAGCAGGATAACTGAGGCAGAAGAACGGATAAGGGACCTGTAAGATAAAATAGTGGAAATAACTACTGCAGAGCAGAATAAAGAAAACAGAATGAAAAGAACTGAGGACAGTCTCAGAGACTTCTGGGACAACATTAAACGCACCAACATGCGAATTGTAGGGGTCTCAGGAGAAGAAGAGAAAAAGAAAGGGACTGAGAAAATATTTGAAGAGATTATAGTTGAAAACTTCCCTAATATGGGAAAGGAAATAATTAATCAAGTCCAGGAAGCACAGAGAGTGCCATACAGGATAAATCCAAGGAGAAACACGCCAAGACACATAATAAGCAAACTATCAAAAATTAAATACAAAGAAACAATATTAAAAGCAGCAATGGAAAAACAACAAATAACACACAAGGGAACCCCCATAAGGTTAACAGCTGATCTTTCAGCAGAAACTCTGCAAGCCAGAAGGAGTGGCAGGACATAATTTAAAGTGATGACGGAGAAAAACCTACAACAAAGATTACTCTACCCAGCAGAGATGTCATTCAGATTTGACGGAGAAATTAAAACCCTTACAGACAAGCAAAAGCTGAAAGAATTCACCACCACCAAACCAGCTTTACAACAAATGCTAAAGGAACTTCTCTAGGCAGGAAACACAAGAGAAGGAAAAGACCTACAATAACAACCCAAAACAATTAAGAAAATGGGAATAGGAACATACATATCGATAATTACCTTAAATGTAAATGGATTAAAAGCTCTAATCAAAAGACACAGACTGGCTGAATGGATACAAAAACAAGACCCATATATATGCTGTCTACAAGAGACACACTTCAGACCTAGGGACACACACTGACTGAAAGTGAGGAGATGGAAAAAGATATTCCATGCAAATGGAAATCAAAAGAAAGATGGAGTAGCAATTCTCATAACAGACAAAATAGACTTTAAAGACTGTTACAAGAGACAAAGAAGGACACTACATAATGATCAAGGGATCAATCCAAGAAGAAGATATAACAAATGTAAATATTTATGCACCCAACATAGGAGCACCTCAATACATACGGCAAATACTAACAGCCATAAAAGGGGAAATCGACAGTAACACAATCATAGTAGGGGACTTTAACACCCCACTTTCACCAATGGACAGATCATCCAAAATGAAAATAAACAAGGAAACACAAGCTTTAAATCATACATTAAACAAGATGGACTTGATATTTATAGGACATTCCATACAAAAACAACAGAATACAAATTCTTCTCAAGTGCTCATGGAACATTCTCCAGGATAGATCATATCTTGGGTCACAAATCAAGCCCTGGTAAATTTAAGAAAATTGAAATCATATCAAGTATCTTTTCTGACCACAATGCTATGAGACTAGATATCAATTACAGGAAAAAATCTGTAAAAAATACAAGCACATGGAGGCTAAACAATACACTACTTAATAACCAAGAGATCACTGAAGAAATTAAAGAGGAAATCAAAAAATACCTAGAAACAAATGACAATGAAAACACGATGACCAAAGCCTATGGGATGCAGCAAAAGCAGTTCTAAGAGGGAAGTTTATAATAAGCAATACAATCTTACCTTAAGAAACAAGAAATATCTCAAATAAACAACCTAACCTTACACCTAAAGCAATTAGAGAAAAAAGAACAAAAACAACCCCAAAGTTAGCAGAAGGAAAGAAATCATAAAGATCAGAGCAGAAATAAATGAAAAAGAAACAAAGAAAACAAGAGCGAAGATCAATAAAACTAAAAGCTGGGTCTTTGAGAAGATAAACAAAATTGAAAAACCATTAGCCAGACTCATCAAGAAAAACAGGGAGACGACTCAAATCAATAGAATTAGAAATGAAAAAGGAGAAGTAACAACTGACACTGCAGAAATACAAAGGATCATGAGAGATTACTACAAGCAACTCTATGCCAATAAAATGGACAACCTGGAAGAAATGGACAAATTCTTAGAAAGGTATAACCTTCCAAGACTGAACCAGGAAGAAATAGAATATATGAACAGACCAATCACAAGCACTGAAATTGAAACTGTGATTTAAAATCTTCCAACAAACGAAAGTCCAGGACTAGATGGCTTCACAGGTGAATTATATCAAACATTTAGAGAAGAGCTAACACCTATCCTTCTCAAACTCTTCCAAAAATTGCAGAGGAAGGAAAACTCCCAAACTCATTCTACAAGGCCACCATCACCCTGATACCAAAACCAGACAAAGATACTACAAAAAAAGAAAATCACAGACCATTATTACTGGTGAATATAGATGCAAAAATCCTCAACAAAATATCAGCAAACAGAATCCAACAACACATTAAAAGGATCATACACCATGACAATGTGGGATTTATCCCAGGGATGCAAGGATTCTTCAATATACACAAATCCATCAATGTGATACCCCATATTAACAAACTGAAGGAGAAAAACCATAGGACAATAGATGAATACAAAGCTTTTGACAAAATTCAACACCCACTTATGATAAAAACTCTCCAGAAAGTGGGAATAGAGGGAAACCTACCTCAACATAATAAAGGCCATATACAACAAACCCACAGCAAACATCATTCTCAATGGTGAAAACCTGAAAGCAATTCCACTAAGATCAGGAACAAGACAAGGATGTCCACTCTCGCCACTATTATTCAACACAGTTTTGGAAGGCCTAGCCATGGCAATCAGAGAAGAAAAGGAAATAAAAGGAATACAAATTAGAAAAGAAGAAGTAAATCTGTCAGTGTTTGCAGCTGACATGATACTATACATAGAGAATCCTAAAGATGCCACCAGAAAACTACTAGAGCTAATCAATGAATTTGGTAAAGTTGCAGGATACAAAATTAACGCACCAGCAATCTCTTGCATTCCTATACATTAATGATGAAAAATCTGAAAGAGAAATTAAGGAAACAGTCATATTTACCACTGCAACAAAAAGAATAAAATACCTAGGAATAAACCTACCTAAGGAGACAAAAGACCTGTATGCAGAAAGCTATAAGACACTGATGAAAGAAATTAAAGATGATACCAACAGATGGAGAGAAATACCATGTTCTTGGATTGGAAGAATCAATATTGTGAAAATGACTATACTACCCAAAGCAATCTACAGATTCAATGCAATCCCTATCAAATTACCAATGGCATTTTTTTCCAGAACTAGAACAAAAAATCTTAAAATTTGTATGGAGACACAAAAGACCCCGAATAGCCAAAGCAGTCTTGAGGGGAAAAAATGGAGCTGGAGGAATCAGACTTCCTCACTTCAGACTATACTACAAAGCTACAGTAATCAAGACAATATGGTACTGGCACAAAAACAGAAACATAGATCAATGGAACAAAGATAGAAAGCTCAAGAGATAAACCCACGCACCTATGGTCAACTAATCTATGACAAAGGAGGCAAGGATATACAATGGAGAAAGGACAATCTCTTCAAAAACTGGTGCTGGGAAAACTGGACAGCTACATGTAAAAGAATGAAATTAGAGTGCTCCCTAACACCATACACAAAAATAAACTCAAAATGGATTAGAGACCTAAATGTAAGACTGGACACTATAAAACTCTTAGAGGAAAACATAGAACACTCTGACATAAATCACAGCAAGATCTTTTTTGATCCACCTTCTAGAGTAACAGAAATAAAAAGAAAAACAAATGGGACCTAATGAAACTTGAAAGCTTTTGCAAAGCAAAGGAAACTACAAGATGAAAAGACAACCCTCAGAATGGGAGAAAATATTTGCAAACGAATCAATGGACAAAGGATTAATCTCAAAAATATATAAACAGCTCATGCAGCTCAATATTAAAAAAACAAACAACCCAATCCAAAAATGGGCAGAAGATGTAAATAGACATTTCTCCAAAGAAGACATACAGATGGCCAAGAAGCACATGAAAAGCTGCTCAACATCACTAATTATTATAGAAATGCAAATCAAAACTACAATGAGGTATCACCTCACACCAGTTAGAATGGGCATCATCAGAAAATCTACAAACAACAAATCCTGGAGAGGGTGTGGAGAAAAGGGAATCCTCTTGCACTGTTGGTGGGAATGTAAATTGATACAGCCACTGTGGAGAACAGTATGGAGGTTCCTTAAAAAAACTACAAATAGAACTACCATATGACCCAGCAATCCCACTACTGGGCATACACCCAGAGAAAACCATAATTCAAAAAGACACATCCACCCCAATGTTCATTGCAGCACTATTTACAATAGCCAGGTCATGGAAGCAACCTAAAAGACCATCGACAGACTAACAGATAAAGAAGATGTGGTAAATGTATACAATGGAGTATTACTCACCCATAAATCGGAACGAAATTGGGTCATTTGTAGAGACGTGTATGGATCTAGAGACTCTCATACAGAGTGAAGTAAGTCAGAAAGAGAAAAACAAAAATTGTATATTAACGCATGTATGTGGAACCTAGAAAACTGGTACAGATGAACCGGTTTGCAGGGTAGAAATAGAGACACAGATGTAGAGAACAAACGTATGGACACCAAGTGGGGAAAGTGGCAGGGTGTGTGTGTGTGTGTGATGAATTGGGAGATTAGGATTGACATATATACATTAATATGTATAAAATGGATAACTAATAAGAACCTGCTGTATAAAAAAATAAAAATTAAATTAAAAAATTAAATAAAAAGAATTGTATTATCTTCACTTAAAATAAATAAATAAATAGGAAAAAAAATAGGTTTTTATCTCAAAGGGTTATTGTGAGAATTAAATCATCATGTAGGACTGTTACTGATATATATAAGCACTTCATAAGTGTTCATTGCTATTAGTTTTATTAATAAGAAAAATACCATATAAGTATTGGAAATGCTATGCAAGTGTTACCCATTATTATTTTTATTTAGAATCTCCGTGTTCATGGCACCTAAAATAATAATAAGCATATAGCATGTACTCAGTACTGATTTGATGGAGGAAAGGAGGAAAGGTCTTAACATGAGAAAGTATCTAACTTTTGACATTCTAGGGAGTGGCTGGAGAAATTTGTCCAGAAATGGCAAGAAATACCTATTTTGTGGTCTACAGAGGCTAAGCAATCTCAGGAGGAATTAGCAGGAGAAGGAGTCGGAAAGGCATTCCACAGGAAGCAGAGCTCTATGTTCTCAGATTGACACATACCATGTTTACCTGAACTACAGTTTTGTAGCTAGAGTTTTGTAGCTGGGCCTGTCACAGGATGCAAACAAAACTTCTTGGTGAGATTAGCATAAATAGGTACTTACTAAGCATGCCTCTGTAATTGAGGTCCATGTCCCGGCTCTCTGATCGAACTTTAATAGCATCCAGAATGGCATCAGGAGACAATAGTCCCGAAGGCCTCACGACATTCAGAAGTTCAGTGAGGCTCATCAGAGGCAAACGGACAGCCTGCATGATTTCAGCATGATTCTCCTTTGAATTATGCTTACACCAGTTTAACAAGGCTAGGAAGATATCTTTTTCGGGAGCGGCAAATGAATCTCTTAATACGATGTTTAAAAGTGCTGCCTGAAAAGGATAAAAAGGAAAAATTCCAGTTATTATGGAGCTCAACCATGTGCATGATCAATCAGTAAAACTTTACTGAACTGCAAGTATCACTTATATTTAAGCAGTTAACTCTTCTTGACCATCTTCTTCCTTATTCTTTCTGCCATGTACTCTCTTGCCTATTATGGCTGTGTGAATAGCCGTAGGCATCTTGTACCTAGTCTTTCCAGCACATTTGCACCCATCTTTAGTAAAATAACAAGAAAAACAGCAGTGTGAGACGCTGTCACCCCATACAGGTTCTTCAGCAGAGTTTGCATTTATGAGCCGGTAAGATGCATCTAGCATTTAAAATTCAAACCTTTTGTTCCACAGTATTACTGCACCACCACACTTTTGGTTCTCAGATTTCTAAACTGACTGCCAGCAACACTGTGCGACCCTACAAGATCCTTGCCTTTGATAATTAACTAGGACAATAAAAATCAAAGTTACACTCAAATCAAGACTTGTAGCTTTTTAAAGAGGTTTTTTCATTCGAAGAAGTCAGGTCCTAGGAGGAACACAGAAAGGGAAAGGAAAGACAATCACCAGGGTTGAGAGGAAGATTTGGGAAAAACAGTTTTATTCTAGCTATTATATGGTATAAAACATTGTACAATAGTGAATTCTGGGCCAGAAAATAAAAAACGACAATGACTTAAAGACATCCAATGAAACATAAGATCTTCTTTATGAATCTTCCCCCTCGATAAGGAATTATTAGTAACACTCTGTCAGAGAAATACAAAACCAAAAAACAGGATGCAACACCACAAAGGAACTTATTTGATGCCATCACATTGAAAACAACCACCAGCAGCACAGTCTCTTTTGCACATAGAACTTATCTGAAGAACCTTAAAAGAAAACAGCAGCAATCTGCCTCTCTCTTATATGATCTAGAGTCTCAGTAGCCAGAGGCAGGTGGCTAGACAACCTCTTCCACACTAATGGTTTTTATTTTTTTATTCTTAGTTCACTGCCATATTTCTAACTTACAGATATAAATAAAACAGTGCATGCCTGTAAATTACTTGTAGACAATGACACACCTTAGAAAGGGAGAGGAAGCCTTCGCTTGAGAGCACCTCCTGAGCATTTCTGTCCATAAACATGCAGCACATGGACGTTAACTTGGGAAGGGAGTAGAGACTGGCAACATCAAAAGTCATACAGACATTCTGAATGTTAAGTATGGTGCAGAGGTACTCAGAGGTAGAATCCTCCAGCTCTGGAAATCCATATTTATGAGCCAGGCTCAAAAAGTCCAGCAGCACCTCCTCCTTCTCATCTGTCAGCGTTGCCCGCCCAGTGTAGATGTATTTAAGTAGCATTGTGAATGCTTCTGCAGTGGTGTCTTGGAGAGGGATTTCGGCTTCAGGCTGAGATTCTCGCATTCCACCATACAGTAATGCTCTGCACATCAGAGAAGAAACACATGAGAAAAACTTCAAATAGGATGTGCTACAAAATTATGAAATAAAGGTTATCAACATTATAAAAAACATACATGTGTTTAATGACACAAAGATTCAGGTGAAGAAATGCATAATAATAACTTAAAATAGTTCTCTAAAGAAAGACATAATTTAAAAACTATTTTGAATTAATTCTATAAGTTGAACTAACGAATAATCCTGAGAGCTCAAGATACATAATAGACATTCATTAATTAGAAAGATGAAAGTGCTCTTTTGAGAGGAACAGTGAAATCAATATAAACCTGTTAAAGGTCAAGAAAGTAGTTTAAAAAGTAAAGCTCCAGAGGAAAAGATAATCAGATGAAAACAATTAAACACAAGCAGGCGCCATTCTCCCTGTCAGGCTGGCAGAAATTAAAAACCTGTTAATATTCAGCACTGCAAAAACAATGGAAAAACAGGTTTTCTCATGCACTGCTTTGAGAGTATAAATGGGTATCCCTTTTTGGAAAGGAATTTAAGTAATATTTATTCAAATCTAAAATGTGCATACCCTTCAACTCAGTAATCTCACTTTTAGGATAAAGATAAATGTATAAGATAATACAGCAAGATAAAGATAAATGTATAAGAAGATATATTGAAACAATGGAAAAAATCTTAAATGTCCATCAAGAGGCACATGGTTGAAAAAACTATGATATACACATTCTATGCAGCCATTAGAAAGATCAAGGGAGATCAAAATATACTGTCTTGGAAAGATGTCCAGGATATAGTTAGTAAGTCAGTTTGCAGATCCCTATGTGTTGCATGGAAAAGAGTGTATAACACACACTTACATTTGTATGCACACAGGTATATATAGATATATCTATTTATATTGAGGGGAAATACATATTAAACTGTTAACAGTGGTTGTCTCTAGGGAATAGGATTAGATGGCTGAAAGGGAAGGGTCTTCATTTGTCAGTTTATAAATTAAAAATGAAATTCATGATGGGATTATGGATAATTTGACTTTTCTATTTTGTCTTCCAGTATTTTTCAGATTAAAAAAAAATCCCCACATTATTGCTTATCTGCTCATCTAAATAATGAAAACTAGATAATCCAGTCAGGTAGTAAATTTACATTTCTACGTCTATTACTCTAGGAGAAATAATATGAACCAGTTAAAGTTTCCAATCCATCAAGAAAGAAAGGGTGGCCAGAGGAGGACTAGGGAGGAGTGCAGAAAAGGAAGAGTAATGAGTGAGAAAGAAAATGTGTAAAAGTGAGAGCAAGAAAATAAGGGGACAAAAAGAGACTCCCATGCTCCTAAGATTCTCAGAGCAGGACTAGCATTTCAAAGTTTCCCTCCATGCTCGCCTAGAACTCCTCCCACCGTCCCCCGGAAAAGCAAGACAGGACATTCTTGCTTGCCTCACAGAAATAGTTGCAACTACCCAGCAAAAGATTCATGAATATTCTGAGCATACTTCCTCACTGGGTTATAGTATGCCTAAAAACACCTGTGAAGGTTTCCATGAATCCAGAGAGCATCCAATCATAACCTTAAAATTGCTAGATTAAAGGATACCTTCCTAGGGAGATCTTGCCAAGACCTATTCCCACTCCAGTCTGATCCATGGTACTTACCTGGATTCTCGATGCTTTAAAAGTGGTTTTGATAAGGACCCCTAGGAAGCCTAAATATGAACCCCCAACTTGTGGAAGGTTCCCTCCGGTACAGTTAGCTTGTCCTTATCTGGGAACTGATAGGCTCTATGACCACACTCATAAGGTCTCTCCTGACTGCTGACAGTTAACTTTCCTTTGCACATGAACAGTGTCAGCAATGAGAATCAGTCTAAGATAGCATTGGTAATGACTGAGTTTAGCCTGTTGAGCCATCAGATATTATAAAGGTTCAATACCCACAAAGAGACAGCAAGAACAATAAATGAAGGGAGCGTATTCCATTCATTCAATACGATCTTCAAATTTCTAAAAGTACTTGAGTTTCTTTTAAGAATATACTGATCACCTAAAAGATACCCACCTACAGTTGTCTCAAATTATTTTTGAAAGAGGGAAGATATATAATAGTAACAAATACTAAACATAAGGCTGCAAAGTTCTAAACTAGTGAAGAGTGGACTTTTACAAGACACTTTAATATAATGAATGGAAGAATGAAAAGGGAAAGAAGCACAAAAGTGGACAGAGGACAGAGGCTGGTATCAAATAATGACAAGACCAAGGCCAGCTGCCTTGCCTTGATAGGAGCATGTTAGCTAGAACTCTTAATAGACTCCTCTCTTTTCTAAGCTCCTGGCTGTATTTACAGTGGCATTTTATATTTACGAGATGAAACGTTCTAAAAATGTTTATAAAGCACTGTAAGAATTATAGCTAAACAATAAATATTTCCAAGAAACACATTTTACTACAATATGTGTGACTCTAGGTTGGTTTTGCTGTCTCGGTTAATTCTGATTGTAAAAATCAGAATGCAGTTTTCAGTAGAAGATAACTGAAATTTTATCCATGCCTTCAGCATCTCAATTTCTCGATATCAAGTTTCACAGGCAAATCCATGACTTTTTGGATATGGACTCGATGGATCTGTCAAGGATACATCAGTCAATAATTCAGTGATGATTCCCTTTTAACTAAGATTAGGTAAAATGTAGAGTAATTAGGGCTTCCCTGGTGGCGCAGTGGTTGAGAGTCCGCCTGCCGATGCAGGGGACACGGGCTCGTGCCCCGGTCCGGGAGGATCCCACATGCCGCAGAGCGGCTGCGCCCGTGAGCCATGGCCGCTGGGCCTGCGCGTCCGGAGCCTGTGCTCCGCAATGGGAGAGGCCACAGCAGTGAGAGGCCCGCGTACCGGACAAAAAAAAAAAAAAAAAAAAAAAAATGTAGAGTAATTAGACCTCAGTTTAACATTTATAACCCTGGAAATTAGGGGTCTAAGTAACAAACAATAGCTACATATATGCACAAGTATGATTTTTACATTAATTAAACACATATTTTGTTTAGTTTTGGCTCTAATATAACTACAAAACTGAGTCTCAGTAAATATTTAAGTTTCCTTTGCTTTGGGGTTGTCAAACGGCATGTCTTAGAGATCTGTTGGGTAGTCTGAAACTAAGATGTATACGTGTTCACTGGCGAGTCCAGAGGTCAGTCTACTCGTACAACAAGAGGCCTATCTGCCAATAAATCAGTTTAAGTTCCATTAGCCATCAACTGTGAGGAGAGGGCGAAGGCAACAAAGACTCAGCCTGAGAAATATTGTTGAGACCCTGAAAAATGGTTGATCGGGTACAGTCTAGACTAAGAAGCCTCCTAACCCTATGATTCTAAGATGACTCCTGAAAGGAAAAGGTGATTTTCAAAACATAACAAAAAGTTGACAAAGATTAAATTCTTACAGATGTTGAATTGAATGACTGCTAGAATTTATTGTTGTTTTGTTACATATTTTTCACAGAATGGAAAACACCAGTGTTTTCTACAAGTGACTTCAATCTTCAAAAAGTAATATACACTTACCGAAAATATTGGCACCTTGCTGCTAAAATTACCCTGTGGGCAGGAAAACGTTTCTTTTCCACAACAAATGTTACGTCGCCATATTCTTCCCCAATCAACAAGGCACCAATATGTTCAGACAAAATGTGCACATGATCAATTTCCCCCACTGCAGTAAAGGGGCGAAGAGGGTGGCTGTTACTCATCTTGTAGAACAGATGATAGTCGTTGATCTATTATATAAAGAAGGGATGACAGTTAGTGAGGAGAGGGGAGTACACTTCGAAAATCACATACCACAAACACAGATAAGTAAAAATGTATATCTAAAAAAATCACAAAAGAGAGCAATTTCATCATCATTGGTATCTATATTAACCCATCTATTCTGGGAAGCAATTCAGCCTACTTCCATTAACTCCACTATTCTCACTGCCTTATCACACTAAAAGTCAGGATCTTCAAACACTAACAGCACTTGGAGCCATCACAATCTAGAAAACTGTGTTCAAACTACAAGTCCCTTATTTCTCAGTATCTCAGGAAAAGGAAAATCAACAACCAGAAGAGCTCCTCTTTTAGCACAGATATATTTACTAAGGTGGGTATAACTAACTAGACCCAGTGGAAAACTTGTTCAGGCACAGATCTAGGCCTAAATCACAAAAAGAATAAACCAAATCGTAAGATTTCAAATGATTACAGAGGTTTTGGTCTGAAACCCTCTTAAATATTTTATAAAAAATTATAATCTTCTTAAGTCACAGAAAAATAACTTGACATTTATTAATAGAAGCTTATAGTAAGCATCCTAACCTCCCTCAAAAAAAGAATAACTCCAATATTTTTCTGAAGACTGTAACTTCCAGTCCAAACTTGCACCCCTGATAATCAGGTAGCCTGTGTTTACCAGAACATCATTATATTTAATCTCACTTCCTTGCTTTTGTATGCAATGCCTTTCTACAAATGTAACCGAAAATCAAAGGGCTAAAACTTGATTAACAGCTTTACATATTAGAAGGGGAGTTATTTTCTTCAAAAGCTAAAAATTTTTATATTCTTAAATCTCTACTGTATTTGCAGGTAGTACTTTTCCAGGTGTAAGTAACCCAGCAAGTGGATGAGAGCCCTCACTAGCATGCAGGTACCTGAAGTGAAGATGTGGCTGACAACTCAGAGGTGAGCCAGCTACCCCTCTGTTGCACCAGAAAATAGAAGAAATGAGCCAGATATGCTCTCTCCACTAGACCTCCACATTTTCTTTTTTTTTTTAATTTTAGAATTTTATTTATTTTCTTATACAGCAGGTTATTAGTTATCCATTTTATACATATTAGTGTATATATGTCAATCCCAATCTCCCAAGACCTCCACACCTTCTTGAACTCTCCACTTGTACCACGATTAAAGATTAAGCCACTCCTAATCTTTAAACCTCCACATCCAGGTCCATTATCAACAAGGTATGTGAGAAATTGTCGTTATCCCCCGAGACTGTAGTGGAAGATCCTCACAACCCAGTTTCCCCAGCTACTTGTTACTCCATGCCCACCCCCAACTGAGGAAGCAACAGCAAGGAATGTGATGCAGAGGAACATGGAGGATGAGTTAGGCAAGGAGACACCCACCCCAGGTAAGTAAATAAGCTCCTGGCTCCCTATAGTAGGAACATCAGAGGGCTATCAGCATACTCCCCTCATTCTCAACGCAAATCCCTCTCCTTCAACTGCAACCTGCATTCAAAAGCCCTAAAAACTGAATCATCTCCAGTCACTTGTGTGTGAAAGACCAAATTCAGCTTAAGAGGATCCAATTAGGAGTGTCAGCAGATCATGTGAAATTCAATCATCTAAACATGCGACACAACAGTCTAACACAGAAGTCGGCAAACTTGCTGCAAAGGGTCAGATAGTAAATATTTTAGGTTTTGCAAGCTATACAGCCTCTGTCACTACCATTCAACTCTGTCATTGGGAGCCTAAAAGCAGCCAGAGACAATAAGTAAATTAATGAGCATGGCTTTGTTCCAATAAAACTATTTACAGAAAAGGACCAGATTTAACCCTCAGGCTATAGTTTGCCATCCCTGCTCTAACAAATGATCAAGGACTGACTGTACTCTAGGCAAAGGATAAGACTGCTTTTGCTTTTTGTTTTGGTTTCTGGCTGGGTTATCCAAACGATGTTCAAAAGAGCATGGTCATTTCCTATATCAGCCATGAAATTCTGAAAGCTACTGGTACCTGATTTCAAAATCCCATTTTCCTTCAACATGAACTCTCATTATCACTATCCAATAGTTCAATGACAGTGCATGACTCTAAACAAAATAGATGCTTTCCCTAGCTGAAAGGACGCCACGCATACACCCACTGAATATGTTCTCTGGTATCATATTATCTTAAAATTTTATCTAAGTCATGAGTGAGACTCAAATGATTAACTAATAACTCTTGATGGACAATGATAGATTTTGGTTAACTAGCTCAAAGGTAAATTTATAATTCTTCAACTGATACATAATAAACTTTAATACTACATATATAAATATCTATCTTAAGTTCTCCAGATCTGAACTTCTTAATACATACAATTTCATTTTGCTAAGTTTACATTCTAATTATGCTTTTCCAACTGGAGACATAAAGCAAATATTTCCGGGTATAGAAAACAGACACTTAGTATGGAATAAACACAATCTGTATTGGCATATAGAAATAATTTTAATTAGACCAGTGATTCTCAATGAGCTTGCCACACATTGGAATCACATAGGGAGCTTAAAAAAGGAAAAAAGATGCTTGAGCCCCACCCACCAGAAATTCTGATTTAATTGGTCTGGAATGTGGAATCCCTATTCTGAAGCCATTCTTATGAGCAGCCTACAAAATAGCCACTGATTTAGACTCTGCTGTTCTAGGTTCACATCCCTTCTCAGGTGCATAAATATACAAAATATCTGCTAAGAATATTTATTTAGGATATGATTCCATTTTTAATCTTACTGCAAAGATGCAAATGATGCTAACAAAGGTACCAATGCTATAGCTTATATGCAGAAAATATTTTCGCCCAATGCCCTAGCTTATCTGTGAAGTGACAGTTTGCATCCATCCACTTGCATTTAAAAAAACCATGTTTTAGAAACTATACATCAATAAAATTAATAATTAATAACTTTAATAATAATAATAATCTTCAACTGATACATAATAAACTTTAATACTACATTTATGTTAAATACTACATTTATGTTAAATAAAGTTTAACATTTAAAACTTTAACATTTTAAACCATCAAGTTTAATTTGATAAATAAAATTGAGAAAAAAATTAAAGCTCATGGAGTAAAACTATTTACTGACATGTTTCTTATGCTTTCATACTTATTATTCTGCTACTAATGACATATGTGGTCTTTGACAAATGTTCTAACTTCCATGCGATTATTTCCATACCTGTAATGACAAAGTTATAGTACATTTTTAAAGTTATGTCTTAAAACTCTGCCACTGCCTTTTAATACCACTGTTTTGTCCTGTCATATGAAATGGACTCTCATAACTCAGCAAATGTCTGGACTCATGACTGTAATTTATTACACAAAAGCATCAAAGGAAGATCAGCAAAGGTTTTGAAAAAGCACATGGGGCAAAGTCTGGGAGAAACCAGACACAAGCTTTCAAGACTCCTCTCTCAATGGACTTACATCGAACGTGCTAAATTCCCCCAGGAAGCTGTGAAAGCACGATGCCAACCAGGAAGCTTTTTAGAGACTCAATACCCAGGGTGTTTAATGAGGGCTGTTCATATAGATAGGACTGAAGACATGGAGCCTAAAAACCTATCCAATACACTTATTTAAACTTAGATTTGGATAGGAGAAAGGGATACTAAGAAAATAACCTACCCCACCTGCCTAAATGTATTCCTAACCCCTGACCTCCTAACATGCCAGATCCAAACAGTTTCATGGACAGGTTTCTTCAAAACTTCAAGGATCAGATAATTAGAATGTTATTTAAACTATTCCTGTGCACATGAGAAGTTTTCTGCTTCTTCCTATGAAGTCAGTATAAGCCTGACACAAAGATGTGACCACATTCACACACTCAAAAATCAGTACACATGAAAAAAAAAGCCTGTGTATAATATTGGAAAACAGAATTAAGCAGAAGGATTCATGACAAAGTTGGTCAATTCCAAGAAAGAAATTTGAATATTAGGAAAAATAACTATCATCAAATTAAAAGGTTAAAGGAGAAAAAACTCATATAATTAGCTCAATAAAAGCTAAAATTCCTTTTATTTTAAAAGTTTTAATTGAATAGGAATAAAAGAATACTTCCTAAAATTTATACACATATACACAGCCTAACTACAACAGATATAAGCATCTAGTTAATAATAAAACAGTAGAAACATCCCTAGAAAGTTCAGAAATAAGATAAGGATGTCTATTCATCACTATTAACATTTTTCAGGAACAAAAGATAATACAATTAAGAAAACCAAGTTAAAGGTAAATGGCTTAGGAAACAAACAGGCAAAATAATCACTATTTGCTGATAATCTCATTGCCCACATGAAAAATCCATGAGAATCAACTGAAAAAATATGAGAAAACAAGGAAGGTTCACTAAGGTGACCACATAAAATTATTACAGTTGACCCTTGAACATGGGTTTGAACTGCAGAGTCCACTTATACTCGGATTTTTTCAATAGTAAATGCTACAGTATTACACGATCCACAACTGTGGATCCTCACATGCGGAGGAAATGCAGATACAGAGGAACCTCACACGGAAGGCCGACTATTACATTCAAATTTTCAACTGTGCAGAGGGTAGGCCCCCCAACCATTGAGTTGTTCAAGGGTCAACTGTATATGAAAATATATAGTAACCTTTCATGCCCAAAACAACCAGCTAGAAAATATGAGGGAAATGACCTGCAATCTATAATTGCAAAACATAAGCAATACCTAGGAATAAACTCAGAGAACATGTAAAGGAAGTTATAAAACTCTTCTGAGGGACTTAAGAAAAACAAATGAAGAGACATACCCTGTTTGGAGATGTTGTAAAGAGACCAATCATCTCTAAATCACCATGTGAAAAAAGCATATTTGGTATTTTATTGTACTTTATATTGTAAACAAAAATAATGCTTTAGGGACTTCCGTGGTGGTCCAGTGGCTAAGGCTCTGCACTCCCAATGCAGGGGGACTGGGGTCGATCCCTGGTCAGGGAACTAGATCCCACATGCCACAACTAAAAGTTCCCATGCCACAACTAAATATCCCGCATGTGGCAACGAAGATCCCGCATGCCACAACTAAGACCCGGTGCAGCCAAATAAATAAATAAATATTAAAAAAACAAAAACAAAAAATGCTTTAGCAACAGAAAGCAAAATTCAACAAAACATTCTTGGTAGGGATACACAGTTAAACACAGTAATTTGACAAATGGGCACACATATTAGAACACTGAGAAGGAAAAATGAGAATTTTATATTTACCAATAAGTTTGTAAAGCTGAGAGACACAGTTCTAATTAACACAGGAATTAAAAGTAATCCTGATGAGAATCACAACAGAGTTTTTAAAGTAAATTGAGGTAAAGAAGTTCATCTGAAAGAATAAATATGTGATTTCATATACATTCTAAAAAAAGAACAATGAGAAGAGGCCAGTTTACTGGATGAGAAAGCAAATCATAAATTAGAACAATTAAAACAATGTCATATTAGAGAGATATATCACTGAAACATTAGTCCAGATATAAACCCAAGTATACATAAGAATTCAGTATAGTATATATAAATGTAGCATTTCAATTCAGTGGGAGAAAATATGCATTTTTTCAATAAAAAATGTTGGCTGGCCATTCTGAAAGAAGTAAGCTGGATATTCACACAAGAGCACAAAAATAAATACACAAGAATGTCAACTTCAGCACTTTCTGTAACAGTAAAAAATCGAAAAAACTTAAAGGTCCATTTAATGGGAATTGGATAAACAAATAATGGTAAGCCCCTACAATGGAATATTATACAATGAGTTTAAAAGAATAAAGTTAAATACTTTATTGACATTGAAAAAATTTTAAATATATGTATTTACATGCAAAAAGGCAAGCTGCAAAACAATATTATAATAAAATCTTATTTTGTTAAATACATAGAAAGCAAACATCAAATTTTTTTGTTTTGTTTTGTTTTTTTGTTTTTTGCGGTACGCGGGCCTCTCACCGCTGTGGCCTCTCCCATTGTGGAGCACAGGCTCCGGACACGCAGGCTCAGCGGCCATGGCCCACGGGACCAGCCGCTCCGCGGCATGTGGGATCCTCCCCAACCGGGGCACGAACCCGTGTCCCCTGCCTCGGCAGGCGGACTCTCAACCACTGCGCCACCAGGGAAGCCCCAAACATCAAATTGTTAACAAGGGTTAACCCAATGGATTAGGGCTGTGGGAAAAATTTTACATAGTGTACTACATATTCCTGTAATGTTTAAAATTTTTATAATAAGAATGTTTTATTGTAATAAAACTATACACAAATATTTCAATAACTTTGGCTACTAAAATTACAAATTAAATTAGCTTTTGAATGAGACAGCAAGTGTTTTAATTTGCCACATCCAGTAGTACCTGATTTAATGACTAAGACAGAATGGTAAGCAGAAGGACTATATATTACGTCCACAGTTAAAAATTAATTAACAACTTGAAGTCAAGGACAAAAAGTTCATTACACTAAGACAGGCAAAAAGTAATGAATATCAGATACCTGGGTAGCATGGCCTAGGACAGTCTGTCTGATACATCCCAACTAAAGATCTTCACCTTATGAGATTTTCAGTATGACTTTTTCTAAATTTACAGATTTTCTCAGATGCAAACAAAGTGCTCTGAGATTTGCTCCTGCTGACAGTCCCAGAGGGCAAGGGCAATCTATTTATTCAAGCTGCTCCTTCAAGGTAAGAGGAAAGAGAAGGGTAGGAAGGCAGGGGGAGCAGGGACTTACTCTGAGAGAGGAAATGGTACCATTCATGATACCATATACAATTATTAGTTGAGGGTTCTGAGACTTCCTATGAATTTATTTACCAGGGATGGTGGTACAGAAACTACACTTTTTTTTGTGGTTGGTTAACTCTCCTGGATTCAAATGCATCAGAAAAAACCAAAAAAGACTAAAGCCGCAGTACTAAAATTCTCAGGGTTATTGACTATTTACTATGCTATAAGAAACCCACACCCATTTGTTCTAACCAAAATAGTAAACAATGTCCATCAATAAAGTGAGAATGCCGTATGTAGTTCACAATGTTGTAATGCTATAATTGCCTCTTATTCAAAAAACCAAGCTGACCTAAATATCAATTTCTTTACTTAAAGCTCACTTCCAGCAGAACTGTTTACAAACTTTTCTTTAACAAGCGCTTACTATATTTTTTAGAATTAAAGCTTACTCTCCAGAGCTTAATCAGGAAATAGACAAAAGGCAAAGTTCCATCAGGTGGAGATGCGAAAGAGTCCTTGAATGCTGTATAAATCTCCCCTGGGAAACCCTCTCCACCCCCCCCCCCCATATTTCCTGACTGAAAGAACTTTATGGGAAAAAAGACCTTCTGCTCTTTAATTGCAAAATATAAATGATCTTTCTCTTGAGGAAAGAGATGGCATTTATAAGCATATGGTTTAGCAATTTCTTTCTGCTCTTAGTACCCATGTGGTGTGTAATTTGAAGTAGTAATCCTTAAACTTTAAATTAATATTGCTTGGGGAAATAAATGATGTCCTGTCTGCATCTTAAACACTCACAAAAAATCACATTCTACTTTCTCATTGGAAGGATGCCTCACTTCTTTTGATATATACTCTACCCTTGTCATCCAAAAGTCTGAATAAACAGGTGTAGACTGACCATACTAGCAGGTGTAACCTTGATTCTGATATTTTGCAAATCCAATTCTAAACCTTGCAGAAGAGTAGTATCACCAGGCAGTAAAGTGCTATGGTAAGAAGAGTTCACGGGCATTTTCTCATCTTGGGATTCCTGAGATCCCTTTTCTCTGAGAAAGATTAAATGATTTCTAACATCCAGTCCAGCTCCAAATTCTTGTCGTTCTATGATTTTATATGTTTGTAAACAAATGTTTATAGATATACTCAACTTGGAACGCTAAGGAACTGTACCATAAAAATACTTGATGAGATTATTTTATGAAGACTGTATGTAACTCCATTTACCAATTGCCACATTGATTCTACATTTCTTGGCCAAAGGACAAACTAGTTTCTGAATCTATATATAATTCATTCAATAAGAGATTTATTGAGCTCTCTCTACGATACAGGCCCAGTGCTAGGTGACAGAAACACAAAGACTAGTGAAAGATAAAGTTGCTCACTGTCCACTGAGGAAGGTAGGGCTAGATGACAAATAATGTCAACTCTAGAACTAACAGGCCATGATTTTATGATTTGTAGAAAGTCAAATACAGTAATCTTCCATAAGTACCGTACCAAAACAACTATAAAAAATTATCTGTTATACTCATGTGTCAGAATAAGAGTTAATATTCAAATAATTAGCAAATTGCTCTCTAAAATGGGGTACTCACATCCTAGGGAGAGTTGAATACAAACCATAGGAATTTGGGAAGAAAATCTTAACACTTATATTGATATATATTTTTAACCTAGCAAAATGAGAAAAAAGGCAGTGTCCTCCTTTGTTCAAGGGAAATATCAGGTTTACCTGGGACTGCTTACTTGAATTTACCAAAGGTTATATAGTTTAAATTAAATTATTGCTCACAAAATGACAAGTGAATTTAAAAAGTTTCCTGCAAGGAAACCACTGATTGAAGATAATGTAACATTGCCAACACAAGCAGACAACAAGAAAATGGCCACTATGACAACTCTACCCCTAGTAATCTGATTTTACAAGAAGGTGACCCCTCCCCCAATAAGTCCTAGAGATCTAATACACAGCATAGTGACTACAGACAGCAGTACTGTATTATAATCAAACTTGCTAAGAGACTAGAACTTGATTATTCCAACTACTAAAAAGAAATAATTATGTAACATGATAGAGGTCCTAATTATTGTACAATGGCAATGATATTATAATATATAAATGTAGCAAATTAACATGTTGTACACCGTGAATTTACACAGTTATATGTCAAATATATTTCAGTAAAAAACTGACCCCCAAATTTGCAATTATCAAGGTCATTTGAAACATACACTATTATTAACAATGAACCTCCATATTAAAGGCATTAAAATGACAAGACTATAGTACAGAACTACAGTAATCAAAACAGTACAGTACTGGCACAAAAATAGAAATATAGATCAATGAAACAGGATAGAAAGCCCAGAAATAAACCCACGCACCTATGGTCAATTAATCTACGACACAGGAAGCAAAACTATTCAACAAAGAAAAGACAGTCCCTTCAATAAGTGGTTCTGAGAAAATTGGACAGCTACCTGTAAAAGAATGAAATTAGAACATTCTCTAACACCATACACAAAAATAAACTCAAAATGGATCAAAGACCTAAATGTAAGGCCAGACACTATAAAACTCTTAGAGGAAAAAATAGGCAGAACACTCTTTGACATAAATCGCACCAATATCTTTTTTGATCCACCTCCTACAGTAATGAAAATAAAACCAAAAATAAACAAATGGGACCTAATGAAACTTAAAAGCTTTTGCACAGCAAAGGAAACCATAAAAAAAATAAGACAACCTACAGAATAGGAGAAAATATTTGCAAATGAAGCAACCGACAAGGGATTTATCTCCAAAATACACAAACAGCTCATGCAGCTCTATGTCAAAAAAACAGCTCAATCCAAAAATGGGCAGAAGACCTAAGTAGACATTTCTCCAAAGAAGACATACAGATGGCCAAAAAGCACATGAAAAGATGCTCAACATCACTAATTATCAGAGAAATACAAATCAAAACTACAATCAGAATGGCCATAATCAAAAAGTCTACAAACAATAAATGCTGGAGAGGGTGTGGAGAAAAGGGAACCCTCCTACACTGTTGGTGGGAATGTAAATTGGTACAACCACTATGGAGAGCAGTATGGAGGTTCCTTAAAAAACTAAAAATAGAACTACTATATGATCCAGCAATCCCACTCCTGGGCATATATCTGGAGAAAACCATACTTCAAAAAGATACATGCACCCCAATGTTCACTGCAGCACTATTTACAATAACCAAGACATGGAAGAAACCTAAATGTCCATCAACAGAGAGATGGATAAAGAAGATGTGGCACATACATATTGTAAAATGGAATATTACTCAGCCTTAAAAAAGAACAAAATAATGTCATTTGCAGCAACATTGATGGACCTAGAGATTATCATACTAAGTGAAGTAAATCAGACAGTGAAAGACAAATATATGATATCACTCATATGTGGAATCTACTTTTTTAAAAAATGATACAAATGAGCTTATTTACAAAACAGAAACAGACTCACAGATTTTGAAAACAAACTTACGGTTATCAAAGGGGAAACATGTGGGAGTGGGGATAAATTAGGAGCTTGGGATTAACATACACACACTACTATATATAAAATAGATAACCAGCAAGGACCTACTGTATAGCACAGGGAACTCTACTCAATATTCTGTAATAACCTATATGGGTAAAGAATCTGAAAGAGAATCAATATATGTATATGTATAATTAAAGCACTTTGCTGTACACCTGAAACTAACACAACATTGTAAATCAACTATACTCCTATAAATTTTTTTTTTAAGGCAGAAGCTTAAAACAAAGTAACAATCTAGTAGCAAATTAACCATTTTGCAATAGGGACACAGAAAGTACTTCTCACCTAATAATAATGGTTACTATTATTGAAGACTTAATTATAAGCTAGGCAGAGTACTAAGCATTTTACACACACCACCTTACCTAGAATTCTAACAAGTGGATTAGGTAGGTACTTTTTTTATCCTATTTAACAAATAGGAAATTGAGGGACAGATAAGATTAGGCAACTAGTCCAAGGACACAGACAATAAATAGCAGATTTAAACCAACGTCTGTCAAGGTCCTGAACTTATAAGAGTTATGCTATGGAAGAAGTCAGAAATGAGTCTCACTCTGACTCCTAGACTTGCCAACTAGCTCCTCACACCAGTAGTTCTCAAACTTTTTTTTAAATACCCTATTCAGACCCGGTAAATATGCCATGGGTGATAAAAAAAAAAAGGAGGTGTCACTTTTCAATCCAACTTTTGGAGATTACATATATATCTGCTTTACTAATATGGGGAGAATAATTCACATTTTAACTACAATGTAGTTAAAACTCTAGTTACTGAAAAATTACAGACCAAGAATATTATTAATACAAATATGCATCAATATACACTATAGGGTTAGCTGAACAACCTGTAACAAATTAAATTGATAATGATAAGGCTAAACGGCAATTTATAATAAAAAAAAAACAGAAACAACTGAAAAACACAACTCAACATAACAGTGATATGTATCTTTCCAAAAACATAAACTAATTCTAACTTACGCATGTTCATATGTGGAATAGGAGTTTTGCAATGCTGCATCAGACTGCTTAGTAGCCAGACTTCTTAGTAGAACACTAAATCAGAATCCTTTATAAACTCTAGTATTATGCAAACATGGATTTATGAATGCCACGTCTTACATATTCTTAATGCTTCACTTGTATGGTTATTAGCAAGTTGCCAAAGGATATATATAAATGAAAGACTATGAGATCACCTGACATTTGCCATTATTTTTTGATCAGGGCCTACCAGTGACCTTGGGCCATCTTTTTTTTTTTAGATGTTGCGGGTAGGAGTTTATTAATTTATTTATTTTGACTGTGTTGGGTCTTCGTTTCTGTGCGAGGGCTTTCTCTAGTTGTGGCAAGCGGGGGCCACTCTTCATCGCGGTGCGCGGGCCTCTCACTATCGCGGCCTCTCTTGCTGCGGAGCACAGGCTCCAGACGCGCAGGCTCAGTAGTTGTGGGTCACTGGCCCAGTTGCTCCGCGGCATGTGGGATCCTCCCAGACCAGGGCTCGAACCCGTGTCACCTGCATTAGCAGGCAGATTCTCAACCACTGCGCCACCAGGGAAGCCCTGGGCCATCTTGTGAGAAGTGTTTTCCTAGACTAGGCAATGCTCCTGGCTTAGTTTGGCAATGACATCTAATTCTGGGGTGGCTGGGAAAAGCTATTCTATTATTCAATCACAAAATATCTGAGACTCCCAAGGCAAAAACAGCCCAATATATAATTTGTAGTATTATTTTTATTTTCTATTCATTACTTCTTCAGTTTCTCTGGATCCAATCTCTAATTAAAACAATCTTGGGCCTCCCTGGTGGCGCAGTGGTTGAGAGTCTGCCTGCCGATGCAGGGGACACGGGTTTGTGCCCCGGTCCGGGAAGATCCCACATGCCGCGGAGCGGCTGGGCCCGTGAGCTATGGCCACTGAGCCCGCGCGTCCGGAGCCTGTGCTCTGCAACGGGAGAGGCCACAACAGTGAGAGGCCCGCGTACCGCAAAAAAAACAAAAATAAAAGCAAACAAACAAAAAAAACAATCTTTCCCAAACACCGGCAAACAAACAACAGCGTTCAAATCAGGTATGCTAGAACAAAATAAGTATCAAATGACCCAAGAGAGTTTCATTCTATTTTAAAGTTTCCCCAAATATTGAAGCTTGCTTCTTTCTTCCCTAGAGTACCTTCTTGAGCTTATGCTTCAGAAAGGGATAAGGTACAGAAACCTATCACCAGATTTTATTAACCCATTTCCCAAAGACCTACGTTATCCAGCCACAACCTTCCCTCAGTCTCTCAGCTCTTGTTTGTGCCACTGTGTAACTCCCTATAAGTCAACCCTCTATACAATGGGATCACTTTTGTAAATGACAAGTCACAGACTGCAACTCTAAGAATGGCTATCACTTATAGATCTTAGAGTTTATATAACTATCCTTTTTTGGGTTATCAGCCTTACTGGTCCCAAGTCTATTGAAAATTATATGAACTGTACACTGGGAACAGAAAAATATATGCCCCAAGAGCCAAAAAACAATGAAAAAGTCAAGATGAGTACAGAGGTTATTAGTTATAATAATATTTGAAAATACAGGACAGCCATTTCTTTTTAATTTCTTCAGTGGCAACTTATGGGTCTGTAATATTCTTGCCCAGATTTAAATTATAGGATATTTTCCTAATTAATAAAGGTTATTATAGCGTGAACTCCCATTAACGCAGTGGAATCATCAATTGCAACAATTTAATTTCTTTGTAGCAAAGCTACTGTGAACATTTGCATTATTGTCTGCATAAAGGAAATTGGCTTTTCATTTGTAGATGTTATAAAAATGTTCTACTGTGCATACTTTGATGCAGTTTGTTAAACCCTGCTATCTTGGCTATCTTCTGTGAAATTTAAAAGAAGATCAGTTCTGAGAAATTAGTCCACCTAAAATCCTGATTTATAAATTTATTTGTTGCCATTCTAGCATATAATCTAAAGGAAATGTTCACATATTATACTAGTCTTCCTTTTGTTCTTTTTTTTCCCCTATATAATCCCTTCCCTTGGTTTTATGAGCATTGTCTTTATTCCTCCAACATACCATTCTCTACTGCAATGAAAAGAAAGAATAAAACTCAGAGATAATTATCCTCATGTAGTCTAGCACTTAACAGTTCAAACTGAGAGCCACTGACCCAAATTTATGGCCAAGGCCAAATCTACAGCCAAATCCAAATCTATAGTGTGTATGTAGAATAAGGGGATGAACAGCATGTGTCAAGCAAATAACTTTCATTTCAGGAACAAAATCTTAGGCAAAAAGTTCAAGAAGTCCACGTCTCTTAAGACTAGGAAAATGGACTTTTCCTGTAAAACTGTCATCCTTCATATTCCAAACTTAATCTTACCCCAAATCTTCCATAAACCCCCATGAATATGCAAATATGTGGCCTGCCTATATGTGCACTCTTCCAGTGCACATATAAGCTTCACTGACACGGTGGAAGAATAAAATCCATTAAAAAAGAGAATAATGTACATTTTTTTCCTTCTGTTTTAGAACAAAAACTCTAAAGGGTAACGGATGGGCTTTCTGTATTTTGTGCACTAATATCCCCAAGATGCTACTGAATAATTGATAAGCTTATGATTAGACTGCTATCCTCAGTTCCGAACAACATTCATGGACCAAATTTAATTCAAATCTAATACTGAATTCTATCTCTTTTATCACGATCAAACCATGCATCAAGGCTGATCTCTGTTCCTTAGAATTTCATAAGTTGATTCTTTACCTAAAGTTATCATCTTGATATGTGACCAGCTCAGCTAGAGCATCAATTTGGGATGTCACTGACACAAATTCTCATAGCCCATCAAGAAAAGATACCAGGACCATGCCTTTATAAGAGAAACAAGCCTCCAATGCAGATACCTTAGCAATAAATATATTAACACAAGAGGAGGAGATTCCACTTACACTTTATAAGTAGACTACATTCTTTGTTATTTTTAAGAGAAAAAAATAAACTGTAATTAATAAAATTTTTAATGTTAAGTTGGAGTTCATTTAGTTTAAATGTCATCACATTATTTGACATAAAATGATCAAATGTAGCAGAAATGCTATAATAGACCAATGCCTGCAGTCTATTTCCTTCTCCAAGCTTATAAAAGAAGCAGCTTATGTTTTACTTGGCCAACAGGGTAGGGTCAGCTGCTGATGAGGAAGATTCATAAAATACTTCCTTTGCTGTGCTGTACCTATGGGGAAATCTAAAGTAATGCATACACCCTGTGGATAAGGAGGGCTTTAAATAATGGAAGGAGGTAGCTTTTTAAGGATATTAAGTGAAAGATGTTCCATGTAGACAAGATGGCAAAGGCAGGAGTCTCAGGGCACTATCAGAAAATGTGAAACTGAAAAGGAAGTTTGTTTCGAGTAACAACAGAAAAGAAACAGAAACAAACAGTATGGCAGAACCTTGCACTATAAAATGTGTCTAAACTAAGATGCCTCCAAGAGAACACAGAATCAGAAACTGGGAAGTACTCATAGTTCTGCTGGGTAAGATCTGGACAAATCATTTCAAGTCTCTGAGATTCATTTTCTACCTTAGAAAAGGGGTAGAAGGGGTTGGGCCACATTCTGTGGTCCCCTCAAGTTCTAAATCTCTATAACTAAATCATATATGTAGGAAAACAATGATCTCATGTTGCTGTTGGAAATATAAACTGGTTCAGCTTTTTAGAGGTTAATTTAGCAGAATCTGTCAAATTTTTAAATATACATTTCCTATAACCCAGTAATTCTGCTTCTAGGATTATTAATTCAGCATTGCTTGTAATAGCAGAAAGTGGGGGGGGGGTGGAAAATAAATTACAGTGCATCCCTACAACGCGGCAGCCGTTAATAAGAACGGAATAGATCTGAAAGTTCTGACTTAAGCTCCAAAACACAGTTAACTGCAGAGAGCAGGCCTCAGTTCAATAGGATCCAACTATGTAAATATAAATATATGTGTTTCTATATTTAAGAAGGCACTTAAATATCTACTGAACTAATTAAGTAAATACATACATGGAAAAAAGGACTGCAAGGCCACACACCCACTGTTAACAGTAGTAACTTCCAGGGAGGGGGGTGGGAGTGAGGGGATAGAAGGGAGTGAATGGGAAGGTTTATGTTTAAACTCAATGTACTTCTGAAGTGTTTCCTTCTTTTAAAACAAGAATTGACTTATCTTTTATTTAAATGATATTTTAAAAAATTTTAAGAAGTGGAAACTTTAAAAAGTGCTGAAATATTTGTTTATCTAAAGGAGGCCTTTTTTTTTTTTTTCAAACAAAAGGATGAATACACTGATACAGATGATCTCTGACTTGCTGTACTTTCCTGAGAAGCAATTTGAGAAGAAATGAGAAACTATTGATGGGAATAGAGTTTTAGTAAAAAACAGATTTTTAATAGTTAAAAATAGCCAAAACAAATTCCTGGAGGGTGGTTACTAGGTCTTTCTCCCTGGTGTCCCACAAGGACAGTATTCAATAAACAAATAATACATTGAAATGAAATGATCTAAGTATAGGTTGGAGACACAAACGTGGGACTCCATGTCACTCTCAGGAATTGATTATAAAAATACATGTGCTCAGGGATTTCCCGGGTGGTCCAGTGGTGAAGAAACCGCCTTCCAATGCAGGGGACGTGGGTTCAATCCCTGGTCAGGGAACTAAGACCCCACATGCCATGGGGCAACTAAGCCCGTGTGCCACAACTACTGAACCCGCGCTCCTCAACTAGGGAGCCTGAGTGCTGCAAACTACAGAGCCCACACGCTCTGGAGCCTGCGCCCCAGAACTACAGAGAGGGAAAAAAAACCCCACACGCCACAACTAGAGAGAAGCCCACGCGCCGTAGTGAAAGATCCCACATGCCACAACTAAGACCTGATGCAGAAATAAATAAATAAATAACATGTGCTCATCTTAAAAATATCTCTCAACTGCTTATAACCAAATGTTTTCATTAAGAACTTCTCCCTCCCCGTAATATTCAGCAGGTATTTGGTTTCCAAATTTCCACTGTACTAATCAAGGTTATATCCCTGTATCACACTTTGCATGATGTTTCTCACATTTTCCAAATATTTTTAAACTTACAATACCACTTAATTATTATGAGGCCCCTTTCTTGGTGTTCTCTTGCTAAGTGTCTAGTGATTTATTAAGGTTTTTCAACTGTAAATTCTGCAGATACTTCGGAAATGTAAACAAACATTAACAACAGTATAATCCCGAGAGTCAACATTCTGGTAAAAATCTCTGATATAGCCTTATTCTATTTTTCCATTCACAAAAATATAACACTCCTGATGTGCTTTTAGACAGTACACAGGTCTGCATTTTCAGAACGGAGGAAGGACAGGGCTGTTCATTCTTTCTACACGCCAATGTTATTTAGCTTGTTAGGATAAGCCTGTGTTGCTTTTTCTGAGGGGAAGGACCCAGGGAAAGCAAGTGTCTAAGAATGGAAGTTCATGAAGGAAACGATTCAAATAGCTCAGTTCTAGGTATATTTGCTTCTCAGCTAATATTCAACTGAACAAACAATTGGGTGAATGAAGGCTTACTATGAGCCTAGCTACAGGGCAAAGAAAGTAACAGGTGATGAGCATTACCCATAAATATAAACTTAAAAAGTTAATTACTCTTCTCCTTCTGCTGTAACAGCTATAACTTAGAGATCACACAGCAAATGATCACTACAGTTTCCAATCTCACCCCCTCCCCAACGAACAAAAGATGACATTCCAAAAGCAAGTAATGTATAAGTCTTAGAATTCTTACCTCTTTCCCACAGAAAGAATGTTGCAATATCTGGTGGCCAGCCACAAATGCCTCTTTATTTCCAAAAGCGCTTAAGGACTGGACTACTATGAAAACTAACCATGATGAGTAACACTACAGAAAAATGCTGAGTCTCAATGTGGGAAGAAAAAAAGGTTACCTCACTTAGCTTCAGGGCAATGGGAGAGAAAACTCCCCTCGCCCCTGCTCACTGGATCAGACCCAGGAATTACCACTCTGCCTTCTTCAGTTTGCCTCATCTGTGGATTTTCAGCAGGTTTTTTCTCTCTCTGGCTCCACTAAGCAGAACAGTCAGAATTTTCGTTCACTCTCCTGCCCCTTTGGAGTTGCATGGGCCAAAACGGTAGCCAGTCATCATATGTGGCTATTGAGCCCTTGAAAATGAGGCTAGTCCAAATTGAGACATGCTATAAAATACACATTGTATTTCAAAGACTTATGAAAATATCTCATTTATTTTTTCACACTGAGATGTTTAAATGACAACATTTTAGATATATAGGGCTTAATAAAAATATTTCTAAATTAATTTTACCTGTTTTTCTTTCCTTCATCATAGCTACCAGAAAATTTTGAATTACAAACATGGCTTGCATTTGTAGCTCACATTATATTTCTATCGGACAGCACTGCTTATAAATTGTCTTAGGAAAGGCAGTAAAGAGTATCCAAAGTCACACTGCTTGAATTCAAATCTTGGCACCACCATTTATTACTGTGTAATCCTTGACACATTAACCTTTTTTCTAAGCCTCCATGTTCTCTTCTGGTAGTACTAAAATGCTACCTCAGAGGACTGTTGGTAGAATTAAATGAGGTAGAACAATTACTATGGTGCCCAGCACATAATATTCAATAAATATTAACCACTACTATCACTGCACAACTATACTGTTGTTATTATTCGTTGCTAGTACATGATGAAGAAAAGGACAAAGATACAGTGGGTAGAAAAAAAGAAAGAGGGTACAAACACAGTCTAGAGAGAATTCTCAGTTTCTCTTCCAAAGACACAGCCCACGTGGAGACCTGCAATACTCAATGGCAGCATCTGAGGATTTCCAGTACACTCTCTTTCCATATAAATATGTCAGAGAATGTGGAAATACATAGTTAAAGGGCACTGGGCCTCCTGTAGCAGTGTGAAGAACCTTACCTTGGACGCCCGGAGACAGACTTGCTGACAAGGTATCAGCAAGGTATCCTCTTTGGCTACTGGTAACCTCATTTGTAAATGAGAAGAAAGGGCTAAAGTTCTCTGAAGTCCCTGCCAGCTATGAATACTCTTCTCTCTTTCTAAAATGGCTGCAGAGCAAGAATGGCTACATCAGAGGTCCACCATCATCACCATAAAAACACCCAATTTAAGCACAGACGCTGCCTTACCACCACTTGTCCAGCCTGTAGAGAAAGCCAGGGATTTGGAATTGTTGGCTCTTCTGAGATTTCATCGTCTTCTCTAATATGAACAAGCTTTTACTACTGGAATTTCTTATATTCCCCTCGTCTGGCTAAATTTCCCTGCTCTTTCAAGGCTCGGAACAGACCTCACACCCTTCAGCAAGAGCCTTCACAGACACTGCCATTCTACGCCAGGTGCCCCTTTTATACGATTTGGAATCAGCTTCTGTTTCCCTCTATCACTGCCCCCATCAACAATGCCCTGTGATTTTGTTATTGATTTGTCTTGTTGGTAAGCAAACTTCCAGAAAGCAATAACATAAATTCATTCAACAAGTACTGAATGAATGTCTTAATCATCTTTACACTCCCAGAACCTAATACAGTTTCTAGCATATTTAAGCCCTCAAAATTAACCAAAAAAGGCCATATAGATATTAATGGCTCTCTTCTCTGAATTCCAGACCTCTATATCCCACTGCCTACTTTATATCTCTACTTGGTTACCTCAAAGGTACTTCAAAACTCACTTCGTACTCTCTACGTCCTCTCTGCCACTAAAAAGCCTGCCCTCCTACAATGTTCCTCAGCTCAGTGAATCCAATTATGGAAACCAGAATGACACCTGCTTCAACCTTACACCCATACCTAATTCATCAGCAAGTCTTTTAATGTTACATCCTAAATGAGCTCTCAAATCAATTTACTTCTTGGCAACTTCTATGCTACCATTCTAGTCCTCACCACCCTTGTCTCTCATTTGGACCATCTCTTAGCTCCTAACCCATCTCCCTTTTGTTACCCCAAGCTGTCCTCCACACAGCAGCCAGACTGAATGTCACATTATAAGACTGATTATGAACTCTTTCCCTCAACCCCTCCATGACTCTCACCCCCACTTAAATATCTTCAGTGGCTTCCCAAGCCTCTTAACGTAAGAGAACAGGAAAAACATTTAACTAGGCCTTCGAGGCTTGTGGAATCTGGCTCCTATCTGACTCCATTTCCCCTAATGTTCCCTGGCACATGACAAGCTCTCTCATGCCACAGGGTTTTGACATAATTTGTTCCCTTGCTGGGACCCCTTCCTCTTTTCACCTTCCATCCTCCAGGTGCAATTCAGGTACCATTTCCTAAGGCAGCCTTCCTTGACCTCAGGCTCGCCAGGATACCTTATCATCTGCACTCATGTGACTGTATTCATTTCCTTCACAGAATTTATCTATTTGTATTTATACATCTCCCCCACCCCCAGAGGCCCCTTCTCAATACAAATATTTTGAAAATGTAAATCAGATCAGTCACTCCATTGCTTAAAACCCTTTAATGCCTTCCTATCTTTGAATAAAAATCATACCCTTTCCAAACCCTCCTACACTGTTGGTGGGAAAGTAAGTTGGTGCAGTCTCTATGGAGAACAGTGTAGAGGTTCCTCAGAAAACTAAAAATAGAATTACCATTTGGAAAAAAAAGGGACTTCCCTGGCAGTCCAGTGGTTAAGACTGCACTTCCACTGCAGGGTGCACAGGTTCGATCCCTGGTCGGGGAACTAAGATCCCACATGCCACAGGGTGCAGCCAAAAAAAAAAGAAAAAAAAATTAGCATATGATCCAGCAACTCCTGGGCATATACCTGGACAAAACTATAATTCAAAAGAATACATGCACCTCTATGTTCATAGCAGCACTATTCACAATAGCCAACACATGGAAACAACCTAAATGTCCACTGACAGATGAATAAAGATATGGTACATATATACAATGGAATACTACTCAGCCATAAAAAAGAACAAAATAATGCCATTTGCAGCAACATGGATGCAACTAGATATTATGATACTAAGAGAAGTAAGTCAGAAAGAGAAAGACAAATACCATACGATATCACTTATATGTGGAATCTAAAACATGACACAAATCAACCTATCTATGAAACAGAAACAGACTCACAGACATAGAGAACAGACTTGTGGTTGCCAAGGGGGAGGGGGTTGGAGGAGGGAAGGACTGGGAGTTTGGGATGAGCAGATGTAAACTATTATATATAGGATGGATAAACAAAAAGGTCCTACTGTATAGCACAAGGAACTATATTCAATATCCTGTGATAAACCATAATGGAAAAGAATATAAAAAAAAGAATGTCTATATGTACATAACTGAGTCCCTTTGTTGTATAGCAGAGACTGGCACAACACTGTAAATCAACTATACTTCAATAAAAAATTATATAAAAATATGTAATATAAAAAAAAATCATACCCTTTCCAAGGCCTACAGGGCTCTGTATGAGCTGTCACCAAATCACCTCCCCGAACTCATATCCTACTCCTCTCTTCACATTCTGCTCCAGCCACGCTGGCCTTGCTGTTCCTTAAACACAGACGAGCTTACCTGAACTCGGGTCCTTATAATTACCTTCCCTCTGCCTTTTAGAATATCTTGTTCTCAGAGTCCCCACTACTGGCTACTCATCATTCAGGTCTCTGCTCCCTCACCACCCTACCTAAAAGAATACCCCCCACACACACTTCTCACCTGCTACTCCATTTTATTATCTTCATCATTAGGTATTTATCATTAGAAGATAAGCTCCATGGGCAGTTCATCTCAGTGCCTAGAAAAGTACCTGGCACACAGTAGGTACTCGATATCTGTATGAATGGTTAAAGTAGCTAGTGTGGTCCTGTTTCAAATAACTGAACTCCACTGACATATACAAGAGATGCAGGTATGAAGATGTGATACTAGTGGTTGTGGTAGGCAGAATTCTAGGACGCCCCCACCCCCCATTCTCCTCCCTCTCCCCTGTGTACGTGCCCTGTATAATCCCCTCCTCTTGAGTATAGGCAGCACCTGTGAATATGGGATAGTCAATCATGTGATTAGGCTACCTTATATGAGACACTGTTATAGTCAACTGGAGAGATTCTCCTGCTGCCTTTGAAGAAGTAAGATGCCAGGTTGTGAGTAGGGCCATGTAGTTAGAACCTCAGGGTGGCCTCTAGGAGCTGAGAGGGACCCCCAGCTGACAGCCAGCAAGAAAATGAGGACCTCAGTTACATGATCACAAGGAATCGAATTCTACCAACAACTAATGAGCTTGGTAGAGGACCCCAAGCCTCAGATGAGATCACAGCCCCTGCAAACCCCTTGACTTCAGCCTAGTAAGACCCAGAGCAAAGAATACCGCTATATCATGCTGGACTTCTGACCTACAGAAATGATCACGAAGGGCTGTTGTTTTAAGCTGTAAGTTTGTGGCACATCAACAGAAGACTAATGCAGTGGCCATCAACGCTATCAGTCCCAATGCTCACTTTTTATAACAAAAATTGTGTTATGCTACCTACTGTTCTTTAATAAAATTCATAGATTTAGAACCTACTAATCACTTATAAAAATACATTAGCTATGAGGGAGAAATTTTAAAATAATTTATAATAAACTAATATGCATCTCAACCAAATTAGAAAATAAAATTGCTCCTATAAATTTCCATAACGCCCTCTGAGGAGGGAGTCCATAACCATAACCTCTGCTTGCCAGGATCAGTGTACCTAGAACACACTGGCTTGAAATTGGGAGAATATTTAATTTAAAAATGCTTATTACTTGCTAATCTTGTTTCTTTATACATCATGTTGTAAAGGATGTCTCTGAAAATCACACTAGCATTACATTTTTGTTCTAACCATTTTCCAAAATGGACTTAAGAAGGTTTGAAAGCCTCATAATTTCCTTTTTTCCCTCCTCCTCCTCAATTATTTAGTGCTCACTGGGCATGTGATACTGTTACTTGAAATTAATTTTCACAATTAAATAGACTTTTAAAGCTTCTAATTAATTTCCCAACTCTCGTTTTCAGATGTGAACAGATAATCACCATCATCTAGCGGCTCATTATACACACTATAAAACATTTCACCCCAGCTGTGAAGCTGGCCACAGTAAATATGTTTTGTTGCCTTAATCAAGATTTATGATAAGATAATAATGTAATTTTTAAAGGCCACATGCCAGAGTACCTCCTAAATTAATAAAAATACTTAGCACTTAACCTATAACACACTTTAAAATCATCACACAGTCTTGCAGGTAGCTATGTGCCCATGTGCCCGGGGCTAGTAACAACTGATGGAGAGCATGTCACCGAGCCCATTTACTTGATTTATTTTACAGTAGCCTTCTAAGGCCACGTACGTAATGGGTACTCACTGTGTGACGGGAAAATAAATTATTTAGTGTGGACAACCTGACAGTGTTACTGTTAAGTTACTAATTCACTGAGAAAGGGAAATTCCCCTAACAGCCTTTTTTCATGTTCAAACAGCAACACTATTGGTAACTATTTACAGATTCTAGAACCCTAGAGCCGGGAAGGACTTAAGGATAATAACCACGCTTTTTTACAAATGAGGAAACTGAGAAACTTGTCCAAGCTTACAGACATCGGTGGCAGAACCTAGGATAAGGGGAGATAAGGCTACGGGTTCTCAATCTCCTCATTCAGAAAATGGGGATAGCCACACCCCTGGTAGGGTGGTTATGAAAATGCAATGAAATAACAGGACATAGTACATGCTTGACACTTAACAGCTACTCCATAACTATCATTTTCCTCCCGAGGGTTTCCTCCACCAACTTCTCCCATCACTTTTTTTTTTAACCAAAATATCGTTCAGGATGATGTGCACTGGTGATGATTTCCTGAGGTATACTGCATTGACATACAAATTAGAGCAAACTGAAGGACTCACTGGGAGGCTACAGAGGAAGCAGTTGACTCCGACTCTCAGGAGTTAAGTCTACACCCCCCAAAGGGTTCAAAGACTTTCAGTTTGTTGGACTGAGCCCACATCAGCTTTGCCAAGGTTGACAGTATGCAGAGTTTAGGGCCAGTTTTTCAACGCTGTGCTTCACACATACTTTCTAATACCTCTCTAGTATTTATTCAAATTTTTCATAAGATTATCTATACCCCTGGCCTCCTCTTTCTAACCTCCAATTCACTCCTGAACCCACTGAAGTCTCACTATCAGCCCACCACTCCACTGAAACCACTCTTACCAAGGTCATCAATAACCTCTTGATTGGAATATCCAAGGTTCGCTTTTCCATCCTTACCTTCCTGGATCTCTCTGAAATATGGACACACCCTTCTTGAAACTCTACTCCCTTAGTCTCTGCGACAGTGTACTCTCCTGGTTCTCCTTTTACCACCATGTGTCTATTCTTTCACTAATGTCTCTTTAAGAGTTGTGTTTCCCAGGGCTGTGACTTCCTGGTGAGTTTATTTATCTATCCTCCCAGTTTCAGCTACCTCCTACTAACTTCCAAATCTCTATCTCTAGCCCAGGCCACTCCCGTGAATCTCAGATTCATTTGAAGAGATTCATATGCCTGCAATATGATTCTACTGCATGTCCCTACTGGCAACTCAAATCAACATACTCAACACCGAACTAATCTCTTAATGCATATCCTCCTCCACTGTCCTTTATCTTAATATGTGGTATCATCACACAGCAATCCATGCTAAAAACCTGTAAGACTTCCTTGACTCCTTCCTCTCCCTGATCCCACCATATCTAATCAATTGGTTAGATCTCCTAATTTTACCTCCTAAATATTCCTCTAATTCATCCCTCCTATGCCTATCTAGTAACTCCTATTCTTGTTCAGGTTTCAATCATCTCTTACCTGAAATACTTCAACAGCTTCTGTCCCCCTCAATTCCATCTCCACTCAGCTTACAGAATAATCAATCTAATAAATATATAATCACACTACTCCCCTGCTTAACACTTTTAAAATAATACTCCCAATTAAAAGGCTCTGGAGTCAGATCTCTGCAATTTGGAATCCACTCTCTGCACTCATTAGACATGGCCTTGAACAAGTTACTTAACTTCTCTGCACCTCCATATTTTTACTTGTGAATATCCCAGAGGATTAAATGAGATAATAACTATAAAGCACTTAATACAGTTCCTGGCATATAGTAAGTGCTCAACAAATGGTAGTTATTAGTGATCACATTATTAATAAAATCACACTGATTGTATTATGGTCATTGGGCTGGTATACAAGTTCGTGGAGCACACACAGCCCTTCTTGAATTGACCCGTGCTTACACTCTAGCCTCCTCCCTAAGGACGCCCTGCCTCTCACTTTGTGCTTCAGCAACATCAAACTTCGTAACCACTTACTGTGACACACTTAGCCATCTCTCTGCCCAAAATACATTTTCCTTGCATAAGTAAGGTCTCTTTCTTTAGGCCTAATGAGGTGTCACCCTCACCAGGAAGCCTTCTTTGAACATCAGTGCTTATTAAGGTGTCTCCTCAGAAGTATTAGATAGATAGATAGATGAAAGGAAGCTCCCTGGGAATCTCCTCCCCAACTTCACCTGAATTAGGTCAATTCTTACCACAAAGGAGTCACAACATATTCAAATTTAACTTATGAATTCAACTATGTATATAGAAGGAGTTAGAAATAGTGAGAGCTCGCCGTCACTCCACTCATATGACTATATGCTCCTTGCTATAATCAAGCCTGAAACAGAAGGTACGAGTGATTTCATACACTGCTCAACCACTGACAGATAAATGGAGGCAGCAAAGAATTAACTGAAGGCTCTAGAGAAGCACTGATAACAGAGAGGTAGAGAGGTGGTAGAACAGTTATCCTGCCTTAGGAGAATTAACCATTAACCCTTCCTTTAAAAACTCCCAATAGGTGATTTCCACATGTCAAAAGAGTTTAATAACCACTGAAATAAATAGTACATACTTACTTCAGTAGTTAACAAAGTGTAAATTTGTTAAGGTTTAGATGATTAAACCTTTAATGGAGGTATGACAGAACATAGAGAGAGCAAAGAAATCAATGATAACAATGCAAATGCACACAAGATTATTACTACTACACAAAAGCAAAAAAAGTGTCTGAAAGAACTTTACCAAACCACCGATTACATAACTGCAGACATAGCTTCATAGTAGAGGCTACTGAGGCAGGTCAGGAAATGCTTAGTAATGGTGGCACTCATGAAGTGAGGTGTTTAGCCAAATTAGGGGTGTCGAATAAAACTTCTAGTAAAATTAAATTCTCTTAATCCAAATTAGCTTATGTTGGGGTGTGCATGTATTAAGAAAACCATGACATGGCACTTTGTAGGCAGTAAAGGATCTCCTAAAGAATATTTTGACATTACTTGATTTTTTTTTTTTTTTTTTGCAGAATGCGGGCCTCTCACCGCTGTGGCCTCTCCCGTTGCGGAGCACAGGCTCCGGACGCGCAGGCTCAACGGCCATGGCTCACGGGCCCAGCCGCTCCGCGGCATGTGGAATCTTCCCGGACCCGGGCATGAACCCGTGCCCCCTGCATCGGCAGGCGGACTCCCAACCACTGCGCCACCAGGGAAGCCCATGACATTACTTGATTTTTGCATTGTTTTGACTTTAGAATATAACCACTAACCCCACTCTGACCCCCAACTATATGACTCCACTATAGTCTCTTGCTAATGCCACTGTCTGTAAGAACAAATAACCCATTCTGCTGGTAACTGGAGCCATGGGTTTCCATTTGACTCCCCAACTTAACTAGTTCCACAGCCAGCATTAAAAACAGGAACACTGGCACCCAGCTTTCCAAGGAGAGGGCTGTCTAGTTCTGCTCCAGCTAGCACAGATGAGGGCCCTATGAGAAAATCACATGCGGTGAGGAAAGCAAGCCAATGCAAGTTCCCTTAGGGGAACTTAAACTTAGCTCTCCTTTAGGAAATTACCCAATACCCTGCTACTCTTCATCTGATATCATTTCTACTCCTTCTCCACTAGGCCATAAACTCCTTGAGGACAAGGACCAGGTCATAATGTTTGATGGAAAAATTATCAAAACTGTCTCATCCACTAATCTCATTGGCAAGTAATCAAAAAGTACTGCTTCAGGCTAGCACAGACTTTTCTAGAGATTAAAACTATTGAAAACAAGCATGAGCAAATAAAATGTCCATCAAAAAAGGACTTGTGGGCTTCCCTGGTGGCGCAGTGGTTGGGGGTCCGCCTGCCGATGCAGGGGACGCGGGTTCGTGCCCCGGTCTGGGAGGATCCCACATGCCGCGGAGCGGCTGGGCCCGTGAGCCATGGCTGCTGAGCCTGCGCATCCGGAGCCTGTGCTCCGCAGCGGGAGAGGCCACAACAGTGAGAGGCCCGCGTACAGAAAAAAAAAAAAAAAAAAAAAAGGACTTGTTATAGTACATCTGTTAAAAGGGCTTTTTAAAAAAGTAAAATCATGCAAATATAAAACATGTCAAAGATTTTATTTAACTCATTAATTAATGAAGCAGCCAGGAAGAAAATAAAATCAGTCCCAAGGAGAAGTCAAAGAACACACATACGTATATATAGGCTGTCTGGAATGCTGAAATTGCTTTACAAATAAATGCTGCAAAACTGCTCGATATCCCCAGGACAACGTTCAGTTGCATTCCACTCAACAAAATCCACTTGCATTTCTATGGACAAGAATCATCTGCATTACTCTCAGTTTCCTACAATTTACAGAGTTCTGAAATAGCTCAAAGACAATGACAGGTTCAGATAACAAAGAAGAGTGCACTAGATAGGACAGTCGGTAATCTTTTATGTCCATTTCATAGTCTCTCACAATTTTTCCTGACAACATCCATACAATGGAATATTATGCAGCTGGCTATAGAGAATGAGGCAGCCTTTTCATGTACTGACATGGAATAGCCTCCAGGATATAATGAAAAATAAGCAAGATGCAGTACAGTAATATGGTAGGTGACATTTATGTTTAAGAATAAATATAAAAATATACATCAAATATTTCTGAAAAGATATACAGGAATGTTAACATTTGGGGGAAGGTGGTGAAGGTTATATGAGAATCATTTTCTGTCTATCTAAAATTAGGTTAAAATTAGAAGAAAAAGCAAGCAGGTAATTGATACTTGTAGAGGGTAGGGGTGATGACGTCAAGATTTGGTTACCATCTAAAGAAATAAAGTCCCTTTTAATCTTAAAAAACAGTCACTTTTTATGTTTCTTCCGTCTTCAATGATGAGAGCAATATTAAGAAGACATTGCTATCTAATTTTTAGTCTTTTTAGATAAAAAATTCCTATGTTCAGTAGCATGGTTGATGCTATTGTTTAGCCTTCCCCTCCAAAGTGTATACATTGGCTTGGAATGTTCACAACTTGCGTGTGTGGCAGCGGAAGATAATTCCCATATTCTACATTGCTACTGTTTTGTATAAAATAAATTGGTAAAGATTGACACTTAAAAAAAAAAGAAAGAAATAGTCCCAAAATATAAACCAAACTGTGGCACATTTTGAAAAGGTTTCCTGACTAAATCCATTATATTCTATATACATACACCTTCTAAAGAATGAGATTTGGAATTTAATGGACCTACTTTAGGACCTATTCACGAAGTTTCTAAAGTACCCAAAGGACTTTAATATAAGTTAATAGACTCATTTATTGCTCATCATGTAACCCAAAGTCTGTGTTCTATGGAAACTACAATGTGTGCCTTCAGACACTGGTTAGGGAAGTACTCTTCTGAAAGGTTGGAAGGTAAATTAATTTATCTAGAAATGTTTGGTTCTATTTAAGATTAATTATGAAAACTACTAAATAAGTATAAATGAAATTACATAAGAATAAATGCATAAAATAGGATAAAAATGAAAAGATTCCAGATGTATTGAAAATAAAGCTAATGAGACAGATGCAAAACTTTAAAAAAGTCACCAACAAACCTTTTTTTAAAATATTTATTTAATTTATTTATTTTCTTTATTTTTTTGGCTACATCGGGTCTTAGTTGGGGCACGCAAGATCTTCACTGAGGCATGCAGGATCTTTTTGCTGTTGTGGCCTCTCCTGTTGCGGAGCACAGGCTCCAGACGCGCAGGCTCAGCCACTCTGCAGCATGTGGGATCTTCCCGGACTGGGGCACGAACCCGTGTCCCCTGCATCGGCAGGCGGACTCTCAAGCACTGTGCCACCAGGGAAGCCCCCATGCAGGATCTTTCATTGCAGTATGCGAGCTTCTCTCCAGTTGTGGCGTGCAGGTTCTGTAGTTTTGCGGCACGTGGGATCTCTCGTTGAGGCACGCAGGCTCAGTAGTTGTGGCGCACGGGCTTAGTTGCCCCTTGGCATGTGGGATCTTAGTTCCCCAACCAGGGATGGAACACATGTCCCCCACATTGGAAGGCGAATTCTTTACCACTGGACCACCAGGGAAGTCCCCAAGAAATCTTAATTTATGAAAACTTGTGGAAATTCCCTGGCGGTCCAGTGGTTAGGACTCTGTGCTTTCACTGACAATGGCCTGGGTTCAATCCCTGGTTGGGGAACTAAGATCCTGCAAGCTGCATGCCATGGCCAGAAAAAAATTAAAAAGTAAAAACTTGCTTTAGATTTTCAAAAAAACCACTACCTTTTCTCCAAAGCATTCCAGAAAATACTGTGAATACACAAGTCAGAAAGGTTACAGCATGTGCTACAACAGAGACAATCAATTTCAGCTGAGGAAATGGCTTCATATGACAAAGTACTTATGGGTGTTTTAAAATATGTCTACAAATCCTTTGACATCCCTCCCCAAAAGGTGGAGCCTAACTGGCTTCCCTTGAGTGTGGGCTGGACTTAGTGACTCATTTTTAACAAACAGAATATAACAGAAGTGGCAGTGTGTGTCATCAAGATAGGATATACAAGGCCTGTGGTTCCCTCCTTGTTCTTCTCTTTTATCACTTGCTCTGGGTAAAGCCAGTTGACATGTTGTGAGGATACTCAAGCAGCCCTAGAAAGACCTAAGGCTGCAGCCATCTTGGAGACAGATCCTCCAGCCCCAGTCAAGCCTTCAGATGACTGCTGCAAGGCTGGTCACAGCTCGACTGCAACCGAGTCAGAGTCCACCCAGCTAAGCTTCAACTGAATTTCTGACCCAAAGATACTGTTGGATAAGAAATGTCTGTTGTTTTAAGCAGCAAAATTTAGAGGTAACTTGTTAAACAGCAATAGATAACAAATACAGGGTTTAATATTTAACCATTTGTATCACTATAATTTTATTTAAAAATTTATTATGAAATTAGTGGAAATCACCTATGCTTTACAAAGATAATTATAATCGATATTTCCAGGAATGTACAAAATAGGACCCAAAAGGGATAAATCTAATCAGAATAAGAACATTAAACCAGAAGTAGGATATACAGACAAGTATTTAGCTTGTAAATAGATTTAAAAATAAACACTTGGGTGGGTGAAAGGAATAAGTGGTGCAGAGACAAAGAAGATTAGCTGAGAAATCTCAAGTATACATTGTTTGAGGTGAGCAGCAAGATATTTTTCCCTAAGTGTCAAAAAAGTAGTTGTGAATTTACTTTAAATGTCATTAGCATGGAAAAGTACAATTCTTCCTCCAGAAGACTGCACCTATACATAGAGAATGGAAAATCTGAATGTTTATGTAGAATAACCGGTCAGTTGACTAAAAAGTTTTGGGTCAAATATAGCATGTCTTCACTGGAAAATCAGCTTCAGGACCTTTAATTGTCTACCTCCTTTCCCCCTCCATTCCTAACAATATTATCAAACTGTTTCCAATCATTCAGGCAGTTATTAAAATTCTAACTTCTCAAACAACTTTGCCCGAATCAGCAGAAACAAGATTGGATTTCTTCACCTGGAGGTTTGCATGCTAGGGCCCCATGCTGACATGCGTGAAGAGCACTGGCTCTGGAGACCAAGCGTGGGGCTGAAGCCCTGTCCCACCTCGCTGGCCACGAACACAGGCAAACTGTTCTCCCCATTCTGAAACTTGGTTGCCTTACTAGTAAAATGAGGATAATATCCAGCTTACAAGGTTGTTATTATAAGAATTAAATGACTTAGCGAAAAGGCCTAGCATACTACAGCCACTTGATAAACAGTAGCTAGTAGTTAATGATCTTGTTACTTATATACTATATTTCCCAAACCAAGAAAACAAGGACACAAAATGCCAGAATATTTTTTGCATCATATAAAGATCCAAAAGGCAGCCCAGGAGATTAATGTGGATTTATGACATGTTATAATTTCTGGAACATTATAATAGCTTATGAGTTGAAATCAAAACTGAACACTCAGGTGCTCAACAAGTACTGGAGAACCTAGTCTGTGATCAATACTTATATAGCACTTACCATATTCTATGTAGTATTGTAAATATGTTTTTCTGCTCTACCAAATTATATATTCTTTGATTGCTTTAAAAAATTTCCATATATCTCTATATTTTCTCATGGCCCCTTGCATACATACATACGGCTGAATGAATTTAACTTCGAGTCCTTGATGTCTACTCATATCAATATATTCTCAAGATTATAAAATTTAGGCATCAGATCTTCCCCTGACAAAGTGTGTGCACACTCATTCACACAGTATCATACCCCCTAACTAAAGCCAGTGTTGGATACCCAGAGCAATGAGCATCCCTCTATGTGCAGCACTCTGCACAGTTTCTGGCACACAGTAAATACTTAATGACTGTTAGCAGAAAGAATAAATGAAAGAGAACAAGAACCCAGGAAGCGTGGTGAGTAGCTAACTGATCTAGCTACAATTTAACTCCTGAAATCTCTTTTCAATGTGTTTATATCTTTGCACAACTGTTTGATTTCCTTATACAGCAGAACTCTCTTATAACTTCCAATCATAGATTAGGACTAACTTTTGTGCTATATGAGTATATGAGACATGTAAGATCCAAAGTATATCGGCATACAAGAAATAAGTCCTTATATTCTGGTTCCTCTCCTTCCACATTTCTGTGATTATATCTCACCCTGTTTCTTTCCTTTAAGTTTTGCCCATCCTATTGTAAACATCCCAGGTACAGTGAGTATATTATTTGCTTACCCTATAAACCTGCAAAGTGCCTAATACAAGATACAGATTGTAATCTTGACACTTGTTACTGACAATTATTTTGCAAACTGGACTTTCTGCCATTTAAAAAAAGTGGGCGGGGAGGGGGCGAATCTAATACAAAGTCAAAAGCATCTAGCTATGCATCAGGTATTTGAAAGAAATTTTCTGTAGTTATTGTGTTTGTGTGTGTGTGTGTGTGTGTCTGTAAAATTAGAAAAAGTACCTTGTCTGAGACCCAACAGAGATATAAGAGGATGAATGAAATCTGTGTTTGAGTATGTGCAATCATGCACAAGAAAAGTATTAAACAGCTTCAAAGGCTCATTCAAACAATGCTATGTGCCAAGCATTACACCAAATTCTGGAGAAAACAGAAATAAGAAGGAGATGAGGTTCATCGAACTGGAAAGCAGACTGGTGGATCTAGACAGTCTGCAGGCTGTTATTTCCTTATCCTTCTCTAAAGTCTCTCTGGGTTCTCCAACAAACTCAATCTCGTTGTTAGCCTCTATGCTGGTTCCTCTTTCACTAACCCTCTAAATCAGTGGTTCTCAAAGCGTGGTCCTGGGAATAACAACATCAGCATCACCTGAGAACTTGTTCAAAATGCAAATTCAGGAGCCACACCCAGACCTACGGAATCAGAAACTTCGGGGGTGGGACTCAGAAATCTGTGTTTTACCAAAGCCTCCAGGTATTTCTGATGCATGCTCAAGCTTGAGAAACCATCTAAGTTTGATTTAAGTGTTGATTTCCAAAAATTCCACTCCTTGCCCTTTCCAGTTCTCGCTCTCAACTTTTCTGCATAGGAATATCTTTTCTTCTACTACCTCTGCGACTGTAACTACTGATAGCAACAGCTGTCATTTATTAAGCATGTATCAGCTAGGCATTGTGCTAACTGCTGTGTACATACCATCTTAATCTCCACAAGAATTCTTTAAAATATTATTAACCCCACTTTTCAGAAGAAACTTAGGTTCAGAGATGCTAAATTACTTGCCCGAGGTTACCCATCCCAATCAATAGTGGCATAACAGAGATTTGACTTCAGGTTTTCCTGACTCCAAAGTCCACAGCATTAATTACTATACTAAGTCCTAGAATGGTACTAGTTCCATAGCCTTGGAGGCTGTCAGTTACATTACAATTATTCCTAAACTGTCTCATAAACTCTGGAGTAGAATTTCTAGTTACCTAATGGGCCTCTCTAAACTCCACACATGGGCCTTAAAATTAACATGCCATCATTTCTTCCCTCCACTGTAAATCTATTCCTCCTCCTGTGTTTTCTAATTTAATGTCCTCCTAATGCCCAGTTACTCGAGCTGGACATGTCACCTTTGACTTCTCACTCTCTCTCACCTCTAGCTGTTCATAACATTTAGAGACTTTTAACATCTAAAATATCTTTACAAGCCATCCATTCCCACTGTCCCTCTTCAGGGTCCCAGCATCTCTCACCTACATCCTAACTGGTCTCCCGCCCTCTCGGCTCTAATGCAGTTCTGCATATGAACTGCCTGTTAACTTTCTGATCTGATTATTCTACCTTTCAAGGTTCTCTATCACCAACACGGGGGTAGTGTTGGAAGGAGGGAGACTAGGTTTTTTAGAATGGAAGACCTCCTTGTAATTTGGCTCCAACCATACCTTTCCTGTCTCATCACTTCTGCCATACAAGAAGCCTACAAAAAACTCAAGGTTTTCCCATTCAATTTTAATCTTCAGCAATTTTGCTTATACTCTCCCCTCTGGCGGGAATGATTGTTTTCCTTTTTCCATGTAGCAAAATGCTACTTAACCTTCAGGGCTAAGTTCCACGTCTTCTCTTTAAAGTTTCCCTGACTCTATCAATTTATTTCCCCAGCCAAACTGATCTATTCCTTCAGCATTTTATTCATTCCAAAAGTGGTGAACTCTTATCACTGCACATCACGGTTAGTGTTTGTCCCCCCTGATGAACACCTGGTATCTCAGCTACACTGTGTTTTATTCTTTGTCTTGCTGGCACCCAACACAGTGCCTAGCCATAGCCAGAACCCAATAAATATTTGCTGAGTTGTTAACTAACATTTGCTGTTGCAACATTACACAGGTTAGCAATTCAAGTTCAGGTTTATGCAACACTCAAAAGAAAGCTCACATAACAACAAAAGATAAAGACTAACGGTTCAATATTTAAGAGCAGCATCTTTAATTTTCTCAAATCTTTTTGTCAACATTTTTGAGTATCCTTTTTCAAATAGACTCCTTTCCCAGCTAACATTATTTTTATTTTTTACAGGATCAGCAGTAATTACAAACCTCAGACCACTATAAGAGATAATCCCAAGCAAAACTGTGTCACTGAGAGTAGCTCGATAATTGCTTTGGGTACATCATTTCAGTAAATTTCCAATGGAACGGCCCAAGCACATAGGTAGATTTTAGAAATGAGGACATGCGCTGCTGACTAAATACATAAGATACATGCACATTAGTGAGGCATTAATTCAAATTAGTACTGAAATCAGAGGTATACAACAACCTGATTTTGGTTCAACGATAATATCCTTTCATTTTAAGTAAGGATAACACTTATGATTGTTTAAGACTCTACTCTGAGTAACACAACTCCCATCCCTCCAGGAAAGTAGGCTCCATCTTGCTATCAGTGGGATGCTGATGAGCCTGCCTTAGTCTTAACACTTTCCCTCCCCAACCTACTAAACCTTATCTCTCCAATTTTCCCCTCTCATGGTACATGTAAGTTGCCGCAATATATCCCCCAATGACCAAATTCACACTATTTTCTCAACATATGACTTATCTCTTCTCTAACAGAAATTTTATACTTCTTTCAAAGATGAGACGAAATCTTACCTCTTCTGAAGAGTTCACTAATTCAGCCCACAAGTCTTATCTTTTCTAAATTTCTACTGCACTTAAAGTATAGGACTTCACATAGCACCTGTTTACATACTATTTGGTTTCATAATTATTTTATATAATATGCTTTATCTTCCTAGCTAGACTGTTTGCCCTTAAAAGGGCAGGTCTTTTATGTCATTTGTAATCCCACAGTCCTCCTCTCATATGCAGCATAATACTAGGAATAGGGGGCACATGTATTAACTACTTGAAGGACTGAGCTAACTGCGTGTTATGACTTATCCACGGTGTCACATACAATAAATATCTATTCCGTGCCTACTCTGTGGCAGGCACTTTTGTAGGTACTGGAGATATGGCCCTGAAGAAAACAAACGTGATTCCTGTCCTAAAAGCTATTATAGTCCAGAACGCAAAAGATACTGAATTCCGAGTACCCTAAGTGCTACAGAGCAAGGTTATCACTGGTTCCAACACGTAAGAACCTCAAACAACATACTTTACAGATCCTCAGTTATGAAACTGAATCACAGAATTTTAGATCCGAATGAGAAGTTACAAGTTATTTTCTTCAATTTTCTTGCACAAATCATGATTAAATTTCGGTATAGCCTGTCTTTCTACCGCACTGCCTTCATCAACGGTCAGAAAAGACTGACTTCCTTCCTACCTCTAATACTCCTTTCTCCCGAGCACGGTCACTACTGCAGCCACACATCTACCCACTAGAGAGCCCAGCGCACTGAGAAGAAAGCACTGGGCTGATGATCAGCTGCACCCAATCAGGCTTGTCTGACCATCGACATTTTTCCAGCTCACACGCTGAACAAAATCTGTATTTTCTGCTTAGTAAATAACAAGCCCGCGCTACTTTTAAGAAAAAGAAAAACCGGTGCCTCCACGCTTCCTCGGCCCTAATAACGACAGAAGCACAACATGGCTTAGGGAAACAAAACAGCTGATGTGAGTCTATGAGGAAGAACTGAGGATGGCTAGCCGCCCCTTGGCCGCAAAACCTGTAGCAACAATGTGATAAAATGCTTAGGGCCGACAAAGTTTGGGGCGTGCATTAAGCACGTGCGCACACACACGAAGTTGGAAACACTAGGCAACAGGTGGGCCGCCCCCTCTGTACACTGACAGATCGCCTTCTCCAGGTCGTGGGTGTGTCTGACGCCGCACGCAGGCACTGATTCACAACTCCCTCCATAACAACCAGCCCCGCCTCAGAGCCCAGCCAAGGCAGGGGAGTTGAGGGCCCCAGCAGTGCCAAACTTTCCGGACCCCAACCTCGGCGTCCCTGGTTCCGCCTCGTCTCGGTCTCGCGCCAGCTCGTGTCAGGCAGGATGCGAGGCTGCTCTAGGAACCGGGCTTCTCGGGATTCCGACTCCTCGGCCCGGGAGCCTGGCAGAGCCACCCCGAGGTCCCCAAACACCTCCTGCCTACAACACATTCCAGGACTAGAGTCTTCGCCGGCCAGCTGCTGCCGCTTCTCACAGCCACCTAGCCCAGGAACTGACCCTCGTCAGCCCCCGTCCCCGCTCCTTCCCCGCCCCGGGAAAAAGCAGATGAGGAGCGTGAAGGGGCGCGCGTCCCCGCGCCCCGGGCCCGCGCAGCAGGTGCGGCCAGGCCCCACCTCCCTGGCGAGGCCGCGGCTACTCACCCCCACGATGTTCCTCTGCGACCTCACCGCCCGCACAGACCCTCTTCCGCCCGCTCCGCACCCGCCTCGTAGCGACCGCCCCCTCGGCCCCTGCCGTCGCCGCCGTCCTCGCCGCCGCCGCCGCCGCCGCCGCCGCCGCGGCGCGCGTCCGCTCTCACGCACACCGCCGTGGCCGCGCACGCGCCTCTGCGCGCTGGCGTCACGTAGCAACCGATCAGTGGCGGGCAAGCGGGAACCGCGGATTTAGGGCCGGGAGGTCGGGTCCCGCGGGTTTTGCGGCTTTCCCCCACCCGCCCGATCCGCTGCCCTCCTGAGCAGGGGGCCCCAGGGTGTGGCTGCCCTGCCGGCACCTAGCTCCGGGTAAGTTACGTCACTCTACGTCACTGTATGGCCTCACCGATCGCGTCACTGAAAATGGGAAGCTCCCCGCCGTGATCGCCCGGGCGCCTGTGGTGGAGGCAGCAGTGGCCTAGTCCAGACTCGCGCGGACCCCATCGGCTACTTCTGCGAAGTGCAGGAAGGTTCTCCAGGGACTGGGACCAGAAGGGGCTGAGCGCGCGGTTAATGTGTAAGGCTGCTGAATGACACTCGTTAACTCAGCAGCAGCGTGTGATGGACCGGGCCTTGAATTCCTCTGTTTCCTCATTTTATAAACGAGGATAACAATACCCATCTTTACTACGTTGAAGAATTGTACCGCTAAAAGGAAATAATATATGCAAAGGTGCTTTTTAAAGTATAAAGCTCACTAGACTTTAAAATATCTTTATTATAAGAGAAGGCAGTCGAGCAAGAGCAGTTAAGAGCATGGACTTTGGAGTCAGGGAAACCTAGGTTCAAGTCTGATCCTGGATGTTGGACAGTCAATTCTGCTTGACGCTTGGGCGAACTGGAGGTCCACTGGGGTGTGGGGATTTGGAGAGAGTGACTGGAAAGGACGTAATTCCAGCCAAAGGAAGCTTCATGAGTAAAGGTATGGAAGTGAAAATAGGAAGAACAAAACTTGAGGCAGAGAGATCAGTTATGAGGCCATTGCTGTACCCCAGGTAAGAAGAGATCAGAGCCTTAACCAAAGCTTTGGCAGTGGGAGTGTAGAGGAAGGGATAGATGTGAGTGCTGTCAAGGTGGTAGAATTGACAGCGCTGAGTGAGGGATAAATGAGTAAGCCAAGTTTCCAGCACGGGTGCTGGGGTAGGTGGTGGAAACATTTAACAAAATGTGAATGAAAATGAGTCTGGGTTATCCACAAGTTTCTGATCCAGCGTATTAGATAGTGCTGGTGACAGTCCCAGGAGGATGATTGGATTTCTAGAAAATGATGGTGTGTTCAAAAATGGATATGTTTGTTGGGGAAACACTTATTCTCCACTCATGATGTTTCCTCCCACACAGAGTAACATCTGTTAATAAAATATATAATATATATAATATGATATTGGCCTCTCACTGCACCTGCCCCAGCTCACTCCTCCCTAGAGCAGTGACTTCCTAATTGGTGAATTTAAAAGGAGAAACGGGACAGGTGTAGCCCATCCCATCACTTTCCTCTTAAAGGAAAGCTTCTGTCAGGGAACTATCTTTGTGTTCTTTTCTGATTCACCAGGAGCAGGGCCTATGGGTGGGATTGAGGGTGCCTGGTCCAGGGCTACAAAGTTAGTAAGCCTATTTGATACCAGAGTTTCGCATTAGGAAGCTCTCTGTCCACAGGTAATATCCAATACTAATTTTGTCAATTGTAGTATACAGAATTATGGCTCCTGAAAGATTTTCATGTCCTAATCTCCAAAACCTGTGAATGTTACCTTACAGGGCACGAGGGACTTTGCAGGTGTGTTAAATTAAGGATCTTGAGGTGGGGAGATTGTCTTGGATTATCTGGCTGGACTGGAGGCAGGAGGGTCAGAGAATGAGATATGATGATGGAAGCAGAGGTCAGAGAGAAAGATTTTAAGAATCTGTGCTGCTGGCTTTGAAGATGGAGCCAAGGAATGCAGGCAGCTTTTAGAAGCTGGAAAAGGCAAGGAAGCAGATTCTCCCCTAGAGCCCCAAGAGAGAACGCAGCCCTGCCAATGCCTTGATTTTAGAATGTCTGACCTCCAGAACTGTAAGCTAATAAATCTGTGTTGTTTTAAGCCACTAATTTTGTGGTAATTTGTTACAACAGCAATCAAAATGAATACATTCAGTAACAAAGATGATAGGTGGTCCCCTGCTGCATTCTCTTTTATCTAGAAAAAAGGGTGCAATTTATTAGGCTCCCTCAAAGACTACTGCAAGGTGACTGTGACTTGAAGGGAACCTTCACATCCAGAGGGAAATATCCAATAAACAGTCGAATTACACAAGTCTGCGCATGAGGAGAGAAGTTGAGTTAAACTAGATTTAGAGGACATTAACTTATATCAATAATTGGTAATTTAAGTCCTAGTCATGGATGAGATCAATCAGAAAATATAGAAGAAACGATAAAGAGGACCAAAGATAGATCCCCCGGAAGCACTCAGTTTAAAAGGCAGTGGCAGATGAACGGAAGCCCACAAGGTGTGAGGAACAATGGCCAGAGAGATAAAAGAACTAGGTGAGTGTAATGCCTCTGAAACCAAGGTGGGAAAGAATTGCAATATGGTCTCAAGCAGAGTCAGAGACCACAAATAGGGCAAGTATATCAAGGGCTGAAAAGCACTGACTGGATTTAGCAACACAAAAGTGATTGATGACCAACAATAGCAGCTTTAGTGAGGTAGTAGAGATAAACACCAAATTACCTGGGTCAGAAAGGCAGGTCAGTATACTGGATTGCCATCTGGACTAGTTGATGGCAGTTTGAGATTCTACTCTTAGTTCTGGCCATTAACTAGCTAAGTAACCTTTGGCAAATCACTTAACTATTCCATGCTTTGGTTTCTCATCTAACAAAGGAGAAGATCAGACTGACTGATTTCACATAAATTCCTAGAGAGTCCCCTTAACTTTATTTTTTTTAACATCTTTATTGAAGTATAATTGCTTTACAATGGTGTGTTAGTTTTTTCGGTATAACAAAGTGAATCAGCTATACATATACATATATCCCCATATCTCCTTCCTCTTGCACCTCCCTCCCATCCTCCCTATCCCACCCCTCTAGGTGGACACAAACCACCGAGCTGATCTCCCTGTGCTATGCGGCTGCTTCCCACTAGCTGTCTGTTTTACATTTGGCAGTGTATATATGTCCATGCCACTCTCTCACTTCATCCCAGCTTACCCTTCCCCCTCCCCATGTCCTCAAGTCCATTCTCCACATCTGCGTCTTTATTCCTGTCCTGCCCCTACATTCATCAGAACCTTTTTTTTTCAAATTCCATATATATGTGTTAGCATACAGTATTTGTTTTTCTCTTTCTGACTTACTTCACACTGTATGACAGACTCTAGGTCCATCCACCTCATTACAAATAACTCAATTTCATTTCTTCTTATGGCTGAGTAATATTCCATTGTATATATGTGCCACATCTTCTTTACCCATTCATCTGTCGATGGACACTTAGGTTGCTTCCACGTCCTGGCTATTGTAAATAGAGCTGCAATGAAAATTGAGGTACATGACTCTTTTTGAATTATGGTTTTCTCAGGGTATATGCCCAGTAGTGGGATTGCTGGGTCTTATGTTAGTTCTATTTTTAGTTTTTTAAGGAACCTCCATAATGTTCTCCATAGTGGCTGTATCAATTTACATTCCCACCAACAGTGCAAGAGGGTTCCCTTTTCTCCACACCCTCTCCAGCATTTATTGTTTCTAGATTTTTTGATGATGGCTATTCTGACTGGTGTGAGATGATATCTCATTGTAGTTTTGATTTGCATTTCTCTAATGATTAATGATGTTGAGCATTCTTTCATGTGTTTGTTGGCAGTCTGTATGTCTTCTTTGAAGAAATGTCTGTTTAGGTCTTCTGCCCATTTTTGGATTGGGTTGTTTTATTGATATTGAGCTGCATGAGCTGCTTGTAAATTTTGGAGATTAATCCTTTGTCAATTGCTTCATTGCAAATATTTTCTCCCATTCTGAGGGTTGTCTTTTCGTCTTGTTTATGGTTTCCTTTGCTGTGCAAAAGCTTTTAAGTTTCATTAGGTCCCATTTGTTAATTTTTCTTTTTATTTCCATTTCTCTAGAAGGTGGGTCAAAAAGGATCTTGCTGTGATTTATGTCACAGAGTGTTCTGCCTGTGTTTTCCTCTAAGGGTTTTATAGTGTCTGGTCTTACATTTAGGTCTTTAATCCATTTTGAGTTTATTTTTGTGTATGGTGTTAAGGAGTGTTCTAATTTAATTATTTTACATGTAGCTGTCCAGTTTTCCCAGCACCACTTACTGAAGAGGCTGTCTTTTTTTTTTATGGCTCTTTGTTCATTTTATTGTGTTAATTAAATTAAATTAATTTTTATTGGAGTATAGTTGATTTACAATGTTGTGTTACTTTCTGCTGTACAGCAAAGTGAATCAGTTATATCCACTCTTTTTTAGGTTCTATTCCCATACAGGTCATTACAGAGAGTACTGAGTGGAGTTACCTGTGCTATACAATAGGTTCTTTTTTTTTTTTTTCACACACACACTGTATTTTATTTTTACAAGAGATAACTAAACTGACACCAAGCATTGTAAATAGATGACCACAACAAAAGCAACAATGATTGCAATTACCAAACTGGAAACACACTCATACTATGTCATAATGTTGACATTCAGTCCAGTAATCCTCCACTGTAACAGCTCCTTTACTTTGCAGTGAAAATTGATTTGTATATTTTTTTGAAGAGGTTGTCTTTTCTCCATTGTATAGTCTTGCCTTCTTTATCAAAAATAAGGTGACCATATGTGCATGGGTTTATCTCTGGGCTTTCTATCCTGTTCCATTGATCTATATTTCCCTTTTTGTGCCAGTACCATACTGTCTTGATTACTGTAGCTTTGTAGTATAGTCTGAAGTCCAGAAGCATGATTCCTCCAGCCCTGTTTTTCTTTCTCAAGATTGCTTTGGCTCTTCGGGGTCTTTTGTGTTTCCATACAAAATGTGAAATTTTTTGTTCCAGTTCTGTGAAAATTGCCATTGGTAGTTTGATAGGGATTGCATTGAATCTGTAGATTGCTTTGGGTAGTATAGTCATTTTCACACTGTTGATTCTTCCGTTCCAAGAGCATGGTATATCTCTCCATCTGTTTGTACCATCTTTAATTTCTTTCATCAGTGTCTTATAGCTTTCTGCATACAGGTCTTTTATCTCCTTAGGTAGGTTTATTCCTAGGTATTTTATTCCTTTTGTTGCAGTGGTAAGTGAGAGTGTTTCCTTAATTTCTTTTTCTCATTTTTCATCATTAATGTATAGGAATGCAAGAGATTTCTGGTGCATTAATTTTGTATCCTGCTACTTTACCAAATTCATTGATTACCTCTAGTAGTTTTCTGGTAGCATCTTTAGGATACTCTATGTAGAGCATCATGTCATCTGCAAACAGTGACAGCTTTACTTCTTCTTTTCTGATTTGGATTCCTTTTATTTCTTTTTCTTCTCTGATTGCTGTGGCTTAAACTTCCAAAACTATGCTGAACAATAGTGGTGACAGTGGACAACCTTGTCTTGTTCCTGATCTCAGCGGAAATGGTTTCAGTTTTTCACCATTGAGAATGATGTTGGCTGTGGGTTTGTCATATATGGCCTTTATTATGTTGAGGTAAGTTCCCTCTATGCCTACTTTCTGGAGGGTTTTTATCATAAATGGGTGTTGAATTTTGTCCAACTTTTTCTGCATCTACTGAGATAATCATATGGTTTTTCTCCTTCAATTTATTAGTATGTTTTATCAGATTCATTGATTTGTGTATATCGAAGAATCCTTGCATCCCTGGGATAAACCCCACTTGATCATGGTGTATCATCCTTTTAATGTGCTGTTGGATTCTGTTTGCTAGTATTTTGTTGAGGATGTTTGCATCTATGTTCATCAGTGATATTGGCCTGTAGTTTTCTTTCTTTGTGACAACTTTGTCTGGTTTTGGTATCAGGGTGATGGTGGCCTCGTAGAATGAGTTTGGGAGTGTTTCTCCCTCTACTATATTTTGGAAGAGTTTGAGAAGGATAGGTGTTAGCTCTTCTCTAAATGTTTGATAGAATTCGCCTGTGAAGCCATCTGGTCCTGGGCTTTTTTTTGTTGGAAGATTTTTAATCACAGTTTCAATTTCAGTGCTTGTGATTGGTCTGTTTATATTTTCTATTTCTTCCTGGTTCAGTCTCAGAAGGTTGTGCTTTTCTAAGAATTTGTCCATTTCTTCCAGGTTGTCCATTTTATTGGCATATACTTGCTTGTAGTAATGTCTCATGATCCTTTGTATTTCTGCAATGTCAGTTGTTACTTCTCCTTTTTCATTTCTATTGATTTGGGTCTTCTCCCTGTTTTACTTGATGAGTCTGGCTAATGGTTTATCAATTTTGTTTATCTTCTCAAAGACCCAGCTTTTAGTTTTATTGATCTTTGTTATTGTTTCCTTCATTTCTTTTTCATTTATTTCTGATCTGATCTTTATGATTTCTTTCCTTCTGCTAACTTTGGGGTTTTTTGGTTCTTCTTTCTCTAATTTCTTTAGGTGTAAGATTAGGTTGTTTATTTGAGATGTTTTTTGTTTCTTGAGGTAGGATTGTATTGCTATAAACTTCCCTCTTAGAACTGCTTTTGCTGCATCCCATAGGTTTTGCGTTGTCGGGTTTTCATTGTCATTTGTTTCTAGGTATTTTTAATTTACCCTTTGATTTCTTCAGTGATCTCTTGGTTATTTAGTAGTGTATTGTTTAGCCTCCATGTGTTTGTATTTTTTACAGATATTTTTCCTGTAATGGATATCTAGTCTCATAGCATTGTGGTCAGAAAAGATACTTGATACATTTCAGTTTTCTTAAATTTACCAACACTTGATTTGTGACCGAAGAATGTTCCATGAGCACTTGAGAAGAAAGTGTATTCTGTTGTTTTTGGATGGAATGTCCTATAAATATCAATTAAGTCCATCTTGTTTAATGTATCATTTTAAGCTTGGGTTTCCTTATTTATTTTCGTTTTGGATGATCTGTCCATTGGTGAAAGTGGGGTGTTATAGTGCCCTACTATGCTTGTGTTACTGTCAATTTCCCCTTTTATGGCTGTTAGCATTTGCCTTATGTATTGAGGTGCTCCTATGTTGGGTGCATAAATATTTACAATTGTTATATCTTCTTCTTGAATTGATCCCTTGATCATTATATAGTGTCCTTCTTTGTGTCTTGTAATAGTCTTTATTTTAAAGTCTATTTTGTCTGATATGAGAATTGCTACTCCAGCTTTCTTTTGATTCCCATTTGCATGGAATATCTTTTTCCATTCCCTCACTTTCAGTCTCTATGTGTCCCTAAGTCTGAGGTGGGTCTCTTGTAGACAGCATATATACGGGTCTTGTTTTTGTATCCATTCAGCCTGTCTGTGTCTTCTGTGGGGAGTATTTAAACCATTTACATTTAAGGTAGTTATTGATATGTATGTTCCTATTACCATTTTCTTAATTGTTTTGGGTTTGTTATTGTAGGTCTTTTCCTTCTCTTGTGTTTCCTCCCTAGAGAAGTTCCTTTAGCATTTGTTGTAAAGGTGGTTTGATGGTGCTGAATTCTCTCAGCTTTTGCTTGTCTGTAAAGGTTTTAATTTCTCTGTTGAATGTGAATGAGATCCTTGCTAGATAGAGTAATCTTGGCTGTAGGTTTTTCCCTTTGATCACTTTAAATATGTCCTGCCACTCCCTTCTAGCTTGCAGAGTTTCTGTTGAAAGATCAGCTGTTAACCTTATGGGCATTCCCTTGTGTGTTATTTGTTGTTTTTCCCTTGCTGCTTTTAATATTTTTTCTTTGTATTTCATTTTTGATAGTTTGACTAATTTGTGTCTTGGCATGTTTCTCCTTGGAATTATACTGTATGGGACTCTCTGCACTTCCTGGACTTGATTGACTATTTCCTTTCCCATATTAGGGAAGTTTTCCACTATAATCTCTTCAAATATTTTCTCAGTCCCTTTCTTTTTCTCTTCTTCTTCTGGGACCCCTATAATTCGAATGTTGGTGTGTTTAATGTTGTCCCAGAGGTCTCTGAGACTGTCCTCAATTCTTTTCATTCTTTTTTCTTTATTCTACTCTGTGGTAATTATTTCCACTATTTTATCTTCCAGGTCATTTATCTGTTCTTCTGCCTCAGTTATTCTGCTACTGATTCCTTCTAGAGAATTTTTAATTTCATTTATTGTGTTGTTCATCATTGTTTGTTTGTTCTTTAGTTCTTCTAGGTCCTTGTTAAACATATTTTGTATTTTCTCCATTCTACTTCCAAGATTTTGGATCATCTTTACTATCATTACACTGACTTCTTTTTCAGGTAGACTGCCTATTCCCTCTTCATTTGTTTGGTCTGGTGGGTTTTTACCTTGCTCCTTCATCTGCTGTGTGTTTCTATGTCTTCTCATTTTGCTTAACTTACTGTGTTTGGGGTCTCCTTTTTGCAGGCTGCAGGTTCGTAGTTCCCATTGTTTTTGGTGTCTGTCCCCAGTGGCTAAGGTTGGTTTAGTGGGTTGTGTAGCCTTCCTGGTGGAGCAGACTGGTGCCTGTGTTCTGGTGGATGAGGCTGGATCTTGTCTTTCTGGTGGCCAGGACCACGTCTGGTGGTGTGTTTTGGGGTGTCTGGGACCTTATTATGATTTTAGACAGCCTCTCTGCTAATGGGTGGGGTTGTGTTCCCTTCTTGATAGTTGTTTGGCATAGGGTGTCCAGCACTGTAGCTTGCTGGTCATTGAGTGGAGCTGGGTCTTAGTGTTGAGATGGAGATCTCTTGGAGAGCTTTCACTGTTTGATATTACATGGAGCCAAGAGGTCTCTGGTGGACCAGTGTCCAGAAGTTGGCTCTCCCACTTCAGAGGCACAGGCCTGACACCCAGCCATAGCATGAAGACCCTGTCAGCCACATGGCTCAGAAGAAAAGGGAGAAAAAAATAAAGAAAGAAAGAAAATAATAAAATAAAATAAAGTTATTAAAATAACAAAAAAATATTAAAAATTAAAAGAAATTAAAAAGTAATAAAAAATGGAAAAAAGAAAGAAAGAAAAGAGCAACCAAACCAAAAAACAAATCCACCAGTGATAACAAGTGCTAAAAACTATACTAAAACAACCAAACAATAAAAAATGGACAGACAGAACCCTAGGACAAATGGTAAAAGCAAAGCTATACAGACAAAATCACACAAAGAAGCATACACATACTCACAAAAAGGAAAAAAGGAAAAAAATATATATATCTATATATATATAAAAAAGGAAGAGAGCAATCAAATCAATAAACAAATCTACCAATGATAAGAAACTCTAATTACTAAACTAAGACAAACATAAAACCAGAAACAAATTAGATGCAGAAAGCAAACCCCAAGTCTACAGTTGCTCCTAAAGTCCACTGCCTCAGTTTTGGGATGATTCGTTGTCTGTTCAGATATTCCAGAGATATTCAGATATTCACGTTCATTGTGGAGATTTAATCCGCTGCTCCCGAGGCTGCTGGAAGAGATTTCCCTTTCTCTTTGTTCGCACAGCTCCCAGGGTTCAGCTTTGGATTTGGCCCCACCGCTGCGTGTAGGTCGCCTGAAGTCTTCTGTTCTTCGCTCAGACAGGACGGGATTAAAGTAGCAGCTGATTAGGGGGCTCTGGCTCACTCAGGCCGGGGCGAGGGAGGGGTATGGAATGTGGAGTGAGCCTGCCAGAGCAGAGGCCGGCGTGACGTTGCAGCAGCCTGAGGCACGCCATATGTTCTCCTGGGGAGGTTGTCCCTGGATCACGGGACCCTGGCAGTCGCGGGCGACACAGGCTCCCGGGGTAGGAGGTGTGGATAGTGACCTGTGCTTGCACACAGGCTTCTTGGTGGCTGCTGCAGCAGCCTTAGCATTTCATGCTTGTCTGTGGTGTCCACGCTGATAGCTACGACTCGCGCCTGTCTCTGGAGCTCGTTTAGGTGGTGCTCTGAATCCCCTCTCCTCGTGCATCCCAAAACAATGGTCTCTTGACTCTTAGGCAGGTCCAGACTTTTTTCCGGACACCCTCCCGGGTAGCTGTGGTGCACTAGCCCCCTTCAGGCTGTGTTCATGCAGCCAACCCCAGTCTTCTCCCTGGGGTCTGACCTCCGAAGCCGAGCCTCAGCTCCCAGCCCCCACTCGCCCTGGCGGGTGAGCAAACAAGCCTCTCAGGCTGGTGAGTGCTGGTCAGCACCGATCCTCTGTGCGGGAATCTCTCCACTTTGCCCTCTGCACCCCTGTTGCTGTGCTCTCCTCCGTGGCTCCGAAGCTTCCCCACTGCCACACCCTGTCTCCGCCAGTGAAGGGGCTTCCTAGTGTGTGGAAACTTTTCCTCCTTCACAGCTCCCTCCCACTGGTGCAGGTCCCGTCCCTATTCTTTTGTCTCTGGTTTTTCTTTTTTCTTTTGCCCTACCCAGGTATGTGGGGAGTTTCTTGCCTTTTGGGAAGTCTGAGGTCTTCTGCCGGCATTCAGTAGGTGTTCTGTAGGAGTTGTTCCAAATGTAGATGTATTTCTGATGTATTTGTGGAGAGGAAGGTAAGTAATCTCCATGTCTTACTCCTCCGCCATCCTGAAGGTCTCTCTCCCCCTTAACTTTATATTAGGCTCATTTGCTTATAACAGCACACTTCAAATCCTACTCATTTCACCAAACAGTGAGAATCAGTATATTATGTTCCAGCTTATGTCCAGATACTATGGATGTGGATATGACACAGTTAGTTGAGAAACTCACAGTTTTGGAAGGGAGATAAACATATAAGTATGTAACTAATCGCCATAGCTCATTTTTAAACAAAGCAAGGTATAAATCGAATGAACTGTGAATATAACACAGTATTCTACATAGTATAATAGAATTCTATATGAAGTGACATGAGGGATATATAAAGTAATGCAGATGAGAGAGTAGTCATTTTTGCCAAATGGAAATCAAGGTGTTATATTTACCTACTCTCTCAGGTGGACACAATGTGCCTCAAAAATGACGTAACCATAAGGCATTTCCGTGGTGATAAAAAAAACAGGAGAGTTGTGCTAATCCACCACTGATCGTTTAACATTACTTCTAGGTAGCTTTGTTGTGATATGAATTAATAGTTTTGTACAGCTACTTGTGAACTTAAGTACACCCTTTAATTGGAAAAATGGACACATGTAAAATTTGAATGCAAGGGTAGTTTATTTACTTTTCCACCAGATCCAAGTGGAAACATTTGTTTTACATGCCATGCTCTCTTCCATTTGCTCATCTAATCCTCATATATTATCTCATTTAATTTCACAAACATCAGTTTATTGTATCAGTATCTGATATTATATCTCTGTTTTAGCAGGTGGGGATACAAAGTTTAAGTAATTGGGCCAAGTTCACGCTAACAGCAGTTAAGTAGTAAACCAGGCATCCTCTCTTTAGGAAACCTTCCCTCCAGCCCTCATTTGGTCTAAGTGCCCATCCTCTGTACTATTACATCATGTGTACACCTTTATTTTAGCATTTACTGAAATAATGATGATGCTTACTATGTGCCAGGTACTGTTTTAAGTATGTTCTGGGCATTAACTCATTTAAGCTTCATACCCCTTTGAGAGAGGTAATATCATTAATCACAGTACTTTATAATTCAGGAAACTAAGACCTAGAAAAGTTAAGTAATTTACTCAAGGTCACACAATTAATAGTCATGGAACCAGGATTCAAACCCAAGTAGTTAGGTTCTAGAATCCACGCTCTTAACCCCCAGGCTGCTGCCTTCCTTCATACAATGCATGCTCTGCTAACATTGAGAGATTCTAGATGAAATAGTTTACAGAACTCACCAGTGCAGTTATTGTGTATGATATCACTTTGTATTCTTTATGAAGTGAACACAAGAGAATTTTTCTCTCATGGGGGGAAGGGGGGGTGGGATGAATTGGGAGATTAGGACTGACATATATACACTATCATGTGTAAAATAGACAGCTAGTGGAAACCTGCTGTATAGCACAGGGAGATCAGCTCAGTGCTCTGTGGTGACCTAGATGAGTGGGATGGGGGGGTGGGAGGGAGGTCCAAGAGGGAGGGGATATATGTATACATATAGCTGTATACATATAGCTGTACACTTCATTGTACAGCAGAAACTAACAAAACATTGTAAAGCAACTATACCCCAATTAAAAAATAAATTAAAAATTAAAAAATAATTTTTAATAAGAGAATTTTTCTCTCTCAGCCAAATGCCATGAAACACTTGGCTACTCTTAAGTAACTGATATGTTTTCTCCTTATATGTGATGTGAATTACATAACTGGCTGTTTTCTCCTTTCACTCTGGCTGCCAAGAAGCTCTGAGAAATCTGTGGCTCAGCCTTAGTAACTGGGAGGACCCTTGGCCTGCATATCTGCATTCTGTTGGTTTGAAATTTTTCAAAATAAAAACCTGAGGGAAAACAGTCTAAATTCTTCTTTATTTTCTAAATTATTGATATTGTGCATTTATTTTATAATTAGAAAAAGTAAACTTTGCTTTTAAAAGAAAGGTTGCAGCTTTGCATGATTTCTCAGGCTTTGAGTCTGTGGACAAGGACTAGTTTCAGGTTGAGCTCCATGAGTTCAGTATAGAATCATATAAAACCAGGACTTCTGTGACCTTGAAAGTCCAGATCAATAGAATTGGTGTTCAGACAGATCAGAAAGTATTTCAAGTAGCATAAAACAGGCAAGTTGTGGCCCTCCTTATTTTTAAACTAAATAATTTGAAACCACTTTTGTATTATTTGAACATATGCTGTCTTGCTTTGGAGATAAGAAAGTCAATCTTCCTTAATGCTGATGATATTTTATTATAATTAACTTTAACGTACGGTTGATTTTGTGGTTTAGCATTTGTCAGAAGTGGGTGAAGATCACCTGTTCTAAAACTAAAATAATTATTTTGGTACATGTCCTGAAATTTAACTGGTTTAGATCCAGTAACTCAGTATCAGATTCATTTCTTTACTTAAGGGTATGTTTTGCAAGGAATTCTTCCAGGTAGATTTACTGAGCAGTCACTTTGCTAAAAGCCACACATTTCATGGGAGCTTTATTCAGATTTTTCTCAGCGAGAGTCAGCAACTGATAATTTCTTCTTTGAAAATTTTTCCATCCAAATCTTCATCCTCCAACAGGACATTCAGTTGCCTAAAGGGTGGGCAAATGCCCCACACCCAGCCAGCAGATTGTTGCCAAGTGGTGTGCGAGCATCTGGGCTTGCCAGATTTGAAATCTGTTCATCTCTTAACATTGGTAACTAATGTGAACTTTGTTTAAAAAAAAACATGACTTGTCTGTGAGTTTGCAGACCCTCTTCTCTATTGAATAGAACTTTACAAACTTGAATACTTCGTTCTTATTTTGAAGAATTGGTTTTCTTAAGGAAAAACCTGCACTGCCTGCAGCCTCCCTCTGTCCACCCCCATGAAGAGAGAAATGTTCCTATTTAGGTGAGAATCTCAATGGGATGACTCACTCTTCACAAAAGGCTGTCAACCACCCACCATCTGCTGATGAGATTACTGAGTTCTGAACAATATGTATCTGCTTTTAGTCAGCCAGGGTATTAGCTGGTCCATCAGAAAACTGCATCCCTGACCACATTGTCCTGAGCTCGTCCACACAGAAACATTTCTCACCCTCTACCAGGAGTGTTTTACTGACTTGTCTTTTGAATATTGTGGCTTCTACATACATTAAGGGATTCTAGAAGAGACAGTTCCACAGAGCCCACTAGTGCATTTGCTGTAGAGCTATTGTGCACTTGGTCATTTTATGTTTCTTATGGAAAATCCCATGAGAGAATTTTCTTTCAGAGCCAAGTGTCAGGAAATGCTTGACTACCTTTGAGTAAGTGATGTGTCTTCCTTACAGACAAATAATGTAACCAGTTTATGTGTTTCCCTTTTCACTTTCATCGTCATGAAGCTCCAAGTCAAGTTTTAGCTCAGCTTTAGTGCTTACATAGGAACTGCGGCCTGTGAATCTGCGTTCTTATTCCCTGGTCCTGATCTATCTCTCTATCATCTATCTATCTATGTATTTATTATATTTTCACTATTGTACTTTTTAAACTTTTTATTTTATATTGGAGTACAGTTGATTAACAATATTTTTGCAGTTTCAGGTGTACAGCAAAGTGATTCAGTTATATATATACACGTATCTATTCTTTTTCAAACTCTTTTCCCATTTAGGTTGTTACATAATATTGGGCAGAGTTCCCTGTGCTATACAGTAAGTAGGTCCTTGTTGCTGACCTTCTATTTAAATTTGGGTTTTCTCTTGCTCAGATTTATTTATAATTTTCTACATTATGTGTATTGTTGCACTCAGGTTGATCATGGAAAAGCTAGGGAAATAAGTGATAATTATGCTAATGATGACTACCTTATAGTCCCTTACCCTTACTTCAGGCAAGAGTTAAAACTTATTGATCCTTCCATGCTGGTAAGAATGTTTTGTTTACAAGTTCTCTAGGGTTTTACATCAGCTAAACCAACAGAACAATGAATTATTTTCAAAGAAGTTTTAATATTATTGCAAATCTAAAGAATGCCACTTTTAACTTTGCTTTTACTCTTCTGAGGAAAGTAGATAGGTAAAGTAACGGCTGGCAAGCATAAGTGCGAAACGTCATGTCCCAAATTCTCCAAACACTATTCTCACAGCCTCTCTTAGTATATTCTTCCAGTAGGTCACAATATGAAGAAGTAGCTTTCCTATATCTAATCTATGATTATTTTGTTTTAAACCCTTTTATACCTCATGTATTAGTGATCTGATTTGTATACACTGGTGATATTTGCACATATACACTTTAACTGAAGTTACATGGAAAGATCTTAAGCAAGATTCATTGTCTTAATGCACCTTTTATATTTGCTAAATCAAAGGTAGAAAGATAACTGAGTACCGCCATGGCTATTAGGTATTGCTCTTAGACACTATATGTCTATGATTTAATATTTTAATCCTGTATCTTGAGAATAGGACAATAAAGCTGCTTTGTAAGTGTAAAGATTTAAAATGTTTGTCCAGAAAACACTTTTTGTAATCCTGTTTTGGCATTTCTTCTTTTCTTAATATACCAGGAACCTCAAAAATGGAAGTAGTGCAGGCCTATTTCCTATTTAAGTTTTTATTTACTGGGCTACTCTGTGTCAGGCACAAAGGGGATACAGAGATTGAAGATACAGTTCTTGCTCTCAAGGACTAACAGTCTAGAACTGTGCTGTCTAACATGGGAGCCTCTAGCCATGTGTGGCTATTCAAATAAATTAAAAATTCAGTTCTTCAGTCATACTAGTCACACTTCAAGAGCTCAGTATCCACATGTGGCTAGTGTATTGGAGTATACATGGAGAGTACCTTTCTATCAATGCAGAAAGTTCTGTTGGATAATGCTGGTCTAGAAATCATGTGGGAATCACAAGGTAGAGCAAGGTGATTTCAGACTAAGAAAGATCATGTGTGAAGTGAGCGTAAGAATGACTTGGGGGCACGTTGAGTCCTGCCAGAGATTCTGATTTGAGGAATACTGTGGGAGTCTGTTTTTAACAAATACCCCCAGGTGATTGTGATGCAGAGGGTGTATAAACTACATTGAGAAAAAACAATGTAGGGTAAGTGGGAATAACTCAATAGAGTGATTCTAAACTTTCTACCTAAATAGCATCTGGGTGCTTGAGCCAATTTAAATTTGATTTAGAGAGACAAGAGTCGTGGAACTACATTTGTACCTTAAGAGTTATGGAGCATTTTAAACCCATTATGTGTCTGAAGACTTATATTATTATAAGAGCCTTTAATTTGTCATGTATACTTTAAATACCTGAAAAAAGGTATGCGATAGTTTCAGTCAAGATAGGCTAGGCTATGCAACAGTAAAAAAAATAACCACAAAATATCAGTGGCTTTTTCCAGAAGGAAAAGAGAAAACTCTGGAAGCCTCACACTAACAAATTCTTCAGCTCAAAAGGGACAGACACCATTTCTACTCACAATTCATGCCAGCATTAGTCACAGAACCAATCTTAAGGAAGTCTGGAAATGCATCCTACTATGTGACCAGAAGAGAGGAGAACCAGATATCAGTGTGTAGCACTAATGATTACCCCTGTGATGGTAAAGGAAACATGGTGATCAAGCTGCAAGAGAGATGAGACCTCCAGAAGCACACAGCAGGGTGGTGAATGGCAAAGACATAAAGGACTAGAATGAACTTTCAGAAAAATTCTTGGCTTGGAGAAAGAAGCCAAGATACAATGACCAAGAACAGAATGCTGAGTTAGTGTTTTCTGAATAAACATCCTTGATTACCTCTTCTACAGAGCCTTGATCCTGAAAGGGATCTTATCTGATGCTTCCGGTTCTTTCTTGAGAAGCTAGTGTAGAGCATCATGACAGAGGCACAGGACACATCTGTGTGCTAATATGACTATGCCAGAGAAGGACTAAGGAGCCAGCAGCCTTGGAGGAGTCCTGCCTCTTTCTGAACCTGGGGTGAAGAATGTTCAGTCCAGTGGCTGCCTGAAAGGCCCTTTCTATACCTCAATAAAGGCAGCTCTTGGAGAAGCCATTTATTCCACTGACACCAGGAGTTGCCTGTTCTGCAACTGCATCATTAGCTGTAGCTGAGATAATCAGTGGACATGCAGTGTGAGGGAGAAATAAACCTTTCTTGTAAGCCACTGAGATTTGGGGGATCATTTGTTACTGCAATATAACCTCACCCACACTAACTGATACTATGCTTATTCTTTTAGTATCTATGCAGATGAAGCCACTGAGATTCATCAGGCAGGCAATGATGAATTAAAAATGGGAGATACGGGAGAATATCTGTTCAAAAATACTATTGGGTGGGCCAAAGGTTCGGTTTTTTCCATAAGATGGCTCTAGTAGCACTTAGTCGTCTTTAACTTCATTCAAAACAATTTTGTTTGTATGTGACAGCTGTCATATCAGCATGCATTTAAAAAAAGACATCAAAATCGGTGAATTTTGGTGTAGCCATTTTAATATTGAATATGGAAGAAGAAAGCAACAATTTTGGTATATTATGCTTTATTATTTCAAGAAAGGTAAAAACGCAACTGAAACACACAAAAAAGATTTGTGCAGTGTATGGAGAAGATGCCGTGATGGATCGAAGGTGTCAAAAGTGGTTTGTGAAGTTTCGTGCTGGAGATTCTCGCTGGACGATGCTCCACAGTTGGGTAGACCCGTTGAAGTTGATAGCAATCAAATTGAAACAATAATTGAGAACGATCAACGTTATACCACACGGGAGATAGCGGACATACTCAAAATATCCAGACCAAGCATTGAAAATCATTTGCACCAGCTTGGTTATGTGAATTGCTTTGATGTTTGGGTTCCGCATAGGTTAAGCCAAAAAAACCCTCTTGACCATATTTCCACATGTGATTCTCTACTGAAACATAATAAAAACGTTCTGTTTCTAAACAAATTGTGATGGGCAATGAAAAGTGGATACTGTACAACAGTGTGGAATGGAAGAGATCATGGGGCAAGTGAAATGAACCACCACCAACCACACCAAAGGCCAGTCTTCATCCAAAGAAGGTGATGTCGTGTATATAGTGAGATTGGAAGGGAGTCCTCTATTATGAGCTCCTTCCAGAAAACCAAATGATTAATTCCAACAAGTACTGCTCCCAATTAGACCAACTGAAAGCGGCACTCGACAAAAAGCGTGCAGAATTAGTCAGCAGAAAACGCATAATCTTCCATCAGGATAACGCAAGCCCACATATTTCTTTGATGACCAGGCAAAAACTGTTACAGCTTGGCTGGGAAGTTCTGATTCATCCACTGTATTCACCAGACATTGCACCTTCGGATTTCCATTTATTTTGGTCTTTACAAAATTCTCTTAATGGAAAAAATTTCAATTCCCTGGAAGACTGTAAAAGGCAGCTGCAACAGTTCTTTGCTCAAAAAGATTAAAAGTTTTGGGAAGATGGAATTATGAAGTTGCCTGAAAAATGGCAGAAGGTAGTGGAACAAAAGGGTGGATATGTTGTTCAATAAAGTTCTTGGTGAAAATGAAAAACGTGTCTTTTATTTTTACTTAAAAACCGAAGGGACACATTATATACCCAAAATCAATTATCATGATTAGTACTATACTCCCAATAGGTATCATATGGGTTCAGCAACTACGGTGGAAAATATAAGCAGCCCCTCTTACCACCATTGCTCCAGTTATCTTCTTGGAGAATTTGTGCTTCCTATCCCCACAACTCCAGGTTCTGCTTGTCTAGAGGTCCTTCTAGAAAGTGAGACACTTTCACCAGGGCACACAATATGAGTCCCATTAATTCTTTTACTGTGGTAAAATATGCAAAACGAAGTTTACCATTTTAACCATTTTTAAGTATACAACTCAATGGCATTAAGTACCTTTACATTGTTGTGAAACCATCACCATCATCCATCTCCAGAACTTTTTCATCTTCCCCATCTGAAACTCTGTACCTATTCAACAATCACTCCCCATTTCCTTTTCCCTCCAATCCTTGGAAACCACCATTCTTTCAGTCTCTATGAATTTGACTATTCTAGGTATCTCATATAAATGGAATCACACAGTATTTATCTTTTTGTGTTTGATTTATTTCAGTTAGCCCAGCGTCTTCAAGGTTCATCTATGTTGTAGCATGTTTCAGGATTTCATTCCTTTTTAAGGCTGAATAACGTTCCATCGTATGTATATATCACATTTTATTTATCCACTCATCCATCAATGGACATTTGGGTTGTTTCCACCTTTTGGCTATTGTGAATAATGCTGCTAACAAACACTGGTGTACAAATATCAGTTTGAGTCTCTGTTTTCTTTTGGGTATATATCCAGAAGTGGAATTGCTGAACATATGGTTATTCTATGTTTAATTTTTTGAAGAACTGCCATACTGTTTTCTACAGCAGCTGCACTGTTTTACATTCCTGCCAGCAGTGAACAAGGGGTCTAATTTCTTCACATCTTTGTCAACACTTGTTATTTTCTGTTTTTGTTTTCATTTATATATAATAGCTACCTGAATAGGTGCAAATGGTATCTCATTGTGGTTTTGATTTTCAATCCTCTGCTCATTTTTTAACTGGGTTGTTTTTGTTGTTGTATTGGAGGAGTTCTTTATATATTCTGGATATTAACTCCTTATCAGATGTGATTTTCAAGTATGTTTTCCCATTCTGTGGGTTACCTTTTCACTCTGTTGATAGTGCCCTTTAATTTAAATTTAAATTTGTTTTAAATTTTAGTGAAGTCCAATTTGTCTATTTTTTTCTTTTGTTGCCTGTTTGTTTTGGTATCATATCCAAGAAATTACTGCCAAGTCCAATGTCATGCAGCTTTCCCCCATGTTTTCTTCTAAGAGTTTTATACTTTTAGCTTTTACATTTGTTTGATCCATTCTGAGCTAATTTTTACAGATGGTATAAGATAAAGGTCCAACTTCATTCTTTTGTGTGTGGATATCCAGTTTTTCCAGAACTATTTGTTGAAAACATTGTCCTTTCCACACTGAATGCTCTTGGTATCCTTGTCAAAAATCATTTGACATATGTGTGAGGGTTTGTTTCTGGGCTCTATGCTATCCCATTGGTCTATATGTCTGTCTTTATGCCAGTATCATGCTGTTTTGATTACTGAAGGCTTGTGGTAAGTTCTGAAATCAGAAAGTGTGAATCCTCCAACTTTATTCTTCTTTTTCAAGATTGTTTTGGCTATTTGGGGTCCCTTGAGATTCCATGTGAATTTTAGTTTGAATTTTTCCATTTCTGAAAAAAAGTCATTAAGATTTGGATAGGTTTTTAATTGAATCTGTAGGTTGCTTTGGGATTAATCCCATTACTTTTAAGCTTTGGTTGCTGCCCTGTTACTTTGGACAAGAAGAATCACCATTCCGGCAGTAGCAAGTGACCCTTATCATTAGGAAGAAGTGGGGCTGCTGCTACACAATGGGGGCAGCCAGGAGTATGCTTAGCATCCATGTGACCCCCTTACGTGCCTGTTGGTATGCTCATGCCCAGTTTTAAAGGCAAATGGACAAGTGCAGCAACCCTGGCTGGTCTGAAAAGGACATGTCATCCAGGGGCTCAGACCCCTCAGAGATGACAGTCTGGGTCACTCCACCAGGGTCACCACCTATATACTAGCAGAAGTGCTAGCCAAGGATGGTTTTGTTTGTTCTTTTCCTTTAGGTGTAAGGTTAGATTGAGATTTCTTATTTCCTGAGGTAGGCCTGTATAACCATAAACTTCCCGCTTAGAACTGCTTTTGCTGTAACCCATAGATTTTGGATCATTGTGTTTCCATTTTCATTTGTCACCAGATATTTTTTAATTTCCTCTTTGATTTCTTCAGTGACCCACTGGTTATTGAGTAGCATATTGTTTAGTCTCCATGTTTGTGTTTTTTGCAGTTTTTTCCTTGTAGTTGATTTCTAGGCTAAGAGACTAGATCTTAATCATTCCCATCACAATAAAGAATTGATTATTATGTGACGTGATAGAGGTGTTACTAACCCTATGGTGGTATCAAATCAACATACTGCACACCTTAAACTTACACAATGTTACGTCAATTAAAAAATTATAACATCTGCTTTTATCTTCTGAGCCTAGAACTTCCATTTTACTTATTTGTATGTATAATTTTAATATTCACTGGGGACAAAACTACCCTATAAACAAAAGGAATATTATTCTTTTATTCAAAACCTCCATGAGAATTGATCACCATTTTGGAAAATGATGCTTCCAACAGTAACATCATTCAATTTCTTTGAGTGACCAATAAAACACACCTGTTATCAGTATGCATTTAAAGTTGTAACACTGGTACTTCCCTGGCGGTTCAGTGGTTAAGACTTCGAGGGCACTGCAGGGGGCATGGGTTTGATCCCTGGTTGGGGAACTAAGATTTCCCCATGCCACGTGGCGTGGCCAAAAAAATAAATAAGTAAATAAAGTTGTAACATTATAGCTCTTCAGGAATCATGAATTTAGTCTCTATTTTAAAATACCAAATAGAGTTATCAGTACGCTATTGAACAGTTTTACTTCTTCCATATATAAGAGAAAGCACCTGACTACTTCATTGTTTTCTAGTGTAGTCGTATCTGGGCATTTACATATTGAAATGCATATTTTATTAAAAATTGATTTATTTCTCCTTTTTATTACAATAAAGGCATTGGACTGATCCTTTTTGAAACTGTGTATATAGGTAAGTTATATGAATTTTGTTTTAGGATAGTGGGTGTGATAGATGTTATAAACGTTCCCATGTTATAATAAGGAGGGTTTGCTAAGTCTGGTATAGTTGAGAACCACAATCTCAGAACAAGTTCTTTGAGGGCAGGAAATGTGTTCTGATTTCTTACAGCACGCTTGCACCCACTAAGTTCTCAATATTTAATTTCACCCTGTTGCAGTTTCTGTTTCGCCTTTTCAGAAGCCCTTATTTGCTCCTCCATTCTGGCAGTTTCAATTTGGATGCGGTGTCTACCCTCATGTAGGTAACTGCAGTAAATACGATCTAAGTCAGAGTGGTCTCAGTCCCTCTGTCAATGATTAGAGCCAAGCGAGTGACCCAATTCTGGTTTGAGACATAAGGAGAATTCTGCTGATGAGCTTTGAGAAAGGTTTTACACTCATTAAAGACACAAAAGGAAAAACAGGTTATTTTCTTTCACTGGACATTGTACAGTGACACCTGGAATCATAGTAGGCGTTTTGTTTTTTTTTTAATTAATTAATTTATTTATTGTTGGCTGCGTTGGGTCTTCGTTGCTGTGCACAGGCTTTCTCTAGTTGCAGTGAGCCGGGGCTACTCTTTGTTGTGGCTCACGGGCTCTAGAGCGCAGGCTCAGTAGTTGTGGCACACGGGCTTAGTTGCTCTGCGGCATGTGGGATCTTTCCGGACCAGGGCTCGAACCCGTGTCCCCTGCATTGGCAGGCAGATTCTTAACCATTAGCGCCACCAGGGAAGTCCTCATAGTAGGTGTTTTTGATCACAGGTATTATTAGCCCCCCAAACAACTGCTGAGAATGACAGTTTGGCAAAGATAGAAGGAAACCAGAGTGCCTGATAGTTCTGAACCCTCTATCAACTAATTCCAGAACTTCTGAAGTGCTTGTTACATCTGATAGAGTTAGGACTTTTCTTTTTTTTTTTTTTTTTTTTTTTTGCAGTACGCGGGCCTCTCACCGTTGTGGCCTCTCCCATTGCAGAGCACAGGCTCCGGACGCGCAGGCTCAGCGGCCATGGCTCACGGGCCCAGCCGCTCCGCAGCATGTGGGATCTTCCTGGACCGGGGCACGAACCCGTGTCCCCTGCATCGGCAGGCAGACTCTCAACCACTGCGCCACCAGAGAAGCCCAGGTCTTTTCTTATTGTCAGCAGCATGCATCTTTACCAATATAACCCTCTTCACAGGCAGTTGTGTTGCCAAGGAATATTTATATACACTGTACGCAATCCTGGTCAGAATGCTATATGGGGAAGCCGTAGCGATTCTCTCACAGTCATCAGCTCCTATTCAGACCATATGTATTATAACTGAGTCTCATGTAGGGTTCATGAGCAACTGATTTATTTTACATTAACAGTAAGCTATACAGTCTGGCTGTCCAATAATGCAAAAGAAGAAAACTTCTTGTGCTCTACTCACCCTTTCATGTCACTGCTGCTCAGATAAATTAATTTAGAAGTGAATTGTTCTAATCCCTAGCAAGGCCCAGTGATACAATACATATTTTTTCAATGCATACAGGGATCAGATTTAAAGAGTAGCAAGGGCTATCTTTTGGCAAGTTTTCCTTAGCAAGTAGAGAAGGCTTCTTTCTGAGGAAAAAAGGTTTAAATGACTAAATTTATGAATCTAATAACCCTCCCACTTGGTAATGCTAGTACCCAAAATGTACCAGCACTGGTTTCCATGACTCATTTTTGATATTTGTCTTTTCTTCTCTGCACTTTTTCCACCAAAATCCTTTATCCATTTACTTTCCTCTTCTCATCTTCCCGACCCTTCCTTATCCATAGAAATTATGTGCTTTGCCTGATGTATAGAATTACAACTATTCCCAGTTCTCAATGAGTCTGCAAGCCCCTTCAAAAATCCTTGCAGTACTCCCCAAGGGCAGATTTTTTTTTTTTTTAAAAGAACATGCTGGATAGAAGTTTACAAATTAAACACAGTCTTTTCTAAAATTTTATTTTACTTCAGTCTATAAGTACTGCTTTTTGTTTGAACTGCTCGCATAAATCCATTCCATCCAAAAAGGAAATGAAAGTGTTTCTAGCAGTGTAAGCACAGTTGGCAAGGCCTATCCAAAGGTCTTCCACTAGAGTCCACAAAAAATCCAGATGTAGTTAAACCACAAACTGGATGTTCTTATTATCTGTGCCATAAGAGATTTTCAAAATCAGTTTGTTTTTTAAAACCTATCAAATGTCAATCATGGGGCTTTCCTGGTGGCGCAGTGGTTGAGAATCTGCCTGCTAATGCAGGGGACACGGGTCCAAGCCCTGGTGTGGGAAGATCCCACGTGCCGCGGAGCAACTGGGCCTGTGAGCCACAATTACTGAGCCTGCGCATCTGGAGCCTGTGCTCCGCAACAAGAGAGGCCGCAATAGTGAGAGGCCTGCACACCGCGATGAAGAGTGGCCCCTGCTTGCCACAACTAGAGAAAGCGCTCGCACAGAAACGAAGACCCAACACAGCCATAAATAAATAAATTTTAAAAATTAAAAAAAAAAATGTCAATCATGGTAGGGAAGACCACTGAGCTGATTTGTGATAACTAAGTTATGTTATCACTGAACATAATTTATCCTAAATGATTACTGGCATCTGGAAGACCTTGGGGTAGGGGCTCTTCACAAGAAACACAAGCACCACTTGCACAGGGACAACCAGGCATCCCCAGAGCAGCCGCATGCTCCAGACTTCCTCCACTGCTTCTTCCTCACCGTGGTACTCAGGCTCGAAAGCTGAGAGGACAATGCTCAAACTCTTTGAAGGTTTTTACAAAGAACACTAGTGAAGGAGGTACTGTGAGGTACTAATTTTTTTTTTAATTTATTTATTTTATTTATTTTATTTTTGGCTGCATTGGGTCTTTGTTGCTGCACGCGGGCTTTCTCTAGTTGTGAGCAGGGGCTACTCTTCGTTGCTGTGCACGGGTTTCTCATTGCGGTGGCTTCTCTTGTTGCAGAGCACGGGCTCTAGGCACGCAGGCTTCAGTAGCTGTGACTCACGGGTTGTAGAGCGCAGGCTCAGTAGCTGTGGCACACGGTCTTAGTTGCTCCGTGGCATGTAGGATCTTCCCGAACCAGGGCTTGAACCCGTGTCCCCAGCATTGGCAGGCAGATTCTCAACCACAGCGCTACCAGGGAAACCCCAAGGTACTAATTTTTGAGGTATAATCTAAATACTAAAAATGATGATGAGATCTTGAGTCCTTAGCCTATTTATATTGCCTTGGATTCATTAAAGTTATTTTGCATGTCCAGCCTACTTCCTATCTCACAGGATACTGTGGAGGATTAAGGGAGATAAAGTATGTGACAGCCTAGTCCGTGTCTGCGTACCCAGTATGTAATATTCCCATCCTCTTCCCCATCCCAAAATAAAGAGGTTAGTCCTTCAACTTTCAAAGTACTTTGTAATGAAGAAGAAATTAGTTTTTCTATCCACATCCTTGTCAGTATAATTCTGAATTTCTCCCAAGAGTAACTTTTCTTTTGTAAAATAAACTTTATACTATTTGAAATATACATGAAGCTTCATTTTTGTTTGGGGTTCTTTACTTCCCATTAAGTTACTTCTGAGGAACTGAAACCTCAGAAGGTAATCACAACAAAACATATTAAGTGGTTTTTTTTTTTTAAATGATGATTCAAAGGCAGACTTGTAGACTTGTATCTCGTCAGAAGATAGAAGGCAAAATGCAGCCTCTGAACGGAATTGTTCTAATTATTGCCTAAAAAAGTAGTTATACAACTACATTCAAGGACATAAGACAAAGCACTACTTTAAAACTAGAATGACTGAACAGTTAGGTGAAAAACATAGCTGAAATAGGAAAGGGAAATAGACTTAAGAACAATTTGAATTGAGACAATAATCCATCAGTCCTAGTTGCTTCTGTTAAATGAATATCTTGAATCACATTGTCTCCTTTTTTACCTTCCACAATGTCTTCACTGAAATCTCAAAGCAGCATTCTCACAGAACTAAATAATAGTTATCATTTTGTTAGGATTCAAAATTTCAATCCAGTAGCCATCAGGATCTTGAATAAATGCCAGGCCTTTCATTTTACCTGTAAAACAAAATGATTTTCATTAGTGAAAAGACTTTAAAAAAAAAACCTTAAAAATTTTAAATACATTTTTTATTAATTCAATTTTTAATTTGCATTTTAGTTAATTACATTGTTTTGTTTATAGTTTTAACTTAAAAAAATTCTATTGTCGGTGTTGCCCAGATGCACGATTTTCAGAATGACATATTTTATCTTCTACACATAGCTGTAAACCAACTCTCCTGAAATAAACTGTGGGACTGGCTGCATCTTGTAAGTATCAGGTATTTATTTCACCTGCACATTATCAATTCATGCTACTAGTTGAGTAGTCAAAGAAATTGTCTTATTTTAAAGAGGATAAAGGAAATAGATAGGTGCTCAAGGGAGGAGGTAGCATGGCTTATCTACACAGCCAAAGGACCGAGATGCTTAGGTCATACACTATTCTGTGTAACCCAAGCTCTGCCAATCAGATTCTTTCTCCCAGGAATTCAAAACTGGGATTGAGAGGTTAGTAGGTCTAGTAGTAGAGTTCTTTGCTTAAATGGAAAAGTGTGACCTCGGAAATTTATTTTGGTACCGAGATGCTGAAGTAGTTGACTCCTATCTCTGGCTCCTTTCTTCAAGATCAACCCCAGAGGAACACAGATTAAAAAAATAGGGGGAAAAAAAAAAAAGTACAATGCCCCTGAGGTGATAGTTGGGGAGAGGAATGGTGGGGGTGGGGTAGTGACTGTTTTAACCTGCTTTGTGTGGAAGGGGGTACTTTTGGCTGGACCACAAGGCTGTGGGAGAATAAACAGGAGTTTTGTTAGTTTGGCTCTTGCTTCTCCCAGTGCCTTGCGCATTAGCACCTACTCCCACGGGGTGGGGGTGGGGGGGTTGAAACTACTGGTTCAAATGTCCTCGGGAGTAGATAAGGGCAGAAAGACAGGTGGGTACCAACTGATCTCACTTTCCCCACAACCAGGGTGAGGGAAAGACAATCCCAGAAGTGTCTCCTACTAATACTACTACTCCATCAGGGACAAAGTGGGGGAAAAGGATCTGATTACAGAATGTGAAGTATTTGTTTAACTCTTATTTTCTCTCTCTGCTCAGCACATCTCCCTGAGAACATGTGGATTTTTAAGGACTGAGGTCTGGCCTTCCCCCATTCACACTGCCTGATGTTTGGAATAGCTAATGGTTTCAGTTTCAAAACAAAAAACAAAAAACCTCTGAGACCAAAATAATAAGAATTTGAGGAATATAACTATAAAACAAACAATGAGGGCTTCCCTGGTGGCGCAGTGGTTGAGAGTCCGCCTGCCGATGCAGGGGACACGGGTTCGTGCCCCGGTCTGGGAAGATCCCACATGCCGTGGAGCGGCTAGGCCCGTGAGCCATGGCTTCTGAGCCTGCGCATCCGGAGCCTGTGCTCCGCAACGGGAGAGGCCACAACAGTGAGAGGCCCGCGTACCGCAAAAAAAAAAAACAAAAAACAAAAAAAATAACAATGGATTATACATTCAAACAGAAGAACAAATATTAGATCAATGGGGACCAAGAACTATTAAGACATGTAAAAGCAACGGGGAATATTCAATACGACCAATACGAAACAAGAACAAGAAAATATTAAAGGAGCCCAGCAAAAATTCAAGATCAATATCATAATAGCTGAAATTAATTACATAATAGGTGAGAATACAGAAGATAAATATAAGAACAGATACATCTGAGGAAAAATTAGCTAACTGGTATGCCAGTTTGAAGAAATCTCCCAGAAGGAAGGCAAGGACAAAGAAATAACAAATATAAAAAGCCTCTAGAACAAAACAGAAGAAACTATATGAAGGAACACAAATCAGATTTTTCAGCAGCAACACTGGATGGCAAAAATAAGACAATATAGATGTACTTTCAAGACTGAAGGAAAATAAACCTAAGATTTTACAGTCAACAAAACTGTCATTCATATGTATAAAGGCATGGTTCTGGGACATACAGAGCTTCAAGAGTTTTGCCTCACAAACCCTTTAAAAACAGTTTTGGTTGAGGTACTTAATAAAGGAATGGAAAAATCTGAAAGATGCTGCAAGAGATCTATGGAGAAAAAATATATACCTTGATATATTTATTACCTTAAAATAAAAAGCCAAAGCCAAAGAAAAAGGAAAAATAGACCAATAATATCCCAGCCTGAGTAACAGCAACATAATGGAGGTAGAGGGAAGCAAGTTCTTTCCTTACTAGGGAGGAGGATATTTGGATATCAAATCTCCTAATTGAAAAAAAAAAAAGGATTGAAATGAAACAGTGAAGTATTTCAAATGAAAATTAAATAATAAATTATGGTGGCAAAAACAGATCTAAATAAAATAATTATAATACATGTAAATCCAACAAAATCCAGATATATACTATGTCAAGCGATATATCTAAAACTGAAGGACACGCAAAGGTTGAAAAAGGATGAAAAAAAAATTCAGGAAATTATTAACTGAAGAGACTTGGTGTAGTTACATTAACAGCAGATGAAACAGACTTTAAGGAACTTACTTTTTTAGGTGGTTAGATATACTCGAGAGAGCGAAAGCTGGTGGTCACTGAGAGAATGGTAGGGTCAAGGGGTGGAGAGAGAGCCTAGGTCCTTGACAGCTCTCTAGATCCTGTGACTAGTCCCATGTGAAGCCACCCTAGGTGCTGCCTTTCAGTTCCCTGAGATAACTAGGTATTCTTCCAATCATTTCCCTTCTTTCCTTAAGCTGGCTGGAGTAGAATTCCAAGTTACTTGCAACCAAAATGATTTTATTACAACAGTACCCTCTGTGGGCACTTAGTAAATGTTATATAACTAAACATAGGCCTGAAGAAAACAAGTAGCAGACTCACCATCATCAGGTTTCTTCACAAATTTGACTCCCAGTTCTTCAAATCTTTTACAAGCACCGTGAACATCAGGAACAGCAATTCCAATGTGACCTTAGGCAATCACCCCCAAAACAAGGCAGAGAGAAAGAAGGAAAAATTACAACAGGGTACCTATGTGCCACAAGTGGCTTCCAAAACTAGTTTATTTCAAAACATAAGGCATCTGAAAACAGACTGAATCAAGCTGGTTCAAAACCTATAATACATTAAAGAACAAGAATCTAACTGGCTGGGTATAATAAATTAATTAGTTGCTCTGAATTATACATTATTTAACATAGCCCAATACTGGCTCATAAATAGTTTGATCTGTTAAGAATAACCTACAGCACAAAAGAGTAACCATTTACTCATGCTTAATGGGCTTATTATTGATACTGACTACACAGCAGCCAATTTAAATTGGTAATACTCTTGTTTTGGTTGAGAGATTTGAGATCAAGGCAGAAGTGTATGCTGGCAGAAATCGGGATTATTATTAACCATCATTTTTGTTTTTCTGTTTTTTAAATTAAAACATCTACTGGAAATATAATACTGAAACTGAAAAGTAAAATCATTGTGAGAGAGTAAATGTAAAAAGTTTAGACTGAGATGATGAAATTAAACAACTCCTAAATAAAATTATTTGTGGAAAATAAAAATAACCATACTCCTAACAAATTGATTATACTTAATGTTTTAGATTGCTTACAATCATAAATAGGTACACAGTGGAAAAATCACACAAATCCATGTTTATTACACACAAATAGGCAAACATACCAAATCCCCGAGGGTCTGAATTGCCACTGTGGTAACTCTGGGCCTCATCATCTTCAGTGCCCCAATTGCTACAAAAGGAGGGAAAACATAATTACAAGTGACCTGGAGAACAGATATTCTGAAAAGAAAGCTGCAACAATCTTTGAAATCTTACAATGTATATATGCTACTTAATATACTTGGTCTAATCTCTGTTACTGTAAATATTAAGTTTTCAACTATAGAAAGAGCAAATGGGCAAAGAATGACTAAGGAGACAATAAAACTAGGCATCTGGATAAGAACAATAATTATAATAATAGCAACTACCATTTCTTGTGCTAAGTACTTTATACTTCTTTAAGTCCTCAGAACAGCTCCAAGGGCTAGATCTGAGTATCTCCATTTTACAAATGAGACTGCCACTTAGGGAGGTGATATAACTTGTTTAGGGTCACAGAGGTATTGTCAGAGCCGAGACTCATGTCTAGGTCTTTCTGATTCCAGGGCTGTTTTGAATCAGGGGACACATTAAATCACACACCCTGAAACAAATGCTCTTTTTTTTTTTTACAAATCCTCTTTTGATAGTTTTTAGCGGGTGCACAGAAACAACATAAAGAATAAAAAAGAAAGAAGGGGAATGCCAATTTCAACAAAAATGCTGAAATTATGAAGACCTTACTTACAGTACCTAAACATTCATTAGCTACCGTTTGAAAAATATCTTGCCATTTCAGTCTTATATTCTCTATCTAAAAGGCAAATGATCTCACTTGCCCTATCCATGCCACAAGAACAATACAAAGACCGTAAGATCCATATAAAATACTCAAACATACTGTTATAAGTTGAAAGTGATTAGGTAGACCTGATTTGAATTAAGCTGATAAGAAAGGAAAAAAAGTTAAAAAAAAATAAGCTTCAAAAAAATGTAGAGTATATAAACAAAATAAAAACTCATACTCACTGTGTCAGTTCAAGTGTAGCTTTTCTGGAGAATGCCCATGCTACTCTTTCATCTTTATCTTTTGGGATGTCATTTTTATCCTCATAAGCCAGGAAATAGAGTGAAAATTTCATAGTGGGAAAATCTAATTTTTGGAGTAGTCTGAAATTAAACAACAAGTCTGAATCAATTAACAATAGGAAAAGCTGATTCATACTAAAATCAACATAACAATATTCAAGTTCTACTAAGAATAAGAGCTGTATGTGGTGAGGCTGGGGTTTTTTGTTTTGTTTTGTTTTTTGCGGTACGCGGGCCTCTCACTGCTGTGGCCTCTCGCGTTGCGGAGCACAGGCTCAGGACGCGCAGGCTCAGCGGCCATGGCTCACGGGTGTAGCCGCTCCGCGGCATGTGGGATCTTCCTGGACCGGGGCACGAACCCGCGTCCCCTGCATCGGCAGGCGGACTCTCAACCACTGCGCCACCAGGGAAGCCTGGTGAGGCTGTTTTAATAGAAAAAGCAAGGAAAATCAATTTTAAAAAGTCTAATTTAAAAATATTTATTCATCTATATATATCAGTGAAATAAAATTTTTTTTAAAATGGAAATTTTTGGGCTTCCCTGGTGGCGCAGTGGTTGAGAGTCCGCCTGCCAATACAAGGGATGCGGGTTCGTGACCCAGTCCGGGAAGATCCCACATGCTGTGGAGCAGCTAGGCCTGTGAGCCACGGACGCTGAGCCTGTGCGTCCGGAGCCTGTTGCTCCGCAACGGGAGAGGCCACAACAGTGAGAGGCCCGCGGACCGCAAAAAAAATAAAAAATAAAAATAAAAATGGAAACTTTTGTAATTCATCAATTCTTCAAATATAATGAAACTTAGTTGGATTTATGGTACTTGCTTATAAATGGCAAAAGGTATCTTCAAAAGAAAATTTTATTTATTTTTAGTGAAAAATATAACACATCACACCTTATTGTTCTTTCAGCTATACGACACTGAGTTAAAGAAAAATAAATTTATTGAGTTCTTACTATGCCAAAACTCCTAGGAAACTGAGGATAGGTGTTAAGAGAGAAGGACAGATTAATATCACAAAAGACATGAATGTCAACAATGAAGTGGTTACAGTATCAAATACTGCAGAAAGGTCAGACAGGATTAGGTCTGAGAAGAGGTGAGCAAATATGGAAAGGTCCTGTGAGGGCAGTTTCAGCAGCATGCGACAGCAGAAGCTGGAGAATGGGAGGTGAGCAAGTGACACAGTTAAGTGCTGGTCTACCTGTACAGATGGTCATGATGACGGGAAGGACAGCAAGAGAGCGGAGGGCAAGAATTATCCTAGAATAGAGAAGACTTAAGCTTTTCTGTAGGTTGAGGGGAAAGAGCAGTGGAAAAGGAGAGACTGATCATGAGAGTGCGTGATGAATTACTCATCCTGAGGTTCTGAGAAGATTCACTGAAGTCGTGGCCTCTCAACTGAGTTTAAAGAGGGTAAGATTATTTTGCAAGGAGTAGGGTAGAATGAGGATACACACAATACAATTTTCTTTAGATTAGGGAGGATTAAATGCTCAAACACGACCTCATTCAAAATCAACGAGAGGGAATCGTTGCAGCATAGCAAATGGAAAGTTTCTAGAGTTCTGTTCCAAATCTTTTACTTATTACTGTCATGTTATATGCCTTGGCCCACTAAGAGCTATGTACTGACTCATCACAAATAAGATTTACTCTAACTTGTTTATAACGATGTATCAAACACCTCAAATACTCCAATTCTGAAAACTGCACTCCAATTCTGAAAACTGCACCTACCAAAGCAGACGGACCAATCAGATGGGAAATGGAACACTTGAACCTGTTTTAACTTGCTTTTCTCAGCTCAGCATATCTTTCAATATAATGTCAAGTTGTACCCTAGTTGGGGGCTCTTTAAAAACAAGGTCAACATTGGAGTTGATCAAACCTGGATTCAAATTCCAGCTCTGCCATGTGCCCACTGTGGAATCTGGGGTCATTAAGTTAATGTCCTTAAGCTTTGGTTTCTTCCTTCCATGTAAAATAGGGATATAAGCTATCTCATAAACCATAAACAACGAAATGAGATATAAAGTGCCTGGCAAACAGCACGTGTTCAGTAAATCTGGTTTCATTCTGCCCTTTAAATATGTCATAAATACATACAAAACTACTTTTTCTGCAAAGAATTATAAGAAACTGTTAACAGCAGTTATCTTTGAAGAGGACTGGGGGACGGAAGCTGTCACTTTTCACTTTGTATTTCTCAGAATTGGTCAGATTTTCTAACATAGACATATACTGTATTACTTGAAGTTTTCTCTCAATGTCAATGGAGGTTATCTAGGCAGTAAATTAAAGATTGTTTTATTCTTTATGTATCTATATTACCCAAAACAAATAAAAACCCTCATGTTATTTTGGGAAACAAATCAAGAAAAAGAAATATGTCTTAAAGATTATAAGATCAGTGAATATTACCTATTCAGCAAAAAAGAGAACACATCCTATAAAAATGGAATAGACGGCCAGTTTACCTAAAACTTAGAAAATGAATGAGTTTACCTAAAACTCATTCATTTTCTAAGTATTGTGTCTTAATAGCTATATCTTTTCTGAAGTAAACAAGAGGCTAAAAGTGGCCATAACATCAAAACAGTCTGGACACATTAAGGATTTAACTGGCAGCTCTTAGAGAGAAGGGAGTCAGAGAAAATGCAAGTATTGGTGTCATGTTGCCCAGTGAGCCTGGCTGGGATAGAGGAGAGGAACCTGACAGAACCCCTAGTCAGTCAAGCCTAGTCCCAGACTCCTGGCCAAAAGGACTTTTGTGACCTTTGAAGCAAACTTTAATCCATTTTTACAATGAATCTGAAAACATTCCCTATATTTGCAAAGCTATGTATTTAAACATTATAGGCACCAATAAACAGTTTACTTACGTCATTCCAAGAATTCTAGTATAAAAGTCCAATGACTTCTTAGGATCCTTAATTCGCAGCATGGTCTGCTGCAAGAGAAAATCCTAAAGGGAAACAGTATATATTAAACACCTTTAACTTTTACTACTTGTTATCAACACTAATTTTGCTTCCTGTAACAAAATACCAACAGTCCACCATTGCAACACACTGTTTAAGAAGAAAGAAATTTTGTCCCCTCAGTCCATCATGGCTTTATTATTATTAAATACCTGTGTTCAGTCCATAAAGGCTATGTTCAAATCCAGGTACCTTAGTCAGAGAGGATTTTTTTGTTGTTGTTTTGTTTGTTTGTTTTTCTTTTCTGTAGACTCTGTGCCAAGTGCTGTAAAACAAGTTCAACAACCGTGTTTATCCTATCCCTATCCTTATCCTATCCTAACCCTATACCTATCCTACAATCTTTCTAAGAAGCAATTTGGATCTGAAGAGTCTTTAAAAGTCTTAAAGAGTTCATACTCATCAATCAAAATGTTGCCCTTCTAAAAATCTATGTAAGGAAATAATTAGAAACTTGGACAAAGATTTATGTATAAAGACATTCATCACAACATTTACACAGTAACTATGGTCCAGACACTGTTCTAAATGATTTACAGAAATTAACTTATATAATCTTCACAACTACTCTCTGAGATAAGTATTATACCATCCCCATTTTACTGCTAAGAAAGTAAGTGGCAGAGAAAAAACTGCAGTGCAAACAGTTTGGTTCCAAAGTCCTTGCTTTCAACCACCTTGCTAACCTACCTCTAACAATGAAGAAATAGATAAATTATGACACAGGCATAGTAGAATATATGAAGACATTTAAAACGCTGCTTTAGAAGCACTTGGACATGCCCATGGTATATGACATACACGTTATATGTCAATTTTATCTCAATAAAGCTGGAAAAAATAGTTTAAAAAATGGAAAGATACACCATTTTTCTGACTGAGAAGATTTAACATGATAGATTATTTCTAAGAAAACACAAATATAAACTCTAAAATCATTTTTAACTTGTAAAAAGGAGTCTATACATGCCAAAAAGATTAAAAGTATATTCAATGTTAGTGGAGTTATTCATAAAAAATAGAGGTGTGTAAATCCTTTGTTGCCAAAGTATTATTTGGACGATATAAAAAAACAAGCAGGGCTTGCTTTTTATAAGATGATCAAGTTATTCTATGCTCAGATAACAGTTTTCTTTTTATCACCAAGATATTCTGCTAACTCTCTGTAACAGAATACCTCTGCTACTTTTGATAAACACTTGAATGATCTTGGAAAAATGTTCCTTTCTTTAAAAGTTTCTAAAAATCACTGTTTATTGCTATGGTTCTAAAATATTGTTTGAAATAAATATATCTTGCATTTAAAAAAGACTAAAGTTGATGTCTTGTCTCATGAGACAGTTCTTAACTTTGTCTTTTCCTTATTATGCTCTAAATTCAGAATAATAAAAGATGTCTTTTATGCTCAAACTATCTTTGGGTTTTCTGGGATGATTACAAGGTAACAAAGATTTGCTCCTTTGCCTTATAAAAAGGAAGAATGATAGAAATAATCAGTCTTTTGTGAGGGTCGGGGTGGGCAATCTCCAAATCTAATTAATTTAAAACTACTGTGAAAAAACTTTAAAGGTACAATCAGGGATATTTCTAGTACATGTACTACGTGCCTACAATGTAATCCTGACAAAACTATAAAAAGTGGAGCAGGGAGTGAACCAAAGGGTCAAAGTGAAGGTCCCTTTGAGCACCTCTAAATGGATTTTCTGGTATAAGATGTGAACTCAGGTAAAGCTTCATTTTTTACCTATGGATGGCCAATTGCTACAGCACCATTTGTTGAAAAAATCTGTCCTTTCTCCACTGAATTGCTTTTGCATCTTTGTGAAAAATCTGTTGGGTTTATTAGTGTGAGTCTATTTCTGGGTTCTCTACTCTTTTCCACTGATCTATATCTATCTCTCTGACAATACCATGGAGTAATGATTACTGCAGCTATATAGTGAGTCTTAAAATCAGGTAGACTGATTCCTTCCACCCTATTCTTTTCAAGATTTAGTTATTCTACTCTCTTTGCCTTCCACATAAATTTTAGAATAACCTTGACTATATCTAAAGAGAAAAGGTTTGATAGGGACTGTGTTAAACATGTATACCAATTTGTGGAGAACTGACATCTTTGCTATGCTGAGTCTTCCAATCATGAACACAGTATGTCTCTCCATTATTTAGATTTTGATTCCCTTTATCAACGATGTGTAATTTTCAGCATACAAATTCTGTACATGTTTGATAGATTTATACCTAGATATTTAATTTTGTTGAGCAATTGTAAATGGTATTGTATTTTTAATCTTGGTGCTCATGTGTTCTTTGCTAATATATAGAAATCCAATTGATTTTTGTATGTTTATCTTGTATTCTGCAACCTTGCTGAACTCACTTACTAGTTCCAGGGTTTTTAGACTCCTTAAGATTCCTATGTAGACAATCGTGTCATCTGCAAATAGGGACAGTTTTATTTCTTTCTTCCAATCTGCCTGACTGTTATTTCCTTTTTTGCTTTACTGTACCAGCTGGAACTTCCAGCACTATGTCAAATAAGAGTGGTGAGAGCAAACTTGCCTTGTTCCCCCAAATTAAGGAGAATGCATCACCATTTAGTATAATGTTAGCTCTTAAGTTTTTCATAGATGCTCTTTATCAAGTTGGGAAGTTCCCTCCCATTCCTATTTTTTCTGAAAAAACAAAAGTGTTTAAATCATGGTGTTGAATTTTGTCATGTGATATTTCTTCTTTAGCTTCCTAATATGGTGAGTTACTGTGATTTTTTTTAATACTGAACCAGCCTTGCATACCTGGAGTAAACCTCACTTGATCATGGTATGCGATTCTTTTTATATACCACTGAATTCTATTTGCTAATATTTTGTTAAGGATTTTTACATCCATACTTATGAAAGATATTGGTCTGTAATATCTCTTTTTTTTTGTACTGTCTTCACCTAGTTTTGATATCAGGGTGGTATGACAGCTTTATAAAATGAATAAAAGTGTTCCTTCCTCTTCAATTTTCTTGAAGGGATTGTGTAGAATTGATGCTAATTCTTCCTTAATGTTTGGAAGAATGCTCCAGTGAAATCATCTGGAACTGAAGATATTTTTTTAAAAAGATTATTATGAATTCAATTTCCTTATGTTATAGAGCTATTCAAATTATTTATTTCATATGGGTAAGTTATGGTAGTTGGTGTTTTTCAAGGAATCGGTGTATTTCATGTAAGTTGTCAAATTTATGTATGTAGAACTGTTTTCAGTATTCCCTTATCACCCTTCTCTTGTCTGCAGTCTGTAGTGGTATCCCCTATTTCATTCCTGATATTGGTAATTCATGTCTTCTCTCTTTTCTTGTCAGTCTTGATACAAGTTTGTTAATTCTGTTGGTTTTTTTCAAAGAATCAGCTGTTTCACTGATTTTTTTCTAATTTGTTTTAAATTTCATTGATTTCTGCTCTTTATTATTTCCTTCCTTCTGTTTGCTTTGCGTTATTCTGCTCTTCTTTTTCTAGGTTCTTGAGGAGGAAACAAATTCTTGATTTAAGACATTTCCTATTTCCTAATATATGCATTTAATACTATAAATTTCCCTCTTAGCACTGTCTTAGCTGAGATGCTCTTTTCATTTTCATCCAGTTCAATGTAATTTTTAAAATTTCCCTTGAGACTTCCTCTTGATCCACGGATTATTTAGAAATGTGTTATTTAGTTTCCAAGTTTTTAGAGATTTTCCTGTTATGTTTCTGCTACTGATGTCTAGTTTGATTCTACTGTGGTTGAACATGCTCTATATAATTTCAATTATTTCAAGTTTGTTGAAGTTAGTTTTAGGGCCCATGATATGGTCTACCTTGGTATCTCTTCTGTGTGCACTTGAAAAAAAACTATACAGGCATACCTCGGTAATATCATGGGTTTGCCACCACTGCAACAAAGCAAAGATCACAATGAAGAGTCACACAGGGACTTTGTGGTCCAGTAGTTAAGACTCCACGTTCCCAGTGCAGGGGGTTCAATCCCTGGTCAGGGAACTAGATTCTGCATGCTGCAACTAAGAGCCTGCATGATGCAACTAAAGGAGCCCACATGCTGCAACTAAAAGATCCCGCATGTTGCAACGAAGATCCTATGTGCCACAATTAAGACCCGGCGCAGCCAAATAAATAAATATTAAAAAAAAAGTCACAAATTTTTTGGTTTCCCAGTGCATGTATGTTTACTCTATACTGTAGTCTATTAAGTGTGCAATAGTACTATGTCTAAAAAAATGTACATACCTCAATTAAAAATACTTTATTGCTAAAAAATGCTAACCATCATGTGAGCCTTCAGTGAGTTGTAAAGGTTACTGATCACAGATCACCATAACAAATATAACAGTGGAAGTTTGAAATATTGCAAGAATTACTAAAATGTGACACAGAGAGAATCAAGCAAATGCTGTTGGAAAAATAGCACCAACACGCTTGTTTCATGCAGGGTTGCAACAAACTTTCAATTTGTAAAAAAAACCTAGTATCTACAAAGTGCAATACAAACAAGGTATGCTCGTATTCAGCTGTTACTGGCTGTAATGTTCTATAAATCTTGATTAGATCTTGTTTATTGATGGCGTTGCTGAGTTTGTCTATATCCTTGCTAATTTTCTGTCTAGTTCAATCAATTGTTGAGAGAGGAGTATAGTCTCCAACTAAAACTGTGGATTTTTCTTTTTCCTTCCATATATCAGTCTTTGCTTCACATATTTTTTGCAGTTCTATTGTTTGAGGCACACACATTTAGGATCGCTATGTCTTCTTAGTCAATGGACCCTATTATCATCATATAATGTACTTCTCTATAACTGTCTTTGCTCTAGAGTCTACTGCATTTGAAACAATATAGCCACTCCTGCTTTCTTCTGATTAACGTTTATATATCTTTTTCCATCCTTTTTGTTGCCTCTGTCATCACATTTGAAGTGAGTTTCGTGTAGACAGCATATAGGTGGGGCATGTTTTTATTTTTATTTTTCTTTCAGTTTTATTAAGATATAATTGACATACAGTATTATATAAGGTTAAGGTATACAGCATGACTTCAACTTACATATGTTGAGAAATGATTACCACAAATTTAGTTAACACCCATCACCTCACAAATAGATAACTTGAGGCATGCTTTTAAATCCACTCCACCAATATCTGTCTTAATTGGTATATTTACATCTAATGTAATTATTGAACTATTAGGGCTTAAATTGGCCATTTTATTTTTGTTTTCTGTTTGTCCTTTCTTTTTATCTTTGCCTTCTTGTGGGTCACTGGAATTTTTTTCTATAATTCCATTTTGATTTATCTATAGTGTTTCTGCATACACTCTTTGCATAGCTTGTGTGTGTGTGTGTGTGTGTGTGTGTATACCACCATGTTATTCCTAGGGTCTCAAGGTCCCTAGCCAGTCTGCCATTCTCTCTGCTTTTCAGAGTCCTCCTGTTTTTGTTCTATCTAAGCACATCTTGTTTTATTGCATTTCACTTTGTTGCAGTTCACAGACATTGTTTTTTTTGTTTTTTGTTTTTTGTTTTTTTACAAAGTGAAGGTTTGTGGCAACCCTGTGTCCAGCAAGTCTGTCAGTGCCATTTTTCCAAGAGCATTTGCTCACTTTATGTCTCTGTGCCACATTTTGGTAATTCTCACAATATTTCAAACTTTTTCATTGTACTTGTTATGGTGATATGTGATCAGTGATCTCTGATGATACTATTGTAATCCTTTTGGGGTGCCATGAACCATGCCCACATAAGATGACAAACTTAATTGATAATTGTGTGTGTTCTGACTGCTCCACTGATAGACCATTGCCCCATCTCTCTCCCTCTCCTCGGACCTCTCTATTCCCTGAGACACAATATTGAAATTAGGTCAATTAATAACCCTACAATGGCCTCTAAGTGTTCAAGTTAAAGGAAGAGTTGCATGTCTCTCACTTTACATCAAATGCTAGAAATGATTAAGCTTAGTGAGAAAGGTGTGTCAAAAGCTGAGACACGCTGAAAGCTAGGCCTCTTGCACCAGTTAGCCAAACTGTGAAAGCAGAGGAAAAGTTCTTGAAGGAAATGAAAAGTGCTCTTCCAGTGAACACACAAATGATAAGAAAGCAAAACAGCCTTATTGCTGCTATGGAGAAAGTTTTAGTGGTCTGGATAGAAGAGCAAGCCAGCCACACCATTCCCTCAAGGCAAAGCCTGATCCAGAGCAGGGCCCTAACTCTCTTCAATTCTAGAAGGCTGTGAGAAGTGAGGAAGCTGCAGAAGAAAAGTTTGAAGTTAGCAGTGGTTGGTTCATGAGGTTTAAGGAAAGAAGCCAGCTCCATAACATAAAAATACAAGGTAAAGCAGCAAGTGCTGATGTAGAAGCTGCAGCAAGTTATCCAAATAGCTAAGATAATGAATGAAGGTGGCAACACTAAACAAAAGATTTTCAGTGTGGATGAAATAGCTTTATATTAGAAGAAGATATCACCTAGGACTTTCATAGTTAGAGAGAAGTCAAGGCCTTCAAAGCTTCCAAGGACAGGCTGATTCTCTTGTTAGGAGCTAATACGCTGGTGACTTGAAGTTGAAGCCAATGCTCATAACCATTCTGAAAATCCTAGGGTTTTTAAGAATTATGCTGGGAACTTCCCTGGTGGCGCAGTGGTTAAGAATCCTCCTGCCAATGCAGGGGATACGGGTTTGATCCCTGGTCCGGGAAGGTCCCACATGTCGCGGAGCAACTAAGCCCGTGCGCCACAACTACTGAGCCTGTGCTCTAGAGACTGCGAGCCACAACTGCTGAGCCTGCATGCCACAACTACTGAAGCCCACACGCCTAGAGCCCGTGCTCTGCAACAAGAGAAGCCACCGCAATGAGAACCCTGTGCACCGCAATGAAGAGTAGCCCTGCTGACTGCAACTAGAGAAAGCCTGCATACAGCAACGAAGACACACCACAGCCAAAAATAAATAAATAAATAAATAATATATTTTTTAAAAAAAGCTACAGCAGTGGCAAAAAAGTTTCTTGACTTTGTGTCCTACCTTTCAAATTCTCTTTCTAGTGATGAAGACACTCATTTCTCTAGAACTGTTACTAAGGAGCTTTACATATTAAATCTTACTCAGAATCAAAATCAAAATCTCCATTGCCTCTACCACCTTCCATCTTCAGAAAAGGGAAGTTTCAATCTTGCAGCCATACCTCTAACCTCAGCTCTGGTTTTACATCTCCATCCAGTCTACTCAACATTTCCACCTGAGTCAAAATATCAAATTAATTACAGCCCAAATAAATATTCCCTCCTACATCACCAACAGGGAATGCCTCTAGAATCTGACTTGGGTGTCAGCCCAAGTCAGACCCCTGAAGTCTTCTCAGATTCCTTCCTCGCCACTCCCTCTGTAATCCAATCCAAGTGTCCCATTAACCTGACTGCTCAAGTCCCTCTGGAATCTTTCTCCTTGCCTTTCCAAAGATCACTTCTACCTTGCTCATGTCCTCTCTACTTCCTGCCTAGACGACTGTCAAAGCCTGCCTGGTCTCTCTGCTTCTTGCAGGCTAACCCAAATGCAATCCAGAGTGATCTTCCTATAATGGTACCAGACTGATCTTTCTATAACAAAAGGCCAACTGTGTCATTTCTAGGTTAAAAATCAATCCTTCAGGCGCTTCTCTGGTGGCTCAGTGGTTAAGAGTACGCCTGCCAATGCAGGGGACACAGGTTCAAGCCCTGGTTCAGGAAGATCCCACATGCCACGGAGTGGCTGGGCCCGTGCACCACAACTGCTGATCCTGCGCTCTGGAGTCCAGGAGCCACAATGGGAGAGGCCGCCGCAGTGAGAGGCCCGTGTGCCACGGCGAAGAGTGGTCCCTGCTCGCCACAGCTGGAGAGGGCCCGCACACAGCAATGAAGACCCAATGCAGCCAAAAATAAACAAATAAATAAATAAAATCTATTTAAAAAAAAAAGATGTTAAAAAAAAAAATCAGTCCTTCAGTAGTACCTCACAACTTTTAGAAGAAAGTCCCCAAAGGACACACATGCAGTTGCTGCATACTTCTCTAACTTCATCTTTTATTACCACTCCACTAAACTGGTCACCTTAAATGGTGTTGACTTCATACCTTTAGCAGTTAAAAAAAAAAGAGTATGCCCCATCATAAATGTATATATATTTTAATTGTATACACAGAGAAATATACATAAATAATAATAAAATAATAATAATAAAGCATATGTTAAAAAAAACACATTTACCAAACAGAAATCTTCATAGGATGAGAAAAACAAATGAACCAAGTGAGAATGTTCGTATTTTCTTTGAGCATCCCAATGACTGTTTTATGTACCTTCCCCTTAATTCCTATTGCCTGTAACTTCAGTCTCATTGTATACCTGTAGGTCCCTGCATCAGCTCTCTGATGTCACCGTGCTTTTATATATACTACAGTTCTCTCTGCCGAGAACAGTCATTCATCCATCTGGCCATTGTCCTTCTTCCTTCCTTGCCATTCTTTCTCCCCTCAACCCCTACCCGCAACTCTGCCTAGCTACCTCCTTTGATTTGGTAAAACCCAGCTTAAGCGTCGCCAACACTGAAAGTTTTCCCTGACCTCATCATTTACCACTCAGATGGGAAGGGACTCCAAAAAATTTAACAAAGGACACTGATAGACAGTAAAAGGAATGTATTTCAGGAGATCACTACTTGGGAAAAGAAGCACTTGGCCTTTGAAGAAAGTTAGCTAAGTAAGACAGCCCAGAAGGTGGTGCAGCCGTACATTCTTTGGTCTGCCTTTATGACAAAGATGCAAATAATCAACAAACAAGTTGACTTTCTATCACTGCTGTTCTCTCTTCTTTCCAAACCAGGCCCCCATCACTTTTCTCACCTTCTGGAAGAGCCTTTTAGGTGTTCTCATCACCTCCAGGCTTGGATCCCTCCAATCTATTCTGTAGAATGATTTGAATCCCTCAGTGATTCCCCACTAACTATATAAAATTCGATTTTCCTAGAAGTAACATTCTAAGCTCTCTCCATGATCTGGCCCCAACCTACAATTCTAGTCTTCTCCACCACTGCTCCACCACTTAGATAACTTGAACGTGAACCAAAAACAAGGTAACTCATTTCTCCAGAACATGCTCCACATTGCATCTTTCTGCCATCTCACCACATTTTTGCTCAGATGTTTCCTCCACCTAGAATGCCCTCCCATGTAACCGTCTCCCATGTGATGTTGGGACCCCATCCATCTTTCAAGGCCTAGACTCACGCCCACCTTCTGCTTGACGCATTCCCTGATATCCACAGTTGAAATACAACCTTGAATTGTATTGCTTTTCATAGTTTAAAGATCATAGATACATTTTATCCTTATAGCAGCTTTGTTTACACCCTGCTAAGATCACTATAGCCAATGACAGAATTGGGGATTCAAACGTAGGTCTTCAGCCTCCAAATACCCTGTGTATACCACAGATGCCACCTTTGAAAATCTCTACTTTCTGCGCTCCCACAGTGCTTTATAATTTCAAAAGCACATAATCCCAGTTCCATCTTATGTTAGAGTTGGTGTATGTTTGGTGAAGGGAGGAACTTCATCTTGTTCATTTGAATGTCCCCCAAGGTATCTACCATGCTCTTTACATATAGCAGATGATCAGTGATCAGACTGAATTAATTCATTTAGGTTTTCTACTTTCCTTCATGTCAAGTTCCAAAATTACTGCTGTAGTCAGTACTCTAGAAGCACAATAGGGAGTGTGGGTTCCTCGCTAGGCAAATTACTCAACACCTCTGTGCCATTGTCTACTTATATATAAAACGGAGATAATTTTGCCTTCCTCACAGGGTTGTTGTGAGGATTAAATTAAGTAATGTACTTAAAATAACAAACCGGGGCCTGGCACACTCAGTATATCCCAGCTGCTATTATATACTCCATTTTATGTCCCCCATATGGTGCTTCTAGGGTGCAAAACAACTAATCTCAAAAAATAATTACTGGGACTTCCCTGGAGGTCCAGTGGTTAAGACTCCATGCTCTCAATGCAGGGGCACAGGTTCGATCCCTGGTCAGGGAACTAAGATCATGCATACCACATGGCATGGCCAAAAACAAAAAAAAAACAAAAAAACCTTCTAATCAAGAGAAATTGACATAAATTAAGAGTGTGTAGGACTTCCCTGGTGGCAAGAATCCGTCTGCCAATACAGGGGACATGGGTTTGAGCCCTGGTCCGGAAGATCCCACGTGCCGTGGAGCAACTAAGCCCGTGAGTCACAACTACTGAGCCTCTGCTCTAGAGCTGGCGAGCCACAACTACTGAGCCTGCGAGCCACAACTACTGAAGCTCGCACGCCTAGAGCCCGTGCTCGGCAACAAGAGAAGCTACCGCAATGAGAAGCCCGTGCACCGCAACGAAGAGTAGCCCCCCGCTCTCCGCAACCAGAGAAAGCCCACTTGCAGCAACGAAGACCCAACGCAGCCAAAAAAAAAGTGTAAATTAAGAATGCAAAGAACTGTACTCAATCAATTTTATCAAGCTCTCCTTCAAATATTTTTTTTAATAGTCCTGTATATAAAATGCCCAGTTACCTGGGAAATTAATTTACACTGAATAACTCAATCTATATTATGTGAAATAACAAGGTATTAACATTAAAGAGTATAAAAAGTAAGATTAAGTGTGAGAGGAAATGTATATATTTACCTCTTCCCTCTTAATTTTGCAGTGACTAACATTTTTCATAAGCTAAGTACTACCAGGTGCTAGTCAAAGGATTTAGCAATTAGAAGTATCTGACTCTTCACCCTAAAGGCAAAGAGCCAAGAAGGGACTAAAGTCACCAACCGGTCTTAGAGGTCTGTACGAAGCACATACTCAGACTTCAGGGATTTTAGAACTTCCCCAGTCAAATGAATACATACAAAGGCGTTTTCTGACAGTGATGAGTACACTGGAGTAAACCCCCGGAGCGGCTGCCCGGTCTGATCTTGACAACGCCCGGAGGCACCACACCTGAGTGAGTTACAATGACTCTCAGTATAGACCTGTTAAGCAAGCTGAAGGGATGAGAGTCTTCATATGCAACTGGTCATTCCTCTTACTGGGTCTCAGCTGCAAGGAGATGGTCTGTGAAGGAATTTCCAAGATTCCCTTCGGATCTAAGCTCCATGATTCTGCCAATCTCTCCTGGGGCCACCGAGCAAAGTGCGGCCGTGAGCAACCGGAAAGGCCAACCCAAAGGGAAATTCTGGGCGCGGCTAAAGTCAGGAGCTATCAGATTGGTTTGGAGGAGTTAAACGCGGAGCCAGGACAGTTACAGAAAATGATCCCGGCTGGGAAAAGCCGGCCCGTAGACCTTCGAACGTAGACTGGAGTTCAGAAACCTCTTTTCTTACCCTCCACCTCTATTGCCCTGGGGAACACGCACACCCACAGACATGAGCTCTGACCCTGGGTTAGCCATGGTTTCCTGTTACCGTCCCAAATCAAGCAAGTTAAAGCAAGCAGGATCGCAGTCTTTCAAACAACTTGAAGAAACGGACCCTCTCCAGATCCCCCACTGGACACCACTGGCCCTCTTCCCAGCCCACTCCGATCCGCCCAAGGCGGGCAGAGCTGCAGTGGTGGTAGGATGGGGTTCAAATCCAGAGTTCGAATCATCCAGCCCAAGCGAGGCCTGGTTGAGCCCGAGGGACTGCTCCCTCCTTGGGGTCCCAGTCGCGCCACGCACGGCGGGCCCCGACTCTGGAGAATTAGGTTCTGCGCCCACCTTGGTGCTGGGGTCCGGGTCTTTGCAGCAGCCGAGGGCGGCCTCATCGGTGAGGCCGCCGGACGCGGGCTGCGGTTCTGCCATGGCCGCACTGTTGTAACGCGGACGAAGGTGGCCAGGAACGCAGCAGCTACTCTCACTCTGCCGGCCGTGAAGCTCCCTTCACCAGCGCCCGCAAGACGGCACCACGGGGTGGGCAGCCGCTGAATTCCAGCCAATTGCTACGCGGAGTGCAAGTTGGCTGTCTGCTGATTGGGTCCCAGTGAGTCAGCGCCTCGGGCCACAGCGCTCAACACCCAAGACTACAATTCCCAAGGTGCCTTGCGTATGATGGAGGGCACCTTGAGGTTAAAAAAAAAAATCCAAACAGGCGAGCTTGAAAGCGCGTTTCTCGCTGTTGCTTGATGACCTAATTTTGTTTCTGTTTAACTGTTAAAGTTCAGTAACCACCCACTACCTCAGGGCTGCAACGTGGTAGGAAATACGAATCTGATGGAAAGAGAATTGGGAGTTATGATTTTTAATATATAAGGATCCAAAACTATTTTCTCACTTTAAGCAGCACAGGATAATTAAAACAACTCTGACTTAGCCAGAAACCTAGGTTCAAGTTTTGGTTCCACTGTTTATTAGCTGTAGAAGCTTGGAGTAATTACTGAACCTTCTCTGTGCTTCCTTGCAGGATTTTGGTGAGGATCAAACGAGATTTAAATTATGGTTTCACAGCTTATCTAAATGTCCATAACTTACAGTGAGTTTTACGTTAATTTTGCTAAGGCACATATTTTAATTGTGTTCATTGGAAAACTTAGTCATCACTGTGTTCTTTGATGACGGGCACATAGTAGATTCTCAATAAATACTTCCTGTTGTTGAAAGACTAAATGATCATGATCACTGTAACCATAATTTAGGAAAGGACTTTATATTAATAAATGAATGGGGAATGAGATTTGACAATGTTTTTAAGTGAATAGAATGGTCTATATAAATTAGCAAAAAGATGGATGGATGTCAGGAATTTGGGTTTCAGGGAGTTGGGCAAAATGGGAATTTATTGGCTCACCCAATCAAACTGAAGCAGGGCAGGGAGGCATCTCGCACCAGGCATCTAGCACCAGGCACCTGGCCACCACCAAGATGTCTCCATCTCTCATCTCAGCTTCTTTCTTCATCTCAGCTTCATTTTGTCAGACATAACTGCTCCTCTAGTCTAGAAACCTGGAGCTCTCAGCCTCTCAGCCTCTCACCAGAGAAAGAGTGAACCTCTTCCCTGAATTCCAATTTTGATAAAATCCAGGGAGGAGCCTCTGTTGGCCTAGACTAGGACCTGTGCTTACTCCTGTGGTCAGAGCACAGTAATTGACAGCCTGGATTAGAGCCACCTGCTTGGAATCGGGTGGCAAAGCAGTTCCCCAAAAGAAGAGGGATGCTGTTCTTATAAGAAGAGAGTTCCTGTGCAAACTGAAGTATAGAGTTTCAACAGAAATTTTGTGCATACCTGGTGCTAACTTATTGAGGGGTATCTTGTCAAAACTCAATGTACTACAACTACAGAACTTGGACATGGAGATAGACCTTAAAGCTGCTAAACCAAGGAATTGAGGCAATACACTAACCCTCAATGCACTGTGCATTACCACTGAATTTTTGCATAGGAAGCCCAGACAAAAGAAATTTGTCTGAAACATTTTATTGAAAAGCCATGCCAAGCTGTGTTTTTCCTCTAACCCCTCTGGTGAACTTCCCAGAATATATGAGATAAACCATGTAAATGGATAGGAAGACTCAATATCATAAAATACTGATTCATTTACAAATTAATACATTAATGTAGTGCAATTCCAATAAAAATCCCGATGGGTTTTTCAATGAACTGAATAAGCTGATTGTAGATTCTAATTTTAGAGCCCCAAATAGACAAGACACATTTGAAGAATAAATGAGGGGAGTTCCCTGGTGATCTAGTGGTTAGAATTTGGCACTTTCACTGCTGTGGCCCCAGTTCAATCCCTGGTTGGGGAACTGAGATCCCGCAAACTGCACAGCAAGGCCAAAAAAAAAAAAGAAAAAAAGTAGGGGAACCTACCCATCCAAGACAGTATAAATCTACAGTAAGACAATGTGGCAATGGCACTGGTATAGATCAATAAATGGGAACTGCGGCAAGCAGCTCTAAAATAGCCCCAATGATCGCCACCCCCTGGTATTTATGCTCTTGTGTTATTCTCTCCCCATGAATATGGATTTAGTGACTCACTTCTAAGGAATAGAATATGGCAGAAGTGATGGGATGTCACTTCTGAGTTAGACTATGTAGAGGCTGTGATTCTTGTCTTGGGATGTCTCTCTTACTTTCTTTTTCTCCAATCTCTCACTCAGAGGGTAAGCAAGCTAAAACGTTGTGAGCAACATATGGAGAGACTCATGTAGCAAGGAACTGATGTCCCCTGTCAACAGCCAGTGAGGATCTGAGGCTTGCCAACAGCCACATGAGTGAGCTTGGAAGTGGGTCCTCTCCTAGGAGAACTTTGAGATGACTGCTGCCCCAGTTGACCCCTTAACAAGTTGATCTTGTGAGAACCTTGAGCCAGAACTACCCAGCTAGACCTCTCCCAGATTCCTAACCCACAGAAACTATGAGATAATAAATGTTTGTTATTTTTAACTGCTAAGTTTTGGGGTAATTTGTTGTGCAGCAATACACAACTATCACACACATGTACACACATGAAAACTTGATTTAGATCAGAGCTGGTACTGCAGATCATTGGGGAAAGGATGACTTTTTCAATGAATGGTGCTAGGATGCCATCATTTATCTATATGAAAAAAAAAAGCAGATTTCTCCATTTCATACCATAAAGAAAAACAGAAGTCCAAGTGTGTATTAAAGATATAAAAGTGAAAAGGTAAAACTTAAACATGTAAAGAATAAAATATCAGAGAATATCTTTATGAATTCATGGTAGGAATTTCTTAGTGAGATGTAAAAGCACAAAATATAAAAGAAAAAATATCTTAACTAAAACACAGCATAAAAAAGTAAAAAGACAAACCACAAAGTGGGAGAAGGTATGGGCAACACACATAGCCAACGAAGGATCAGTATCTATAATATGTAAAAACCCTTACAAATCAATGAGGAAAAGGTAACTCAATAGAAAAAATGGCAAAAGAGAAAAATAGGCAGTTTACAAAAGAGGAAACACAAGTAACTAATAGGCACATGAAAAAATGCTCTAACTTACTGGAAAACAGGGAAATGCAATTTAATATGATAAAAATGAGGTTCCCTTCATACCCTTCAGACTGACAAAAATTTTTAAATCCATAGTGTATCAGTATCAAGTGTTGGTGTGAATGAGGAACAGTGTTTGCTGGTGGAAACCTAAATTATTATAAACACTTTGGAAAATAATTTGACAGTATTTAAGTAAGGTTAAATACAGTACATCCTACTAAGTACATATCCAGAGGACTATTATGCCTACACTCTAAGTATAAGAGACAAAGTTTGAATAGAAAAAAAAATTGATAAAACCTAAATGTCCAACTGTGAGAAAATAAATTGTGTTATTTTCACAGTGGACTAATATACATAAGTGAAAATGAATGAATCTGAGGAACATATTCCAACAGTGATAAACCTCACAAATAGAAATGAAATAATTAAAAGTTGCAGAAGAATTCATATGACCAATACAACTTTTAAAAAAGTTTTAAACTCTGTAAGAATATAATGTATTGCTTAGGGCTAAATATACATCCAGTAATGGCATCAGGAAGTACCTGGGAAAAACAACCCCAAATTCAAGAACATGATTTGCTCGAAGCAACAATGGAAAAAGCCAAAGGGGAGGGATATACTGGGGATTTAAATGTTTTGACGTTTCATAACTTAAGCTGGATGTTGAGTAAATGGATAGTTGTATTATTCTTTATACCTTTCTGTATCTCTCAAATATATATAATATACTTTTTAAAAGCTTAAAAGTAATAAGCACCACATAGAGAAACAAAAGAAAAGGAAGCAATAGTCGGGAAGGAATAGTTTAGAATAGTCACTATTTTAGAAGACACAAATTCCAAATAGAGTTTAGAATTGTTTCCTTTTTGGTAGAAGGGATATTAGTTTCCTTGAGCTGATGTAACAAATCATCAAAAACTTGGTGGTTTAAAACAACAAAAATTTATTCTCTCACAATTCTGGAAGCTAGAAGTGTGAGATCAAGTTGTTGGCAGGACTATACTCTCTCTAAAGGCTCTAGGGGAGAATCCTTCCTTGCCTCTTCCATCTTTTGTTGGCTCCATGTGTTCCTTGGTTTGTGGCAGTATAACTGCAATCTCTGCCTGGGTCTTCACATGGCCTCCTTCCCTGTGTCTGAAATCTCTCTCCTCTTTCTCTTCTAAGGACACCAGTCATAGGATTAAGGGCCCACTGTAGATCCAGGGTGATCTCACCTTGAGATCCTTAAGTTTACCTGCAAAGACACTATTTCCAAATAATGTCACATTCACAGACAGGTACCAGGAAACAACAGACTTGGACTTATTTTAGGGGGACACAATTCAACCCACTGCAAGGTGAACATACCTGTTCTGTTTTTTGTTCTGTTTTGTATGTTAGTAAAATTAAGATTAGGAAATCTACTCAGAGTATGTTTAAAATACTTTTATGGTAGAGTTAATTTTCCTTAATGAACTTTGTTTTATTAGTTGCTTAGGTCTCTATTGTCAGGTTTTTTTTTTTCAAACTAAATAGGATGGACAACTAAACAGGGTATAGGTATGCTGTTTCAGCCATAAAAAAAAGCTCAAAGAATGAACTGTGGGTAGTTACTCAATATTTATATATATTTCATATATATTTTACTTGAATGGCTGGCTACTTAAATTGTTATTTGATAATAAGATCATGTGGCTATGTTAGGACAATTATAACAACAAATATTGATAATCTGTGTACTTTAATTGCACATTCCCTACAACATTTAGACATTTCCAGTGGGTTGTCTTGATGTTTTTATTTCTGTCCATAGTATCATCTTTCAGTCAATGAGTCTTGAAACCAAACATCACGGAGTTATAGATTTTTGGAACAAGAAGGAAACTTAGAGATCATCTTATCTCCTGCATTTTATTTTATAAATGAGGGCACCCAGGACTACAGCATGTTCACAATCTGAGTTTCAGAACTAATTGAGATACTGGGTAGCGCAGAATATATATATATATATATATATATGTATATATATAAACACCTAATTAAAATGGAGACCCATCACGCCTCGTCAGGGGTAAACGCAGAAATGTACTGGAGGGCTTCCCTGGTGGCGCAGGGGTTGAGAGTCGGCCTGCCAATGCAGGCGACACGCTTCGTGCCCCGATCTGGGAAGATCCCACATTCCACGGAGCGGCTACGCCCGTGAACCATGGCCGCTGAGCCTGCGCGTCCGGAGCCTGTGCTCCGCAACGGGAGAAGCCACAACAGTGAGAGACCTGCGTACCGCAAAAAAAAAAGTGCTGGAAAGGGCGGAGGGGGATTGTAAACTTTGAAAAGTAGTCCATTTTTTTCCGTCCTTCTACTCTCTATATTACCAGTCATAGGTTTCTGAGCAAACAAATTCAAAAGAAAACATTTAATGTTCTCTAGTGAGACACGAAGTAACTTCAGAAAACGTAAAGGTTATAGAAAACGCTATTTTATATATCAACACATTTCCGTACCAATCCCCTCAAAGCCTACCTTGGAATCCTCCCAAGTCCCCACCCCCTGAAATATTCCATCTCTAGGCAGCTGCTCCTTCCGCGGGGCCCCTAAACAGTGTTTCACTTCTCAGGCTCGTGGGGTGATTGTCCCGGCCCGCGAGCGCGCGGGGGGCGGCACGAGGTGGGGAAAGCCCGCGTCCCAGCGCCCCGCGCCCCGCAGGGAGCAGAGCCCGGCGGAGCCCGCGCTACGCGCCGGGGAGCGAGCTGGCCTCGGACTCCCAACGGCCGAGCCTCGGTGGCCGCGGAGACCAAGCAGGAGCAGCTCCCGGGGCTGCGCGGCCGCTCGGGGTCGCCAGGCTGAGCTGAGTGGCTGGTGAGTGCGCCTCGGAGACCCGCGCAGAGCCGGATTCCCAGCCCCGCTGAGGTCCGGCCTACTTGCCTCCCTCTGCCCCCCAGCTCCCCGCTAATGCCCCCAAGCTGTCCAGTTCCCACCCGACTACAACCCGCAGCCAGCCCCTGCCCTTGGTGAATCCCAGTCTCTTCGTTGGACGTCTGACAGACTCCACACCCCGCTCCCCCTTTTAAGGATTCAAAAGTAAGACAAACAGAAGGCCTAGCCATTCAGGCTTATCTTCTGCTCCTCGCTCCTCCTCACTCCCCTACACCCCGAAATCTCATCACTAAATTTGCCACTTCTTCTAAGCAATCTAAGCCTTTCCCTGCTTTCTTGCTAGGAGAGTCCCCTCTCCCGTCCTCTCCTGACAGCTCTTCAGACCCAAGTCAAATGTCATCATCTCTGTCGTTTTTTTCCAGAAGTTTCTTTCCCTTCTAGTCTCTTTCAGCCCTTTGTTCATTCACCTTTTCTTGACGTTGACCACCCTGTGTGTGTTTAACAGTCTGCCCTCTCCCCCGCTCCGTTTGTGCGTTTTGCTTTGGAGGGGCTTCTCGGTTGTGTATGTCATCACAGCGGCCAAGCACGCAGAGACCCCTTAGTCATCATGAAGGGATAGGGGTACAGAGATGGGCACAAGAGAAAGGGGTGTGGTTGAAATGGCAACTTGCTCCTGGAAATGACTAGGAATGATTTTGTGGACGTCCAATGAACCTCCAAAATTGAACTTAAAGAGAAGGGGTGGTGGGAATTTAAAATGATTGTATTTGGCAGCAAGTTGTCTGGGGAGGACACGGGGAGGAGGAGAAGACGAAAAGGTGTTTATCCTGCATCCCCTCTGTGCTCTTATAGCCAGCAAAGCGTGAATACTTGGAGTAAAGACCCGCCCCTTCGTTGCCGAAGTAATCTTGTTAAATTCTAAAATTCAGAGGGAAATTTAGCTTCTAAATTTTAAGTCCTAAGATACATAGGAGAAAAATATAAACACATATTGTGTGTTATTGTATAAACACATATTATACGAGTAAAACATGCACATGATTATAATTTTTTAAAAACCATAAAGTTATCAAATTGAAAAGTACAGCTCTTCCTCTGCTTCTCTTATCTGGCCTTTTTTACTCAAGGTAATCATTGTTCATAATTCATTGTGTATCTTTCCTGGAAAGCTTCTAATGCATTTTATTAAATCTAAACTGTTACTGATTATAATTTTATACAATTACATAGATGGAAACTACATATTATATGTAACAGCATAAAGAAAAAGATGTGAGGAAAGGAAAAAAGGTTGCCAGTTAAACCTTCTTAAAAGTGTGCATCTTAGAATAGGTGAAATACCATGTATATGCCTACATACACTTTAAAAAATTTATACAGCTTGATATACAATGCACTGTACTACCTTGGTTTTTTCTCCATGTAACAATATGTGATTGAGACGTTTCTATATCTGTATATATAGCTTTACCTCATTATTTTTATTGCTAATGTTAAATTAAAATTTTATTGAACAGTGTACTACGGTACAATTAATGCATCCTTTATTAAGGAACATTTTGGTTGTTTCCAGGAAGTGTATTTGTTTACTTGCTTCTTTTTGCTGTTGCAAACATGTTGCATATATGCAAACATGTGAATGTGTATATATAGTAAGCTAATTTATATTTACTAAAAATTTTTCCATTTCAACTATGTAATCTATTAAAATTTTTGCTACAGTTTTTAGGAATTCTTCTATATAAAACAGCTGTGTACATTTTCTAAGTTACAGTTAAATAATTGCATCAGTCTTTGGGAGTGGTAAACTGACATTTTATATTTAGAGTTCATTACATGCCAACTATGATTTGACATTTGAAAACAATGTAGGAAAAGCATCTCAAATGATTTCATCAGAGGAAGAATTCTATAGCTTCCTTAAGCAAAATCTCCCCAAAATGGCAGTAGTAATTTATTTATTTTGAGAGTCTGAGGTATATGATTTACTTTAAAAATGTAAACTGTAACAAATTATTTAGAAATTACTTGTTTCTCAGTCATGATAGCAATTAAAACCTTATCATTTTCCGTATTGTCGGTGTGTACAGACTACTGACCATAAAGACTCTTTATGTTCACAAAATAAGAGCTTATCCTGTCCTTAGCGTGAGATATATATGTCAGCACTCAATTCACAGAGCACAAATTGAACTCTTTACATAAAACATATATTCCGAGAGGAGTATTCTAATAAGTTTTAGAAATTAAATGCTGTTTCCCCCACCACCACCCCCTTATACAGCTTCACATAAATCCCAAGGAAACTGAGGTAAGGAGACACACATAGAGGTGGAAGGTATATGTATATTATATTTAAATATGTTTACCTGAATTGAGGCTATCGACTATGTTTATTATATCACCATGGGAGCAGAGTAACTCACAATGACCTCTTTCAGTGTATTTTATTATAAACTTGGGGAATTCTTGATTAGGAGGGAGAGGATTTCCGGGTTTTTTTTCTTCTCTTTACACTGTATTTGTCTTATATTCAGCTTTCTTTCCTTCTTTTTCCCATTCCTTTTTACTTGCTTTCAATTTTCCTTCTTTAAGCCTATCGATTCAGCCTGACCTTAGTCATAGATTTTGTTTAACCTAACTGATGTTATTCAGGACTACCTTAAGCTTTTTTAGCTTTTAATATCCTTTCATTGCAAGATTACAAAGAGCTAGGTGAACAAGGGGGAAAAACTAAATAGGGCCGTGATGTGACATGCTCTGAAGTTTAGAAAGATCAATTGGGTGTGCAGTTGGATAAGATCTGTGACTCTGCTGGATCTTAGTTTCATTATCAGTAAAAAGGGAGAGTTAAGCTAGGTGATTTCTGAGGTTTATTTTCTAGTTCTGAAATGATGTGCCATGAATCTTAACTATCTGGAATCTCCAGGGAATTAATTGTGTTGGGTAATAACATTTTCTGAAAATTTAATCTGTGCCAGTACTTAAGAAATAGTTGTCATTTTTAGATGGAAAACTCATTAAGATTTATTGTATACTTTCTTGATTTCTTAAACAAAATGTCATGATTCAACTTTAGTCTTTCCTTGATGGCTTAAATAATAGTGGCTCTATACTGGCTTAAATAACTGTGTGTCTCTAGAAAGAGCATTTATTGCCTATGGAGAAGCTCTCCGGCCCTACTGAGCTCAGTCAGTACATGTGTTTCACCATTTATTGAAATTAAAGTAAATTTTGCTTTCGTTTCAGAAACCAGACAACAATGCCTGTTGATATCCTTTGAGAGAAGGCACGATTCTCTTACGGAGTAAAGTAAATTGTTTGGCAGAATTCAAAAGCATAAATTTAGCAGAGTGACAGGTAGTTGATAGGACTTCACTAATGTGTATCATCATAATTGTTCTTGAGTTACTATAGATGGCACAACCAACTCCTCTAGGCCAGTTTCAAGTGTAAGAATGTAACGCACACACAACTCCTGGGTATTGTAGATCTTTATTGTGCCCAATAATAACTCAAGAGACATTTAATTAGTTACTATCCAAGCAAATTTTCTCTTGTGTGAAAAAGCTAGACATTAGATTGTGGCCAAGAGTCAAAGACAAAAACCAGGATCTATAAAAGACAGAGGAGAGAGGGATGAGAAAATAAATACTTCAGACAGTTTGAGAACATTGGTCCTTGTTTGACATCTTGGGTGTGGGTAGGTAAACTGGTTAGCTGGCAGCTAAAAGGTCAGTTTGGGTCTTTCTGTTCTTGAATAGGCCAACCTTAACATATCAAAGAAAACAATTTCAGCTGTTTATGGGTCCTTTGGAAAACCTGGTGAGGGCAGGTGTCAGGTGCAGGTTACAGGCTATCTCTGTCTGATGGAGGGCTGCTGGTGTCCCTTTCATACGAAGCACCGTCTTACTTAGGCCAGGTCTGCACCAGTGTCCTCAGAATTTCTCACTAGAAAGCCTCTTTATCTTCTTCTTTTGGACTGTCTGCTTTGGAATTTGTTCTTTTGTTCTTCAGGTATTTACTGTTATACTGGTTTCTGGATCTTAGCCATATCCCAAACTCCTATTTATTTTGATGGAGGCTTGATTACTGTCCTAAATATGATTTTTTTTTCTGTAAGTAACATTTTGTCCCATTCCGCTGGTGCCCCCTAATTTTCCTTGTTATGTGCTCATGATAACTTCCACACTCCTTTATAATTGGAGCTTTTCTGATTGGGTAGGTTGGATTTATACTTTATATGATACCATTGCTTCAGTAAATAGTCACAATCACATTTTAGCATGAATTTTATGTTTGGACTTGGGATATTCATTTTGGCTTCCAAGAGTATGTTTTATGCTTTTTGGGTGGTCCTGGTTATGCTCATATAGATGAGATGGCTGGACAGTTGAGTGTCTGATTGGTGAATTGTAGAGTAGCAGAGTTCCCCCAAGCAAGGAACATTTCAGTCCATGTAGTTCTTTGCTTGATCTCTTGGATAAGTATCCTGGTGTTGATCACCAGTTGGTCCTGGAGTACAGTCGCTCTCAATCTTTTTTCAGCCCTTTTTCCATACCTGAGGACAGGTGTCCTCCCATCAATTGCAGTGGTTACTTATAGTTTGAAAAAGACCCTAGAGGTGTGTAGGTGTAGGTGTGTGTGTGTGTGTGTGTGTGTGTGTGTGCGCGCGCGTGCGCACGTGCACGCGTGCACGCGCTGTCCCACTTTAAAAAAAATTCTCTCTCTAGCCCTATAAACTTAGTTTCTTTAGATAATGCAGTATGAGAGAAACAGATAATTTTGCTACCTGTCTAGCTTCAATGGGAGGGATAAATTAATACATCATACTCAATTTATTGAACAATTTAAAAAAAATTTTTATAATCCTAGGTTTTGAAGTTTTAAGGTGCTCTGCAGGTGGAAGGAGTGGATAACATGAGCGCTGAAGAAGGTGACCCACCCCCTCCGGAAGAAGAAGCCCCGTCCTCTTCGGGAGAGGCAGCGCCTCCTAGCTCAGAAGACGTTGCCCCTCCGGATCCAGGAGATGAGGCTCCCCCGCCTCCGGAAGAAGAGGCTCCTCCTCCTTCCAGTGAAGAGGCCCCAGGAGATGAGGCTCCCCCGCCTCCGGAAGAAGAGGCTCCTCCTCCTTCCAGTGAAGAGGCCCCTCCCCTCCCAGTAGAGGCATCTGCAGAAGATACTGTCTCTCTTTCCGAAAAAGGTCCTACTTCCTCTTTAAGTGATTATGTGAATCACATTCCTTCTGATGAAAGGATAGTTATGCCAGATGAAGATGACCCAGATCTGAGAAGGGTTCGACCTAGGCCTGCGCCACGATTGGTTCAACCAGTGCCTTCTGAGGTGCTCTCTCAGTCTTCCCGCAGATCATCCAAATATCTCCGAAGTATGAGTGGCGTTACAAATCTACAGGAAACATTAAAAGAGAGACAGGTTTTGCTTATAATACCATTTTTATTAAGTGTCGCTTTTATCTGAAATGAAATATTTTGGTGATTTTTCTTCATAATTACAATTTTTACACATGGTTTTCATTCTTTAGGCAAGATTCAGAGATGCAAGGGAAAACCGAAAAATGAAAATTGACCCTTCATACAAATATATATTTGAAATTCTATCAGCAAAGCTTGGCCTGGACATAACAACTGTTGAAGAATTAATTTTGGATTGCCCATCTGTAAGTTTAAGTCTTATTATTTTTTAATTACTCTTTGAGAAGTGATTGGTTGAAGAAACTTGAATCGTTGTGAACAACAAAACATTTAGAAAGAGAAGGTTGGGATTTAACTGAATAGAGAAGAAGCTTTATTTTACATAGTTATAGCCAGTTGGATGATATTTCTAGTTTGGCCTACTATTGTGGAGGAAGGGAAAAAAAGAGTTGGCAACTAGAATTGAGCTAAGATTCTAACTCAAAATGGCTTCAGAAGTTAGAGGGATAGTCAAGCACAGGTAGAGTGATATTTTAAAAGTACGGGTTATATAAACTACGCGTGCAAATCATTTGGATAGAAAAACAAATAGAGAAAATATTTCTATTCTGCAGAAATAGAGCTAGGGAACAGTGACTACTGCATGAATATAGTCGAAAACAACGAGGTGATTATCGTGCGTCTCTGCGTGCCAGGGAGAGCCCTGGATTATGCCTACTTTTCTAGCATAATTATTAACAGTTCCTCCTTTCACTCCTAAAAGGGTCCCAGATTTGGATGATGAATTTATATGGTCACCTTAATTATAGTAATATATGATAAACTGTGACTTTGATAGCAGCTCCTGGAAGCACTGTCATAGCTTCCTTATAGCTCAGGTTCTAAATTTTCAACAAAATTACTCTTAGCTGCTTGAGTTTTTGTCAAGTCTAGGAGTGACCTGGGCTGGAGCTTCTACAAGACCTGTGAGCAGGTACATGCTGGTGGTGAGCTGATTGTCCCACTGAATGCAAGGGTGAGAGAGTTGCAATGGGGGCGGCATTGTGGTGAGGTTGCCATTATCAGGGTCCATACTCCCTGTTCTTGCCCAGTGAACTTGGGCAAAACTCTTTAGCTTGCTCTAGGAGCGAAGAGTCTGTGGAATGTTTCCTAAAAGAGCCTCTCCCTTGCTCGATGCAGTATGTTACCAAGTTCTGGAAGTTGTCTGCCCTTCATTTCTTCCAGGACCCTTATAAAGCTTTAGAACTGGCAGGCCCCTGACAGTTGAATGGGATTGATCATTTTCTTGTTCCCTTAGTGTGTTACAGTGACATGGGCATGTGATTGATGCAGAGAGATCAATAGCTCTGAGCTATTTTAATGGCAAAGGATAGACAACCTTGGAGATGTGTACATAAAACAAGAGGTGCCACAGCAAGCGACTGGAAGTAGGATGGTTTCCCGGGTCACCAGAGTTCCCTGTGGGAGTGTGCGTGTGGCTAAGGAGGGCTTCACGGGCATGCGGGCTGTTAGTTGAGTAGGCCCTTGTGCTGAAGGGCCCTACCCTTGGATAAATGATCTCCTGTTGCCATCTTAAAATTATTAATAATTTCTAAACAAGTGGTTCTGAATTTTCAGTTTTCACTGGGCCTCACGAATTCTGTAACCTTCCCGGGCTATGGATGGTACCACCCAATGGCAGCAGGATTCTCTTTGCCACTCTCAATTGTTTTTGTTTGTTTGTATTGTTTTTTCATTTGTTTTCATCTCTCCTGGCCTCCCTTCTCTATTTTGGCTCCTCTGGTGACTCTGGTTATGTGTCTGCCTATTCTCTAGGTAGAAGAAAGTGATGCAAAACAACCTTGCACACATCACTGAGCAGATGACCAAGAGAGGAAGGGAAGGCCAATTTCTAAAAAATGTGATTCTCAGTAGGCCCAGGCAGGCTTCAAGCCTGTCCCAAGGACCATTCCTGTGCTTGGTTAGGGAAGAAACTATATAGGTAATCAACATTGTTGCACCTGAAAATTTCAAGGCCACATATTTGGCTAACTTCACAACTGGAATCCCACTAGCTCTGCAAAAGATTTAGACATAGACGTGGGGACTGGGCAGTGCCTTCAGAGGAAGACTGCTGCCAGGACTAAGTTGGGGAGATGAGTATCTACAGAGGTGATATTATCACCCTTAAGTATTTGCCACCTGGTTTTCTGGGCTGGCATTCTCTACTTGGAGGAAGTCTCTCTCACTGGCTAACATGCTGCCCAGGAAGTGGGAGTGCCCAATGCTTGCAAACCCTTCCATTTGTCATTCCTGGGGCGTGTCTTGGACTTTGGGTCTTTGTGGTTAGCTTCTTCCTTTAAGGCTCTCATAGACCAGGCCAGACACTGCTTAGACTGCAAGGAATGGGAAATCTAGGTTTAAGGGAAGAGTCAAGCCAGGAAAGGTGTTTCCTTAAGAGTTGCTGGTGAATTGCAAAGCCACAGTGGAGGGAAGATAGTAAGTACATCTAGGATGGAAACCAATGTCAAAATCTGGGAGAGATTAGAGTGCTCATTTGATTACATGGACAGAGCAAGAACATGTAGTAAATTGGCATCGCGATTAGTGGATGGGTGAGTAAGAAGTTGGAGCAAGAGGTGGTATGTTTTGTTGTGGTTGTTTAGGTAACTGGGTGTATGGAAAAGTTTTTCTTTTATGTGAGGCCTGTTGCGCAATCCAGAGTGAAAACAGTTCATTAAAGGCTCCGCAAAAGGGTAGACAGCAGCAGAGGTGGTGGTTATTTTGTTTGCCTTCAGATCCATTCCCGACTGTGCTCCACCCTGCTCTGTGGCCTGGAAGGCTGACCTCTCTGGAATCTACCACATGGGCTCCCTTATCCTCTGGTTTCCACGTGGCTCGGCTTCTGGGAGCCACCAGCAGGAGATTGGAGGGCAGAAGAGAAAGAAGCCTGATCCCTCCCCACTTGGCCACGTTTCTGCCAGTGTCCTCATGAACAGTCCCTTTCCCCCAGCTCCAGCTCTCAGCCTGCTTCCCGCTACCCCATTCCCCCCAACGCCCTCCCTTCCAGGCCTCGAGGTGGTACTGGTTTTCCTCTGTTGCTAGTCCTGTGTTGCTGCTAGTGCCACAGCTTCCCTTACCCTGTTCTGGCCTCTAGAAGTAGCCTCTTTAGGTTTCTTCAGAGCCTCTTTGTTACGACTCCTTTGCTTGCCAGGACCCTAACCAATACAGAGGTTTCTGCCGCATTGGCATTCAAGCTTTTGCTACTTCGTGTGTTCCTGCTACTTTCATTCAGTGCTGCTCATGATAGTCACAGACATTACTTTCCTGGCTTACATGATAGTGTTTTCCAAAGTCAAGACAGCAGCAGCACAGTTCTGTGGAAAGAGAGCAGATCTGGAGTTCCAGGTTCTGCACTTGTGGGTATGTGTCTTTGGGTCCTTCACTCAAATTCTTTTTATTTTTATTTATTTTTAATTTATTATTATTATTATTATTTTGGCTGGGCTGCACAGCACATGGGATCTTAGTTCCCTGACCAGGGATCAAACCTGTGCCCCCTCCCTGCAATGGAAGCGCAGAGTCTTAACCACTGGACCACCAGGGAAGTCCTCAAATTCTTTTTATTTATTTATTTATTTATGGCTGTGTTGGGTCTTCGTTGCTGCGTGGGCTTTCTCTAGTTGCAGCGAGTGGGGGTTACTCTTCGTTGTGGTGCGGGCTTCTCATTGCAGTGGCTTCTCTTCTTGCAGATCACAGGCTCTCGGCACGCGGGCTTCCGTAGTTGTGGCACGTGGGCTCAGTGGTTGTGGCTCACAGGCTCTAGAGCACAGGCTCAGTAGTTGTGGCGTATGGGCTTAGTTGCTCCACGGCATGTGGGGGTCTTCCTGGACCAGGGCTCGAAACCGTGTCCCCTGCATTGAGAAGCAGATTCTTAACCATTGCACCACCAGGGAAGTCCCCTCAAATTCTTTTTAGCTTTAATTTTCTTTTCTGCAAGAGGGGCATAATAATGCCACCTTACCTAGTGCAACGTTGTGGTGAAACTCAGATGAAGCATTTGTAAAGTATTACGTATCATAAGTGAATTTTTAACCGCAGTCATGATTTTGGCCCACGACGGTTTTCACTCTGCTGGCCTCAAGAGTACAACATGTCTAAAAGACAAGAATTCATTACGTTTGATATTGAATTTATTTTTTAATCACAGTCATGCGGTCTACTTTTGAGAGTTTGGTTGCATTCAAAGCTGATGGGTCATAGAAGTCACATACAGCATGAAAGTGTGGAACTGGGCAAGAATAGCTATGCTGACAGCTTCTGTATCTTTTAGATGGTAATTATGCAAGAGAGCCAAGTTTACGTGTGAGATGGAAGAGTAGAAAATGAAGGGCTAGAATTTTGCTCATCTCCGTGGCTCCATTTCATCTCCCAGGGTGGTGGTTCCCAAACGTGGTCCCAGGACCAGCAGCAGCATCACCTGGAACTTTTTAAAAATGCAAATCCTTGGGTCCAGCGTTCTTTATTTTTAAGACGTCCCCTCGTTGCTTCTCTGATGCACACAAAAGTTTGAGAACCATTGTCCAAGGGTGAGAGGCTTTGCCAGACCTGAGATACTTCCTACAGGAATAGGTCAGTAAGTGAAGAGAAACCCACTGCCCAGGAAAGACACTTATGTATGAAATCAGTGGGACTAGGTGAAGGGGGGTCAGTAAACTTTTGTGTTTCCCTAATGATGTGTGAGAGTTTTTGTTTATGTGACTTAGATGTCTACTTACTAAGATAATTATACTGACTCATAAGTAATTAAATTCATGCTCATAAATATGGAAGACATTATATTAATTTGTTTTTATATTAGTTTGGCTACAATATAGGTCAAATTATAATTGCTGAAAATATAATTACTCAAATAATTGGTCAAACAAAACAGTTAATAAGTTTTACTGTCCCACAAATCAACTTTTAAGAATAGTTTCTCTTGGGAATTCCCTGGTTAGGACTCCGTGCTTTCACTGCCAAGGGCGCAGGTTCAATCCCTGGTCAGGGAACTAAGATCCTGCAAGCCACCCAGTGCAGCCAAAAAAAAAGAGTAGTTTCTCTTAACTATAATTCTTTACGTTTACCTCCAGTTGGACTCACCTATTTACCCCTATAAGATGCTGTGAGGCAGGGTTAGGTAAGTGGAGGACCACTTATATATGTAGATAAGTAATGGAGGTTTGGAAATAGAATTCACCCTATATTCCATGATAATTTTGGAGTTAAATTAGTTCGGATTCTAATGCTGCCTCTGATGTACCTGCTTCTGTGTACCTTGAATAAACTCTTTTAGCTTCATTTTCTTTATTTACAAAACTATGAGGACTAAGGTATGTAAAATGCCTAGCACAGGGCTTGGTTCATTTTATTGTAGTTTCTTAGTCATTTTATTGATTATCATTTTCTCTTTTGTTTAACAGCTGGAAGCATTTACTCTTTTTTTTATGAAAGATGGTTGTAAGACATTGAAGTTTTTGTACCAAGAAGGAGATGTACCTGGTCTTGGTAAGGATGTTTTGCAAGGGTAATGTGCCAGCTATTCATGAATGAATGTTAAAGTGCAGCATATCTTTTCTCTTATACATAGACAATCCTATATTTATAAAGAAAATTTACCAGGAGCTTACAAGATTGCTATAATGATTGAAGAAGAAAGCATCCTTATAGAAGTCATTGACCTATCCTGGGAATACACATTTTCACTAGAATTTAATTGCCTTTTCCTTGAAACAGGTAGAGCTATTTTGTACACGTGTTGTCAGATGACTAGAAATAGTCATGAAACCACCCGAAAGCACAGCAGTCACTCCCTGTGGTCCTGGGTCAGCATCTTGTGTTTGCTGCAGCTGGCAGGGGAATATCTGGCTTTCTCTACTTTTCACGTTATTCCAAAAAGAATTGATACTTTACCAGGTCATTGAACTTTTGTCTTAATAACTAGGTACACAGATCATCCTTTGGTTTTAGACTACTTATCTTATAAATCTTGTGGATTTTACCGTGTCCCCTCTGTTGGTTCTTTCTTGCTTTCCTCCTCTGCTGCCTTTTTTTTTTTTTTTTTTTTTTTGCGGTACGCGGGCCTCTCACTGCTGTGGCCTCTCCCGTTGCGGAGCACAGGCTCCGGACGTGCAGGCTCAGCGGCCATGGCTCACAGGCCCAGCCGCGCCGCAGCATGTGGGATCTTCGCGGACCGGGGCACGAACCTGCCTCCCCTGCATGGGCAGGCGGACTCTCAACCACTGTGCCACCAGGGAAGCCCCCTCCTGTGCTGCCTTTAAGCTTAGGCTCCTATCTCATGCCTGCCCCAGTTTTCCAGATTGAAAACCAGTATCTCTGTTACCAGATTTCCTCTCTGAAATCCATACTACTTATTCCTGCCAAGTAAATCTTTCATTGTCCTGTTGTTGGATTGAGTCCAAACTCTTCATTTATTCTACTAAGGCCTGTCATAACCTGGACACACAGTACTTGTTTAGTCTGATCTCCTATTCTGCCAAACATGAACTTGCTGCTCTCTCTAAGCCAGTCTTCATGGTTGTCTGTCCACACCAGTCATTTCTGTGCCCTTTTCTCCACCCTCCTAAGTGTCTCCACCCAGCCAAATCCTACCCCTCCTCGGGATTGCCTCAGGCATTCTCTTTATTTCAGAGCTTTCTCAGAGTGTTCCAAACCACATCCATCACTATCCTCCAAACGCCTGTCTCTTTTAAAGTTTGCATTGTAAAATACACCACTTGATCATGTTCTTCTGTTTTCATCTAATTGTTTAATATATATGTCTTTCTTCACCAACAAAATATGTAGACTCATGATTAGTGACTATGTCTGCTCTATTGATCTTCTGTCTCACAATTCTTATGCTGGGACATTATTGTAAGGTCCAAATTTTCATAATTCATTAAAAATTAAAACAATAGGGGCTTCCCTGGTGGCGCAGCGGTTGAGAGTCCACCTGCTGATTCAGGGGACACGGGTTTGTGCCCCAGTCTGGGAAGATCCCACATGCCGCGGAGCGGCTGGGCCCGTGGGCCATGGCCGCTGAGCCTGCGCGTCCGGAGCCTGTGCTCTGCAATGGGAGAGGCCACAACAGAGAGAGGCCCGTGTACCGCAAAAAAAATAAAAATAAAAATAAAATAAATAAATAAAACAATAGCTGAAAATATAGAAAGGGGAGAAAATATCTACAATTAGAAGAAAAATTAAAACTACCACCCACATTCCCACTCACTTGGAATAATCAAGTTAACTCCTTGATGAGTATCCTTCTGTAACTTCTCTGGTGTATATATATATATATATATATATATGTGTGTGTGTGTGTGTGTGTGTGTGTTTCCCTTTCTCTATGTATTTTGATATGTATATGTACAGTATGTATGAGATATGTACATATATATACACAGTATATATACCACTATGTATATAGTTTGATCTTCTGCTAGTTTTATCTTCTGATCACTAATTTAGATGTTTGTAATGACCCAAATTATAAGTATGGCTGCAAGTCTAAGACATATTCACGGTTCATTGACTCCTTGACATCCAGAGTTGCATATATAATATGTAGAGTTGGATCCTATTTTGCAGTATATATATATATATATATATATATATATACTGCTATACATATATATATTTGGGGGGACACATTCAGTCCATAGCGTTTATTGTTATCCTATATTGCCTCAAACCTTCTTTGGAAGAGTATAGTATAAATAATAATAATGAAACTCTCAAGTTTTCAGCCGAAAAAAAAAAAAAGTATCATTTTCAAACTTATTGGGCCAAAACAAGAATGTAGAGCTAGTGAGAATATTCCTTTTGTGCCAAGATTACAACACCAGACAGACAGAGCTCTCCAGGATGCTTCTGGATGACAAGGTAAGTTTGAGACGGGCTCTCTGTGCCTCCACCTTTCCACAGCCTACGGCATTCTTGCTGCCTTTAACCAGGAAAGTAATCACCTCTTTTATGGCTCACAAGTAGCATCTCACTTATGCCAAATGTGCTGGAGGCTGGGAATGCTTTGTGATTTGCTGACCTTGTACCCACTCTGGTGCTTTGGGTCATTCTTTGTCAAAATTTATGAAAGTACAAGACAGATGAGAAGGGGGACGTGCATTCTTCAGCTGGAAGAGTGACCAAGTAACTACAAACTGCTGCCCCTCCTGTGATCGTGCTGGTCACTGCAAACTTCAGCAGCCCAATGACTTGTTCCTCCAGACAGCGACTGTGCCTATGCCTTGTTCACCCAGACCACCAGCCCTGTGGGTCCTGAGGAGGCAAAGCTTGATGGGGAGCAGGCGGGTACTGGATGAGAGTGTAAGGGGCCAAGGTAGGACTGCGAAGGAAGCCACTTTCCCCATACTCAGTGCCCTGCTAGATTCTAAGAACCCTCTACCCTAACAATTATCTTTCTAAATAGCCTTGGTCCAAACTTTGGAGCTCAGGGTGGATTTCAAGTCAGTGTCAACAGTGTGAAACTTTCCTTTTCTTCTAGACAGGTTATCCTGTGTATCCTGGTATATGGGTGAGAGTATCCCAGACCAGATGTTGTTTTCTTAAACTGCAGAGCTTATCACACCCTCCATTGACAGTGTGCAGACCCCTGGGCCTGCAGGGAGGAGGAGATCACAGATAGACACTGTTTGACACACTGGTTTAAAGCTCGATCCTGGAGAGGGTCAGAAGTGAGGTGGTGAAGACAAGCTCCACTCTTTACTCGCTGGGTCACACTGGGAAAGTTATTTCACCTCTCCGAGCCTTGGTTTTCTCATCTGTAAAATGGGAACAGTAATGGAACTCACCTCATGGGATTGGGAGGACCGTGGTTATGCTGGGCTCAGGGCAAGTGCCATGTAAACTTTGCCTCACTCCCTAAAAATGTCTTGTCCTCCAAGATTATAGTCCAGTCTCAGAAAGAAAAAGGAACTCAGTAGCCATGAGAGTTAGTTCAGCCTTCTCTTAATTATTTTCAAAAACATTGCATTTCCTGTTTGGGGACCATGTCACCCAAGATATGCTTCCTTTTTTTTTTTTTCAATTTAATTGAACTAAGAAAAAACAATTTATAGATGCTTTATAAAAATGTAATCCAACTCTATATATTATTCTATGGTAGCTTTTAAAAATTGATAATATTGTCTTCTCCATGCCACTGATACATTTCCACAATTAAATTTCAAACAGTTGCATTGTACTTCATTAGGCTGAGACAACTATTAGGTTCAAAACTTATTATTAGAATTTAGGTTGTTCACAACTTTTTTCTCCTTTAAACAATGCCTCAATGAATATCATTGAAGCTAATTCTACGTGGATTAGGAAGACTTTTTAGGAAGAATTCTCAGGAGAACTGCCAGAAGAAAGGGTAAACATACTTTTAATTATTATTTTTGCTATTTCCAAAAATAATATACTTATCAGCTTGGTGAGTATTCCTCTACATGTCTTTCTTATATGCATGTGCTAACACGTAGACACTTAGTATCATTTTAAAAATATGATCATGTAACACGTTTTATTCTTGACTTACTTTTTGGACTTGACAGTATAACCTAGACATTTTTTATGTTATTAAATATAGATTTATCTAATTTAAAAGATGCTGTATAATATTCTTTAGTGTAGCTGCATTTGAATTTTTAGAAGCCAGGAATATGTTCAGCTGTGAGTAATGGAAAACCTAATAGTAGCTTAAACAAATAGGGAGTCTATTTTTCTCTCATAACTGGGCAGGCAGTGGCTAGCAGTGGTTCAAGTGCTCAGTAACGCCATCAGAAACCCAGATTCTTATTTTATTTCTGTTCTGCCATTCTTTTTTTTTTTAATTTAATTAATTTATTTATTCGGCTGCATTGGGTCTTCGTTGCTGTGTGCGGGCTTTTCTCTAGTTGCCGCGAGTGGGAGCTACTTTTCGTTGTGGTGCGCAGGCTTCTCATTGCGGTGGCCTCTCTTGCTTTAGAGCACTGGCTCTAGAGCGCGGGCTTAGTTGCTCCACAGCATGTGGGATCTTCCCGGACCAGGGATTGAACCGGTGTCCCCTGCATTGGCAGGTGGATTTTTAACCACTGCGCCACAAGGCAAGTCCCCTATTCTGCCATTCTTAACACATTGCTTTGTGTTCATATTTGTTCCACATGGTTGCAAGATGAAGTCTAGACATTACGTACAGGTTTTCATCATGTAGGAAAGGGGCCTACTAGTCACACCTCTCCCCTTTATCAGGAAAGCCCAAGATTCTTAATGTCATATGACTACCCTAGGGGCTAGGGAGGCTGAGAAAGCAGTTGTCTCCCTGAGAATGTACAGATTGCTAAATGGGACAAATTCAGGTTCACTTATCAAGGAAAAAAGGGAGAATATTAAGGGTAAAGGTAATTCTGCCAACCTCCATGAATGAGCATTTGAGCTCTACATTGCTGCATACCATGTCTCAGGGTTCTTTGGCTGCAAGCAAGGTGCAGACTCTGGCTTAGGTAAGCAAAAAAATTAAAACATTTGGGTAGTTCACAAAATTTAGAACTAGCTGAACAATCAGGCCTTGGGAAAAATAGGAATAGAGCATTTCCATGGATTTCAGGGCAGTTTCTTTGGATTCATCAGTAGATTGACCTTGCTCAGATACCCTTTTATCTTTGTGTCTCTGCATTCAAGATTTACAGTCTTGCAGAGAGTCTAATTAGTATAGTTTTCACATGTGTACCCCTGCAGGGCTCTGAGACTGGTGTCCTCCAGAATCCCAGGATGGGAGAAATTCCCCAAACCCAAAGGAAGGAGGGCTGGGCAGACAAAAGATGTTTATGGTTTTGTGATAGAGATGTAAAATTTTCTTAGATCATACTTCAAATTGGTTATGGTTGTGAACAGGAAGACTGTTGATTTTTTGCTTATTAATATTGCAACCAAGGAATTCCCTGATGGTACCAGTGGTAAAGAGCCCACCTTCCAATGCAGGGAATGCAGGTTCGATCCCTGGTTGGGGAACTAAGATCCCACAACTAAGCCCGCATGCCACAACTACTGAGCTCACACGCCTCAACGTGAGAGCCTGCGTGCTGCAAACTACAGAGCCCACGTGCTCTGGAGTCCGCATGCCACAACTAGAGAGAGGAAACCTGCAGTCCACTACTAGAGAGAAGCCCACACGCCACAAAGAAAAGATCCCACATGCCTCAATGAAGATCCTGTGTGCCGCAACTAGGACCCGACGCAGCCAAAAAAAGTAAAGAAAAAAATATTGCAACTAGCTATCTAACAGAATTCTCATATTTTAAATAGTTTTTAAACATCAAAGAAAGATTTCTAATGATACATTTTCATTGAAATTAGTTCAAGGAAGGATTTAATATAAGTCGGGTGCTATGAGAGTATTTAGTGGGGGACAGGATCTTCTTGGGGGAGTCAGTGAAAGTTTACCTGAGAGGTGGCATTTTGGCTGAGATACGAAAGATTAGCAAGGATTAAGGAGGCAAAGGGTTGAGAATGGGATAAGTGAAGGGTTTCCATGAAAGTCCTGCCTGAGGCCAGGCCAAAAGGAGCAAAGTGCAGAACTCAGTGAAAGGCACCCAAGGAGGCTGCAATTTAAGATTTGCAATTACATTTTTTTGTAGATAAAAAATTTTATTCCATAATTATATTGAAAACTTCTCAAACTAAAGCAAGGAACAAGGGTGTAAGATCCACAGTAATTTATCACATTTGATCAGTCATGTGATCGTATGCTAAGTTCTTGACTTTTGTTTTCAGAATGTGGTCGAACTATTCCTGGAGCAACCAAAGGGGCAAAAATGATGAGATTGTATATAGACAGCGCAGCCCCAGAGAAACTAAAAGGAGTGTGTGTAGTTTTTGTTCGCTGTCGCAATGATGTCCCTATAAATACTAAAAATATTCATGAAGTATGTTTACACTTTTTTCAAATATATGGTTAAGCATTTTTGCCAGCTTTATTGAGATATAATTGACATATAGCATTATGTAAGTTTAAGGTATACAAAGAATTGATTTAACACATTGTGAAATGATTACCACCATAGCATTAGCTAACACCTCCATTGCCTCACATAATTACCTTTTTTCTCCTTTTTTGGTAATGACATTTAAGATCTACTCCCTTAGCAACTTTTAAGTATACAATACAGTATCGTTAACTACAGTCACCATGCTGTACGTTAGATCCCCAGAACTTATTCATCTTATAACTGGAAGTTAGTACCCTTTGACCAATGTTTTTTCCATCCAAATTTCTGGGCAGAGGGGCTAGTTTAATTGCTTTTTACATCAACTGACAGAGTTTTTCTCGTCCCCTTTTCATGGACAGGGCAACTGTCCACCTAGAACTTTCTTTATGTAGGAGGCTCAGTTTCATTTCCCTCACATTGTATGGACTCCAGGCCATACCTCCTTCCCTATGCAGAAATTAAAGCACCAGGGAAAGTGTTTACTTGATGAGCAAGTATGTGAATGGTTAAATGCGGGCAGAATATAAGTTTGTTGATTTTAGAACCTTAATATTCACCACTTAAGTTTTCCTAATAGTTTATAAGATATATTGTCTATACTTATTGTAATGTAAAATTGGTTATGATTTTCAGTTCTTTAATGGGATCAGCATGTAAAATAACATTTGAACACTACCCTTTTAGGAAGTGCTATTTACTTTTCTGGACGTATCAGAAGGACTCCTAGTTGGGATTAGGAATATGCTGGCAAATATATTTCTACCAGCTATTCTTGCGACAAATAATTGGGGTGCTTTAAACCAGTCCCAGCAAGGAGAATCTGAAAAACACATTTTCACTGAAACCATCAGCAGATACCTTTCATCTTTAGATGGTAAGTATAGTATTTAATGTTTAATCAGTTACTACAAATGAGCAAATTAACTATAAGTTATTAAAAATAAGCATTAGAGAAAACATTTCCATCTTAAAAGATGTAAATCAAAGCAATTATGAGACCTAGAGATAAGATATCAAATCATTAGAACTTCTCTTTCCACGGATCTCTGAAGGCATAAGATACATTTTCTTTTATATCTCCCATTGTAGAAGGAGGATTCTCTTCCTATATTATTTGAGAAAATTTTTACCATATTTAAAAATATATACATTACGATGAACTCTTTTTAAAATATAAATTATATTATTTCATATTGTTAAAATATGCAATTTTATTAATAAATCATAGTCACAATCTAATGATCAACTAGAATTATATTTCTATAAAGTGTTAGATCTCTAACATTTTAGTAATTACAGCTTGAAACCACACATTGGCATTTAATGCATTGACATTAAACACCTCTTGTCAATATTATTTTTTCCCTTTTAGGTGCTAGAATAAGTATTGAGGGAACAGTTAAGTTAAAGAAGATAGACAATGTTGATTTTTCCAAACTGCATACCTTTGAAGAAGTGACACTCGCAGCTAGCAATTCAGAAACTGTTCGTCAGCTAGAGGACGTGCTGATGATATGGTACAGACAGATTGAACAGGTGAGCCGACCTGAGTGATTTCACCAGATATGAGTCATAGTTCATATCTGTGTCCTAGTCACTGCATTTTGTCCCTAAAAGTAAAGGGAAGAGGAGCCTTCCAGATTCTACTATGAAATTCAGCCTATTTTTGATTCTAGTGCAAAATCATTGTTCTCTTTGGACCACTTAATATCAACTTTAAGATATTTCCCACTTTAAGGAGGAAACCATAACATTATGGCTTGAGAATGGAATAATGAAGAAACAGAAATAGCCAGCATTTATCTCCAATATCTTATGTATTGTTTATGCTCTTCATTAGAGAGAGAGGAAAAGTACACAGTGAAGAGACTATAGCCACAATGCTAGACACTTAATAAATACCTCTTGGTTGATCAATGGAATTGTCTGTGTTGACAGAGAGGTTCAAACTAGGCTCATTCCTATCAGTACTGCAGTGGCAAGTCTGCAGCTCTCTGGCCAAATACATTTTCTTTCTGGCAGTAAGAAAAGCAGTGATAGGAATGGGGTATATGTCAACATTCTGAGAGGTGCCAACTTACACTACAAACGTTGACCACAACCAAATATTAGGTAATTGCTCTAAACAGAAAGAGGACTCTAGAAGCCAACTCACAGATCTCTAGTTCATGAGCACAGGACAGTGAAACTGGAGAAGAAAATCTTCAGTTGAATGAGGACTAGGGGAGGAAAATCTTGAGCAAGCAAGAGTTAGAGAAAAACATTTCTGATTTTACCTCTCTTAGAACTGTTAGAAGGAGGGAGGTGTAGTTGGAGTGGAAAAGTTGGAGGACTTTGGAAACTCCATCAAGGCCTGGAGTGCCGGCCACAAAATTTGCTCCCAGGTGTCCCTAGGTACTCGAAGTAATTGTCCACCAAGGACTCCTGCAGCTGCCTACTATGCCAGTTGGCATAGGAAGAGGGAGTTGTAAGCCATTGTGGAATTCAAGCTGTGTCCTACACAGTGGCTGAGGAGATCTCCTCCAATTATCATGATCAATCAAAATAGATCTTCTTTTATAAAAATGAGCAAGCAAAAGAAATAGCTTAACATAAGGAGATTAGGCAACTTGAAATAAGAAAAGTTGGGCGGAATTCCCTGGTGGTCCAGTGATTAGGACTCTGCGCTTTCACATTGGTTGGGGAACTAAGAACTAAGATCCCACAATCCTGTAAGCCGCACAGCCAAAAAAAAAAAAAAAAGGAAAATCATGTTGGGCAATTGTAGCAAATGGTCTCCAGTTAAGCAGAATCAGTGCAAGAAATGGGAGACTTCTTTAAAAAATATTACATCTAAAATAAACCTTGACCTCTTGTCATACACAAAAATTAATTCAAGATGGATCATAGACATAAATATGAAAGCTAAAACTAAAAAAAGAGATACATGCAACAACATGGATGAATCTCAAAAACATGTTGAGTGAACGAATCCAGCCTTAAAAAAGTAATGTGAAAAATAGAACAAAAAATATACTTGAATCAGAACATAATGCAGAACTATATTAATATCTTATTAAGATACAAACCCCAGAAGCCATGAAAGGAAAACCCTGACATATATGACTATATAAACAAATTAATGTAAGATCCATATGGCAGAAATCACTGTAAGCAACATTAGAAGATAATTGACCTTCTGGGAGAAAATATTATCAGCATATGTAACAGAGTTAGTATACATAATATGTAAAGAACGGCTATAAATCATTAAGAAATGGGCATTTCAGAGAAAACTTGGCCAAGGATATGAACAATGTCATTCAAAGAAAGTACGTGGACATATTTGACCTGGGAAAAGAAGGGGACCTAGGAGTGACGTGATGTCTTCAAATATTTGATGGTATTTCATGTGGACTTAAACTTGTACTGTAATGGCCCTAACAGGCAGAATTAAGAGTGGAGTGTGATGGTTATAAGGAGGGAGATTTTATTAGGATCACTTTCTCACAGAATTTCCCCCCCCACCCGAAAATGGAATGTTTTGTATCCCTGAAAGTATCCGATTTGAGGTTGGATTATCATCTATGAATAATGTTGTAGCAGGAATTAAACATCAAAAGTGTTGCTTGATTTAGTTAATTTTAAGGTCCATTTTCATTCTTTAATTCAGTGATTCAAATTATATAGACTTTCAGCCACTAAGAAAAGTTTAAATTATGTCTAGTATCCTTTATTTAAGGAGGTGGAGAAACTTATAATAAGATTAGGAAAGAGTTCCATAAACCATGGTTAAAATTATAAGCATTTCATGGATTAAAGAGAGAAGCTTCATAGGTTTGAAAAATCAACTGTGTATTTTGACTCATTTGTATTCTTAATTCCATCATGATTGTAGTTATGGAAAGTTATAAGCATAAAAAATGTACAGAAAATAAGAAACACCCCTGTAAGTACCACTGAGATTAAACAGATACTAACCATTTGCTATTTTTGCTTCAGATCTCTTATTTTCACTAAATCCTCCAACCCTTTCCTCTCCCTCCCTGTATATTACCACCATTCTGATGTTATTGTCTCCTCCATTCCCCTGAAAGTTTTATACTTTTATTGCATTTGCATATTTATAAGCTTTATATTATATATAAATAAATTATATATATGAAAATACAGAATATATATTTGTGTTTAAAATCTTTACATAAATGGTATCCTTTTACAGTTTTTTTTTTTATTTAACATTCTCTTTCATCCATGTTGGTACAAGTAAATTTATTTCATTCACTTAACTATTGTCTGGTATTCCTCTATGAGAGAATCCGTTTATTCTGTAGATTTCCAGACATTTAGGAGACATTCAAATTATGTCTAGTATCCTCTGTTTAAGGAGGTAGAGAACTCACCTGTTCCCTCAGAAAGCAGTTGTTTCTACTTTTTTTCCTGTTACAAACAATAATAATACATCTTCAATAAATATCTTTATTCTGGTCTCGTTTGCACATGTTCAAGAGTTTCCCAGGGAATGGCTGAGAGAAGTAGTATAGATTTTTTATTGGGTACTACAAGGCCCTCCAAATAGTGGTTATATTAACTTATATTTTTTTACAGAAGTAAATGGGAGCTCCCATGTCTTCATATCTTTCGTTACACTTGGGACTGTTGGATTTTTAATGGATGCCAGTATGTTGGATGTGAAATGGTATCTTGATTTATTTTGCATTACCCTGAACACTGTTGAGGCTGTGGACGTTTAATGACTATTTAGATTTCCTCCTTGTTGAATTGCCTGTTCATATCCTTTACCTAGTTTTCTTTCAGATTGCTTGATGATATCTTAACTGAATTGTTGGAGTTTGAATAATATTTTCCGCCTGTTAATCTTTTGTTGGTCCCCATTGTGTCCTGCATTTTCGTTTGGTATTGGTGTCTTTAGTCATGTGGAAGTTTTACATTTTAATGTAAATATCTTTAAAAATGGTAATCCAGCCTCAATTTAGCTACCTCCAGTGACTAGAACCTTTGTGCTTTTTGTATTTTGGAAACACTTTCCTACTCCAGTGTTGTGAAGATATTCTCCTAAATTATTTATTTATTTTAAATACTGAAATATACAGAAATGAACAACAAATGAATAAAAATAAAATAAACAAATTATTGTAAAATTAACACCTGTGTAACTTTTGCACAAGACATAGAGCATTACCAGCACCTTGCAATCTCCATGCATTTTTCTTCCAAATTTTAACTCCCTTTTCTTCTCCCTAGTGGTAACCATTTTCTTGGCAATTATGTTGTTCAGTTCCATGCTTTTCTTTATAGTTTTACCCCCATCTCCTGTATTTTCTTTAAATGTTTTACCATTTAGGTTTTTAATCTTTCTGGAATTATTTTTGTGTGTGTATAATGTGAGGTAGGAATCTAATTTTGTCTTTTTCCATATGGTTAGTCAATTGTCTCAGAAGTGTATTTAGTAGTCCATTCTTTACCAGCAAATTTGTAATATCTATCAAGTCTCTAGACCCCTTTATCTATCCCACCTGTCTACTTATTTGTTTTTTGTACTCATACCATACTGCTTTAATTTATGTTGCTTTTTACTGAATCAGCGTTTGGTATGGCAAGTCCCTTTCATTATTTTTCTTCAAAATTGCATTGATTATTTCTGGTTGATTGTTCTTCCAAATTAATTTTAAGACTAGTTTCCTGGGGCTTCCCTGGTGGCGCAGTGGTTGAGAGTCTGCCTGCCGATGCAGGGGACGCAGGTTCGTGCCCCGGTCCGGGAAGATCCCACATGCCGCGGAGCGGCTGGGCCCATGAGCCATGGCCGCTGAGCCTGCGCGTCCGGAGCCTGTGCTCCACAACAGGAGGGGCCACAACAGTGAGAGGCCCGCATACCGCAAAAAAAAAAAAAAAAAAAAAAAAAAAGACTAGTTCGCTAAGTATCATGAAAAGAAAACCTTGTTGAGATTTTGACTGGAAATTTCATTGAATGAAATAAATTTCATTTCATTAATTTAGAGAAAATTTCCATCTTTATATGTTGAATTTTTCCATCCATGAACACGGTATATTTCTCCACTGATTTAGGCCTTCTTTTGTGTGCTGAAAGTAAGTTTTCTAATTTTCTCCAAAAAGGTCTTGTACATTTTTTGTTAATCTCTAGATATCTTACATTGTTATTATTTGTTATAGCAAATACTGTCATTTTAGAAATTACATTTTCATATTGCTAGATGACTTGTAAAGAAATGCTACTGATATTTATATATACAGCCCCAAACCTTACTGAATTATTCACTTTTATTAATTGTAAAAGTTTGTCTTTAGATATTCTTGAATTTTTAAAATGTGGCCAACCATTCCCTCCATGATAATGCCATTGTTTTTTTATTTCCAATTCTTATACCTTTTGTTTACTTTCCTTATCCTGTGCTATGATCTCCATGACCTGGGTGGTGATAGTGGCAAAATTGTCTTGTCTTTGGTTTTAAGGTGGTATTTTCTAAAATTTCATCTTTAAGTATGATGTTTTAAATCACAGCAAGATCCTTTTTGACCCATCTCCTAGAGAAATGGAAATAAAAACAAAAATAAACAAATGGGACCTAATGAAACTTAGAAGCTTTTGCACAGCAAAGGAAACCATAAACAAGATGAAAAGACAATCCTCAGAATGGGAGAAAATATTTGCAAATGAAGCAACCGACAAAGGATTAATCTCCAAAATTTATAAGCAGCTCAATATCAAAAAAACAAACAACTCAATCCAAAAATGGGCAGAAGACCTAAATAGACATTTCTCCCAAGAAGATATACAGATTGCCAACAAACACATGAAAGGATGCTCAACATCACTAATCATTAGAGAAATGCAAATCAAAATTACAATGAGGTATCACCTCACACTAGTCAGAATGGCCATCATCAAAAAATCTAGAAACAATAAATGCTGGAGAGGGTGTGGAGAAAAGGGAACCCTCTTGCACTGTTGGTGGGAATGTAAATTGATACAGCCACTCTGGAGAAAAGTATGGAGGTTCCTTACAAAACTAAAAATAGAACTGTCATATGACCCAGCCATCCCACTACTGGGCATATACCCTGAGAAAACCATAATTCAAAAAGAGTCATGTACCACAATGTTCATTGTAGCTCTGTTTACAATAGCTAGGACATGGTAGCAACCTAAGTGTCCATCGACAGATGAATGGATAAAGAAGATGTGGTACATATATACAATGGAATATTACTCAGCCATAAAAAGAAACGAAATTGAGTTATTTGTAGTGAGGTGGATGGACCTAGAGTCTGTCATACAGAGTGAAGTAAGTCAGAAAGAGAAAAACAAATACCGTATGCTAACACATATATGTGGAATCCAAAAAAAAAAAGGTTCTGAAGAACCTACAAGCAGGACAGGAATAAAGATGCAGACGTAGAGAATGGACTTGAGGACACGGGGAGGGGGAAGGGTAAGCTGGGACGAAGTGAGAGAGTGGCATGGACTTATATATACACTACCAAATGTAAAATAGCTGGTGGGAAGCAGCCACATAGCACAGGGGGATCAGCTTGGTGCATTGTGACCACCTAGAGGGGTGGGATAGGGAGGGTGGGAGGGAGACACAAGCAGGAGGAGATATGGGAACATATGTATATGTATAGCTGATTCACTTTGTTATACAGCAGAAACCAGCACACCACTGTAAAGCAATTATACTCCCATAAAGATGTTTAAAAATTATAATATACATGTAAAACAAAGTATGATATTTGCTGCAGACTTTTGACAGGTACTAATTATCATGGTAAAGAAATTCTCTTCTAGTCTTAGTTTGCTAAGAGTTCTTAATATTATTCAGTGTTGAATGTTATTTGTACTTTTAACTTTCTTTGAAAAGGTGCAAATAATGAGGTTCTAAAAGCAGAAAGTAACGTTTCTATACTCTGTGAACTTTTCTGATTGCAGGTACTTATTGAAAGTGTGCAGATGAGAAGAGAAGCTGATGACTCAGGTCCTCTCACTGAACTGGAACACTGGAAACGCATGTCAGCCAAATTCAGTTATATCATTGAACAGATTAAAGGGCCAAGTTGTAAGGCTGTTATAAATGTGCTTAATGTTGCACGCTCCAAACTCTTAAAGGTAAAAGGCCTTGTATTTTAAAGTTTACTTCAGAGCAACCAACTGGAAAATTACCCTTCTTGAACTGCTTCTTCGCATCATATACTTTGCACCATGTATTTAGAAGTGTTAAAACTTTGAGTAAGGCTTTCTCTTGTACCATCGTTACTTCCAGAAGAGGAAAAGGAAGTATAGAAATGAAAATTTATTTCTCAATATTTCACACACCAATTTTGACAGTACTACTATGGGGTGATTGCTATTTATTTTTAAATTGTTTTTGAAATTGTAAATCAATAGAGGCTTATTGAATTAGAGGACTATATAGAAAGTCAAAAGCAAAAATGTCCTCTATCTTACATCTCATCCCCGCTATTCCATCTCCTTTCCTAGAGGTCATATTTATTAACAGTTTAGCTTGATTCTCTCCAGGTCCTTTTCTGTTTCTTCCTTAAAAAAAAAAAAAATATATATATATATATATATTTGTTTTGTGTTTCTAAATTTTTAAAATTACATGGCATCATCATACTCTGTTTTTCTTTAACTCCGTGGTCCCCCCAACAGCATATCTTGGAGAGTTATACCTATCAGATCAGGCTATTTCGTTTTCCATAATGTTAATGCATCAGGTTTTATTTAATCATTTTCTTGTTTTTAGACAAATTGTTTCCTTTCTTTTTTTCAACAGTCTTGAGATATAATTCACATATTACTCATTTCTGCCATTTAAGGAGCAAAATTCAATGGTTTTTAGTACATTCACAGAGTTGTGCAACCATCACCACAATCAATTTTAGAACATTTTATCACCTCAAAAAGAAACCCTGTACTCTTTAGCTATCACCTCCCATCTCCATCTGTCTCCTTCCCCTCATTCTAGCCCTAAGTAACCACCAATCCACTTTTTATCTCTGTAGATTTGCTTGTTTTGGACATTTCATATAAATGGAATCATATAATATGTGGTCTTTTGTTACTGGTTTCTTTCACTTGGCATAATGTTTTCAAGGTTTATCCATGTTGTAGTATGTATCAGTAATTATTCCTTTTCACAGATGAATAATGTTCCATTTTATAGATAACACCACATTTTGTTTATCAGTTTATGGATATTTGCATTATCTCTATTTTTTGGCTATTATGAATAATGCTGCTGTGAACATTCTTGTACACGTTCTTTTTTTTTTTTTTTGCGGTATGCGGGCCTCTCACTGCCGTGGCCTCTCCCGCCGCGGAGCACAGGCTCCAGACGCGCAGGCCCAGCGGCCATGGCTCACGGGCGCAGCCGCTCCACGGCATGTGGGATCTTCCCGGACCGGGGCACGAACCCGTGTCCCCTGCATCGGCAGGCGGACTCTCAACCACTGCACCACCAGGGAAGTCCCTGGTACACTTTCTTGTGTGGACATATGTTGTCATTTTTCTTGTATATACCTGGGAGTGGAATTTCTGGCTCAATGTGTTTAACTTTTTGAGGAACATTGTTCCTTTTCTATGTGTTCACAAACATTACTACAGTTAAAGCCTCTACATGCCTACAAGCAAGCATTTCCCTAGGGTGTATACTCCACAACTTTGTTAATACTTATTATCAGTTAAAAATTTTTGTTTGCCTGTCCAACATGTGGAAAATGGCTTGTTGTATTTTGCCTTTTCCTTATTAATAATGAAGTTGAGCATCTTTTAAAGTTTATTTGCTATTTGCATTTATTCTCCTGAGAATTGTTTGTTTCTATCTTTCCCTCACTCAGAAAGTTTCAGGTATTGTTTTGTTCTGATTCTAGTAGTCCTTTATTACTATGGCTATTAATCAATTGTTATATATGGTGGATGAGGCAAACGGCCATGGTCCCTGAGACTTCTGGATATGAAAAATACACTTTGCTGATGGGAATGTTTTCTTTCCTGAAGACCCAGAATAATGTAATGTCACTTTTCTAACCTAGAAAAGTCACTCCAGGTAGAAGCAGGTCTGGTTTAAGCCAACAGACAGAATGTTAATTACAAACAGAATGAGCCTTCAGTTTTAGTAAGTCACTTAAGGTTTTTATAATAACTTTAAGTCTTAAATAATATAAGAAAAAGATATATCAATCACATTTAAGTATCTACTCTTTTAGTATATGAATGATTAGGGAAGACAGCTTGAATTTCATGATTAAACCTTAGCACAGTGGTATATTTGGATGTTTCATAGGACTCTTGTACTTTCTTTTCTTAGAATTGGCGTGATTTGGATGCAAGAATCACAGATACAGCAAATGAATCAAAAGATAATGTCAGATATTTGTACACTCTAGAAAAAGTATGTCAGCCTCTCTATAACTGTGATCTAGTAAGTATTCTTTTTAAAGTGCAGTTTAAAAAATTAGCGCATACACTTTGTTATAAAGCAGAAACTAACACACCATTGTAAAGCAATTATACTCCAATAAAGATGTTAAATAAAATAAAATAAAAATTAGCACATAAGATCGATTTAATATGTGTGTATTGGGAAAAACATATTGCAGAAAAGTTACTTAAAAGATACCTTTTCCTATTATATATCTGTAACGAATTATAAACTATATTTATTATTTTAACCTACATTTAAATATATAGCATTATCATAACTATGACCTGATTTGTGAATTGAGAAAGACAAATATATTAGTTATTCATTGCTTCATAAGAAATTACCCCAGAACCGAGTGGCTTAAGACAATAAACATTTATTATATCACAGTTTTTGTAGGTCAGGAATTCAGGGACAGCATAGCTGAGTACCTCTGCTTCAGGGTCTCTCATGAGGCTGCAGTCAAGCTGCTGTCTTGGGATGTGGTCTCTTCTGAAGGGGAGGCTGACTGGGGAGGGTCCACTTCTATTGCACACCACATGGGCCTTTGCACAGGACAACTCGCTTCCCCTAGAGTGAGTGACCCAGGAGTGAGCAAGAGAAAGTGCCCAACTAGCATTACGCTGATACCAAAGCGAGATAAGAACACCTCAAGAAAATAAAATTACAGGTCAATATTCCTGATGAATATAGATGCAGAAATTGTCAACAAAACAGTGGCAAACCAAATTCCGCGGCACATTAAAAGGATCACACACTAAGATCAAGGGGGATTTATTCCTGGGATGCAAAGATGGTTCAACATATGCAAATGGATAAATGTGATACACCACATTAATAGAATGAAAGATAAAAATCATGATTATTTCAACAGATGCAGAAAAAGCATTTGACAAAATACAACACCCTTTCATGATAAAAGCTCTCAATAGAGTATAGAAGGAATGTACCTCAACATAATAAAAGAATACATATCCTTTAAAAATTGTATAAATAAAATAAACATGCAAAAATAATGTATATGAATATTATAACATCTCTGTACTTTTTAAAATATATTTAAAGCTTTTCACTATAAAAAGTAAACTTGGAAGAAAGATATAATGCTTTTTGCTGTTACCAAGACCTGTAAATTTTAAGGTATACTAATTTCAACTTCTTGATTCAAAAGACTTATTTAAATTCATATAATTTTCAAATCTTTTAGTTTTGGTTTTAGTTCTTTTCATCCTAGTATTTTTTTTCATCCTAGTAATTTAAAAAACTTTGTTCAATTCCTCTAGCGATGCATGTACTTTATTATTATTGTTATCATTGAGCTTTTTACATTCTCTGATGTAAGAATATTTCTAACATTATCTTTTGAAATTAGAGAAGTACTGTTAGTATTAAGTCTTATAATTTCTTCCCCCTCATATACCAACTATTTCTGTAGATTCAAAAATTCTTTTTTTCTCATTTTCTTTATTCTCCTTAAAATAAACCAGAAGCTGCTGTTTAGTTTGTAACTGTCAGTTGAGCAGGAAAAGTGTAGAGGACTCATGCTTCCATTTCTTGTTGATAAAATTTTATGAATTTTGTGTTTCATTTTATCATCTTGGTATTGTGCTATTGGCATATCGACTAATATATTTTATGCATAAAATGTGCGAACACTATGTATAGATAAGAACTGTGCACTCCAGGAGCTACTATTATAAATAATGATGTTTAAAATTCAGATGAAGGGTATTTCCCCGGTTGGCCCATTTGATACTGTCTCCAGGCCTTTTTTATTCTTTGTGGAGTTGCCTTATTGAGGATGGAAGGGACTCCTAGGCATATTTTAATTAGAATCTTTTTGGTCTACAGATAACACGTATAATATGAATTCTGACATACAGGGTTAACTACAAAGTGACGATACTAATTTCCATAAGCCACATAAAATTGATTTCATTATGTCATGGTTACACCTCATAACTAGGACATACAGTACACTCAGAAGTAGTTGTTCTTCCTGGCTTATTTATTCCACCACTATTAAAAAATCTTTTTATATATTTTAAATTGTTCTTGCAATTAAAAGTCCAGCTCCTTGAGGGTGGGAAGGCCACTGACCTTCCCTTGTCCTTCCATAGTGATTTATGATTTACAGCAAGGTTAAAAGCAGGATCTCAGAATCTCGGGCACATAACTGTGGTTATGCTACAGCTCTAGGACCTTGGACAAGGTACTCTACATCTCTATTTTCTCATTTGCAAAATGGGAATAATCATAACACTTTATTTTATAGATTCTAAGACTTTTCTTTCACATTTTAACCTCTCTGTATTCAGAGCACAACTTACAGTCAGTCAGGTTTTATGAATCATTGTGAAGGTGACTTGACACCATCTGAGATTATTAGTTCTTTCCTTGCGGGGGAAGGAAAGAACTAATGTTTGTTTTGTTTTTGGTACCATGGGTGTGAATTCAGACTACAGTGAGCGAGCCCCAGCTTGTGGAACAAGTTCTCAGGATAGTTTATTTTCCACCCCTCCCCCAAGGAGCAGGATTGGGACAGGTAGGCTTTATTCCTGTCTTTTTCTCCGTGGCTTGTTAATTTCATGCATCGTTTGGTGGCTTAGATTTTTGTAGGAGTTAGACTCCCCATCTAGAGCATTTTTTTCCCCTTCTTCAGTAGACTGTAAAGCAGTGGTACAGTCTTACAATCAGTGATGTTTTAGATCTGATGAAATCAAACCTGCCTTAAATGGTCATTGTTGGGACTTCCCTGGTGGTGCAGTGGATAAGACTCCATGCTCCCAATGCAGGGGGCTGGGGTTCGATGCCTGGTCAGGGAACTAGATCCCACATGCGTGCTGCAACTGAGAGTTCGCATGCCGCAACTAAGACCCAGTGCAACCAAATAAATAAATAAATAATTTTAAAAATGGTCGTTGTCAACATAAATTAAGATAATATGTGAAGCTCTTCACCTAGTGCCTGGCGCATAGTAGTCATTCAATATACATTAGCAATAGTTTGATATCTCAGATGCACTTGCTCTGCTTTGCTCTTTGCTGTTCTACTTATTTCACTTCTTTGTGTGTGTCGTTTCCACCCTGCCTTGACCTCCTCCAGGATAGTTTCTTTATATTTGGAATTCTCTCAATATTCTCAGGACTTCGTGGTACTTAGTAGGTTTGCTGAAAGGTGAATTGAGTTGAATAATGAGGAAATGAGTTCTAGTCTGATCTCTGTTTCTAATTAGCTTTCTGGCCATACATTAGTCACTTTACCCTTTAAGATGTCAGTTTCTTCATCCTTAAAAAGAGCAAGTTGAGCTATTAATACTTAAAATCACTTTCACCTCCAATATTTTATCTTTAAATAAAATTTTAAGTTTACATGCACAGAAAAGTTGCCGTGATAGTACAGAATTCTTTTCATCTAATTTCTCCTGTTAACATCTTGCAATACCTTGGTACCTTTGTCAAAACTCACGTCCTTTCTCTGTTTCAGTATCCAGTCAAGGATACCATGTTGCTTTTAGTAAAATTTGACTTTTAAGATTAAAATGTTACACTGTTTTATGTATGTTTAGAGTTTTGAATATTATAGGTTGGGGGTTATTAAAAATATAAATGTATGCTTAATATATTTCAATTTTAGGTTTCCATGGCACATGGGATACAAAATTTGATAAACGCCATCAAAATGATTCACAGTGTGTCAAGGTATTACAATACTTCGGAGAGAATGACCTCATTGTTTATCAAGGTAAGTTTCCAAGGGAAGAAATCACATTGTAACCCTGTGAAAAGGTTAACAGTGCTTTCCCTCTGAGCCAGGGAAGGGAATTGGGAACTTCGGGTGCCTCTCAGAGTTCTGGATTTTCATACTGTGTGGAAAAGAAAAGAAAGGCATGCCTGGAGTCAGTTGTACTTAATTGAAGGGGGACCTTTCTGCTTGTCAGAGGTAAACCCCCAGGTTTTTTGTTTAAAAGTAACTGATGATTTTCTAATTTATTTGTTCCAAATAGTTTTGCATAAGAGCTAAGAATTGTGCCTAGACTGTTACAAGAAACAAAGAAGGACTCTACATAATGATCAAGGGAAAAATAATGCTTCTTTAGCTACTCCCACCCACACTGTGGTTTATGTAAAAATCTTCCCATTTAGTGCCATATGATTAATTATTTTAAATAATTGGAAAAATCATCCAAGAAACACAGGAGTAGAATTTACTTATAAATGATTCAAGCAGAACATAACAGTCACATTTCAACTTTCTTTTAGATCAAAGAATAGATTTAATCATTGTCTATGTCCCAAGCAAGGCAAGAACCTTAGGATTCTTCCCTGTCACTTGTCTTCCTCCTTGCTACATGTTCCACATTGAGATTTCTAGTTCCATATTATTGTTACTGTGTTTTCAGTGTATGAATCAACAAGTGATCAGACTAAAATCTAAGTATTGCTAGCATTTTTGATCACCTCTGTTTTGTGATTTCCACATCTTCCTCTGCCTTGGATTTATTATTTCTTTTGCTGAAAAAAATTCTTCAGTAGTTCTGTGGTGAACCCCCTGAATTCCTGCATGTCTGAAAATCACTTCATTTTGTCTTAGCACTCAAATGTTAGTTTGAGATTCTTAAGTTCAATATAATTTTTTCCTGGAACTGTAAAGATACTGTTGTATACTATCTACAATTGTTGATAAGAAATTTGATGCTAATCTGATTTTTTTTCCTTTGTGGGAAACCTATTTTATTCTCCTAGGAAGCTTGTAGGATTTTTTCTTCATTCTTGAACTTCTGAAATTTCACAGTGATGTGGTTCTTTTTACCTTTATCTTGTTCTATACTTGCTGGGTTGTTTCATTCCCAAGACTTTCCTCTCTCTTCATTCCTGGGAAGTTTTCCTGTTTACCTCTGATTATTCCTTATCCACCTATTCAATTTATTCTCTCCCCTTGAATCTAAAATCCATGTTCCTTAACTTTTTTTGGGGGGGGGTCCATCTTTGTCCTTTGATCTTTCAGCTCGCTCATTGACTGTTCATTTGTGTCCCAATTGCTGGTCGGTGCATCAAAAAAAAATTCAATTTCCGAGTTCTTTTCTTTCATGATGTAAAAATCCTCTCATATCTTTCTTATAAACTTAGTTAATAAAAAATATTTTAAAAGATTTTACATATATCTTTTCTGTATTTTCTCTCTTTGTTGAACTTAATGCTTCTGTTACCATGTTTGTTTTCTTCAGTTGCTTGGTGATTCTTGGTTGTCTGCCCATCTTTGTGTTTGAGACTGCTGATTTGCCTCCCTGTTCTGTTTATTTTGTCTGTCTCTTGTGAGTAAGGAGTATAACTTACTGTTTGGAGGGGAGTGAGAATAGCTTTTTCTCTGATATGTCCTCCTGGGAGTGCAGTAGCTACCTGGGCCACACTTCTCAAAGACTGTGGTCCACACTCATACCTTTGTCCTTTTAGCATATGTCGCTGTTTCCTGCTGTACAAGTTGCTCTAAATTCGGCGTTCAGGGTTACAACTGAGGGTTACCTCACATTGTCTCCCATCTTGAAAAATTTCCATAACTGTTCTACCTTCAAGTAACCTTCTCCAGAACCGGGTTCTGACTTTCTCTAGTCTTTTTTTTTTTTCTCTGTAGATTTGGTACTGTGTGATTTCCATATTTTAGGAATTCTCCAAAATTTCTGTGTGTCAGCCTGCCATCTTGGTTAAACTTCCAGACCATTTAAATGGCTGTCTTTCTTTTTTTTTTTTCCTTCTTTATTTTGGGGGATGTGAGAGGTGGTTAACTTAATATTTAGTTTGCATGTTGAAGGATGGAGAAGAATCACAGTTGGACTGGATCAAGACCTAATTAGAGGAGAACTAGACAAAGAGAAAATATAGTTGACTTTGAAATTGATGGCCTCAGTGACGTAGACTTAAATACAGTAGGTAAATGTGACTTTGGGTTTTCTTTGTTTTACCTGGAATGTATATTTCTTTGTTTTTTATATTCTGTAATTAATTCATTCCATAAGGTTTCTATTTATCATATTTTTATGCTTGCGATTTAAAAAACTTAAATTTTATTTCTTTCTCTACCTATAGTTATTCTGGACTTATATTTATTTTAGGTAACAAATCAAATGGTGACAGCATGTAAAGCATATATTTCTGATGGGGGAACTAACCACGTATGGGATCAGGAAATACCAGTTGTACTAAAGAAAATTCAGGTTTGTATAAGTATTTTTATTTTCATAAAGTAAAGCTTTTACCATCTGGCCCACTTTTGCTTACTTTTTTCATTGACAAAGCATGTTAACTTTGAAAAAACATTGTACAGGGTAGCATGAGCATATAAGAAGAACTTCATTAAAATTATCTACTTCCCTTTATGCTTAGTCCTCCTGTTAGGGCATAATTTAATCCTCATCTTGTCCATGGCTGCCTGTATCAGACACCTCGCATGTGCCATTTCATATGCTCTGGCCCCCATCTTTTACTCCAGCCCCTGTTAGTTTCATTTTCTTGCCTTTTTGCATTGGTTAGGATTGCCATGCATCCTTAAATGGACCTGGTAATAGTTGGCATCTAATTCTGATCTTCTTTTAGAAGAAAATGCTTCTAACATTTCCCCATTTAGTTTGATGCTTTAATACATCATTGATTAGATTCAAGGAAGTTTTATTCCTAGTTTTAGTACTAGGAGATATTATTAAAAGTTATGAATGGGTTTTGAAAAAATTTTTCAGCACATATTTTTGAGGAGCTTATAAGATTTTTCTCCTCAATCTATTAATGTTATAGATGACATTTTTAGGTTTTCTAAAATGAAACTATTCTAATATCCCTAGGATAAACTCGACTTAGTCATGGTGTAATTATCTTTTTAAAAACATTCTTAACTTCACTTTGCTACAATTTTCTTTAGGGCTTTTTGCAACTATATTCATGAGAGAGATAGCCTGGAATTTTTCCTTTCTCATAGTGTCCTTGTTAGTGTTTCTGGCACTAAGGTCTCAGAATAAGTACGACTGGAGGAGGGGAAGGAAGTACTCCCCTCTTTTCTAGCCTCTAGAAGAGTTTGTAGAAAATCAAAGCGATCTGTTATTTTGAAAGTCTGAAAGAAATGGCCATACCAGCAAGTCTCCATCTGGAAGTGGTTATTGGCTTTCTTCATGTGCTGGTTCCTGGGCTTCGTAGAGCCTAGGTGGGAGGCTGGGACTGTTGCGGTAGAGCAAGAAAGGATGCTCAGTGCCCTCCACCTAGGACGTGAACTGCTGTGCTTGCAGGGTTGGCCCTGAGCACTCTCATCACCACTCTCTGACCTCTGGAACTGGAGGATAAGAAAGAGTTGTCAGAGGAAACATAAGATGTACTTAAATGAAACAGAAGATGAGGAATTGCAGTTAGGATAGTTTCTCTTCCTGAAAACACTTGATCTCAACGACTGGAAGAACCAGAATCATTATGCAGTTCTTGGATTTGTTCATGTAAAATACAAAGTTATGCAGAGAGAGACCAAAGCAGCACATAAAGCAGTGGTTCTAAACAATACCAAAAGCAGCTGGTGAATCCGTTAAAGAAGGAGATAATGACAACTTCACTTGCATAACTAAAACTTATGAAATGTCTGAGTCAGTGAAAAGAGGAGAAATTAACAGTGTAGGTCTTACTTTTGATAACTCAGTTCCTTAGAAAAGTGAAGCAAAGGACAATTTCTTCCAAGTGTTTTCCCAAGTGTTTGAAATGCATTACAGGTGGTAAAAAAGAAAAAGTTCCTAAACTTGGTGATATGAATTCATCATTTGATGATGCAGAGGCATTTTATTCCTGCTGGCATAATTTTTATTATTGGAGAGAATTTTTCTTATTTAAATGAAGGAAAAAAAGCAGAATGTCATGATGAAAGGAGAGAGATTGAAAAGCAGAACAGAGCAGCAAGGGCACAAAGGAAAAAGAAGAAATGAATTGAATGTTAGATGATAATGCATATAACTGTGATGCAAGGATTTTAAAAATTCAAAGAAAAAGAAAAAGCCAAGAAAGAAGCAGAGGAAAAAGCAAAATCTGAAGGAAAATTGAAGAAGGAAGAAGCTAAAGAAAAGCAGAGATGAGGTGAATTAGGAGCTGCTTGGGTAGGTAAGGAGAAAGAGGAAGTTAGACAAAAGGCATTACTGGCAAAGAAGAAAAAGGATAACCAGGAAAAAAAGCCATTAAGAGGGAAAGGCAATATCAAATCATTATGTTGTATGCCTGAAACTAATATAATGTTATATGTCAATTATATAAGAAAAGAGAAAGGTAGCAAAAACTTCAAAATTCATGGAAGACCTGGAATTACTTTCCTGATGATGAGACAAAGCCGGTTAAAATGATGGAAGAAGTGGAAAAACTTTGCGATAGGCTCGAACTTGCAAGCTTACTGTATTTAAATGAAACGTTCACATCACCTACAAAAGAAATAGGAATTGCTGCTCTGCCAAAACAGAAGAAATTAATGAGCAAATTAGAAAAGAGAAAGAGGAAATTGAGGCTTGTGTGTGCCAAGTATCTAAGAATGCAGAGACATCAACTGTTGAAGGTGGAAATGGCAGTAAAAATTTGTCAGAAGAGAATTGATCTGCAATTGCTAATTAAAACTGTGAGCCTCTTTCTTGCTGGGACAAATTCAAGATGGGAAGTTATTGCCAAGTACATGAACACGCATTCTACTTCTGGAAGTCAAAAGAACTGCCAAAGATTTTATGGGCAAAGAACCGTCTCCCAAAACTTGGCCCTCATCAGAAAGATGACATACTGTGTGGAGTAGAGCCTCAGACTGTCAATATAACACCTCAGAACAATTTGGAAATCCATGTGCAGATTTCACCTCTTGACAACAGAAGCACAGAAGCTTTTGGAATGAGCTTTGAAAATGTATCCAGTAAATATACCTGAAAGATGTAGCGTGTATCAGAATTTCATTTCGTTATGGCTGAGTAATATCCCATTGTATGGATAGACCACATTTTGTTTATTCATTCGTCTTTTGATAGACATTTGGATTGTTACCACCTTCCGACTATTGTGAATAATGCTGCTATGAACACTGCTGTTTAATGATCTCTTTGAGTCTATGCTTTCAATTATTTTGGGTATATACCTAGAAGTGAAATTGCTGGATCATATGGCAGTTCTGTTTTTAACTTTTTGTGGAACCACCATACTGTTTTCCCTAGCAGCTCTTCCATTTCACATTCTCACCAGCAATGCACAAGAGTTCCAGTTTCTCCACACTGTGCCAATACTTGTTATTTTCTCTTTTTTTTGGTAATAGGTATCCTAATGCATATGAAATGGTATCTTATTGTGTTTTGATTTGCATGTCCCTAATGGCTAGTGATGGTTGAGCATCTTTTCATGTGCTTATTGGCCATTTGTATATCTTCTTTGGAGACATGGCTATTCAAATCCTTTACTCATTTTTGAAGTGGGTTCTGTTTTTGTTGAGTTGGAGGAGTTCTTTATATATTCTAGATATTAATCCCTTATATATATGTTTTATGAATACATATTGCTTCATTTAAAAAAACTAGTTTTTTGACTATTCTTTCTATTTCTTCTTGAGACAGTTTTTGTAAGTTTATATTTTTGAGGAATTTCTTCAGTTTTTCTAAAATTTGTAATTTATTGGCATAATGTTGACAATATTCTCTTACTAATCTTTGCCTTGTTATGTAATATGTCCCCTTATTCATTAACAATATTACTTATCTTCTCTGTTTTCTTAATCATTCTTGCTCACTCAATCCTCAGATTCAGAACAACCCATCCTCCTCCCAGGAGTTTATCAGTTCTGTTTTCGTTGTTATTGTTATTTGCTGGATTCCATGTTTCCCTCTATAGTTTCTCCAGGGTTAATTTTGGGAGTGGGAGTGAGAAATCATTCCCCCCAAATTGTCCAATTGGCAGAAACCAGGACTCTTGACATAGAACTTAGCAATTTATTCTCATAATTGTTTTAATATGCTTCAAGTCAGTAGCCATTTACTTACTGAATTAGAAATGAAAGCTTGGTTTTCTGCATTCTAGTTTAACTTGCTTTCTACTACATCTGAAATTTTTTCAGGAAACTTTTATTGTATAGTTTTGGGGAATAATTTTCAGATGAGTTGGAGGAAGCAATGAGAAGAATTGTTATTTAGGATGTTATCTGTCCAACAGGAAGGAATTGGTTGGTGAAGAAGAAGTAATAGAAAGTAATTCCTATTAGATGGCATATTCCAGGAGGGTAGGGATCTTATCTGTACTCCTAGCATCTCAAGGAGTTCCTAACATATGGTAGGCACCAAGAAACTTTCTTTTTTTAAAATATTTATTTGGCTGCGCTGGCATCTTTATTGGCACATGCGAGATCTTCATTGTGGCATGCTGGATTTTTTTAGTTGCAGCATGCAGGATCTAGTTCCTTGACCAGGGATCAAACCCGGGTCCCCTGCATTGGGAGCCTGGAGTCTTAACCACTGGACCACCAGGGAAGTCCTTAAACTTTTGTTTAATAAGTGGAAAAATAATCAGTGACCTCGAAGAGAGTAATGATTCTGTTTTAGAGATTGAGAGGTGGGGAGGCGTATCATAGCTAGAAGTAGGTATGAGACTAGTTATATGAGCTTGAATGTTTATAGAATCACCTGGGCAACTGGTTGAAAGTATGGCTTCCTGAGTCTGACTCTCAGAGATTCTGACTTAGTGGCTGAGGCAGGCAGAATAAAGATGTCCACATCCTGATCCCTGGAATTTGTGACTATGTTATATTAAATGTCAAGGGGAATTAAGGTTACAGGAGGAATTAAGGTTGGAGAGATTATCCTGGATTATCTAAGTGGGACCAACGTAAGCACAAAGGTCCTTATAGAGTGAAGAGGGAGATGGAAGAGTCAGAACCAGGGAGCTGGCATTATGTTAAAGATTTGACTGGCCATTGGTGGCTTTGAAAAAGTTTAACATTATTTTTTTTTTAAGATGGTTTGGTTAGCTGAACATGACAGTAAGTTCCTACTGGAGCCTAGTGACAATGTCCTCCTTTTTTAGCCTGGTTGAACTGACCTGGTATAGCTGTAGTCAAATATTAGGATTTCAGCAATGCACCCATCAAAGACTTTATGATCTCCTCATGGAGAACTGACAGTTGGATGATAAATCAGTATTGCACAGTCTTAATGTTTTTTATACCTGTATGTGAATAATGCTGATTAAAAGATGCCAACTGACTAGATAGATAATTGAAAATAGACAGAATTGATACATAATTTTTGGCCTCCTGGGAGCTCTGATTAGCCATGAAAACATGACAACAAATAGTGTATGTAGTAACTTTGATAAGGATAAGAGTTAAGGGGAAATAATGAGGATAAAGAAGATGAGACTATATTGTAAAATAGAAAAAAAACTGTATTGATTTTCATAGGCCTTTCAATGTGTGGGCAGAGAACTTGAATTTTCAATGTTAACAGCGGCAGCCCCTATTGAGGGGTTGATGTGATCAGTTTTGTGTGAGGATAGAATTTTTGAATATTTCACTCATAAACAAGTGTCTCACTATGTATTATACCCCTTTTAAATCTCTCATAGGACTGCATTTTTCTATTCAAGGAATATCAGACATCTTTTCACAAAACAAGGAAACAGATTTTAGAATCCTCAGGGGAAAAATCTTTTGAGGTTTCAGAAATGTATATATTTGGAAAATTTGAAGCTTTCTGCAAAAGACTGGAGAAGGTAAGCGTCGTGCAGCCACAGTTGCCACTACCAACCGTACCTTTCCAGTTATTTCATACTTTATGTAGCATCACTGAGAATTATTTTTCCAGATCTCTTGTCTTACTATTGATCTGACTCATCCACTATCACTCATAGATTACTGCATTTTATTTTATTTATTTTATTTTTTAATTTTTTTGCGTTACGCGGGCCTCTCACTGTTGTGGCCCCTCCCGTTGCGGAGCACAGGCTCCAGACACGCAGGCTCAGCGGCCGTGGCTCGCGGGCCCAGCTGCTCCGTGGCATGTGGAATCTTCCCGGACCGGGGCACGAACCCACATCCCCTGCATCGGCAGGCGGACTCTCAACCACTGCGCCACCAGGGAAGCCCTACTGCATTTTTTATAACTTATTTTTTCATTCCTAATTACTATCTTCTGCCTGTCTCACAAAAGCTATTGCAGACTTTCACTTCTCTTGAGACCTCAATTCTATCTTTACCTATAGAGCTTGAACTTAAAGCCTCTGCTCTTAACCATTTTATCAGGCTGAGAAAAGGTGTGAGGTGACATATCTGCAATATCTGGCAGAACCCAGTAGTTGTGTCATATCTGGATGTGTGAGCACCTTCTCTTACTAGGCCATATATATGGTCTAAACATAGAGATTGTATGGGCAATGTCTTTGCTGGGCGGATATGGGTTAGAAACTTCAGCACCCTTTTTTTTTTTTTTGCGGTACGCGGGCCTCTCACTGCTGTGGCCTCTCCCGTTGCGGAGCACAGGCTCTGGACGCGCAGGCTCAGCAGCCATGGCTCATGGGCCCAGCCGCTCCGCGGCATATGGGATCTTTCTGGACAGGAGCACGAACCCGTGTCCCCTGCATTGGCAGGCGGACTCCCAACCACTGCGCCACCAGGGAAGCCCTTCAGCACCTTTGATTCATTCATTGATTAGGACTGGCTGGAGAGGAGTGATGTTTTTCCAGGGGATACAGGGCAGCCCATATCAGAGGCTTCTTCGAATCAACCTTTGCAAAGCCTACAAAGATATCATCTAGGTACCACCCTCCCCATGGCCCTACCATTCTGCCAACTCCCTAGGTCCTAATAACAGGAGTCTGCTCGTCATTTGTTGGAAATTGGTGGGGGGCATTTCACAAGTTGAAGGGCATTTCCTATACATGCCAGGATAGGAAAATATGGGTGATGAACAAAACCAAGTTACTGAGTGGGGCTGTTTTTTGTTTGTTTCTTTAGCAGCTTAACTGAGATATAATTCACATACCATATAATGTATTCATTTAAAGTGTACAAGTCAATATTTTCCAATATATTCACAGGATTGTGCAACCATACCACCATCTAATTTTAGAATATTTTCATTCCCACTAAAAGAAACCCTGTGCCCATTAGCAGTGATACCCCATTCTCCCCTCTACCCAGCCCTAAGCACCTGCTAATCTACTTTCTGTTTCTATAGATTTGCCTATTCTCGACATTTCATATAAATGGAATCATATAATATGTGGTCTTTTGTGACTGGCTTCTTTCACTTAGTATAATATTTTCAAGGTTCATCTATGTTGTAGTATTCCTTTTTATTGCTGAATAATATTCCATCATTTGGATATACCATATTTTACTTATCCATTCATTTGTTGGTGGACATTTGGGTTTTTCTACTTTTTGGCTATTACGACTAATGCTGCTATGAATATATATGTATGTGTTTTTGTGTGAACATATGTTGTCATTTCTTTTGAGTATATGTGTAGGAGTGGAATTGCTGGGTCAGATAATAACTCCATGTTTACCTTTATGGAGGAAGTGCCAAACTGTTTTTCCAAGTAGTTGCATCATTTTATAGTCTCATAAACAATGTATGAGGGTTCCAATTTCTCTGCATCCTTGTAACACTTATTGTCTGTCTTTTTGAATTTAGCCATCCTAGTGGGTGTGAAGTGACATCTCATTGTAGTTTTGATTTGCATTTCCCTGATGACTAATGGTGTTGAGCATCTTTTTTTTTTTTTTTTTTTTTTTTTTTTTTTTGCGGTACGCGGGCCTCTCACTGTCGTGGCCTCTCCCGTTGCGGAGCACAGGCTCCGGACGCGCAGGCTCAGCAGCCATGGCTCACGGGCCCAGCCGCTCCATGGCATGTGGGATCTTCCCGGACCCGGGCACGAACCCGTGTCCCCTGCATCGGCAGGCGGACTCTCAACCACTGTGCCACCAGGGAAGCCCGTGTTGAGCATCTTTTTAAATGCTTATTGTCCATCTGTATTTCTTCTTTGGAGAAATTTCTATTTAAATTATTTGCACGTTTTAAATTTAGTTATTTGTGTTTTCGTAGTTCAGTTTATAAGAGTTCTTTATATATTCTGGGTCTTAAGTCCCTTATCAGATATGGTTTTCAAATATTTTCTCTCTTTCTACAGGTTATCTTTTCACTTTCTTGATTGTGTTCTTTGAAGCAGGACGTTTTGTTTTGTTTTGCTTTAATATTTATTTATTTATTTTGGCTGCACTGAGTCTTAGTTGCGGCCCGTGGGATCTTCGTTGCAGCATGCTGGCTCTTAGTTGCAGCATATGGACTTCTTAGTGGCATGCATGCGGGATCTAGTTCCCCGACCAGGGATCGAACCTGGGCCCCCTGCATTGGGAGGGTGGAGTCTTGCCCACTGGACCGCCAGGGAATTCCTTGAAGCAGGAAGTTTTAAATTTTGATGAAGTCCAATTTATCAAGTATTTCTTCTGTTGCTTGTGCTTTTGGTGCCGCATCTGGGAATATGTTGTGTGAGGCTGTTTTGTGAACAGTGAGGATTTCTTGGGGACAAGTGTCCAATTTAGAATGATATTGGCATGGGGCAAATGAATAATAAGCCCCGTTGGTCAGGACCTGTTCTACAGAAATGTTTAACATTTCTGAAACCATTAGGATGTAAACCTGGAGGTGAGTCCTGGTTACTGTTCATTTTTCCAGGAGCGGGGGCCCTTGCTAACTTGGGTGCAGTTTTACATTTGGTAGAGTTTCCTGGCTGGACCTTAATTATTAGCCCATGTGCAGTAAAGATCTTTGGTGGCAGGTATAATGCTGGGCATAATGAACATCCATCTGTAGAGCAGCAGCCCAAGCATTCCTGATGCTAGAGGGAGTGGGTAATAATGGCCAGCTACATTAGCTACTCCTCCTGCCTTACCTCTGGAGAAGCCCTGCCTGTAGTCTTAAGGATACAACTTCATGCCACAAAGGCTCAGCAGTCAGAGCCAACGCAGCACTCCCTAGGGGCCTTACTTGAAGTGCATCCTGGTTACTAGGTTATTCCAACTCCCCTGTGCTAAGAATTCCTTGGCTGACTGGCATCTCTCCCAGGTGTAATTGGTGGATGTTGGTGTCCAGATTCTTAAAGGTGGGGCATAATAGTTACCCTGAAATGTGGCCAGAATTTTTATAATCCTCTAGAGGTGGTTACTGAACTGCCTTGGTGGGCTTCCCCTGCTGAGTGGGGCACAGCAGGGACCACTGTGGGACTACCCCTATGAGCTCTTAAATAGTTGAAGAGGAGAGACAGAAGGGCAGGCTAAGCCAGAGCCTGTTAGGGAAAGCTCAGATCCAGATGTCAGGATGACCAGGTACGAAAGTCAAAGGACAGATAGGATTGAGCTTGGGGTTGGAGAACCAAGACCTCAGAGTTGGGCAGAGATGTTGGGGATCTTTAAGGAACAAGTGAGGAGGAAAGTGCTAGTGTGTCAGCTTAGGGTGCCTGAAATGCATCTTTTTTGGTAGATGGAGACTTGGTGCATTGAGTGTTAGTCTGCCCTAAAGAACCAGAATTGTGTATAATATCCCTTGTTTCTTCTTCCTGTTCCTGCCATGTAAATTTTGGTGAATATTGGTTTCCCAATATTGATGAATTTGGTTTCCCAGAGCTCTGTCTTTAGTTTTCTTCTCACCCTGAACACTTGTGGGAGAGAAGCGAAGGAGTGGGAAGCTTTGAGGATTGTTTTCCAGAGCAGGAATCAAAATGGGGAATCATTTTGATGAATATTAAGGAACTGAGTAGCCTGTGGACATGAAAGACTTTTTTTTTTTTGGTGAAGTAGGTGGTGTTGGTACGTTGAGATGGAGCCAGCTGTTTCTGAAATAAAGTTCATTGTGAGGATTTTCCAGGGTTCTTTAGGGGTCAGAAGTGACTACGGTCGTCTTTCAGGATTGTGTGACCTTTCCTTTGCCTGAATGTGGAATTATGCTAGTGTTACATATCAGAACTATGGTGAGGGCCAGAAAAATGGTAACACTTTTGAATCCAGTGATCCAGTGAAACGATTTTCAGAACATTCTCCAGAACAAAATGCTGAAACTATTTAGACATCTGCAAGGGCTTTTACTCACTGTCCCTCACCACCCCACCTCCTCTTGGAAGACAAGGTGATCAGATTCTGAGAAAGGCTCTAAACTCTCTCTACTTATGGCAGAACATCCTCCGTCTTAAATAGTCTAAGGGTAGTAATGACTGGAACAGAAATTTGTCTTCTGTTTTATCTCCTCTGGTTGGTTTTACCTTAAATGATTCTAAAGCCTGTTTATTGGCTTGTTTTCTAAAAATCATTAATTCATTAAGAGTTAATTCTAGGGAAGGGTGCTAATTTCTAACTTTTAAACTAAAGTAACACTTTTCTTTTTAAGATTACAGAAATGATAACTACTGTGCAAACATATTCAGCCTTGAGCAATTCTCCCATAGAGGGAATAGACATTATGGCAATAAAATTCAAAAATATATATCAAGGGGTTAAGACAAAGCAGTATGATATTTTGGATCCAAGAAGGACAGAATTTGACATGGATTACTTAGATTTCACGGCAAAAATCAAGGCTTTAGAGGTAAGTAATTATACATACTTTTGATTTAGTAAAGCTGAAATGTAATCAATAGTACTGAAATTCACATATTTACTATTTATTACAAATTACTCTTGCAAATTGATCAAAAATATTTGCCAGCATGAATAATTTTCTAACCAGCCCACAAAATGTTTTCTTTTTTTTTTTAAATGAAAAATGAGCTTATTCAATAAAAGATATCAGTAACTAACCAGAAGCCCAAAGGGCTTATTGTAGCTGGGTTTATTTTTAATGTGCATTAAAAAATATATTTGATTTTTGTTGTGCCAAGGACTAGTGTCACTTGTCCTGTGTAAGAATTCGTAGGCCTTGTTCTTTGTTCAGTGTGAGAAGATTTGAGAGCAGATTAGGACAATGGAACACTCTTCCCTTGGCACTGCGCTTTATGGCCACATTCTCTCTGCAGCTTAGAGGATGACTCTGAAGAGACCCTCCTCCTGTCTGTCGTAGCTGAAGGGACACCAGAGGGATGAGACTGTAACAGGTTTCTTTCTCACCTTTTGGGCTAATATGACTTCAGTTACTCTCTTACTGAAAACTGTTAACCCAGGTGTAGCCCCAGGGAATGGTCTCCTCTTTGCTGCAGAATGTCTTGGAGACACAGAGAGGGACAAGAATATACCCTGCCCACTTCCTGAGTCTTAAATCCTTGCCAAGAAGGTGAGGAAGATGATATATTTTTTCTCAAGACTCTCTAAAAACTATATTACATGTAATTTGTGCAATATAAATTTAAAAGATCCTAAAATTCTAGCAACAACACTTTTTCTTTTTGACACAAATTTCCTTTCAGTTTTTGAAAGTTAGACTCTGATAGGAAGATATATTTTACTTTTTACTTTTAATGTTTGGTTTTGGGAGTTATATCTTGATAGCAGTGAGAATTTGGGTTTTTTAAAAAACTTATTACTTAAATTATTTTTATGATTCATTAATAAGATTATATGTTATAAAGCCTTAACTGTGGTCTTAGATACAAGTTTAGCTTTCAGTAAATTTAGAGGCCATATTAAGTTTTTAGTATCTAAAAAGATATGTCAGTGTTTTAACTTTTCTTCCTTTTCCAATGTTTGATTAATGGGTGTAGTATGTATTTGTAGACAGTACCAATATAATCTATAAGTGAAAGTAATTTGTGGAGTGCTTCAGTTCCGTCAGTTGGGCACCAGGAGTTTGGAGTTCACTGCTCGGGATGGTGGGAGTCTTGGAAGAACATTTTTGGCTTCTTATTCCTCCTTAGCGTGGCAAAGAGGTTTCTGAGAGCAGCAGTGTTAGAAAATGACACCTGTTCACGTTGGGTGTCTATAGTGTCATTACACTGCTCTACCGACATGCTAAGAAATCCTAAATCTCCCCAAAAAATGTACTTTGTAAGGGACTTACACTCCTTTCATAAATTCTCTAGGTCAACATCCAATAAATAATGAGCGGCAAATGCAAACCACATATATGATTTTAATTTTTTAGTAGCCACGTGCATAAAAGTAAAAAAAGTAGGTGATGTTAATTTTAATGATATACTTTATTCAACCCAACATATTCAAAATATTATCATTTTAACATGTCACTAATAAAAACCATTATGAGATATTCTTTTTTCATACTGTCTTTGAAGTTTTGTGTGTATTTTACATTTATAGCACATCTCACTTAGAAGTAGTGACATTTTTAAGTGCTCAGTAGAAACATGTGGCCAGTGGCCACCATACCAGACAGTGCAGTTCTAGATGCTTAGATGGTAGATGTATTTAAGGCTCGTATTTTGATTCTGTAGGAGAATCATTCATTGTTGTTAAACAAAACTAATCTTTTCCTTAACTCAAAAAATCATTCAAACATTAATATTGCATTTCAGGTACAAATACAGGCATTTATGAACAGTACTTTTGGAAAAATTTTGTCTTCTCAGCAGGCTCTTCAGCTGCTTCAGAGGTATTTATAATGCATTAAGCAGTATAGTTTCTAGGTGGGATAACTTTATAGCTGAAAATAACAATTTGAAAAAAATTTTGGAAATCTCTCCTATGTAAACTTTAAAACTTATAAACAGTAATCTCCCAATTACCATTAAATAGACTGGTGAAAATTGAAATATAGTATGATATTTTTCATTTTCAATTTTCATTGCATTTTTTGGTAGCGGAAAATCTTTCAATAAGGAAGTGATTTCACATTTTCCCCCAGCTATGTAATATGTTAAGGTTAATTTCGTAAGTGTTATTGGAAAGGGAACAAATAATGTTTAATTCTGCATACTGAAAGGATTTCTAACAGTGAAATTATCTAAGAATAGTAGGTCCCCAAACTTTCTGTTTTTCCTCCTGAGTGCTTCTGTAGCTGCCTTTCCTTCTAGTCCTGACAGCGGTGCTCCCCTAAAGGGCAGGAAAGCCTGGATTAGAAGGATGGGCTGGACCAGAAGCCGTTTTCTTGCAGCTCAGGAAGGGCTCACTACCCATGTTAGGGACCGTTTTGAAATTCTTCCCTGAGAGCCAGTGGATCTGGGTTTGGGTCTGACTTTGGGTTTGGATCTGACTTTCCCATCTCTCTAATGCTGGATCATACCTGTGAAACCTTACCTCATGAGACCATCATAAGAGTTGAAACAGACATATAATGATTTTGATGAGTGACAGTACTGTACAAACAGATGACAGTACCATTTTCTTGGCAATTTCTCTGTCTCTGTCTCTCTCTTTTTACCTATGGTATGCTGGTGTCAACTCATTTTATTATCAGAAAGTTATGGTTCTAGTACTTCCTATGCATAACTTAGTCTCTTAGTGGAAGTGACATTTGGCTGACAAAATCATGATATCATTATGCCTATTTGGGATGACATGAGCAGTAATATTGGCAAGGGGACATTCATTGAGCTCCCCTCCATCTTTGCTAAGCCAGCTCCCCACTCATCTTTTTAATCTCAGTTCAGATGTCACTTTTTCAAGGAAGTCTTTCTTGACTACCCAGACTTGGCTGGGTTCCCCTGTTACATGCATTTCTGGCACCCTTGTAATTTAAATAATTATTTATGTCACTCCTGACTGATCTCTGCCTTTTCCGTAAGGTAATCATTGGCTCCAAGAGGGCTGGAACCACACCTGTCTTGTCCATCACTGTAACCTAGGGCAATGCATGAGGCCTGGTGTGAATATCTGTCAAATGAGTGAATGGATTTTTAGGATTGCAACAATTAAGTGTGTTTCTCATTTATTTTTACATTATTCACCCTCAATTGCTTTTAGATTCCAAAAACTGAACATTCCCTGTCTTCAATTAGAAATAAACCACACCATTGAGCTTATTCTTCAGTATTATGTGGCTGAACTTGAAGCTATTAAGAAGGCAAGTATCATATTTATAAATAGAATGGTACTCAGTACAAAAATATTCTGGAAGTATTTGCCATCATTATCTTGTGCCAAGCTTATCAGACAAATCCTCTCACTGCTGAGTATCTTTTTTTTTTTGGCGGTACGCGGGCCTCTCTCTGTTGTGACCTCTCCCGCTGCGGAGCACAGGCTCCGGACGCGCAGGCTCAGCGGCCATGGCTCACGGGCCCAGCCGCTCCGCGGCATGCGGGATCCTCCTGGACCGGGGCACGAACCCATGTCCCCTGCATCGGGAGGCGGACTCTCAACCACTACGCCACCAGGAAAGCCCTGCTGAGTATCTTTGATGCTCCTCTCTCTATGGGAGAAGGTGCTGACAGTGTGTGTCCCTGGACAGCCAGATCACACTCCTTTGCTCTTAAGAACTGTCTTTTTATGATGACAGCATTCATGTATGCATGGGAAAGCCCGTTTAAGTTAATATTTTTGGGTATCAAAATATGGGCTCTGGAGAATATTATGACAGATATAATGTAGCTGTGTGCTCCTGCTTTATTTTTTAATTTTTTTTAAGATAAGAAGTGATTTATTAGAGCATCCCTTGTGGTGTGGTGGCTAAGAATCCGCCTGCCAGTGCAGGGGACACGGGTTCGAGCCCTGGTCCGGGAAGATCCCACATGCCATGGACCATGCATGCAACTAAGCCTGTGTGCCACAGCTACTGAGCCTATGCTCTAGAGTCCGTGAACCACAACTACTGAGCCCACGTGCCACAACTACTGAAGCCTGCGCGCCTAGAGCCTGTGCTCCGCAACAAGAGAAGCCACTGCAATGAGAAGCCCGCACACCACAACGAAGAGTAGCCCCCGCTCACCGCCACTAGAGAAAGCCCGCACGCAGCAACGAAGACCCAACAGCCAAAAATAAAATAAATAAATTTATAAAAAATAAAAGAAGTGATTTATTAGAATAGGACGCTTGTGAGGCTTACAAGTGGGCGGGCCAGAGGGTGCTGCGCACAGAGAACTTAGTGGGCAACAATTTTATAATTAAAGGAAAAGTTGGGAGGGGGAGAAGACCACCTTCTTCCTCATTTTTTTTAAATTTTATTAAAAAAAATTTTTTTTTATTGGGGTATAGTTGATTTACAATGTTGTATTAGTTTCAGGTGTACAGCAAAGTGAAACAGTTATACATATACATATATCCACTCTTTTTTTTTCTTGATTCTCTTCCCATATAGGCCACTACAGAGTACTGAGTAGAGTTCCCTGTGCTATACAGCAGGTTCTTATTAGTTATGTATTTTATGTATAGTGGTGTGTATATGTCAACCCCAAGCTCCAGCTTTTGAATACCTCCTTAAAATTGGGGATAAAAGGCAGAAATAAAGTATACATGTAATGGGAAGTAAGGGTTAAGAGAGAATTAAGTGTCGTATATTGTAATCATCATAGTTTTTGAGCCTCAGGTTGATATCTCTGGAGTGCATTTACGTATTTATTGACTACCTCTTGTGTATAAAACATGTGAATAATGGTAAAACATCAATACAAATATAGCTGTATATATTTTTGCCTTTTCCATTGTATTGAATTTCAAACATTAATGCCAGACCTTTAATTACAGCTTTATCATTCTCAAAAAGATGACCCACCTCTTGCTCGCAACATGCCCCCTATAGCAGGAAAGATCCTTTGGGTGAGGCAGCTCTATCACCGGATAAGTGAGCCCATCAACTATTTTTTTGTAAGCCAATAGTTAAATTTACAGTATGTGGATCATGGTGGTTTTTAATACAAGAAATATATTTTATCCTGTAACATTTGTGTCCAGTAAAGTAGCTAGAGCTAATTCTTTTACTGGGCAAAGGAAATTTAGTTTACAAATATGCTTGAGAGAGACTAAGCCATTTCTTTCATGTTTGGTAGATAATCCCATTTAATTATAGTTAATCTCTAAGGGGATGAATCTTAAAAACTTATGACGCTTAATAAACAGGACACTCTCTTTTGTAAAATAATTGTTTTGAAAATAATAGAACACAGACCTAGTACTGAAACTTACTTCTATATGCGGACGAATAGGTCACTGATACACATTAGTGAAGGTTAGGATGCACTCAGAGTATATTCCTGTGTATTGGACTGAGACCAAGAGCAGAGTATAATAGAGTACATTCATCCTCTGTGTCCTTAAGACTATTAGATTTCTGAAAAACACCGGGATAGTCTTAAGCCTTGTTGGCATTCTGAAATTGCCAGTTTGTTTTCTCTTTCTCTCTCTTTTTTTTTTTTTTGTTTTCTGTTTGTTTTGCTTTATTTGCTTTGTTTTTTAAAAAGACAGAGTAGCAAAGCAGAGTTGGTTTGCCTGGTGTTATGTCTTAGGCCTAAACGTGGAACAAAATAGCTACAAAACAACAGTCCTGCAAATAATTTTATTATTTAAGCATTATCAAATATTAAGTTTTTGTTGTTTCCGTTTGGCTGCTATCATTTATTTTATTGTTATCAATATTAAAAAAAAATTAAAACGATGACCTTAGACAAGAGGCCAGGATGGGGACTGAATTGTTTATTGACTTTATAGTGACAGAGCAGAGAATGTCCTGTTTTTGGTAATGTGTGAATCAAAACAAAAAAATGTTCAATTTCTTCATAAAGAAATTTGGTTTCTGTTCTTTGATGTACATTTACTTTTTTTTTTTTTTTTAATTTGGAGAGGAGGGAGGGAGAGGGAGGGAGGGAGGGAATCTATACTTACTTCTTTTTTTGGTGCTGAATTTAGGAATTTGCCCTGATAGTCACAGTTCAAGGAAAATCAGTTCATTGTATCTTGCCCAGAAAAGTAGGGAGGGAACAGAGCATTGGAGGTGGAGACTTTCAGTGCCTGGGACCGGCTGTAGGCCTAGAGACCTCTCTTTTTAAATCCTATATTTCCTTTTCCAGTTTCCCCTTTCTACTGATCAGGTTTCCCTACTTCCATCTGTAGCTTGTCTGGCCTTCCTCATCTCTGATTTTTGTCTGAGGTAAAATCTAAATGGGTAGTATCATTATTTGATGTCATTTAAAATGTAAATAGCTTTATGGTTTGGGTAAGAAAACAATCAGCAGACTTTTAAAAATAAATCTTTGTTTTTCCCTTAAAAAACAGAAAAACTCGGAAATTTTGTCAAGTGCGGAAGGCAAAGCTGTCATTCGTCAGTATAATAAAATTTCCTACGTTCTGGTGGAATTTGAGGTGGTCTATCATACAGCCTGGATCAAAGAAATCTCGCAGTTACAGTATGGTGTGTGTAAGACTGCAGTGACACTACAGAGCGGGTGTTAGGAGATTTTGAATGAGTTTGTGGTTCCGGAGAATTTTTACATCTTTTTTATATAACTGTATGATGGTTGAATTTAGATTTGGAGAGGATACAATTATTTATTTCTTTACAGTTAATAATACTCATTTTATAAGCAGAAATTGTCATGAGCTTAAAGTTGATATACTAAGATTATGACTTTATCCTGAAAAACAGTATTTAAAAGTAAATAACAAGACTCCTTATTGATATTTCTCCATCTATTTGGGAAGGTTTTATATCCAGTTTTATCATGCTATAGATTCAAATCACAGTCCTAATCAGAGGAAGAGGAATTGCAGCTTGCTTGTCTTCCTTCCTTTCTCCCTCTCTCCTCCTTTCCTCCCTTCCTTCCTTCCTCCCTCCCTTCCTTTTTTCCCCTCCTCTCTTCCTCCCTCCCTCCCTTTCTTTCTATTCCTGTAACTGAATTTAACTTCAGTTCTGATCTCCATTAAATTAAGAGTATTAGGGCTGTGTTCAAGTACCTCTGAGGGGTGCCAAGGTGTTGGGAAGAGTTAAGTGTGAGGTGCGGGTGTGGATGGTTTTAAGCCATCATCCATCTATGCTGGCATCACCTAGGATGTTGTTGTTATTGTGTGGGCTCAGTCGTTGGTCAGTTCAGGTTCCTGCTTTGTCTCATATTTACCTTAATCTCTTATTCGTAACCCTGGTGGAACCCTGACTGTGTCCCCTGGTAGGAAAGTTTCTCCCTCCCACACCAGGATCTCCACTTCAGCAGAGCACAGAATTGCAGGCATAGGAAGCACAAATTCGGAGGTCGGCTCACTGGGAGTGATGGTGAGAGGGGCCACTCCTAGTTCTGACTCTTGGGTCCAGACCCATGTACTTTAGTTGTTGGGGACACAGCACTATATACAGGCCATTGATCCACTGCATGATTGCATCCTGGAGGACAGGGCTTCAACCCTGCAGGATGTCTTCCCACCTGGCACCTTAGCTAAGCCTTAAATACACCACTTCTATCAGGCGAGCTGTTTCTGGGTAATGCACATGGTAGGGCCCTATGGATCCTAATGAAAACCTGCTAATGGAGCAACGGTCTCAAAAGAGCATTAAAAGAAGGTTATAATTCACATTATAGAAGAGAGCAAAGAGCATTTTTAGCAATTGAAATATGGAGCAGGTACTGTTTTGCTTCTACAATACTATGCACTTTTCTAAATTGTTTTTGTCCTGCTGATTTTTCCTCTTATCTGCACACATTCCATAAAAAGTTCAACAATCCCCTGATTTATTCTTCCTGGCCGATAATAATGTCTTCCTCCTCCAGAGGCCCCCCCACACTTTATCATGACATTTTTTGCTTTATAGATCTGTCTTATCTCCCCTACACATTCCAGGAATACTCTCTGTGTCTGTTTCATCTTTGTGTCCTTTCAATAACAGTCATAGTTAACATTTATATAATATTTATCATATGCCAGGCTGTGTCTAAGCACTTTACATATACAACCTCCTTTGATTCTCATGGCAACCCTCTGAGGAATTATTATTATCTTCATTTTACAGATGAGGAAACTGAGGTACTGAGAAGTTAAGTAACTTGCCCAAGATCACAGAGCTAGGAAGTGGCAGGGCCAGGATTCAAACATGCCTTTCATGTGAATACAGGCTAGGGGAAATGAATTGCTCTGGAAGGCTTCTTGTTGTTATATTGATGTAACTATACTTAACCATATAGAAACTTGGAATAATAATTGGAGAACTAGTATTGGCCTCCTTTTGATTTGCTGTATAAAGTTTCTCTAATGATGATTCACATAGAATGTTCACTCAGTCCTGGAGCAGACTTCCTGGCTGTCATTTTTTTTTTTTTTTTTGGAAGATATTGGGGGTAGGAGTTTATTAATTAATTAATTTATTTTTGCTGTGTTGGGTCTTCGTTTCTGTGCGAGGGCTTTCTCTAGTTGTGGCAAGCGGGGGCAGTGTCTTCATCGCGGTGCGCGAGCCTCTCACTATCGCGGCCTCTCTTGTTGCGGAGCACAGGCTGCAGACGCGCAGGCTCAGTAATTGTGGCTCACGGGCCTAGTTGCTCTGTGGCATGTGGGATCCTCTCAGACCAGGGCTCGAACCCGTGTCCCCTGCATTACCAGGCAGATTCTCAACCACTGCACCACCAGGGAAGCTCTGGCTGTCATTATTATTAGTGGTCTTGCTGATCATTTTGTCCTGTCAAGGAAGCTCAGAACTGTCTTGAGGAACACAAATTTCATTACTGGAATGTCCCAACGTTATTTTGGAATTTACTTGGGAGGATAAATGATTTCTAGCCAAATTTTAAAAAGATTCCAAATGAATTGGGTAAAGTTTTTAGTTGAAATCTTCATGAAACCAGCATCATTAAGAATCATATCAAGACTAATTTTATTTGTTGAGTAAAAGTCAACTAACTTCAAAGAGAGATACAGTCTATTTTGCTTTACTAGAAATTTGATGCGTCCATAGTCTGTGAAGTAATGTGAGGCTTGGAAGATACATGTCCAATTCTCATGTTATCAGTGTTTGTTAATATAAAATGCAACTCAAGCTGGCACATACTAGTCTATAAGTGTGTTATTATTATGCCTCTAGAAGTAATTCATGTTAGGATAACAAATGATCTAAGGCTATTCAGCATGAACCATTTGGGATTATGTATTTCAATTCTCAATAAAAAACATATCTGAGGGCTTCCCTAGTGGCGCAGTGGTTGAGAGTCCGCCTGCCGATGCAGGGGACACGGGTTCGTGCCCTGGTCCGGGAAGATCCCACATGCTGCAGAGCGGCTGGGCCCGTGAGCCATGGCCACTGAGCCTGCGTGTCCGGAGCCTGTGCTCCGCAACGGGAGAGGCCACAACAGTGAGAGGCCCGCGAACCACAAAAAAAAAAAACATATCTGAAAGTGCCTATTTATATGAATGATGTTCATGTAGTAACTCAGGTGTAGGCTAAAAAATATCTTCCTCTACATTCTAGGAGTTCACGACTCAATGGTGTTTAATAAATATTTCTTACTGATACTGAGCCTAGTTATCGATTTAAGTCAGATAAACCTCCTTAAAGAAGCCACTTTGGAGTTAGGTGTAGAAAAGGGTTTGAAATCTATGAAGTGTGTCATATTTTGTAGTTGGACACATCTTCCAGTTCTCTCTCCCAGGGGTTAAATCACAATCCCTAAAAATAAACTGACATTGTATTACAGCCCTTTTAGACCCACTCAGAAAAGTATCGCAGTTCATAGCACAAAGGCTAACCATTCTTGGTCCATTTTTATACCTCTCTGGATCTGATTTTATAGTTTGCAGATACTCTGCATTCGTTTATCTAAGTTTTGAGCACTGACTGTGTATCAGATACTGTGCCTTAGCACCTGGGATATCCAAAACTATTGTTCTGTTCTTAAGAAGTCAGTAGTTCAATGGTGAAGACAGGCATGTAAACAGGGCTGGAAGCAGAAATCTAGAATAACAGAAATCTAGAATAAGTTATGTCAGTAATTGTTTATTTGTAGCTTTGCAAGCCACACTTTTTGTGCGACATCCAGAAACGGGGAAGTTGCTGGTTAATTTTGATCCCAAAATTCTGGAAGTTGTTCGGGAAACTAAATGCATGATAAAAATGAAGCTGGATGTACCAGAACAGGCAAAGAGATTGCTAAAATTGGAAAGTAAATTGAAAGGAGATAAATTGTACTTGCAGGTAAGATGGATGCTATTTTCTAGTTATTTTGAAAGAGTTTTTTTTTTTTGTATTTTTTTTTTTTAAAGAAAAAGATACCTTTGCAGTTGTGCTAATGCAGCATTGGGGAGAAATTTGTTATTATGTTGATTCTTTTAATTTTTTCAGCTTTATTGAGGGTTAATTGACAAATAAAATTGTAAGATAATTAAAGTGTACATTGTGATGATTTGATATACATATATATTGTGAAAGGATTCCTTCCATCTAGTCAGTTAACTAACACATCCATCACTATATATATATATTGATGAGAACATTTAAGTTCTACTCTCTTAGCAGATTTCAATTGTACGATAACGGTGTTATCAACTAGTCACCATGTTATACATTAGCTTCTCATATCTTATTTGTCTTATAGCTGAAAGTTTGTACCTTTTTACTAATACCTCCCTATTTCCCCTACCCCTGACAACTACTTTTCTACTCTGTGTTGGATTTTTTAGATTCCACATATAAGTGATATTATACAGTTTGTCTTCCTCTGTCTGACTTATTTCACTTAGCACAATGCCCTCAAGGTCCATCCATGTTGTCACAAATGGCAGGATGTCCTTCTTTCTCATGGTTGAATAATATTCCATTGTGTATATATCACCTCTTTATCCCTTCATCCACTGATGGATGGTTGTTTCCATATTTTGGCTATTGTGAATAATGCTGCAATGAACATTGGAGTGCATATATATTTTCAAATTAGTATTTTTATATTCTTTGGATAAAATCCCAGAAGTGGAATTGCTGGATCATATGGTAGTTCTACTTTAGTTTTTTGAGGAACCTCCATACTGTCTTCCATAATGGTTGCACCAATTTACATTCCCGCCAACAGTGCCTGAGGGTTCCTTACTCTCCACATCCTCACCAGCATTTGTTATTTGTTATCTTCTTTTTGATAATAGCTATTCTGATAGTTGTGAGGTGATATCTCACTATGGTTTTGATTAGTGAAGGTGAACAATTTTTAATGTTCCTATTGGCCATTTTTATGTCTTCTTCAGAAAAATGTCTATTCAGTTCCTTTGTCCATGTTTTAACTGGATTGTTTGCTATTGAGTTTTGTGAGTTCTTTGTGTATTTGGATATTAATCCCTTATCACATATATGATTTGTAAGTATTTTACCATAGGTTGTCTTTTCATTTAGTTGACGAAAACAAAATGAGGAAGTTTTTTAGTTTGATGTAGTCTCACTTACTTATTTTTGCTTTTGCTCCTTGTGCTTTTGGTGTTAAATCCAAAAAACTCATGGCCAATACTGATGTCAAGAAGTTTACCCCCTATGTTTACTTCTAGGAGTTTTATGGTTTTGGGTCTTAAATTTAAGGCTTTAATCCATTTTGAGTTTATTTTTGTGTACAGTATAAGGTAGAGGTCCAGTTTCATTCTTTTGCATGTGGCTGTCCAGTTTTCCCAATATCATTTACTGAAGAGATTGTCCTTTCACCATTGAATATTTTTGACTTAGTATACTCTTGGTTGTTTGTAAATGAATTGACCATATATGCATGGGTTTATTTCTGGGCTCTATTCTGTTCCATTGTCGATTCTTGATAGCATTAAAATACTGACATGCAAACAAAAGGGAAGGAAGTGAAAGGATTATCAGGAATCAGATTTAGACTTCTGGATAATGACAATGATGAAGAGTGAGTTTAAAAAATTCTTAATATTATAATTTTATAGGTTAAGTGCATTATATTTTATAATATGTTTAATGATACTAGTAAGATATAAATTAATGAAGTAGTATGACTGTAAAATGACATGAGTGGAAAGTGATTTTCAACATTGTGGTGTAAAATGGAGCAACAACAAAAAAGATCAGAGTATTAGAATAGAGATTCTCAAAACCATTTTTAAAAAATAACAAGCTTATTGAGATATAATTCACATACCATACAATTTATCCATTTTAAGTGTACAATTTAATGGTGTTAGTATATTCACACACTTGCACAATCACCATCAATTTTAGAACATTTTCATCATTCCCAAAAGAAACCCCATATCCGTTAGCAGTCACTTCCCATGTTCCCCCAAGTCTTTCTACATCTTCCCCTGGCAACCACTAATCTACTTACTGTCTCTGTGGATTTGCCTATTCTGGGCATTTCATACAAATGGAATCATTCAATATGTGGTGTTTTGTGATTCGCTTCTTTAACCTAGCACAATATTTTCAAAGTTCATTCATATTATTCCATGGATCAGTACCTTATTCTTTTTTATGGCTAAATAATATTCCATTGTGTGGTTATACCACATTTTAGGCATCCATTCATCAGTTGATGGACATCTGGGTTATTTTCACTTTTTTGCATTATGAGTTATGCTGCTGTGAACATTTGTATACAAGCTTTTGGGTGGACGTATGTTTTCATTCTCTTAGGAATATGAACTAGGTGTGAAATTGCTGAGTTTCATTAACTTCGTAACTCTATGTTTAACCTTTTGAATAACTGACACACTCTGTTTTCCAAAAAGGCTGCATGCATTATTTTATATGTGCACCAGCAGTGGATGATGGTTCCACTTTCTCCACATCCTTGCCAACACTTGTTACTGTCTGTCTTTTTCATTTAAACATCATTTGGATGTGAAGTGGTATTTCCATGCGTTTTGATTTGCATTTCTTCATGGCTGTTGATGTTGAGGATGTTTTCATGTGCATATTGGCCATTTGTAGATCTTTGGCGGAGTGTCTATTCGAATTGCTACCCATTTATTTGTTATTTGTCTTTTTTATTATCGAGTTGTGAGAATTCATTATACATTCAAATCCTTTATGAGATATATGATTTGCAGATATTTTCTTCTGTTCTGTGGGTTTTTTCATTTCTTTTTTTTTTTATAAGCCAAGCAAATTAAGAATGGGTTTTTTTAAAAAATATTTATTTATTTATTTGGTTACACTGGGCGGGCTTACAGGCGGGCTCCTTAGTTGCGGCTCCAGGGCTTCTTAGTTGCGGCTCACTGGCTCCTTAGTTGCAGCTTGCCAGCTTCTTAGCTGTGGTATGCAGACTCCTTAGTTGTGGCATGCAAACTCTTAGTTGCGGCCTACATGTGGGATCTAGTTCTCTGACCAGGGATCAAACCCGGGCCCCCTGCATTGGGAGTGCAGAGTCTTATCCACTGCGCTACCAGGGAAGTCCCCTCTTTTCATTTTCTTGATAGTATCCTTTGAAGCACAAGCATTTTAAAATTTTGATGAAGTCCAATTTATCTACTTTATCTTTTGTCCCTTGTGACTTTAGTGTCATTTCTAAGAAATCATTGCTGAATCCAAGGTCACAAAGATGTATGCATATGCTTTGTTCTAGGAGTTTAATAGTTTTAGCTCTTACCAAAATATTATATACATATATATACACACACACATATATATATTTAAAAACCTGGACTTCCCTGGTGGTGTAGTGGTTAAGAATCCGCCTGCCAATGCAGGGGACATGGGTTCGATCCCTGGTCCAGGAAGATCCCACATGCTGCGGAGCAACTAAGCCCGTGCACCATAACTACTGAGCCTGCACTCTAGAGCTCGCGAGCCACAACTACTGAAACCCGCGCACCTAGAGCCTATGCTCCGCAACAAGAGAAGCCACCACAATGAGAAGCCTGTGCACCGTAACGAAGAGTAGCCCCCGCTCACCACAGCTAGAGAAAGCCCACATGCAGCAAGGAAGACCCAATGCAGCCAGTAAATAGATAAATAAATGGTCCTTTAAAAAACCTCAGAGGAACGTTGGCATTGTGAAAACTTGGCTTCAGCATCAAAACCCCTAGGTTTTCGTACTGGTTAGTTGCAACTTTACATGACTAAATGTCAAAGTACTGTTTATAAATTGAGGTTAATATCACATGCACTGACTCTTACAGGATTTTAGTTAGTATTGAATAATATTATGAAAGTCAAAGTCCTTTGCCAAGTGTCAAGTGTGAATAAAAGTTCAACTGCAAGTAAGAGAAAAGGAGGAAAGGAATTAATAACTTTGAAACTATTAAGCAAACATTGCAACAGTTTAATATTATTAATTTGGGGAAGAATTAACTTGAAACCACGTCTCCCATCACAGTGCAATAAGTTACAAAATGGTAAAAAATTGATCATCATGGTTCATCTGTAAGAAATATCTAAAAGAAAATAGAATAGCTTTGTGTGTACATTTATTCTGATTCAAGAAAACAAGTGTGGCATCAGTGATAAGTATGCTGTAATATGTCAGAAGACAGGGAACAGAAAGGGTGAAAATGTGTGATGACAGACATAATGAAAGAAGAATTGTCCAAGCCATTTAAAATGGCATAAATCTAGAAAGATTATAATTATGAAAAATGTAAATCTAGGAATCTCCAATGACTTACTGTTTAAAGGGGATGCTCAGGTAATTTACAGGTGAGGAAAAAGTATAGCAAATTAGTATAAATAGTCAGCCTCCATCTTTCAGGGCTATGAGAAAACAGGTAAAATGAAACCTTCCGGGTATGAATCAAAATATGACTGTTGCTTTCAAATAACGTAAAACATGCCATTTTGACTTTTAACAGGGTCTTCTGCAGTATTATGATGAGTTATGTCAGGAAGTGCCTCCTGTGTTTGTCAATCTGATGACCCCTAAAGTGAAAAAGGTTGGTAATATTGAAGGCTTATATTGACTTCCCTGTCGTTTAAAATTAGATTCCAGTTCTACAGATAATGGATTTTAGAACATCTATTCTTGCCAAAACCCTCTTTCTACTTCAACTTTATAGCTCTATTTTCCCTACAGGATGATTTCTTGTCTTAAGTTTTGTTGCCTTTGAAAAACAAATAAATCTAAATAATGAGCACTTTCTAAGAATCCATGATTGCTTTATGGACAGCCAAAGATGATTAAAAACAAAATGTCACCTTTACTAGGTATAATGGAGGGGAAATAGAATTAAGGAAATACAGCCTATAATATTTCCAGGTAATAAAAGGCAGCCTTTTTTATAAATGCAGATGCTCCTTTTTAATAATGGAAACTGTTTTTCTCTTTTTCTAGGTGGAATCTGTGTTGAGACAAGGGCTCACAATATTGACATGGTCATCTTTAACACTAGAAAGCTTTTTTCAAGAAGTTGACTCAGTTTTGGATATGTTCAATCAACTCTTAAAGAAGGTATGATGGATACATTTTTAAAAACTACATACATTAATACTCAGGCTGTAAGTAATGGTTTGATTACCTATGAAAGCTCTTTAAAGGGTGTGACTTTTAACTAAAAGAACATCCATTACGTTAAAAAAAAAAAAGCTTTATGTTTCTTTAACTGATTTGTGGCCTTTTTATTTAGGGTTGCCTTGTTCTTGTCCCCAAATTACCTTGCCTTTAATATGTTAAAACGATGGTTCAACACCACAGCGTAGTTTAGAAAATGGAATAGTTGTAGACTGTGCAAGATGGCAGGATGGAGTGCTTACATTTTAAGGCATCTAATGTTAATTAGATGAGGTAGTCATCCAGTTGGAGACTGTCTGTTGATTTCTGATATGTTTGCTACATGAAACATGTAAATCTTTTTAGATGTGCTAGTCTGTCTGTGGTGGCAGCATAGTGTTATAGACAAAACCCAGAGGCTTGGGAGTCAGATAAACCGAGGTAGGATTCTTTGACTTTCACCAGCTGTGTGTTCCTCCCTGGGTTACTTGACTTATCTGAGCCTTGGTTTCTCTAGCTGTAAAACTGGGATGGTAATGATTCATGGGCTGGAATGAAGACTGAAGGAGATAACGCATATGAGGTTATGGCACATGTTGCTGCTCAATTAAACTTCAGTTCCATGTCAAGCACAGATGTACTCCTAAAATTCCCACCAAATTATGCTTGTCTCAGGCTGCAAGTTTCCAGATATAGCCCTCTAAATCAATTTGTAACTCAAGGGCATTTTGGATGAAAGAGGATTTTTCTTCTATGTGTGTTTTCTCATTGGTAGATCAGTGACTTGTGTGAAATGCATATTGATACAGTTCTAAAGGAGATAGCCAAAACAGTGTTAATTTCCCTGCCGGAAAGCGGTGCTACCAAAGTAGAAGATATGTTGACACTCAATGAGGTATGCATTTATGTATTATATTTTATTCATAGAAATATTGGCTCATAAACCTAAAATGTGAATTTGCAATCTAAACGTAGAAATCTCTGTCCATGGCATTTAGACATTCTGGGGTCTTTTTGGACATCCTCAGCTCCAAAGACTTATAAGGTATCAACAGCTCAAGCCCAGGGTCACACCTTAGACATTATCTTAAAAATGTCCTCAGCCTCATGCTGGAGTCCCCTTGGGTCCTGTCAGTGCTCACTGCTCTTCTTCCTCTGTGCATGCTCCCAGGGCAATATCATCTACACTCATGGTTTTAACTACCACATCCTTTCCCCTTAAGTCATCCATACACCTGGGCGTCATCCAGCCTCCTCTCCTCACTTCCACCCCAAAACCCAGTCAGTCTTTTAGGGCTTAGCCAGGTTTTGCCTCTTACTAAGATTCTGCTTGAATTGCCTCTTCTTTTCCATACCTACTACCCTTTTCTTAGGTCACGCTTTTATTTATTTAATTTTTGAGCAGAGAAAGGTTTATCGCAAGGGCCATGCGAGGAGAACGTGTAAGCTCATGCTCAAAAAGCCTGAACTCCAGATCAGGCTTTTAATGCTCATTTGAGTTGAGCATGTGATGTTGTGATCTAACTGGTTTCTCTGCCGCCATATTTGGCCCCATCATATCCATCATCCTCCACCTTGCCACCAAAGCTGATTGTGGAAACTCCCCAGCTTAAATCCTTCAATGGCGGTGGCACCCACCTAACCTCCTCAGCATCACATTATAGTGATCTTATTTGATTACCTATTTATCCTCCATTGGCTCAAAAGCACAAAGACAGGAACCCTGTCTAATCATTTTTGAGGCCTGGCATATAACACAGTCTTTCTCAAAAGCACTCACTTTATGTTTTGTTCAAAACTTAAAGTGAAGGCATTTTTCTTTCTTGCCTGCCTTGTGCTTCAGCTATACCCCCACCTTGCTGGTTTGGGTCACCTTGCTAATGTCCTTTTCAAGACAACCAAGGATGGCTCCATCTCAAGGGATCTAACCTGACCCATGGGAAACAGGTGCCTTTGCCTCTCTTTCTATGGAAATGCAGCTTCTTCTTCCCAGGACACCTTTCTGTGCCTTTTGGGCAGCCAGCCAGCCTCTTGTTTCAGGACTACTTAGGCATGGGGAAGCCCCTCTATTCCCAGATTGTAGAGGTCATGGATCAAGGTCTCTGAGTAGCTCTTTTGAAATTCCCTTCATTTATTTCTACCAAATCTCTATCAATGATCAAACTTCCCTTCTATAACCTCAAGGTGGGCAATGTGCTGAGGGTTACCTCCCCTGCTACCTTTGGATAAACTGCCTTTTTCATAATGTGTAGGATCTTAAAAGCATTTGTTCTCAGCGTTGGGGCCTTGGCTGTAACGGAGACAGCACTAAATGACCAATTATAACATCCTGTGTTCAGAGTATGCAAGTTTTGAAATGATTATGTCTTCCTGGACATTTTTCTCTTTTATCATTGTTAAGCTTTTTATCCTTAAAGTCTATTTTGTTTGCTATCAGTGTAGTTACACCAGCTCTTTTTGGTTATTATTATCCAGATATATCTTTCTGTGTTCTGTTATTTTCAACCTTTCTGGGTTCTCCTATTTTAGGTTTTCTCTTGTAAAGAACATTTAGCTGGATTTTGTTTTTAATCTACTCTGAAAAATCTCTGTTTTTTAAAAATCGGTAATTTTAGTCTATTCACATTTATCCTATCAGTATATTTGGGTATACTTCTACTCTCTACCCTCTTACTTTGAATTTTCTATTTACCCAAATTTACTTACCTGTTTCTTGAAGTTACTTTTTATTCTTTTTCAAATATATGTGGTCTTTTATATAATCTTCTTCCTTTCTCTTTTTTAAATTCTACTTCTTCATTTAGATATTTAAAATATATTTTATAACAGTCCCATTATCTGAAGAAATTGGAGGTCTAATTCTGCTCTTTGCTGTCTCTGTCAAATCTTGCTCAGGGTGGCTTGTGTCTTCATGTTTTTAATATTTTGGATTGTGAGCTAATTTGCACATGTCTGTTTAGTTGAGAGCCTGTCTCTTTTTATTTGCTCCTGTGTGGTACCTAGGAGGTTTACCAACTCAGTCGATAGTTTGAGTTAGTTTCTCACATGATAGAATTTCCAAAACTCCAAGGTAGTATAGATATAATCTCAAGTCCTAAACCTGTGTGAGGTGAGATAGTGGTTGTAAATTTCCAAGGGAGACGTTATCTGTCTACCCCAGAGCCTCAACCAAGGTCGCTAACTGTGCTTGAGACCGCAGCCCTTGATTAGCCTGGTGACATGTGGGGGAAGGGGAAGGGTTCCAACCTCCTACCCTTGTGAAGGGATCCAAGGCCTCATGTAGTTTTTTGGTTATGGGAAAAAAACCTACAAAAGTTGTAGCTTCAGCTTACTTTTCATTTTAGGCCTATGTCTTTTTGTGTGTGTGTGAGATATAATGTGTATACAGCAGATTGCACAAATCTTAAGTGCACTATTCAGTGAATGTTTACATATGACACACCCTTGTAACCTTCTCCAAGAGCAAGATTTTTTTTTAAAGATTTATTTATTATTAATTTATTTATTTTTGGCTGCGTCAGGTCTTAGTTGTGGCACACAGGATCTTCGTTGAGGCATGCGGTGTGCAGGCTTCTCTCTAGTTGTGGCATGTGGGTTTTCTCTTCTCTAGTTGAGGCACACGAGCTCAGTAGTTGTGGTGCGTGGGCTTAGTTGCCCCATGGTGTGTGGGATCCTAGTTCCCTGACCAGGGTTCGAACCCGCATTCCCTGCATTGTAAGGTGGATTCTTTGCCACTGGACCCCAGGGAAGTCCCAATCCAAGAGCAAGATATTGAACATTTCCTTCACTGCAAGTGATTCCCTCCTGCTCCATTCCAGGCAACAAACATCCTCCACCCCAAAGTAATTACCATTTTGGCTTCTGTCACTGTATATTAGCTTTACCTGTTTTTGAACTTCACATAGATGGAATCATGCAGCATATATTCTTTTTTTCAAAGTTTTTTTTTTTTTTTGATGTGGACCATTTTTAAAGCCTTTATTGAATATGTTGTAATATTGCTTCTATTTTATGTTTTGGTGTTTTGCCCATGAGGCATGTGGGATCTTAGCTTCCCTGACCAGTGATCTAACCCGCGCCCCCTGCATTGGAAGGCAAAGTCTTTACTACGGGACTGCCAGGGAAGTCCCACACATATTCTTTTTGTCTGGCTTATTTTGCTCAGGGTCTGTGAGATTCATCTGTGTAGTTGTGTGCGATAGTGGGTTCTTTCATTCTCATTCATTGCTGACTAGTATTTAAATTTCTGAGTTTATTACAATTTATGTATCTGTTCTACTGTTGAAGGCATTTGGGTAGTTCATAGCGTTTGATTATACACTGAGCATTCTTGTGCATGGTTTTTTTTGTGTGAACCTAAGCACCTATTTTGGTGGGTATATTCCCATACGTGAAATTGCTGGGTCATAGTCATAGATCATGAATATATTTATCTTTCGTAGAAACTTTCTTTTTAGAGTTGATGTGTTTGAATTAGGAACTAAACAGGTTCACACATTGCATTTGATTCATATACCTCTTAAGTTTCTTTTTATCATCTCCCCTTTCTTTGCTTGTATCTTTTTTATTGCAGTAAAATATACATAACACAAAATTTATAATTTTAACCATTTTTTTAGTGTACAGTTCAGTGGCATTAAGTACATTCACAGTGTTCTGTAACCATTACCACCATCTGCTTCCAGAACTTTTTATTATCATCTACACAGGAACTCTGTACCTATTAAACAATAATTTCCCATTTCCCTCCCCTCCACCCCAGACCGTGGTAACCTCTATTCTACTTTCTATCTTTATGAATTTGCCTGTTCTATGTATGTCATGTAAGTGAAATCATACAACATTGTCCTTTTGTATCTGCCTCATTTCACTTAGCACAAGGTTAATCCATATTGTAGCATGTATCAGAATTTGATTCCTTTTTAGAGCCGGATAATATTCCATTGTATAGATATGCCACATTGTGTTTATCCATTCATCTGTTGGTAGATGTTTGGGTTAGCTATTGTGAATTAAGCTAGTATGAGCACTAGTGTATAATTATCTGAGTCCCTACTTTCAATTCTTTTGGGTATATACTCAGAGTGGAATTACTGGATCACATGTTAATTCTGTTTAGCTTTTGAGAAATCACCAGATATTTTTCCACGGTGGCCATACCATTTTACCTTCCCACCAGCAATGTACAACAAGGGTTCCAATTTCTCTACCTGCTTGCTGACAGTTGTTATTTTCCACTTTTAAAGATTAAAGCATTTTTTGTAATAATCTGAATGGGTACGAAGTCTCATTGTGGTTTTGATTTGCCTTTTCCTGATGACTACTGATGCTGAACATCTTTTCATGTGTTTATTGGCCATTTGTATATTTCTTTGGGGAAATGTCTATTCAAGTTTTTTTTTTTTTTGCCATCTTCTTTCTTTTAATGCTCTTCATTTGTTGAAGAAATGGGATCATTTGTCCTATAGAATTTTCCATGTTCTAAATTTTGCTAATCATATCCTAGTAGTATGGTTTAACATATTCTTCTATCCCCTGAGTTTCCTGTATATTTTAATTAGCTCTGGAGGATTGATTCAGTTCAGGTTCAATTACTTTTTCTTTTCCTGACTGAATAGTCCACAGGTGATACTGTGTACTTCCTATTGCATTACATCAGGAGGCACATTTTATCGTGCTGTTTCCCTTTTCGTGATATTAAGGTTAATTAGTGGGCTGAGGTGCAGTCAGCTTTATCCATTATCATAAAGTTTCCCACCAACCTTTCACCTGAAGAGTTTAGCAGCCTTTGATTATTATTGCCTAGAGCCATTATTGTTGCCTAGAGATTGCAAAATGTTGATTTTCTAATTTTAGCATTTATGGATAAAATATTTCTATAAAGAAGAAATTTCCCTCATTATCTGGTGGGTTACTGTGAAATAATGTTTGTACAGAAAAGTCAGGTTCAGTGCTTCAGTTTTTCTTTTATATACCAGTTTTCAAAATAATGAGTTGGCTAACATACCCATTGTGGTTTAAATTATTTAAAGATCATTATGAATATATGGATTATTATATATTTGAGGGATTCAGTCCATTGCAGTCATTATTCTTTTTTATGTTTAAATTTTCTCATCTTTGTCCAGTGGAATTCTACAGGCTGGCTTCTATGTTTTTGATGTGACTCCAGTAGTCTTTGAAAGCTTTCCTGCTTCCTGGAACCGTAGGAAATCTTAGGCTTATCTTGCACATTTCCTGCCCTGATTACTCATTTTTCCAGTCAGCCCTCATTCCTTTCAGTGTTACTTGTGGAAAATGGTATTTGGAGATCACAACCTAGGTGCTAGGAAAGGCACTCATTGTTAACTTTTAGCTATTCTTATAGTATTATTTCTGCATCTTTAACTAATATACTTGGGGTACTATTTCTTGAGTTGGCAAATAGAGTCTGCCCTATTTCCTGGGCTCCGTGTTATTTTAGGATGGAGAGCCCTTCAAATGCTGTGTGGGTCTTTTTTCACCAATTGAAATTTTCCAAAAAAGTCTCCGGTTTCCTGCCTGGGGATGAGGGGTAATTTCCTCCTTGTCATTTTCTTCTCACTCATTCTAGAACCTGACTGTATATACTTCATACCAGGTCTTACTGATAAACGAACAGCATATGAAGGAGTAGGGAAATTTCTACATTGGTTTCCTTCATTTTGTCTCCTTTACAACGAAAATCATTTCTGTTGGTATGTGCACATAACTGTTCTGACACTATCCACTGCTCAGTGGGGTGAAATTCACACTACCAAAGAAAATTTACTTTGAACATACGAACAAAAAACTTTCATGTGCATAGAAAAAGAAATAAATCACACAAACGAGGCAAATTAGGATCGATTAAAGGTGACTGAGTGTGAATGTGCTGGTTACATTGATGGCACAAGTCAAAATACAGGAAGTGGAACTTTGAAGAGCACCTTTGTCAATCAGTATGCCGCAGTCACTTGCCCTAGAGGGATCTAAGATCTAGTAACACATGGGCTGCCTTCCCACAAGCCTATCACTAGGTGGACCATTACATTGAAGACAGAATAACATATGTAATGACAAAGCAAGTTGGATAACACTTTGGGCAGAAATCAGTTTTGGAAACATGCTATATATAATGCTAATTTTTGGGGACAAATTTAGTTTGCACTAACCAGTGGTTTCAGACAATACTGGGAACCAGGGCTATTTGCAGTAATGACAAGTCCTCCTTATCTTGGAGCACCTAATTGTGGTTGTAGGACAGATTATGTTAATTATTAAAAAGCTACCTTGTGTTAGCTTCAAATCTGTCCTTCTACTCTATGACTCTGCAAATCACATTTATCCTTGGCCAGCTGGCTCCCTTTTAGGCTTTGCAGTGGGGGCGATAGGAGGCTGGACAAGAGAGAATGGGCTTGCTCGTTCCTGTTTTGCCTCTTGTTGCTGACGCCTTTACATGAGCTATAGCTCTTCACCCTGGCAGTGGCCACTAGTTCCAGGCCCTAGCTTTTTCCAGCCTTTCCGGAATCAGCCTTGTGTGCCTCTCAGATGTACCAGCTTCAGGAGGTCCCTCTCTGAGCTTCTGAGCCAGCAGTGCTAGCCAGGCACCTCCCTCACTTCCCAGTTCCAGGTTCCAATAACTGTACCTCCCTCCGTGGGCTCCCCCGCACCCCGGAACGGGCACTGCTTCCTGTGGTTACTGTCTCTCTGTGACCTCTGTGTCCCTTTTTGCCTTTTTGGTCATTTAATAGCTGTTTAACCAATTTTTTATATTAAATTTTCTCGTTCTGTCTGTTAAAATAGCTGGTGTGGCATCTGTTTTCCTTGTTGGACCCTGATTAACATACCTGTATATTGGTAGATAGACAAATGGAATAGAAAATTCAGGGAAATATTATGATCCAAGTTATGATAGGAAAACACCAGGAAATACATGAAAGGGTATTAAAACTTCTATCAGCAAATTCACCCTGGCTCCATGGAGACAGAAAGTAGATGAGTGGTTGCCAGGGCGGTGGAGATGGGGGAGTGAGGCCTGACTAATGGGAATGGGGATTCTTTTGGGGTGATGAAAATGTTCTGGAATTAGATAGCAGTGATGGTTGCCCAGCTCTGTGAAGATACTAAAAACCAATGAATTGTGCACTTGACAAGGGTATATCTGTGTTATATGAATTATATCTCAATTTTTAAAAATAGGAACACCCCCCTCCCCACCCATAAAATCAGTTTGGCTGCCTTCCGGTCCATCCCCGGCCCACTCCTCGGCGTTGCAGTCTGTTCTCCACTGACTTGTAAGAATGGTCTTATTACTCTTCAGTGACTAGTTAGTCTTCCCAAGAAGAGATGCTTTACTTTGTGTGGCCCCAGCTGGTAGTGACACCATATAGAGGCAGTTTGTGCAGTCTATTGTGCCATGGCATTATTTTGCCACTTGTTAAACAAAAGAGGATGGCTGGGCCACTGGGTCACCAACTGAGACAGGAAATTTCTTTGCAGTGGAATGTGTACATCTAAGTTTCTTACTCCTGGCTTTTATGGCAGTGTGAGTTGTCATGGTTATCTGGGATGATCTAATTCACCAAGGACCAAATGTGAGTTCTTTTTTTTTTTTTTTTTTTTTTGCGGTATGCGGGCCTCTCACCGTCGTGGCCTCTCCCGTTGCGGAGCGCAGGCTCCGGACGCGCAGGCTCAGCGGCCATGGCTCACGGGCCCAGCCGCTCCGCAGCATGTGGGATCTTCCCAGACCGGGGCACAAACCCGTGTCCCCTGCATCGGCAGGCGGACTCCCAACCACTGTGCCACCAGGGAAGCCCCAAATGTGAGTTCTTTGATCAGGGTTCAGGTACTAGGATGGAGCTGGGAATATTGTGTATGGGACAGTGCCAGTGAAGATCCCAGCAAGGTGAAACACCTCAGGAGTTGCAAGGGAGAGAGTCATCAGCACTGCTGGGGCTGAAGGTACCAAAGAAGGAAACAGTGCTTTCAGAATCCAGTAAAAGTGGGAACCATATGGGAGGGCTCATCGCGTAGGAGCTGAGTTTGTGAAGAGACACAGCCTCTACCAGAGATGCAGCCCTACCGTCTTCTACCAAGGAGGGGGTGAGAGTTACCCGCCCTGCAGCTCTCTTATCTTCTGCTAGTGCTTCCCGTTGGGTCAAGCCCAACTGCAAGTCAGAGAATAAGGGAGCCCCAGGAGGCAGCTTCCCTCTGCACAGAGCAGGGCAGAGAAGAGCTGAGAATGGGTTGCAGGGGGCAAACGGAGAATAACCAGCACCTGGAGTGCCTGGCAAGATGGCCTTGACAGAGTTGCAGGGATTATTTATAGTTTTCTGAATTAAAGTCATGTAAATAGTTTGCACAGCCAGAGCTCTTGGTACATTGCTGACTGCTTCTGCATCCAACTCTTCTTTCCTTCTGGTTCCATGGAGAAAGTTCCCACCTCTTTTCAAAATTGAGGTTCTCCACACACAGGCTGTAGATTCCATGCCTTTTTGCCTTCTTGGCAACCTTACTCCACCAGTCTTTCTTCCTCTTCTAGGTCTTCAGCTTTGTCCTCTCTACGGGACCCCTCCCACCAGTAGTCTAATATACTCTCCCCTTTTCCTCGCCAACAAACAAAAACATTTGCATATCTTCTTCATTTCTTATTCACAACTAAACTTCTCCAAATGCTCACACATGCTGCTTTCACTTTCCCATCTCTCATTTCCCCGCTCCATTTTCCCCCCAGTTCCTGCTTCAAATTATTTCTGGTACTAGCTATTATTTTTGACAACTTTATTGAGATATAATTCACATACCATATAATTCACCCATTTAAAGTGTACAATTCAGTGGTTTTAGTATACTCACAGAGTTGTGCAGCTATCACCACAGTCAGTTTTAGAACTGTTCATCACCCCCAAAGAAATACCATACTCATTAGCAGTCATTACCAATTTCCTCTCAACCCTCCTAGCCCTGGGCAGCCTCTATTCTACTTTCTGCCTCTACAGATTGGCTTATTGTAGGCATTTCATACAAAGGGAATCATATAGTATGTGGTATTTTGTGACTGGCGCTTTTGTCACTTAGCACAGTGTCTTCAAAGTTCATTCATATTGTCCCATGTATCTGTACTACATTTCTTTTTACTGCTGAATAATAGTGCATTGTATGGATGGACCACGTTTTAGTTATCCATTCATCAGTTGATGGACATGTAGGTTGTTTCCTCTTTTTGGCCATTATGAATAATGCTGCTGTGAACATAAATGTACAAGTTTTGCAGGGACACGTTTTCATTTCTCTTGGGTGTATATTTAGGAGTGGAATTGTTGGGTCATATGTTAACTCCAAGTTTAACCCTTTGAAGAACTGGCAGACTTCTCCAAAGTAGCTGCATTGTTTTACATTCCCACCAGCAGTGTGTGAGGGTTCCAAGTTCTCTGCATCCTTGCCAACACTTATTATTAGTGTTTTTTTTTTTTTTTTTGCGGTACGCGGGCCTCTCACTGCTGTGGCCTCTCCCGTTGCAGAGCACAGGCTCCGGATGCGCAGGCTTAGCGGCCATGGGTCACGGGCCTAGCCGCTCTGTGGCATGTGGGATCTTCCCAGACCGGGGCATGAACCCGTGTCCCCTGCATCGGCAGGCAGACTCTCAACCACTGCGCCACCAGGGAAGCCCTATTTGTGGTTTTGATTATAGCCTTCCTAATGGAGTAAAGTGGTATCTCATTGTGCCTTAAATTTGTATTTCCCTAATTGCTAGTGATGTCGAACACTTTTTCATGTGCTTATTAACCTTTTATGTGCCTTCTTTTAGTAATGTCTATTCAAATCCTTTGCTCATTTTAAAATTGGATGATCTGTCTTTTTATGTTTTAGTTGTGATAGTTCTTTGTATGTTCTAGATACTAGTCCCGTATCAGATTGCAACATTTTTCTCCCAGTCTGTGGGTTGTCTTTTCACTTTCTTGATGGTGTCCTTTGAAGGCCCAAAGTTTTAAATTTTGGTGATGTCTAATTCATCTATATATTTTTTTGCTGTTGCTTTGCTTTGGTGTCATATCTAAGAAAAATTTGTCTAATCCAAGATCATGAAGATCCATGCTTATGTTTTTTTAAAGAGTTTTATAGTTTTTGCCCTTACATTTATTTACTTTAAAAATTATTTATTTATTTTTGGCTGCTTTGGGTCTTCATTGCTGCACCCGGGCTTTCTCTAGTTGTGGCGAGTGGGGGCTACTCTTCGTTGCGGTGCGTGGGCTTCTCATTGCAGTGAGTTCTCCTGTTGTGGAGCACAGGCTATAGGTGCACGGACTTCAGGAGTTGCGGCTCGCAGACTCTAGAGCACAGGCTCAGTAGCTGTGGAGCAAGGGCTTAGTTGCTCCGCGGCATGTGGGATCTTCCTGGACCAGGGATCGAACCCGTGTCCCCTGCATTGGCAGGCGGAATCTTAACCACTGTGCCACCAGGGAAGTCCCTCGCCCTTACATTTAGATCTATGCTTCATTTTAAGTTAGTTTTTGTGTACGGTCCAAGGATCTACTTTCATTATTTTGCAAGTGGATATTCAGTGGTCCTAGCACCAATTATCAAATTCCATTAACTTTATTATTATATAGTATTGGAAACATACAGAAGAATTTATGTGGCATCTTCCCACTTATTCCTGTGACCCTGTTCTTTTAACATAAAAGCTGACTTTATGTTATTTTGTCTAGGTTTCCAGAGATATCATGGGAGTACCAAGATAAACACATGTGTTTAATCTGTCATGTTTGACTAGTAGTCTGGTTTCTTTCTTAGGGATTTCAAAGCAAGTGGAGGGGGTGTGTAAATAAACACGTGTGTCCAATCTTCCATGATCAGCTGTGAGTGTCCAGTTGCTTAACACTTGTTATCCTTGCTAGACTGAAGTGGCTCTCAACCACCATTGTCATTCCAAAGTTTAACACTGTGTTAAATTAGAAATAAATTAATTAGAAATATTTCTAAATAAATTAGAAAGGGTGGAATGAGCGAATGATGGAGCAAAATCTGAAGAGTTCGTGGGGGTGGGGAGGATCAGAGAGTGTCTTCAGGTGGGAGGAGGAATACCGTTTCCCCTGAGACTGAGAAAAGATGAAGGTGGGTTCAGATGCAGATGAGGCGGTGTAAATCGGGGGGACAAACTTGCAAGTCTCTCTCTCTCAATCTAGTAGCCAAGAAAGGAACACATGAAGGCAGTACAGAGGGAATATGGGATCTCCCAAGACTTATCTGGGGAGAGGTTGCATAGATAGGCTCGGGTTCCTTTGCAGAGGTGATTTTGAAGGCCCAAGTTGGCTGCTACCATTTACTTTTCTCTTTCCTAAGACGCATGGACATTGTATGTTAAAGGGCCTATTCAATTTTATAATCCAGTTTTCTTTTCTGAATTTAGTTCTGCACTTCTTCCTAAAGCCTTTGCTGACTATTAGAAAAGTTCAAAAGGCAAAAAGCACAGGCTTTTAGAATCACACAAAGCTGGTTTCAAACCCCTATTCTTACCACCTACTGTGTGACCTTGGGCAAATTTTTAATTCTTTCTGAGAGTCAGTTTTCTCATCTGTGAAATGGGTACAGTAATATTACCTATCCCAGGAGGTTGTCATTTAGTTAAATGAGTTCATACACATAAAGCTCTTAATTTGATGCCTGGCATACAACATCATGCTCATTGAAAAACCTTATCACATTTGAATCTCAAAACAACACTTTGGATTGTCCTTTTCATTCTTTTTCTTTTCTTTTTTTTAATAAGTTTATTTAGTTATTTATTTAGCTGCGTTGGGGCTTTCTCTAGTTGTGGCGAGTGGGGGCTACTCTTTGTTTTGGTGCACAGGTTTCTCATTGTGGTGGCTTCTCTTGTGTCAGAGCACGGGCTCTAGGTGTGCAGGCTTCGGTAGTTGTGGCACGCAGGCTCAGTAGTTGTGGCTCACGGGCTCTAGAGCGCAGGCTCAGTAGTTGTGGCGCACAGGTTTCGTTACTCCGTGGCATGTGGGATCTTCCCGGACCAGGGCTCGAACCCATGTCCCCTGCATTGGCAGGTGGATTCTTAACCACTGTGCCACCAGGGAAGTCCCTGGGTTGTCCTTTTTAAAAACCATTTCTCATTTTCGACTTTGACATCTTCATCTCCTAGGCCTTCAGGCTTCTTTCTTTTTACCCATATGAAAAGGACTGTAGATCTCTGTGTGTGAATGAGTCAGGTAAGGTCAAAGACTTTGAATTTGCAACTTCTCTGGCAGTCCAGTGGTTAAAACTCCACGCTTCCACTACAGGGGCGCAGGTTCGATCCCTGGTCGGGGAGCTAAGATCCCGCATGCCACGTGGTGCGGCCAAAAAAAAAAAAAAAACTTTGAATTTTTCTTCTTTCTCCTTTTCTTCGCTTGAGATTTAGCAGCTGTCTCAAGCTGCTTTTAGCCATTGACGCTTTGGGGTCTGAAACATTATGCTATTGGCCACTATCTCTAGATATTTTCAAATGGCATTAGAGTTTGATAAGTTGAAGTCGTATTAATAAATTTCACAGTAGTTTTAAGTATCTGGAAATTAATAGTCATTTCTTTACTTAATAGACATACACAAAAGAATGGGCTGAGGTTCTAAACCACAAAAGTAAGCACGTGGAAGAAGCTGTCAAAGAACTTATATCAATATTTGAGACTATTTATGAAGTTAAATACAGTGGGAAAACAGCAAAACAGTTACCAGGTAATGTGGCTGGTTACAATGTTTGAATCACAAGTGTTACAGATACGTTCTCAAGTAGGCACCTTGTGCCTAGCAGGCACCAAAATTCCAGACTCCCAGAAGGAGAGCAGATGTTCAGCATAAACCACACCGTTTGCAGTTTAGGCACAGTGAGCCCTTTTTATGAATTAGGGAATGGTGGGCACCCCTCTGAAATCCAAGTTCATAGATACTTACTGGGGACCAACCTTGCAAGCAGGCCCTTCCATGGATAGCAGTCTCTGGCCTGCTATGTTAACTTTTTTTTTTTGGTACAGCATTCCACTATGCTGGCTGTCACACTGAGTGGGGATGGCATCTAGTGAGTAGAGGCCAGGGACGCTGCTGAATATCCTCTATGGCATAGGACAGCTGCAACAACAAAGCCTGTCAGTAGCGCTGAGGTTGAGAAACTCCAGCTTAAACAAGTATTCGCCGCATCTCTTCTTTCTCTGAGAGGTTTTCCACTTAGTTTAAGTAGTTTTCATCAGAAGTATCAAAAACACGAACATGTCAGTTTAAGATGGCAAACCCAAAAGGTAAACAGGTATTTTAGAAAGAGAGCCTGTAAAATAATCCCTCTTTAAATGTTTCTTAATTCTAGATACTAATACAGAGTACAGTATATTTAAAGAGTGTATTTCTTAATAGAATGTTAATTCTGTTGAGATGGGTGATTTAAATTGAATTCAAGGGTGATTTCTCCCAGCAACAAATTTTTAATTTTTAAATTAAGAATTCTTTTAAGAAGGACCTTCCTAAGAAGGTTTGGTTGCATAGAATAAACCAAATGCCAAGTATTAACTGTTATATTTTTGTTTTATCTTTTATCTATAGAACAGAGAAAACATGTTGTTTTTGGAAGTGAAACAGAAGAGGGTGAAAGTGTTGATTATGAGACTAATATTGTGCCTGAGGTTGATGTTAATCATAAAGAAGATGAATTTAAAAAGGTATTTATTGTAAAGCAACCTTATGCAATTTCACAGAATTATGACTTATAGGATTGTAGATAACCCCAAATGGTGGGTTTTTTTTTTTCCAGGCAGTTCTGCAAGCAGTCTGTGTGGATTTATAACAAAATCCAGAAAATATAATTTTCAGTTCTACACTGTAGCATCTGACAAGACACAGCAATCCTTACAGTTTTCCCCAGCACTGTCAACTTTTAATGCTATTCTATCAATTACAGTTTATATAGTTGTCTCCCCTATTGTGACTGACCGTGTTTTCTTATGTAGTAAATGTCACATCTGGGATTGTAGTGCCAATCCATTTGACTCAAAGTGGAGAACTTTGTTCTCAGTTATTGTTTTTGATAGAATTACCTGTATTGCAAGACCGGGTTTTGATTCTCTTGGGGTCCAGGGATCTGCATTTTTTATTAACACTGTGGATTCTCCCGCAGGAGAAACCCCAGGTGGGCAGATTCTCACATTATGCTGAGCTGTGTTGAGAATGAAAGTTGAGGAGGAGACATGGGGATTCTTCATCCTTCTTAGGCCTTCTTAGGCCTTCTGGTCGTGCATCAACTCTAAATGCCACTCTCACATTTGTACCAATTCGTGCTTTCTCCTGCTCCCGTCAGTTTTCTTTTAATCCTCCGTACTCATCTTTTTTTTTTTTTTTAATTTTTAATTTTTAATTTATTTTTGGCTGTGTTGGTCTTAGTTTCTGTGCGAGGGCTTTCTCCAGTTGCAGCGAGCGGGGGCCACTCTTCATCGCGGTGCAAGGTCCTCTCACTATCACAGCCTCTCGTTGCGGAGCACAGGCTCCAGATGCGCAGGCTCAGTAGTTGTGGCTCACAGGCCCAGATGCTCCGCGGCATGTGGGATCCTCCCAGACCAGGGCTCGAACCCGTGTCCCCTGCATCGGCAGGCAGACTCTCAACCACTGCGCCACCAGGGAAGCCCCGTACTCATCTTTTCATTCTTTCTCCATCTTACATTCTTTTACACTCTCTAACCCCTACCCTAACACAGTCTTGGAAATAAACAGCACACGTTTGTTTCACTTTCACCTTCTGACTCAAGGATGCTACCACTAATTGATCGGGAAACACTTTCCCGCTGATTCTAGATTTTAGCTGTAGATTGCTTCTCAATACCATGCACCAGGCAGCCACTATCAGTTGGTGGGGGTCAGCAGGAGAGTTCTTCGCTTCCAGCTGCATTCCCTTTGACACTGGCTGGGGTCCTTAGAGCAAGACTGAGTACCATCAGAGCCTCTCAAGATGGGAGATCACTTAGAGCTGCATCAGTGCAGACATCTCCTAAACAGCCTCTGCCTCTCAAATCCACCTTCCACATCGCTTCCACAGTGGTCTAACGTAAACATCTGATTATGTCATGCCTGCTCTTTAGCCTGGTAGTTGACCAACCCAATCATATTCCTCTTTGTTCACACCTGATAAGCCTCCCTTCTGACTCAACTCAACCTGACTGGCCCACCCAGACTCAGAGGGTCAGGGTGTAGGGTGGAGAGGAACAGTGTGGCCAGAGCCTGGCTCCGGATGTGTGAATCACTGTGCAAGCAAGACGTAGTGCCCAGATTCCTGCCCAGGCTCAATATTTATTCTGTGCTCTGACCAATAAATGTGGCTACTTCTTCTCTGGTGGGAAAGAAGGGCTTGCAGAGAGGGACAAACCATGGTGCCAGGACGGTGGAAGTTTCATCCTATGTATTTTGGTATCATACATTTTAAAATATGTTTATCCACCAAGCTGAGATTTTTGAGGTTGGAGACTACATATCCTCTTGTGCCCATACCTCTAAGCATTGAAAAGTGCACCACACTTAAGTGCTTCAGTTTTGTTGAGTGAATTATTGAATATTGAGCAAACCAGGATTATTTTCAATTAGCTGTTTTTGAATTTTGGCTTTTGAGTAATGCCTTATAATTTGCTAGGGTGTTTATGAAAGCACACCTTTCACGTATTCTTACTTGTTTAAAAAAACAAGTAATTTAAGATTGAATTTATTTCTACAATATAATTGAAATTGTATAGTTTATTATTTTTCATCTTTCGCATGTCACTTCTAATATTGTATTATTGCTTTGGAGGTGTTAGAGTTTTTATTTTTTGTACCAAATTTAATATGATTTCTCATTACAGGAATGTAAAGAGGTCTACGCTTTTTTCTCTCATCAATTACTAGACAGTCTTCAAAAAGCTACACGGTTATCTTTGGACACAATGAAAAGAAGAATATTTGTTGCCAGGCAAGTTGAAAATATGCTAAATATGTCTGGTAAAACTATCACAACATAACACTAAAGCACTTTTTATTTTTATTAATTAATTTTAATAATTGTAAAATTTAAAACACGGCATTTATGAAAAGACTGTATGAAAACAAGCGTGTAATACTGCAAGAACACTGATAAATGAACAGCCGTGTTCCTAGCACCCAGGCCAAGACAAAGAACACTGAACACTACCAGTACCCTTACTGGTCCTTCCTCTGCTCACCCAAAGGTAACCACTATCCTGAACTTGATGTTTATCATTGTCTTGGTTTGCCTGACAGTTTACCCCATGTTTGTATCATTTAATTTGCCTGTATTTGAACTGTGTTCAGTATTGCTTTTGAGATGCATCTATGCTGATAGATTGGGTTGTTTCCAGTTTGGGCTATTGTGAACATTCTTGTGCCTGTCTCCTGCTGCACCTGCTCAGAGTGGAATGGCTGGGCCCTGGGCTGTGTGCATGCCTCAATTTACCAGGCAGTGCCTAGCATGAGAGTGCCTATGGATCCTCATCCTTGCACACAGTTGGTGTCATGCAATTAAAAAATTGTTGCCAGCATATAGGGTGTGAAATGGCGTCTCACTGGGATTTAAATCATTTAAATCATTTTCCTGGTTACTGATGAGGTTAAACATATTTTCATGTTTATGAGCCATTTGTGCTTTCTCTTTTTAAAAATTTGCCTTCCCTTCCCTTCCCTTCCTTCCCTTCCCTTTCTTTCCCCCTCTCTTCCTCCCTCCCTCCCTCCTCCTCTTTCCCTCCCTTGTTTCTTCCTTCCTTCTGCCTGTTTTTCTATTGGATTGGATTTATTCATGGGTGGTCTCAATATATTATTTTGTTGATGATACTTTTAAACTCCTATTTATGATATTCTTTGCTGAGTTTAAAATATTCAAATCTATCAGTCTTTTCCTAAGTAGTTTGTGATTTTTATGTCTTTTAAAAGAAATCTTTCTGTACTTCATAATATCTTCTAAAAGTTTTAAAGTTTTATCTTTTGCAGTTAGGGGTTTAATCCACATGGTATTTATTTTGTGTTTAGTGTGAGGTAGGAGACCAGTATATTTTTTCCCATATGGTTAATTAGTTAAAAGAAAATTAATTTTTCTTTTGGAATGGTTATTTAAATTACACTGAATCTATAGGTAGATTTGGAGAGAATTAGCATCCTTACAATATTGAGTCTTCCATTCAGAGTCATGGATTATCTCTCCATTTATTTGTCTTTTTTATTACTTCTCAATGAAGTTTTGTAATTCCCTGTGTAAAAGTCTTCTACATTTTTGTTAGGTTTATTCCTTGGTTATTCATTGCTGAATTTTAATTTACTTGCACTATTAAAATCTCCCAATGTGATAGTGAAGTTGTCAAATTTTCCTTCTGTTTCAGTCGTTGTTTTATATCTTTTAAGGCTGTGTTGTTAGGTGCATGTGATGTCATATAGTTAAGTCTGCCTAGAACACTGTTTATTTTATTTTTATTTGATGAGCCTCTTTATCCATATTAATCTTGATTTCTCAAATTATTTTTAGTCTGTCATTAATTTTACTTTCCCAGATTTTTTGGTATACCTTTTCTATCCCTTCATTTAATTTTTTCTGTGAAGCTTTTTTGTTTTACCTTTTAAAAGCATAATATACCTGATATATTTTAATATTGACATAGAGTTGATTTACAATGTTGTGCCAGTCTCTGCTGTACAGCAAAGTGACTCAGTTATATACATATATATAGATACATTCTTCTTTTATGTTCTTTTCTATTATGGTTTATCACAGGATGTTGAGTATAGTTCTCTGTGCTATACATTAGGACCTGTTGTTTATCCATTCTAAATGTAGTAGTTTGCATCTACCAACCCCAAACTCCCAGTCCATCCCTCTCCCTCCCTCCCTCACCCTTGGCAACCACAAGTCTGTTCTCTATGTCTAGGAGTCTTATACCTGATATTTTTATTTAATCTGATTATTTCTGCCTTTTAAAGAGTTTAATCTGCTTACATTTTTGTGATTTTTTAATATAGTTACACTTAATTTATGACATTTTATTTTGTGGTTTCTTACTATCCTTTGTCTGGTTCATTTATTATCTGTTCCCTTTGGAATGGATAATTTTTCCCTTTTATTCTCTTTCCTATACTTAAGTTCTTTCAGTAGTTACCTTCAAATTTAGAATACATATATTTAGCTATATTTTTAAAAAAGTATTGTGTATAGTTTTTTCAATTTTCTCATTTCTAACTACAAGGGCCTTGGCATGAAGTCTATCTACTTTCTCATTCTTTTATTTATTTATTTATTTTAACATCTTTATTGGAGTATAATTGCTTTACAATGTTGTGTTACTTTCTGCTGTATCACAAAGTGAATCAGTTATATGTATACATATATCCCCATATACCCTCCCTCTTGCGTCTCCCTCCCACCCTCCCTATCCCACCCTTCTAGGTGGTCACAAAGCACTGAGCTGATCTCCCTGTGCTATGCAGCTGCTTCCCACTAGCTGTCTATTTTACATTTGGCAGTGTATATATGTCAATGCTACTCTCTCACTTCATCCCAGCTTACTCTTCTCCCTTCCTGTGTCCTCAAGTCCATTCTCTATGTCTGCATCTTTATTCCTGTCCTGCCCCTAGGTTCATCAGAAGTATTTTTTTTTTTTAGATTCCATATATATGTGTTAGCATATGGTATTTGTTTTTCTCTTTCTGACTTACTTCACTCTGTATGACAGACTCTATGCCCATCCACCTCACTACAAATAACTCAATTTCATTTCTTTTTATGGCTGAGTAATATTCCATTGTATATATGTGCCACATCTTCTTTATCCATTCATCTGTCGATGGACACTTAGGTTGCTTCCATTTCCTGGCTATTGTAAACAGTACTGCAATGAACATTGTGGTACATGACTCTTTTTGAATTATGGTTTTCTCAGTGTATATGCCCAGTAGTGGAATTGCTGGGTCATATGGTAGTTCTATTTTTAGCTTTTTAAGTAAGCTCCATACTGTTCTCCATAGTGACTGTATCAATTTACATTCCCACCAACAGAGCAAGAGAGTTCCCTTTTCTCCACACCCTCTCCAGCATTTATTGTTTGTAGATTTTTTTTTTTTTCGGTATGCGGGCCTCTCACTGTTGTGGCCTCTCCTGTTGCGGAGCACAGGCTCCAGACGCTCAGGCTCAGCGGCCATGGCTCACGGGCCCAGCCGCTCCACAGCATGTGGGATCTTCCCGGACTGGGGCACGAACCCATGTTCCCTGCAACGGCAGGCGGACTCTCAACCACTGTGCCACCAGGGAAGCCCTGTTTGTAGATTTTTTGATGATGGCCATTCTGACCGGTGTGAGGTGATACCTCATTGTAGTTTTGATTTGCATTTCTCTAATGATTAGTGATGTTGAGCATCCTTTCATGTGTTTGTTGGCAATCTGTATATCTTCTTTGGAGAAATGTCTATTTAGGTCTTCTGCCCATTGGGTTGTTTGTTTTTTTGATATTGGGCTGCATGAGCTGCTTGTATATTTTGGAGATTAATCCTTTGTCAGTTGCTTCATTAGCAAATATTTTCTCCCATTCTGAGGGTTGTCTTTTCGTCTTGTTTATGGTTTCCTTTCCTTTGTAAGTTTCATTAGGTCCCATTTGCTTATTTTTATTTCCATTTCTCTAGCAGATGGATCAAAAAGGATCTTGCTGTGAATTATGTCAAAGAGTGTTCTTCCTATGTTTTCCTCCTAAGAGCTTTATAGTGTCAGCCCTTACATTTAGGTCTTTAATCCATTTTGAGTTTATTTTTGTGTATGGTGTTAGGAAGTGTTCTAATTTCATTCTTTTACATGAGCTGTCCAGTTTTCCCAGCACCACTTACTGAAGAGGCTGTCTTTTCTTCACTGTATATTCTTGCCTCCTTTATCAAAGATAAGGTGACCATATGTGCGTGGGTTTATCTCTGGGCTATTTATCCTGTTCCATTGATCTATATTTCTGTTTTTGTGCCAGCACCATACTGTCTTGATTACTGTAGCTTTGTAGTATAGTCTGAAGTCAGGGAGCCTGATGTCTCCAGCTCTGTTTTTCTTTCTCAAGATTAATGTGCCATTTAAAGCTTGTGTTTCTTTATTTATTTTCATTTTGGATGATCTGTCCTTTGGTGAAAGTGGGGTGTTAAAGTCCCCTACTATGATTGTGTCACTGTCGATTTCCCCTTTTATGGCTCTTAGCATTTGCATTATGTATTGAGGTGCTCCTATGTTGGGTGCATAAATATTTACAATTGTTATATCTTCTTCTTGGATTGATCCCTTGATCATTATGTAGTGTCCTTCTTTGTCTCTTGTAATAGTCTTTATTTTAAAGTCTATTTTGTCTGATATGAGAATTGCTACTCCAGCTTTCTTTTGATTTCCATTTGCATGGAATATCTTTTTCCATCCCCTCACTTTCAGTCTGTATTTGTCCCTACGTCTGAAGTGGGTCTCTTGTAGACAGCATATATACAGGTCTTATTTTTGTATCCATTCAGATAGTCCATTCTTTTGGTTGGATCATTTAATCCATTTACATTTAAGGTAATTATCGATATGTCTGTTCCTATTACCATTTTCTTAATTGTTTTGGGTTTGTTATTGTAGGTCTTTTCCTTCTCTTGTGTTTACTGCCTAGGGAAGATCCTTTAGCATTTGTTGAAAAGCTGGTTTGGTGGTGCTGAATTCTCTTAACTTTTGCTTGTCTGTATAGATTTTAATTTCTCCTTTGAATCTGAATGAGATCCTTGCTGGGTAGAGTAATCTTGGTTGTAGGTTTTTCCCTTTCATCACTTTAAAGCCACTCCCTTTTGGCCTGCAGAATTTCTGCTGAAAGAAGAAACCTTATGGGGATCCTTTTGTATGTTATTTGTTGCTGTTCCCTTGCTGCTTTTCATATTTTTTCTTTGTACTTAATTTTTGATAGTTTGATTAATATGTGTCTTGGTGTGTTTCCCCTTGGATTTATCCTGTATGGGACTCTCTGCGCTTCCTGGACTTGATTGACTATTTCCTTTCCCATGTTAGGGAAGTTTTCAACTGTAATCTCTTCAAATATTTCCTCAGACCCTTTCTTTTTCTCCTCTTCTTCTGGGACCCCGTAATTCAAATGTTCATGTGTTTAATGTTGTCCCAGTGGTCTCTGAGACTGTCCTCAGTTCTTTTCATTCTTGTTTCTTTATTCTGCTCTGCAGTAGTTATTTCCACTATTTTATCTTCCAGGTCTCTTATCCGTTCTTCTGCCTCAGTTATTCTGCTATTGATTCCTTCTAGAGAATTTTTAATTTCATTTATTGTGTTGTTCATCATTTTTTTTTGCTCTTTAGTTTTTCTAGGTCCTTGTTAAACGTTTCTTGTATTTTCTCCATTCTATTTCCAAGATTTTGGTTCATCTTTACTATCATTACTCTGAATTCTTTTTCAGGTGGACTGCCTATTTCCTCTTCATTTGTTTGGTCTGGTGGGTTTTTACCTTGCTCCTTCATCTGATGCATATTTCTCTGTCTTCTCATTTTGTTTAACTTACTGTGTTTGGGGTCTTCTTTTTGCTGGCTGCAGGTTCATAGTTCCTATTGTTTTGGGTGTCTGCCCCCAGCGGGTAAGGTTGGTTCAGTGGGTTGTGTAGGCTTCCTGGTGGAGGGGACTGGTGCCTGTGTTCTGGTGGATGAGGCTGGATCTTGTCTTTCTGGAGGGCAGGGCCACGTCCGGTGGTGCGTTTTGGGGTGACTGTGAACTTAGCATGATTTTAGGCAGCCTCTCTGTGAATGGATGTGGTTTTGTTCCTGTCTTGCTAGTTGTTTGGCATGGAGTGTCCAGCACTGGAGCTTGCTGGCTGTTGGCTGGAGCTGGTTCTTAGCGTTGAGACAGAGATTTCTGGGAGAGCTCTCGCCAATTGATATTACATGGAACTGGTAGGTCTCTGGTGGTCCCATGTCCTGCACTCAGCTCTCCCACCTCAGAAGCTCAGGCCTGACACCAGGCCTGAGCACCAAGACCCTCTCAGCCACATGGCTCAGAAGAAAAGGGAGAAAGAAAAGAAAGAAAAAAACATAATAAATAAAAAAAATAATTAGAATAAGAAATTTTTAAAGTAATAATAATAATAAAAAAGAAGAGAGTGGGGCTTCCCTGGTGACGCAGTGGTTGAGAGTCCGCCTGCCGATGCAGGGGACACGGGTTCGTGCCCCGGTCCGGGAAGATCCCACATGCCGCGGAGCGGCTGGGCCCGTGAGCCATGGCCGCTGAGCCTGCGCGTCCGGAGCCTGTGCTCCACAACGGGAGAGGCCACAACAGTGAGAGGCCCGTGTACCGCAAAAAAAAAAAAAAAAAAAAAAAAAAAGAAGAGAGAGAAGATACAATAAACAAATCCACCAATGATAACAGCACTAAAAACTATACTGAGATAAACATAAAAGTCAGAAACAAATCAGTCACAGACAGCAAACCCCAAGTCTACAGTTGCTCCCAAAGTCCACTGCCTCAATTTTGTGATGATTCGTTGTCTGTTCAGGTATTCCAGAGACGCAGGGTACATCACGTTGATTGTGGGGATTTAATCCGCTGCTCCTGAGTCTGCTGGGAGAGATTTCCCTTTCTCTTCTTTGTTCTCACAGCTCCCGGGGTTCAGCTTTGGTTTTGGCCCCACCTCTGCATGTAGGTCACCCTCTGGCATCTGTTCCCACCAGACAGGATGGGGTTAAAGTAGCAGCTGATTAGGGGGCTCTGGCTCACTCAGGCCAGGGAGAGGGAGGGGTATGGTAATTATAATGGGAATGTGGGGCGAGCTTGTGGAGGCAGAGGGCAGCGTGATGCTGCAACAGCCTGAGGCATCATGTGTTCTCCTGGGGAAGTTGTCCCTGGATCAAGGGGCCCTGGCAATGGCAGGCTGTGCAGGTTCCTGGGGAGTGGAGGGGAGGTGTGGGTAGTGACCTGTGCTTGCACATAGGATTCTTGGTGGCTGCAGCAGCAGTGTTAGCGTTTCACGCTTGTCTCTGGGGTCTGCGCTGATAGCCGCGGCTTTAGCCTGTCTCTGGAGCTCGTTTAGGCGGTGCTCTGAATCCCCTTTCTTTGTGCACCCTGAAACAATGGTCTCTTGCCTCTTAGGCAGGTCCAGACTTTTTCACGGACTCCCTCCCGGCTAGCTGTAGCACACTAGCTCCTTCAGGCTGTGTTCACGCAGCCAACCCCAGTCCTCTCCCTGGGATCTGACCTCCGAAGCCCGAGCCTCAGCTCCCAGCCCCCACTCGCCCTGGCGGGTGAGCAGACAAGCCTCTTGGACTGGTGAGTGCTGGTTGGCACCAGTCCTCTGTGTGGGAATCTCTCTGCTTTGCCCTCTGCACCCCTGTTGCTGCACTGTCCTCCGTGGCTCTGAAGCTTCCCCCCTGCCACCCCCCGTCTCTGCCAGTGAAGGAGCTTCCTAGTGTGTGGAAACTTTTCCCCCTTCACAGCTCCCTCCCAGTGGTGCACGTCCTGTCCCTATTCTTTTGTCTCTGTTTTTCCTTTTTTTTTTTGCCCTACCCAGGTACGTAGGGAGTTTCTTGCCTTTTGGGAAGTCTGAGGTCTTCTACCAGCATTCTGTAGGTGTTCTGTAGGAGTTGTTCCACATGTAGATGTATTTGTGGGGAGGAAGGTAATCTCCACGACTTACTCCTCCACCATCTTGAAGGTCTCCCCATCATTGTTGTTTGCTGTTTTACTTTTTACCTTTTTTTTGAGCACTCAAAAATAATTTATTTACTGGTATATTTTATTAAAGTCTCCAGGTTCTTGTGTATTTATTTTATACCCCTGGTTTCTCAGGGAGTGTGAGGTGTAAACTCCGTTATTCTTCATTTTAAGTCTGAAACGATTTGGCTGGATAAAAAACTTTTGTTTGTCTCTCAGCACTTTCAAAGTATTTCTTCAGTTTTTTCCTGACCTGTATTCTTGTTGATGAGAAGTCTGCAGTGAGTCTAACTAAAAATTGTATTTTATCCTTGATGTTCTGTAGCTTCCTTTCCTGGTGTGGATTTGTCTTTATTTAATCATGCTTTGTTCTCAGAGTACACTTTCTATTTGAGGGCTTATAGGGTTCCTTAATCCTGGAAAATCATCAGCAATTTCCTTTTTCAGTTATTGCTTCTGAGACATCCTCTTTTTATGGAACTCCTGTAGTTGAATGTTGAGTAAGTTGATCACATAATTGTTCCATCTAGGACACTCTTTTGAGTGAAGAAGCACTGTCCAGATGAAGTGTTAGGATGGACTTAAACCAGAACTGTCCTGTGCACCATGGACACGTGACCGTCTCAGATGTTGCAGCATCTCAGTCTCTCTTTCCTGTCTCCTAACTAGTCTGTCATATATTTTTGTCTTTTTGCCTTTCTGGGTTATGTTATGGGCAAATATCTCTGTATCTAGCCTAAAGGCGATCTCATCTACTGCATCTTAAATATTTCAGTTAGTACTTTTTTCCTTATCCTCCAGATACTGTATCATTCCTGCCTTTTTAGTTTAGCAATTTATTATTTTTTGGAAGATTGCTTTCATTTATCTCTTTGAACATTCTCAATATATTTATTTTAGAGTTTGTCATACTTCTACACATTGAACTTTGTCTGGAGTGAGTTTTTGTTTCAATTATTGATATCTTTAGTCCTCTTTCTTGCTGTTAGACGTCTGCATGCATATTGGGATTTTAGTTTGTAGACTCTCCTTGAGTGAGAAGTTTTTTTTGTTTTTGTGTGTTTCTCTCTCCTTCCCTTCCTTTCTAGGAGTTTCACTTTTGCCTCCACGTGACTCTTGGTACCTTAAGTGCAGAACTGGGTCCTATTTGTTCACAGTTACATATCCCCTGAAGAGATGCTGGGAAATGGCAGGTTTAAGCAGGGAGCACAGAAGTGAGCCGGCTTAGTGGCTTCTTGGGCATGCTGTGGACTTGCTTCTCTCACCCCAGGGCCACAGCTTTTGGAAAAGCTGCAGCTGCAGGCAGTAGGTTGACAAACTTTATCTTGCTGTTGTTTTGTCTCTCTTTACAAGTAGGGGAACATCACTTCGATGTCTGGCTTCGGGTAGCAAGCCTGGATGAGTCCCCTCTAACACGGACTACTTCAGTCCCTCAGAGTCCACAGGGGCCAACCTCCCACTCTCACTGCCTATTTCCTGACCAGAGCCCTGGCCAGGCTGTTGTGTGTTTCTGATGCGTTCCTGATTTGTGGAGATCCTAATCTTGTGTTCGAGCATTCTCAAGTCCTTCAGAGTCTATCCGTGATTGTGATGTTTGGCACAAAGAGGCATTTTTGAAGTCTGAACTCACTATGCCATGTTAATTTACAACAGTACTGATGTGAGTTTTGAAGAGGTATACATGAGTATAATATTGCAGAATCCTCCCTTGTCTAAAATGTCTTTCTCTTACCCTCACCCATGAAGGCTAGTAGGTCAACTTGGATCACAACCACTTTCTCTCACACTCCACAGATACTATTTCACTGGCTTCTTCTTTTTTTTTTTTTAATGCTTCCTTTTTCATTTTTATTTGTGGCACTTGGCTTGCCAACCTTCATCTGGGCAAGCCCTGCACACTCCATCCGCATAAACAGTAGAGATCTCTTTTAGTAATGAAGGGTATTATTAATATATCTTGCCTCAACTGAAATGCAAACCCAATTTGATTTTTTCCTCAGGTGGGATGCAGACAGAGAACATCCAGATAAAAGGTGTTATCATTCACGAGGTCAAGACAGAACCGTTATTTTGTAGCTAAATGCCACTCACAAAGCACAATCACTGGCTTCTTTTGTTTCCATTTTCAGAGGCGGGTTTTGCTGCTAATCTGATTTTCTTTTCTAAGTAACAAACTGTTTCTTGCTGTTTACAGGATTTCCCCCTTTATTCTGGAAATTAACAAATTATGTGTTTAGCTGTAAGTCATTTTTCACCCATTAATCCCATCAGGCACACAGAGAATCATTTCAAGGTGAAAAAACAAGTCTATTCTTAAGATTTGAGAAGGGCTATGCTTAAATTTATTTTATGTAGGGTTCCCACGTTGGATCTAGGTCGTAGAGCGTCTCTGAGCTGAGTGACCCACTGTTAAGTTACTTAAACTCTCTGTGTCTTGGTTTCCTCATCTACAAAATGGAAATAATAATCATGGGATCCACATCAAGAGTTAACATGAGCATGAAATGTGTTGATTCATGGAAAGTGCTTGGAAAAGCGCCTGTCATACACTAAGCGTTCGATAAACATTACTTATCTTTTCTTTATTATTTCACTTACCTTTTCCTTAAGTAATTTCCTTCTCTTGTATTTTGCATCTGAAAGCTTGGAGAATTCCTTAAGCTAATCCTCTAGTTTGTCAAATAAGTCACCAAAGGATCAGCTGCGCTGTTCACCGCTTCTGTTAGTTCAGCTGTTTGATTATACTTTATGAAACTCTTGTTCTCAGGTTGTGCCCTTTCAAACACAGTCTACACTTGTTTTATTGCTGCATCTTGATTTCACAGTGAGACTATGAATTAGAGGTTTTTTCTGTTGTTTCTTTGCTTGCTTGCTTTTAGTTCAAAGAGTTCCTTATCTGGGAACCATTGACCCTGAATACTAAAGGTGGGTCTCCACTGTGAATGTGGAGGCTTTGTTTCTTGTGATTTTTTTCTCCCCCAGTCTGCTTGTAGTTATGAATGGAGGTGTAGTTTTCAGTAATGATAACATTTCTTGCTGTGGAAAGTTTACATTTATTATAATTTTGTCTGGGATGGGGACAGAGATCAGGCAGAGGGAGATAACCAAAGTAATTTGCAGTGCTGGTATGTGTCATTCATTAATTGCACTCATGTGTCTGTGTGTGTGTCTGTACTTCTGTCTGAGCATAACTGATATTGTTTACAAAGGCAGTTTTGGGAAGGTTTTGACTAGAAACCTCCTGTTTAATCTTGTACACACACAAAAATAAAGTATATGAAGGCATACGCTTTTTGTTGGTGATTTTCAGCATCTGTTCTGGGGCTGGGAAAAGGAGTGCTTTTAGTAAACATTATTAGGTGGTACTTTGCTGAGAGAAAGCAACGTTAAAATACTAGAAAATGGGTAGGAGACAAGTTTTTCACTTCAAAGAATATTAAATCATTCAGTGTTCTTAATTTATGAACTAGTTCATGAAATTTGTGGTTCCATTGTAAATAACGTTCTCTTCATTAATTCAGTATTTTGAAAATTGTCTTTATTTTTTTAGGATTGAAACTTGTAGCATAACCAAGCTATTTATGAAATTTTAGGTTAAGGTTTATAAGCTAAATGTCCATCTTATTACAGCCCTTATGGACGAAAGCGGTCAGAAGATGTTATTTCCCTTCTAAAATCTGAAGTACATCTTGTGATTCCTAATGTGGTAAGTATTATTAAATATTCAAGTTAATACAGTGATATTTTGGTAATGTATTTAAGAAGTATAGCATTAGAACTGAACTTTTATTTAATCTCTTGGTCCTCTGTGCTTTTTGACTTCACCGCCGTATTTAACAAAAATCAAAGTGTATCATTTATATCTGTTGTAAAACTTACTTCTGCAGAGCTCATGGTGTATTAAAGGTTGGTGTAAGAGTTAAGTATCTGTTGGGCCATCAGTTAGCAAGTACCCTACAAACCATCTTGGTTTTTCTTACTTCAGACATTAAATTATCTAAATAAGGCCATCTCAGAAGTCCAAATCCCTATACTGAACACCCAACTGTAAGACAACCCATGGCAGAATAGAAACAAAGAAAGAAAGAGAGAGCCTGTGCCCTGAATTCATGGGTCCCTTGTGCCTTCTTAGGGCACTTTCCTCTACCACCCCTCCGGCTGCTTATTGACATCTGGAACACCAAGCCATACAGGATGACTGAGGTGCATTCTGTGACAAGCCAAGGGTTAAGGCCAGGCAGGAACAATCTATGGCTCACCTGACACCACATCTACACAGTCTGGCCTCCTGGAGGACAGCTTCTTTGCTTATTTGGTGCATTTCAAAGAACTGAGGTCAAAATCTTGGCAGTATAGTTTCTTCAGTTACTCTGCTTCATGGACATCCAACACCTGCCCACAGTGTTTGGCTGCAGCCAGCCACCCTCCCAGGGAAAGGATGACAAGTACTATGTTTGACCTTTCTGCCTGCAGGAATTGGTAGAATAGGAAAGCTTGAAGATCGGTAAAGTCTGCAGCCTACCTTCCTCTACCATCCCTCTCCTCGAAGCAGCCTTCCACTGGGCCAGCGGAGGCTCTCCCTGCTCAGTGGGGAACAGGTGTGGTGAGAATCAGAGGGATGGATTTGTATGTGTTGGCAGTACCAGGAACTTATTTCTTCTTTCCACAGGTAATGGTTCCCAGTTTGGATGACATTCAACAAGCCATTAACCGTATGATCCAATTAACCCTGGAGGTCAGCAGAGGAGTGGCTCACTGGGGGCAACAGCAGACCCGTCCCATGAAGACTGTCATTAGCAGCCCCTCCCATACCGCTACTGACGGGACCCATCCGAGCACAGGAAAGCAGTTGAAGAAGGAAGACAGTAAGAATGTTAAAACAAATCTTAGATGAATAGAGTCTTAGAACTATAACAGTTAGTAAATGGTCTTTCTGATTCTTCCTGGGTATGACAGCCTATAGATATTTTTACACTCATATTTATATGTGTATTGGTTAAATTTTACATTAAAAAAAAACTAGTGTTCTCCATCTTCCATCTTAAACATAGCATGCAGACATTTCAGATTTTGATCATGGGTGAACAAGTATATTTATCACTGTTCTACTACCGTAGTCTCAGATTCAAAGTTAAAAATGAAAATAAACCTTAGAACTAATTCTATTTTCAGCATTGTATTTGATCTGATAAACTTAGTTTGCTAGAACATAGTGCTTAGAAAATCTGGGTCATGTGTTCTTTGTACATTAAAATATATATAAGCTATTCCCTTAAATAATTATTAGTGTGATATGACACTGACCCAAAATTCCATAGACATTTTTGGATACTTTCTTGTATAGAAAGCCAAATTCTTTTTTTCTTTTTTGCTGTTCTGCCACATTAACATTTTTATTTATTTATTTTTGACAAAAATTATACATATACATGATGTTCTGATATATGTATACCTTTGTGAAGTGGTTACCACAAAGTAAATAACATATTCATCACCTCCCATAGTTAACCATTTTTTGTGTGTGTGGTGAGAACACTTGAGATCTACTCTCTTAGCACATTTCAAGTATACATTATTATTAACTATAATCACCATACTACACATTATGTTTCCAGAATTTAGTCATCATATTAGTGAAAGTTTGTACCCTTTGATCAACATCTCCGCTTTTCTTCCACACCACCCCAAGTATCATTTATAGATACTTCAGCTAACTGTTGCCATGCAGGAATACCAGGTTAAACTGTTGCCATGCAGGAATACCTGCAATCTGGAAATTTTCATGAAATCTCATGATTTTTTTTTTTTTTTTTGCGGTACGCGGGCCTCTCACTGTTGTGGCCTCTCCCGTTGCGGAGCACAGGCTCCGGATGCGCAGGCTCAGCGGCCATGGCTCACGGGCCCAGCCGCTCTGCGGCATGTGGGATCTTCCCGGACCGGGGCACGAACCCGTGTCCCCTGCATTGGCAGGCGGACTCTCAACCACTGCGCCACCAGGGAAGCCCTCATGATTTTTTAATTGTTAACAACTGCTTTAAAAAAGTAAGGAACTGTTTGGGCCAAACAAAAGTATCCGTATGGTCTCTGCTTGATGGAGAAAACTTGAGAGTTTCAGTCAAGGCTGTGACATGACTAGGTTTCAGCAAGAGATGTTTATCATGGTGGTTGTGTGATCTTTATATACCAGATGCTGAGTTGAAGACAAGCATATGTTGTCTCATTTAATCCTCACAAGTATTTCCATGAAGATTAAATAATTGGCTTAAGGTCATTTGGGTAGTAAACGTAGTGGCTCTCCTTTACCCACAAGCCTGTTCTGTAGGGTAGCAATTTCAACTCTTCTGATCTTTCCTTGGAGGACGTTTTGTTTTGGGGGGAGTGGTTAATCGGCGTCTTTCAGTTCTCTCCTCTGAATAACAGTTTCCCCACTTTAAAGAAACCTAGACCTCAAAATCTGACACAGTAGTTTAATAAGAATAAGTGAAGCTAGCGAGAGAATAGCTGTTAATTACTTGGAACGGGATGGGGGGGTCTTTAAGAAAATAAAGTTTAAAAAGTCTATAAATATTACAATTGATAGTATTTAAAGTTGAATATAGGAGTTATCTATAGGATAAAAATGTCTGTTTTCAGAATCTTTTGAAGAAATTATCCCCACACGGAAGCTGAAGAATTTTTATCTAGGTGTGGCAGAGCACAAAGATGTTTCCAAGCTGGTCCTCCTCCTTTCTTCCTCTGTGAATTCTCTCAGAAAGGTGGCTCATGAGGCCCTGCAGGACTTTGAAAAGTTCAAGACGCTCTGGACAGAGGACCGAGACGTGAAAGTGAAGGTATGTTTCTGCTACTTGTGATGCAGTTTGGTTTTTTTTTAACACCTTTATTGGAGTATAATTGCACTACAATGTTGTGTTAGTTTCTGCTGTATAACAAAGTGAATCAGCTATATGTATACATATATCCCCATATCCCCTCCCTATTGCATCTCCCTCCCACCCTCCCTAATCCCACCCCTCTAGGTGGTCACAAAGCACCAAACTGAACTCCCTGTGCTATGCAGCTGCTTCCCACTAGCTATCTATTTTACATTTGGTAGTGTATATATGTCCATGCCACTCGCTCACTTCGTCCCAGCTTACCCTTCCCCCTCCCCGTGTCCTCAAGTCTGTTCTCTATGTCTCTGTCTTTATTCCTGTCCTGCCCCTAGGTTCATCAGAAGTTTTTTTTTTTTTTAGATTCCATATATATGTGTTAGCATATGGTATTTGTTTTTCTCTTTCTGACTTACTTCACTCTGTATTGTTTATCTCTAACTCCTGTGGGAGGACCAAGAAAACATCAGTGATAATGATGAGAACTCAAGAGCAGAGGCTGAGAACCTGTAAATGCCACACACCTAACACATCATGTCTTGCATAATTCTCACATTGACACTGGGGCAGTTGATAATAATGAGGTTCAGTCAGATTTTGTTTAATTTGGTTAAACAGTTGAGTACTAATTATGTTCCAGACATGGCCAGAGGTCGGGTATTCAAGGGTGTGTCCAGCTTACGTAGGCTCAGCTGTATATTTGGTTGGAGACTCAAGGAAACTTTAGAACTCTGAATAACCATTCAGAAATGTAAAATTCCCTCACATAACTTCCTCTTTCAGTGCTAACTGTTCATCCCTTTCTCTACTGAGCCACTGGCCTGATAGCACATACAAGAGGAAAAATATATAAGCAGATGCAGTTTTCTAATTCAACTATTAGAGGCGTAAGATTTACATTGTCAAAAAGCCGAAGAAAATGTTGATTCTTTCCTTGCTACAGGAGTTTTTGGCTAACAACCCCTCTCTGACTGAAATCAGATCCGAAATTCTACACTATGCTACTTTTGAGCAGGAGATTGATGAGTTGAAGCCTGTTATAGTTGTAGGAGCACTTGAATTGCATACAGGTATTTTATAAATATTATGTAAAGTGTCTGTATTTTCACATGAAATGTTACTTCATTTAGAAAGCAGTTATTAAGCTACCTTGGTACAATATTATATATATTAAGTATTTCTGGACCACCCATATTGTTCATATATATGCTATATATATTATATATTATCATATATTATGTATATATAATATTATACCAAAGTGACTTAATGTACTTGATACTAAATTGGCACTCAAACAACTAAAACTACAGGGGGAACTACAGGTTACTGCGAGGAGGGGATTGTGTACATGGGATAAGAGTCAAACAGTTTGAGGTCGCCTGAGAAGTTAGTCCAATTGGGGTTAGAGTATCAGAGGATTATGAGACAACCACTTAATGTCTGAAATCAAAAGCCCAAGCTGACTCTACTGCTAACTGTAGTGAGGGAGAGCTGTATTAGACAGGCACAGTGTTCTCAACAGTGTAGGCTGCTGGTCTCATATAGGGGTTACCTAGAGGAAATTGGGGAAATGAATGAAGGCTTCTAATGGGATGGCCAGAAACAGAGCAAGGCTCACATTGGATAGTGCTAGAACTAATTTCCAAAATTCTTCTCCATAGACTTGTGTCCTTCTCATGAATGGCTTAATATACTCCACCAGGATAGGAATTAAGTCTTCAGAATCCTTACAGAACATTTAATTCAGATGAACTACAGACTGACTACATTTCAAGTGCTCAGTGTGGCTAGTGGTCATCAAATGGACAGTGCAGTTATAGATGCTCAGATTACACATAAAATGAATTGTTTCAGAATGTCAGTTGTATTTTATTTTGACCTTTTCTTGTCTTCACCAGAGCCAATGAAATTGGCCTTATCAGTTGAGGCTAAGGCATGGAAGTTGCTACTCTGTCGATATTTGAATGAAGAATACAAAAAGAAAATGTCAGACATGATAGCATTTATCAATGAATACTTGAAAAAGTTATCTAGACCTATTCGTGATTTAGATGATGTCAGGTTTGCAATGGAAGCCTTGTCTTGTATCCGTGATAATGAAATTCAAATGGACATGACTTTGGGACCAATTGAAGTAAGAAATGATTGCATTTTTCTTTCTTGAAATGGTATTTTTTTTAAAAAATAGAGAAACACTAAAAAGTAGATTTCTTCATCTATTTTATTGCACAGTCTGCCTATTTTTCCTCTCTGATGTTGATGTCCTTGGAGGGACTGACAATTATCAACAGTGAACAGTATACGAAGGAATGTTAATATATTCATAATGCTGTGCTGGTCTAGACAGGGTTCATTTTTTTAAGCTGGCGCTTACATTTTACAGAAAAGAATGGTTGTATTCTCTCACTTCAGTCCTGACATGTTAGGCAAGTTCCCCAAATATCTTTGGCTTTTCTTAGAAACCAGTTATGTGTCTCACCTATGACCAGCGGCATACCATGGACAGATGGTGGGAGTGGTCCACTGAGGCTCAATAGTAAATTGTTGGAATTTATATCAACAAGAGATGTTTTTAGGGAAGAGTACTGTTTTAGTTCCTATTGCTCCTATAACAAATTACCGTCAACTTAATGGCTTAAAACAAATTGTTTTATAGTTGTAGAGGTCAGAAGTATGAAAATGGGTCTTATGGGGCTAAAATCAACTTGTCAGCAGGGGCTCTAGGGAAGAATCCTTTCCTTGCTTTGTCCAGCTTCTAGAGGCTGCTTGCATTCCTTGGTGGCTCCTGGCTCCCTTCCAGCAGTGCCATCACTCCTACCCCTGCTGCTGTCATCACATCTCTAACTCTGAATCTCCTGCCTCCCTCTTTCCCTTAAATGGACCTCTGTGATTACATTGGGCCCACATGGCTAATACAGGATAATCTCCCCATCTCAAATATTTTTACTAATCACATCTGCAAAGTCCCTTTTGCCACATAAGGTGACACATTCACAGATTCTGGAGATTAGGGTGTGGATAACATTGGGGAGGCTGTTATTCTGTCTCTCACAAGTACTTATGACTAATGTTTAGAATTTCTGGCTCATGGTGATAATAAAAATCAGACTCAGTTCATTTTATTACTGTTTTTTAAATTCTCTGTGGACAATGCACTCCCTTATTGCCTGCAAACCTGGGGAATTGGCACTCCCCCTGCCTCCTTTTGGTACCCAGTGTTCACGACTGGGCATTGCTTTCTTGAACCCATTTAGAGTTTATACACTTTGGGAGCTAATGAAATTCATACCTTTACTACTTCTTTAAATCTTAGTATTTGGGTATTTTGAATGCTGACCACTCGCTTCTCAAGATTTAACAAATTATCATATCATTTTTTCCTGACTGCCGAAGCTTAGTTTTTCAGCATAAGTTCTTTTGGTAAAGCCAGTTGCCAGCTCATCACTTTAAAAAATTTAGGCAAAGTTGGTATATAACATTATACAGATTTCAGGTGTACAACATTGTAATTCAATATTTGTATGCACTATAAAGTGATCACCACTGTAAGTCTTGTCACCATCTATCACCATACAGTTGATCCCCTTCACCCATTTCACCGTCCTCCAATCTCCTTCCTCTCTAGTTACCCACCAATCTGTTCTCTGTATCTATGAATTTGTTTTTGTTTTGTTTGTTCGTTAGTTTCTGTTCTTCAGAATATCTCCCACATCGTCATTTCATTCCATTCCTTATATAGCCAACCCATATCTTAATAGCGTATGAGAAAACATTTTGCACGGTGTTGTCACAAGATCAAGGAGGAGAGAGGCAGAAAATTATTCCAGGGAGTTTTTCCTAGGATAGTATCTCAAAGCGATTTGCCTACTCTCCACCAGAATCACCTTGGTGCTTATTAAATTCAGATTTCAGGGCCTGGGATCTAGAGTCAATATCTGATGTAAGTGATAATCTAAAGGACCTTTTTATACACATTTAATTTTGGGACCCATTCTTCTAGTCTTTGAAGACATAGGAATGTGTCTTTAGAAGGCATCTAAGTCATTTGGCAGTTATATTCCTTGTGATGTTTCTGAACTCTACCCCCACCCCACAGGAAGCCTATGCTATTTTAAACAGATTTGAAGTTGAAGTAACCAAAGAAGAATCAGAAGCAGTTGATACCTTGAGATATTCTTTCAACAAATTGCAGAGTAAAGCTGTAAGTACAAATTTAATTCTTACTTTTTTTTTTTATTGCTGTGTTGGGTCTTAGTTACGGTACACTGGCTCTTTACTGTGGCACATGGGCTTCTCTCTAGTTGTGGCGTGCGTGCGGGTTTTCTCTTCTCTAGTTGTGGCATGTGGGCTCCAGAGCACGTGAGCTCTGTAGTTTGCGGCATGCAGGCTCTCTTGCTGAGGCGGGCGAGCTGAGTAGTTGTGGTGTGTGGACTTGGTTGCCCCGCAGCATGTGGGATCTTAGTTCCCTGACCAGGGATCGAACCCGCGTCCCCTGCATTGGAAGGCGGTTCTTTACCACTGGACCACCAGGGAAGTCCCAATTCTTACTTTTTTATTAAGTCACTATCTCCAGAAAAAAATACATTTCAAACCTTTAAAAAGCTCAATATATATTATCTTAAAAGCTTTATTGAGATATAATCCACGTACTGTAACATTTACCATTTCAAAGTATACAATTCTGTGATTGTTAATATATGCACAGAGTTGCATGACAACCATCATTATCTAATTTTAGAATATTTTCTTCACCCCCAAAGCAACCCCATACCCATTAGTAATCACTCCTCATTTTCCTCCTTACCCCAGCCCCTGGCAACCACTACTTTTTTGTCTCTATGGATTTGCCTTTTCTGGACACTTAATACAGATAGAATCATATAATATGTAGTCTCTTGTGACTGGCTTCTTTAACTTACAGTAATGTTGTCAAGGTTTATCCATATTGTCTCACGTACCAGTACTTCATTTTCCTAATGTCCAATAATTCCTAGCATCTTTACATGTACTTACTGGCCATTTGTATATCTTCTTTGAAGAAAGGTGAATTTAAATCCTTTCCTTGTTTTTTAAATTGGGTTGTCTCTTTGAGTTGTAAGAGTTCTTTATATATTCTGGATGTAAGTCCCTTAATCAAAGGATTTGCAAACATTTTCTCTCATTTGTTGGGTTTTTTCACTTTCTTGATGGTGTCCTTTGAAGTACAAAAATTTTAAATTTTGATAAAGTCCAATTTGTCTATTTTTTCTTTCGTTGTTTGTGTTTTGGTATTGTATGTAGGAAACCATTGCCTAATCCAGGGTCATGAAGAGTCACTACTGTGTTTTCTTATGAGAGTTTTATAATTTTACCCTTGCATTTAGGTCTTTGATACATTTTGAGTTAATTTTTGTATATGATGTGAGTTAGGGGTCCAACATCATGTAAAAGCATGTGGATATCCTGATGTCTCAGTGCCGTTTGTTGTAAAGACTATCCTTTCACCAATGAATTGTCTTGGCACCCTGGAGAAAATCAATTAACCATAAATGTAAGGGTTTATATCTGGACTCTCAATTCTATTCTGTTGATCCATATGTCTACTCCTATGCCAGTCTTGATTATAGTAGCTCTGTACTAAGGTTAAAAAAATTGTGGTAAAATACACATAACCTAAAATTTACCATCTTAATCATTTTTAAGTGTGGAGTTCAGTAGTGTTAAGTGTGTTCCCATTGTTGTGCATCCAATCTCCAGAACTTTTTCATATTGCAAAACTGAATCTACCCATTAAACAACAATTCCCCATTTCACCCTTTCCTCAGTTCCTGGAAACTACCATTCTACTTTGTCTTTATGAATTTGACTACTTCAGTTTCCTCATATAAGTGAAATCCTACAATATTTTTCTTTATGTAACTGACTTATTTCAGTTAGCATAATGTCCTCAAGATTCATCCATGTTGTAGCATATGTCAGAATTTCCTTCCTTTACAATGCTGAATAATATTCCCTCATATGCAGCATATACCACATTTTGTTTATTCATTCATCCATCAATGGGCACTTGTGTTTCTCCCACCTTTTGGCTGTTGTGAATAATGCTACTATGGACATGGGTGTACAGGTATCTCTTTGAGACCTGCTTTCAGTTCTTTTGGATACACCCAGGAATAGAATTGATGGATCATATAGTAATTCTATTTTCAGTTTTTTAGAACTGCCGTACTGTGTTTCATAGCAGCTGCACCATTTTACATTCCCAGCAACAGTGCACAAGGGTTCCAATTTCTCCACATGCTCACCAACACTTGTTATTTTCTGTGTCCTTGATAGTAGGCATCCTAATGGGTGAGGTGGTATCTCATTGTGGTTTTGATTTGCATTTCCCGGATGAAAAGTGATGTTGAGCATCTTTTCATATGCTTGTTGGCCATTTGTATGTCTTGCCTAGCTTTTTGGTTTTTTGTGGTGCACGGACCTCTCACCGCTGTGGCCTCTCCCGCTGTGGAGCACAGGCTCCGGACGCGCAGGCCCAGCGGCCATGGCTCACAGGCCCAGCCGCTCCGCGGCACGTGGGATCCCCCCGGACCAGGGCACGAACCCGTGTCCCCTGCATCGGCAGGCAGATTCCCAACCACTGTGCCACCAGGGAAGCCCTTTTGCCTAGTTTTAAGTTGGGTTGTTTGTTGTTGGGTGGTGGAAGTTCTTTATATATTCTGGATATTAACTTCTTATCAGACATATGATTAGCAAATATTTTCTCCCATTCTATAGGGTGCCTGTTTACTCTGTTGATTGTGTCTTTATAATCCTTTTTATTTCTGTAAAGTAAGTAGTGATGTCCCTTCTTTCTCTCCTAATTTTAGTAATTTGAGTCCTTTCTCCTTTATTCTAGGTTAGACTAGGTAAAGTTTTGTCACTTCTGTTGCTCTTTTCAAGGAAGAAACTTTTAGTTTGTTGATTTTCTCTATTGTTTTTTATTCTCTATATCATTTATTTGTGCTCTTTTTAAATTATTTTCTTCCTTTTGCTTGCTTTGGGTTTAGTTTGTTCTTCTTTGTCTAGTTTGTTAAGGTGGATGGTTAGGTTACTGATTTGAGGTCTTTTTCTTTTAATGTTGGCGTTTATAGCTATAAATCTCTCTCTAAACATTTTTGAAGTTGGTAAATATTTAGCCATTAAAAGTGAACCCCAAGGGGCTTCCCTGGTGGCGCAGTGGTTGAGAGTCCGCCTGCCGGTGCAGGGGACACGGGTTCGTGCCCCGGTCCGGGAAGATCCCACGTGCCGCGGAGCGGCTGGGCCCGTGAGCCATGGCCGCTGAGCCTGCGCGTCCGGAGCCTGTGCTCCGCAACGGGAGAGGCCACAACAGTGAGAGGCCCGCCTACCGCAAAAAAAAAAAAAAAAGTGAACCCCAAGGGAGGGTCCAGATTCTTTAATTATACTAAAAAATTTTATTGAATATTAATTAATTAATGTTGGCTTAAAATTTCCTGTTTATGGAAAGATTTGTCACTGAGATTGAAGCAAGGCACAGTAGCAAGGACACAGAGCTGAATTTGGGGTCATGACTTGTGATTCTGGCTCTGCCACCAGCCAGTTGGGTGATCTTATGCAAGTTAATAACCTTTGTTTCTCAGTTTCTTCATGTGGCCCTTTAGGAATATTTTAGAAGCTTTTAAAAATGCAGTTATGAGGCTTGAGATGATGTACATAAAATACTTTTTCAATGCTTATTTCTATTTAAGTTCAATATTGACTAATCACTTAATTTGAAAAGTGCTTGCTGGTTAGTCTAGACAGTGAGTCTTAGCAAGGAAATGGGGAGCCCTCTGTTGAGATTTAGTGAAGCCCAGTTTTCTATTATTGTTCAATTTAACAGATTCACTTGGGTTTTTCTGCCATTTCTCTGTTAGTGTTAAACCTACTGACCCAGTCTTTACTACAGTCACCATTAAGCTTAAAGCAGTATATGTGCCAACCCAGAAGGATGCTATTGTTGAGAGCAGTTAAGAGCAAGAGCCCTGGAACCACACTGCTAGGTTTTGAATCTTGACCTTGTCTCATACTGGTGCTAGGACGTTGAGGAAGTTAGTCTCTGTGGGCCTCGGTTTTCTCACTTGTAAAATGGGTATAATATTAGTATTTACCACGCAGGATGGTTGTGAGCACTAAATGAGTTAACATATGTAAAGAGCCTGGCAGAGAGAAAACATGAGTTAAGTGTTAACTATTATGAATGCAGGTTTAAGCAGAAGCTTTGAAGACGATTGTGGAAGACATATTTGCTATTTTTTTAAACCAAGAGTAATATCATTTTCTTAGAGGAAACTGCTCCAATTATTGGAACCATGTGAACCTACTAGAAATTGTTAATCCCAGACTGTGGCCTCGTCCCAGAGACAGCATGTGACTCAGACTGGGCCCACGGTAGTAACTGTTTCCTTGGCCTGAACTGGGTCAGCCAGAAAATGTTTTCCTACCTGCAGTTAGATAGCTTTGCCTCTTGGGTCATGAACTAGAATGATCTGAGTCTCTTGATGGTCCATTTGGATTGTTTATTTCTGTGTTTTTTTTTTTTTTTAACAAATAACATTGCAGAGACATCCTTGTTCGTACAGTACATCTGTGAGATAACAAACTTGCTGGAGCAAAATTGTAGTTTTCATTTAAATACATTACTTTCACTCTCACATTGAATATTCTTTTTTATTCCAGGTTTCTGTACAAGATGAACTAGTTCATCTGCAGGTAAAGTTTAAAAGTAGTCTACTTGAATCCGTGGAAGTTTTTCGTGAGGATGTAATGAATTTTGCAGAAGCATATGAGACGGTAATTTAAGTGTTGCGTGCTGTGTGTTAAGATGTTTGGTGGTATGTTTATATGAGGTCAAAGTAATGAACCCTGAGAAATACACTGTGATTTGTACATTGTATGTAAGAGGCTATCTTTGCATATTTGCAGCTATTAAAAAGGGGGGATAGCTCGTCCTTTAAGCATGTTTCATGTAGAAACAGAGAAGATTTAACTGCTAAAAGGAGCAACAACTTTGGAAATTGTGGAAGGAACAAAGTCTGCTTTTGTCCTTTCTCAAGACCAGAATACTCATAATTAAAATGTAATACAGTTGTTGGAAGGCTGTAAGAAACTATAAATGCCTTAATGCCAGGGTTATGCAACTGATTTTTTTCCCACTAACTCTTAGAGAACCAATAGGGTCACTGAACATAAAAAATAAATGTCATCCTTGGTCAGTCCCACAGACTATTCAATCTGGTATAATGACTGATTAATGGTCGACCTCTTTGAAGTTAAACTCAGAAGTTGGATATAGTCCCCTAAAATATTCTACTTTCTTTTAGTGGTCACAGTTGATCTGACATCATAAGATAATTTAAGCCCTTGGCGCTACTTTTTTAACATTTTTTTTAACATCTTTATTGGAGTATAATTGCTTTACAATGGTGTGTTAGTTTCTGCTTTATAACAAAGTGAATCAGTTATACATATACATATGTTCCCATATCTCTTCCCTCTTGCATCTCCCTCCCTCCCACCCTCCCTATCCCACCCCTCTAGGTGGTCACAAACCACCGAGCTGATCTCCCTGTGCTATGCGGCTGCTTCCCACTAGCTATCTATTTTACACTTGGTAGTGTATATATGTCCATGCCACTCGCTCACTTTGTCATAGCTTACCCTTCCCCTCCTCATATCCTCAAGTCCATTTGCTAGTAGGTCTGTGTCTTTATTCCCGTCTTACCCCTAGGTTCTTCAAGACCTTTTTTTTTTTTCCTTAGATTCCATATATATGTGTTAGCATACGGTATTTGTTTTTCTCTTTCTGACTTACTTCACTCTGTATGACAGACTGTAGGTCCATCCACCTCACTACAAATAACTTAATTTCGTTTCTTTTTATGGCTGAGTAATATTCCATTGTATATATGTGCCACATCTTCTTTATCCATTCATCCGATGATGGACACTTAGGTTGCTTCCATGTCCTGGCTATTGTAAATAGAGCTGCAATGAACATTTTGGTACATGACCCTTTTTGAATTATGGTTTTCTCAGGGTATATGCCCAGTAGTGGGATTGCTGGGTCGTATGGTAGTTCTATGTTTAGTTTTGTAAGGAACCTCCATACTGTTCTCCATAGTGGCTGTATCAATCTACATTCCCGCCAACAGTGCAAGAGTGTTCCCTTTTCTCCACATCCTCTTCAGCATTTATTGTTTCTAGATTTTTTGATGATGGCCATTCTGACTGGTGTGAGATGATATCTCATTGTAGTTTTGATTTGCATTTCTCTAATGATTAATGATGTTGAGCATCCTTTCCTGTGTTTGTTGGCAATCTGTATATCTTCTTTGGAGAAATGTCTATTTAGGTCTTCTGCCCATTTTTGGATTGGGTTGTTTGTTTTTTTGTTATTGAGCTGCATGAGCTGCTTGTAAATTTTGGAGATTAATCCTTTGTCAGTTGCTTCATTAGCAAATATTTTCTCCCATTCTGAGGGTTGTCTTTTGGTCTTGTTTATGGTTTCCTTTGCTGTGCAAAAGCTTTTAAGTTTCATTAGGTCCCATTTGTTTATTTTTGTTTTTATTTCCATTTCTCTAGGAGGTGGGTCAAAAAGGATCTTGCCGTGATTGATGTCATAGAGTGTTCTGCCTATGTTTTCCTCTAAGAGTTTGATAGTGTCTGGCCTTACATTAGGTCTTTAATCCATTTTGAGTTTATTTTTGTGTATGGTGTTAGGGAGTGTTCTAATTTCATACTTTTATATAACACTTCTTTTTAATGTGTACTAAACATCTCTTTTAGGTTTGATTAGTCAACATTTTATTGCTCTATTATTCTATTACACTGGCAGTCTTGCATATTATTTAGCATATCCATAATATTCATGATTGTACAGACCATTTGGGATCATTTTTGCAACTGTTTTCTGGCTCATGGCCACCAGAGACCGCCTTCTGCTTCTTCCAAGTATTCAACCTTATGTGTGTCTCTGTTTCCATATTGGGCTGGACTATTCTTGAAAGAAGGTTGTTCTCAGAGCCCTATCTCAGTTATTCTAATGCACAGCCACAGCATCCTCATTTATAATCATAAATGAAATGAAACAGAGCTCTTGTGTTACGAACTTCATATAGGATGTAATTTAATCACATTTTTTATTAGCTGTATCAAGGTCCTTTAAAAAATGAATGGAAGTTACAGTGATGCAAATATACTAAAATTGAGTGTTATCATAGTCTGTGAATATAATAAAAACAGTTGAATTGTACATTTTAAATGAGTTGATTGTATAATATGTGAATTATATCTCAATAAAACTGTCGCAAAAAATAAATGAAAACTTCATGTACAGGACAAAATTAGATCATATAAATTAAAAATCATGGTTTTTGTTTAAAAGGAGATAATAGATAAACCTAATAAATAGATAAATACATGTGATTAGGAATTAAAATGCAGATTATATTATTCATTACAGGAAGGACCCATGGTTCCAAATATACCACCCCAAGAAGCTAGCGACAGGTTACAGATATTTCAGGTAAAACTACATTTTTTTGGTTACATTTACATTCCCTGCATTTATACTTAGGTGGCTTCCACAGTCATCCCACCAGGAAATATAGAGCTGTTGTCCAAAAACCAGTGTTTTCTTTACTAGAAATACCCAAGTTTTGCAGCAAATCTAGCCATATGAAGGCTTTCTGTAATTTATGCTTTAGTTTTGCCACATACTGGGTAGGTATTTCTAAATATTCCTTTACCTATGTTGGAGGTTACTTCATATCTCTTGATGATTGGGTTTTTCACCCCAAACCAAATAAATGGAGTAGTCAGTAACCTTGTTTTTGTTGCTTTATATGTAGGTTCCATGGATGGTTCAGGTTGGTTCCATGCACACTTTTGCCAGAAAGGTTCAATCAGTTTGGATGGAACCTCTTAAACTGCAGCTTCTCCTGAGATTGGTAGGGGTAGTTCAGGCTTTTTCCATCATAACCAACTGGAATTTTTCATATGACATCTAATTTTCAAGTATCTCCCTTGATTTGAGTGTTTTAAAATAGGAAAGCCATACCCTGATAAGAAAAGTGTTTCTTCAGGATCATTGGAGCAAGCAGGAATTGCAGCTGGTCCCTAGTGGAATAAACTTATGCAAAGTAGACAAGATCATCTGTCCTGAGCCCAATGTCTCTGCTGCCTGATTGCAGGAGGGTAGGTCTGGCCCAGTAGATTTCTGTAAGATAACCCTTGTGCCGGCAAGGGTTTTCGTGGGATGCAGCAGGCACAAGCCTTTCACCTAAATATGTTCTCCTCAGATAAAAAGGCTAGTCCCATGTTATTGTTGGGGTTCTCCAGAACTGTGGCCATCACTCTTGGACTAAAACCAGCTCCTCCCATCACCCTTGCCAGCTCTTTATGCTGTACCCTGGAGGAAACTCTGATCCTTTACTACCTGAAGTCCTCAGATTTGGAGCCAGGGTCCCAGGGAGAGGCCTTCCTCTCTGGAGGAGCCAGGACTAAGGCTGATGTGGTGGCTGCCTGCTGAGCCAACAGGAACCTCTCAGCAATAAAAGCAGTAGGTAGTAATGTTGGATGGTGATAAGTGCCAAGGGAAGAAAAAGGCAGGGAAGGGGCATCAAGTGCTAGGCCGTGTGTATGTAAAGTGGAGGTGAAATTTAAAATAGTCTCCAGGGAAGGCCTCCTTGAGAGGTGACATTTGAGTAGAGACCTGGGGAAGTGAGAGAATGAGCCAGGCAGTTTATCTGGAGGAGCAGCTTTCCAGGCAGGGGAAGAGCAGTACAAAAGCCCTGAGTAAGAGCACGTAAGAGAAGCAACAGGAGATTAGTATGGCTGGAACAGAATGAGCAAGGAGATGCTTGTAGCAATAAGTCCAGAGAGCTAAGGAGAGGACAGACTGTTGGCAGCCTTGCCAGCCCCTGAGGGGCACTGGCTTTGACTCTGAGTGAGATGAGTGATATGATCTTATGATTTCATGGGCCAGCCTGTCTACTGCGTTGAGAATAGATTATTAGGAGTCAAGGCTAAAAGCGGGGAGACTGATTAAGAGGCTATTGCAGTATTCCAGGGGAGGGGTGATAGTAACTTGGACCAGAGTGGTGACGTTGGAGTTGATGAAAAGTGGTTGGAGCCTGGGTATATTATGAAGATAGACGCCTCCCTTCCTTGTCTTTCCCTTGGGAGTTATCAATGTATCAGTCAACAACTGGGACTTGAATGAGCCACCCTTTTACTAGGGGTGTGTTCACTTCATTGAAAAGGCAATGTAGGGCCCGTCTTTTGCCTCCTTGTACCTTCTTTCTGCCTGTGCCTGGGCTTGTCAGCTGAGCAGCCTGTTTGCTGAGCAACTGGCTGGATATATGGCTGGGGGTCAGATTTGCAGACCTAACGCTTCTCAAAAGCAGGTGTTCTCCCTCCCCCCTCCAAAGCAGGTACCCAAGATCTAGATCTGGGGAAGAAGCAGGAGCCTCATCTCAGGTCCCAGTGGTGTTTTCTGATGCAACTTTACTCTGATTTGGGGAGTTACTGGGTACTTGGCTGCTGACAAAGCTGACATTTTGTTTCCTGTTTGGCTGGTGCTTTTTACATTATTTTGGACCTGAGTGGAAAAAGGGGTGAGGGATTGGCATTCATCAGGAGTCTTCATCACATTAACAAGATTTTAGGGACTTCCCTGGTGGCACAGTGGTTAGGAATCTGCCTGCCAGTGCGGGGGACATGGGTTCAAGTCCTGGTCCGGGAAGATCCCACATGCCACGGAGCAACTAAGCCCGTGCGCCACGACTACTGAGCCCGCGTGCCACAACTACTGAAGTCCATGCGACTAGAACCTATGTTCCGCAACAAGAGAAACCACCGCAATGAGAAGCCTGCGCACCGCAACGAAGAGTAGCCCCCGCTCACTGCAACTAGGGAAAGCCCGCATGCAGCAACGAAGACACAATGCAGCCAAAAATAAATAAATTAATTTTAAAAAACCCACAAAGAAAACCCCAAGATTTTAAATGTCGTCCTTTAAGTGTATGCTAACTTTGAAGTTTTCGTTTCTCCTTTCCTAATGTCCACATAGTCCCATGGACTTTTCATTCAGTACATTTATTGAGTAACCACCATACTAACCACCAAGGAATATAAAAAGTGCAAAATGGCTCTTCCTCTCTAGGAACGAAGAATTCGTTGGAGTTCTTCCTGCATCTTCACACCTTCCTGATTTGGCTCCTGTAATATGTGCTACTGTATCTGTCAGATCTGTATCATTATCTGAGCACTGTGAGGTCTGATGACAGACAGTTTCCAGGACTGGGAATTTAGGATCCTTATTGATATGTTATACCATTTATGTAGATCACACATATCTTGTCACAAGTGAATAATTTCTGTTTGCTTTTGTGCTTTTAACACTGTTAGTACTTACCATTCTAAGTATAGGAGATTCAAATTCCAGTTCAAAAGACCTGAACATTAACTTTGCTGATTTAAATTGAGTTATTTCAAATGGTGTTAAAATGGAATTCTTTATTTTATAGACTTGCTTGTAGAGAAAGCAAGGTTGAATGGATTATACCAATGCTTCACTCATTTGAACCGTGTAGGAGAGATGACCAGGCTAAAATAATAGAAAAGTCTGAATTATAGAATTTTAAAAATGCAGTTTCATTACTTTCAGGTGTATTTATGGGAACTTGAAAATGTAAGTCTGGGGACCACTTAATTTATTAAGGAAATAATTTTACATAAAATGATTACTTTCAGAATGCTTGAAAGTTAATTTCCTAAACGCTTAACTTTTCCTCTGATAGCTTTGTATCAGCATAAATTTGCTTCACAAATCCTTGTTTCATAGATAAATAAACTTCAATGTAGCTTTTATTCTGATTATAATGAATTCTACTTTAATGGGCTCTGAATTTATTACATCTTACTATAATTTAAAAACCTTTTATAGGCCAATTTTGATGATCTGTGGAGGAAATTCGTTACATATTCATCTGGTGAACAACTTTTTGGGTTGCCTGTGACTGACTATGAGGTTTTACACAAAATTAGGTAAGTTTAGAAATTGAACAAGTTTATTATAAATAATTAACTGTCCGTTAGAAGAATCATGTCATCATTAAATCCTTCATCATGCAGAGAAGAGTCTGGCTTGGAAACTCCTAAATAGTTCCCTCATTCCTGGCTATTCCTGACTCATTGGATGCACAGTCTCCATATACAAAATAAATGTTCTAGGGGAGTAGAAAATACATGGCAAAAATTCTGGGCGTTAATGGCCTATATTTAGCCTGTGCTTTATTTTTTTTCTTTTCGTGATTTTGAATAGTGTCAATAATTGTACAGAAGCACTGCAACTTCGGATAACTTTTGTTTACTTAGAGGAATAGCCGTGCTCGGCTCTTGCTTCCTTACTGCATTTATGCTAAGTGCTTTTCCCTATTGGGTAGGCATAGAATTCATTGAGATTGAAGGCCAAGGAACTTAATTGATTTTAAAGAGTAACAGTTGCTTTTAAACAGTGGCTCTAGGATTTCACCAAGTATATTTTGGTAGAATGTTAAATATAACTTTCTTCAAAGGCAAAATTAAAACAGTGGTATTAGCTTATTAGGATCTTGGCTTTAGAACTTTATGTTGACTTGTTTCAAAATCCCAGCATGAAAATGTCATGGCACGAAGTACCTAAAATTGTCTGAAGAGAAATGAATTCCTCAGCCATTTAGGGGAGATGGTTTGTATTTTTTTTTTCTAAAAATAGGCATTTGCTAAGCTTAACCCAATTACTAATTGTGTTAGAATTGCCGATGTCTGGTCCTTTCCCCTGACATTCAATCAGAATCTCTGGGATGGGATCCTAGCAATTCTGCATTTTTATAAACTCTCTAATTAATTCTTTTGCACACCCAGTCTGAGAATCAGTGTTTTATTTTGACCTGGGGGATTCTAGGAAAACTAATCTTTCTCATTTACCTTCTGGACCAATGGACCCTTTTAATTTTTTATGTTTTTAAGTAATTATGAATACTTTTCAGAAGTAAGAATAAAGGAATGGTGAAAAGCACTTTTATTAGGAAATTTAATGAGAATTTAAGCAGAGAAAAGCCAAACTTTTACTCCATAATGTCCTGGTTTAGAGACGTATGTACACGAAATGGAGACCAACTTTTGAATGCAGCTCATCAGCTGTCATGTATGAACCTGGAGCATATCCATCCTGTAAACAGTGACCCCAGGTTTCGAATCCATCTTCAATAACTTCTAGCTTCTCATTACTTATGTTTTTTCTTGCACTTGCATTGTTAAAACTCAAAACTGTTGAAAACTCAGTCATAATTTTGTTCACCATCTTTTTTGCACTATAAATACAAAAATCTTTACTTTTAACTTTGAATGATCAGTTAACTTTTCATTTCTGCATCATCTATTTCCTTTGAATACATATCTCCTTTCAACATTTTTCTTCTTGTGGAATATATCAAATAAAATTTATGTAAACACATAAATAATGAAAGAACACTGTCACTTACCTTTTTCACAAAATGGGATGCTCTAGGTTCTTGTTGCAAAATACTGTGTGATACAGCCCTTGCCCCTATTGAAATATATCTTTCACTCATACATTATTGAATTTAAAAAAATCCATCTAGGTTATCATGTAAAGACACAAAAGTCTGAGATTTCACTTACACAATCAGTTTCACTATCAAAATTAGAGTCTAGAGCATTGCTTTCTGTCTCTTTTCTGTTTAATACTTGGGAAGCACCTTCCTTTGTCAATTTTATTCTTTTGCTGTTTTTAGATAGAAAATGAAAAGTACTGAATTCTTAACTGTATTAAGTGAAAGTTAAATAAACAAAAATCAAAAGACTACAAAAATGGTGTCTCCAGAGTTCTTTTTTATACTTTCTTGAAAGATGATGCAGTGTTTTAGCAACACAATTAGAAATTTGAAGGACGATGCAGTAGTGATTATTTTTTCACTGTTGCATCATCTCTTTATAAGAGATTTCATCATTCATTTTTCTTATTATTTTAGTCATTTTTAGTTTAATTGGGAATAATCAGTGATTAATAATGAAATAATTTCTAGGATGATGAATTAGAAAAATGAAACAAGAACTGAAAAAAAATAGCTAAGATTCCAGAATGTATCTTAGATTTATAAAAAGGTCCTGTGCACCTTGGTAATTGCAAGAGTAAAAAATTAATAAACAGAAACCTCAATTAAATAGAGTCAGGAGACAAGAAGGGGGAGCTTTCATGCTCTGCAACATTAGCAGAGCCCAACAAGAGGAAAGACTCCTCTTCCTTCCTGGCAACAACTCAGCCAATGAAAACCCATGGACTCTGTTTACTCTAGCCCTCCAACTTCCTATTCTCCTTCCCTTGCCATTTGGGGACTTGCACATGGCTCACCATGGTTGCAGACCCAGAATTGCAATTTTCTACTGATCCTGAGTAACACATTTTTTCTGGAGAAATAACTGGCAGTCTATTTGTTTTAGGTCAACACAAGATAGAATGAGTTTTACTCCATCAAAAATATAAGCAAATTTATCTTTGGTTGCTGATTATCTATAATAAATAATAAACATAACTCTCAATCCTTACAAAAAATTAGAACTACTCAAGAAATAAAATAAAAAAACTAAAATTGGATTCAGTGGACCCTCATGGTATGCTAAGGGTTGAGGAATTCCTGGGAGAATCCACAAACTCTGTTGAGTGGTCAATTTTTGGTGTTTTACACACTGAAGAAATTTTCCTTTACTTGGACCCAGAATCCCTCCTTTTATTCTTGTTTTGGATATAACTCCATCTGAGCACATGAGGGAAAGCTTTTGATAGGAAAGTGATGTTTAAAGTCAGACTTAAAAGGCAGACATAATCATAAAAATCTAGCTTGCGTTTGAAAGAAAAAAGTCAAATAAAACCTTAGCCTTATCTTTGATCACGTTAACAAATTTTGGTCAGATTGTTTGCAATGATTGGTATGGTTGTAATAATCAAACCATTTGTTAATGTCATGTCATAGTATAATTTGGAATATTTGAAAGATATAAACTTTAATTGATGGAGCTTTTAATAAAGTCTTTGTTTGGAAACCGACAGGAGTGTATGCGTGTTGGTGTACATAAGATATGATACACATAATATGTGAAATAATTTGATTAGACGAATTCTTCCTATCCAATAATGGAATTTATTTTTTAAATATATGTTATGTAATGACTTAATTATTTGGTTTCCAGAAAGGAACTCAACTTGCTGCAGAAGCTGTATGGACTATATGATACTGTAATGGGCAATATTAGTGGTTATTATGAAATACTCTGGGGAGATGTAGACATTGAAAAAATTAATGCAGAACTGCAGGAGTTTCAAAACAGGTGAGTTTCAATTGAATTAAACTTAACTGTTTATAGTGCCTATCTTAGGATCCCATAGGTATTTCACAAATGAATTTATCCTCTGATATATTGCTGTATATTCATAACACCTTCTTCAAAGAAATGTGTACATGAAATAATTTTTTCTTTTTTTTTCTGAAAGATGTCATAAACTGCCAAAAGGACTTAAAGATTGGCAAGCTTTTTTGGATCTGAAGAAAAGAATTGATGATTTCAGTGAGTCATGTCCTCTACTAGAAATGATGACCAATAAGGCAATGAAACAGAGACACTGGGATCGACTCTCTGAGTTAACTGGAACCGCATTTGATGTGGAATTGGATTCTTTTTGTCTTAGAAATATTATGGAAGCACCACTCCTTAAAAATAAGGATGACATTGAGGTACATAAGATTATAAGGTCTTACAAATGATCTATTAAAGAATCTTTCCTTTTTCTTTTCTGAAAACTGTACAAATAAACATGTTATTCGAGGATGTATTGATTGCCCTATATAATGCACTCTCAAAACTTGAAATGATCCTGAACATTCCTTGATTTTGCAAAATAATGCTGTAACTCAAGGAAATAATATGATTATTTGAAATATTTTAGTTTTGGAGCTCCTCAGTTTATCCTCCTTGTCCCTTAACTAAACCGCCATTTAAAAAATTCTGTTTATTTCTGTATTGTGCTCTTGGTGAATTTCTCAGGACATTTTTCAAACTTCTAATTCTATGCTTTTTTACTATTAGTCTATTAAATATTTTAAATTATTATATCTTTCCTTTTTAAGATTTTTAATTGGTTCTTTTCCTTTTTCTATGCTTAGTGTTTGCATCAAATCCTTTCTTTTAAATGAGGTATAATCTATACCACATTAGTTTCAGGTGTACAACGTAATGACTCAATATATGTATACATTGTGAAATGATCACTAAAATATGTCTAATTAACATCCATCACCACATATAGTTACAGTTTTTTTCCTATGATGAGAAATTTTAGGATCTACTCTCGTAGCAGCTTTTAAATACAATACAGTATTATTAACTATAGTCACTATGCTATACATTTCATCCCAAGAACTTATTCATTTTATAACTGGATGTTTGTACTCCTTAATCACCTTCACCCATTTTACCCACTCTGTTTGGCAATGACCAATCTGTTCTATATATCTGTGTTTCTGGTGTTCTGTTTTTGTTTAGATTCTGCATATAAATGAGATCATATGGTATTTGTCTTTTTCTGTCTGACTCATTTCACTTAGCATAGTGCCCTCAAAGTCCATTCATCCATGTTGTCACAAATGGCAGGATTTCCTTCTTTTTACATCTACATAACATTCCATTTTATATAAATATACCACATTTTCTTTATCCATTCACCCATTGATGAATACTTAGGTTGTTTTCACATCTTAGCTCTTGCAAATAAGGCTACAATGAACATGGGTATGTATATATCTTTTCAAGTTAGCATTTTTGTTTTCTTCAGATAAGTATCCAGAAGTGGAATTACTAGGTCACATGGTAGTTTTATTTTTAATTTTTTGAGGATCCTCCATACTGTCTTCCATAGTGGCTGCACCAATTTACATTTCCATGGAAGGGTTCCTTTTTCTCCACATCCTCACCAACACTAAGTTTTGTCTTTGTGATGATAGGTATTCCAACAGACGTGAGGTGGTATTTAATTGTGGTTTTGATTTGCATTTCCCTGGTGATAAGTGATGTTGAGCACCTTTTCATATACCTGTTGGCTATTTGTATGTCTTTTTTTGGAAAAATGCCTATTCAGATTCTCTGCTCATTTTAAAATCAAATCGGTCGTTTTTGCTATTGAGTTGTAAGAGTTCTTTATATATAGTAGATATTAACCCCTTATCAGAGTTGTGATTTGAAAATATTTTCTCCTGTTTAGTAGGTTACCTTTTCATTTTGTATATGGTTTCCTTTGCTGTAAGAAGCTTTTTAGTTTGATGCTGTCCCACTTGTTTATTTTTGCTTTTGTTACCTTGGCTTTTGGTGTCAAGCCCAAAAATCTCGTTGCCAAGACTGATTTCAAGGAACTTACCAACTCTGTTGTCTTCCGGGAGTTTTATGGTTTCAGGTCTTATGTTCAAGTCTTTAGTCCATTTTGAGTTAATTTTTTGTATGGTATAAGATAGTGGTCCAGTTTCATTCTTTTGCATGTGGTTATCCAGTTTTCCCAGCATCATATGTTGAAGAGACTGTCCTTCCCTCATTGTATATTCCCAGCTCCTTTCTCATGAATTAAGTAAATACATATGTGGGTTTATTCTGTTTCATTGTCTCCGTTTTTATGCCAATACCATACATTTTTGATTACTATAACTTTGATATAGTTTGAAATCAGGAAGCATTATGCCTCCGGCTTTGTTCCTTTTTCTCAAGATTTCTTTGGCTCTATGAGGTCTTTTGTGATTTCATAAAATTTTTAGGAGTTTTAGTTCTATTTCTTGAAAAATGCCATTGGAATTTTGATAGGTATTGCTTTGAAACTGTAGATTGCTTTGGGTAATGTAGACATTTTAATGATATTAATTCTTGCAACCCATGAACATGGACTATCTTTCCATTTACTTGTGCCTTCTTCAGTCTATTTCATCAATGTATCATAGTTTTCAGTGTACAGGTCTTTTACCTTTTTGTTAAATTTATTCCTAGGTATTTTATTCTTTTTGGTGCAATTGTAAATGGGATAGTTTTCTTAATTTCTCTTTCTGGTAGTTCATTATTAGTGCATAAAAATGCAACTGATTTTTGGGGCTTCCCTGGTGGCGCAGTGGTTGAGAGTCCGCCTGCCGATGCAGGGGACACGGGTTCGTGCCCCGGTCCGGGAAGATCCCACATGCCGCAGAGCGGCTGGGCCCGTGAACCGTGGCCGCTGAGCCTGCGCATCCGGAGCCTGTGCTCCGCAACGGGAGAGGCCACAACAGTGAGAGGCCCACGTACCGCAAAAAAAAAAAAAAAAAAAAGCAACTGATATTTGTATATTGATTTTATATCCTGAAACTTTACTGAATTATTAGTTCTAACGGTTTTGGGTTGCATCTTTAGGGTTTTCTATATGTAATATCATGTCATCTGCCAATACGGACAGTTTTACTTCTTCCTTTCCAATTGGATGCCTTTTATTTCTTTCTTGCCTAATTGCTCTGGTTAGGTCTTTAGATACCATGTTGAATAAAGGTGGTGAGAGTGGGCATCCTTGTCTTGTTCCTGATCTTGAGGAAAAGCTTTCAGCTTTTCACCATTGAGTATGATGTTAGCCGTAGGTTTGTCAGATATGACCTTTACTATGTTGAGGTATGTTTCTTCTACATCTGCTTTGTTGAGAGGTTTTATCATGAGTGGATGTTGAATTTTGTCAAAAGCTTTTTCTGCATCTATTGAGATGATCATATGATTTTTATGCTTCATTGTGTTAATGTGGTACATCACATTGATTAGTTTGTGGATATTGAACTATACTTGCATTCATGGAATAAATCGCACTTGATCATGGTGTATGATTTTAATGTATTGTTGAATTCAGCTTGCTAATATTTTGTTGAGAATCTTTGCATCTATGTTCATCAGGGATACTGACCTGTAATTTTCTTTTCTTGTGGTGTCCTTGTCTGGTTTTAGTATGAGGATAATGCTGGCCTCATAAAATAAGAAGTGTTCTCTCTCTTTTTTTGGAAGAGTTTGAGGAGACTGGTAGTAATTCTTCTTTAAATGTTTGGTAGAATTCACCAGTGAAGCCATCTGATCCTGGTCTTTTGTTTTGGGGGGAGGTTTTTGGTTACTGATTCAATCTCCTTACTACTAATCAGTCTGTTCAGATTTTCTGTTTTTTCATAATTCAGTCTTGGTGGGTAGCATGTTTCTAGGAACTTATTCATTTCTTCTAGATTGTCAAATTCGTGTGTGTATAATTGATCATAGTAGTCTTTTATGATCCTTCGTATTTGTATGGTATCAATTGTAATGCCTCCTCTTTGGTTTCTGATTTTATTTAGTTGAGTTCTCCCTCACTTTTTCTTGGTGAGTCTGGCTAAAGTTTTGTCTGTTTTATCTTTTAAAATACCACCTCTTAGTTTCCTTGATCTTTTCTATTGTCTTTTTAGTCTGTACTCCATCTATTTCCACTCTGGTCTTTGTTATTTCCTTCCATCTACTAACTTTGGGCTTTGTTTGTTCTTCTTTTTCTAATTCTTTGAAGTGTAAAGTTAGGTTGTTTATTTGAGATCCCTCTTATTTTTTTAATGTAGGGTTTATCTTTATGAACTTCCTTTTTAGAACTGCTCTTGCTGCATCCCTTTAAGTTTTGGTATGCTGTATTTCCATTTTTATCTGTCCCAAGGTATTTTTTGATTTCTCTTTTGATTTCTTGTTTGAACCATTGGCTGTTCGATATGAACAACTCTTTGGTTGTTTATAACCAAATATGTGGTTAATCTTTACATATTTGTGAATATGTCAGTTTTCTTCTTGTAATTGATTTCTAGTTTCATACCACTGTGGTCAGAAAAGATACTTGACGTGACTTCAGTTTTCTTAAATTTATTAGCACTTGTTTTGTGGCCTAACATGCTCTGTCTGGAGAATGCTTAATGTGCACTTGAGAAGAATATGTATTCTGTTGCATTTCAATGGACTGTTTTGTATATGTCTGTTAAGCTCATCAGATCTAACTTGTTTAAGGCCAATGTTTCCATATTGATTTTCTGTCTGGGTGATCTATCCATTGATGAAAGTGGGGCATTAAAATCCCCTACTGTTATTACATTGCTACCTATTTCTTCCTTTAGGTCTGTTAATATTTGTTTTATATATTTGAGTTCTCCTATGTTGGGTGCATAAATGTTTACAAACGTTATACAAACGTTTACAAATGTATACAAACGTTATAGCCTCTTCTTGGATTGACCTTTTATTGTTACATAATGATCTTCTTTGTCTCTTATTGTAGTTTTTGTCTTAAAGTCTGTTTTGTCTGATATAAGTATAGTTACTCCAGCTTTCTTTTGGTTTCCATTTGTGTGGTATATCCCTTGCCATCCCTTCCCTTTCAGTCTATGTGTGCCCTACACATCTGAAGTGAGTCCCTTGTAGGCAGCAGATAGATGAGTCATGCTTTTTATCCATTTAGCCACTCTCTGTCTTTTGATTGGACAATTTAGTCAATTTACATACACAATAATTATTATAGTTATGTACTTGTCATTTTGCTAATTGTTTTCTGGCTGTTTGTAATTCCTTTGTTTCTTTCTTCTTCTCTTGTGCTCTTCCTTTGTTATTTGATGATTTTTCCGTAGTGGTATGCTTAGACCCCTTTCTATTCATCTTTTGGGTATCTACTATCTACTATAGGTGTTTGCTTTGTGGTTACCATAAGGCTTACATAAAAAAATTTATATTTATAACAGTTTATTTTTTAAAATATATATTTATTTATTTGGCTGCATTGGGTCTTCGTTGCTGTGCGTGGGCTTTCTCTAGTTGCGGCGAGCGGGGGCTACTCTTCATTGTGGTGCGCGAGCTTCTCATTGTGGTGACTTCTCTTGTTGTCGAGCACGGGCTCTAGATCGCAGGCTCAGTAGTTGTGGTGCACGGGCTTAGTTGCTCTGCAGCAGGTGGGATCTTCCCGGACCAGGAATAGAACCCGTGTCCCCTGCATTGGCAGGTGGATTCTTAACCACTGTGCCACAAGGGAAGTTCCTATAACAGTCTCTTTTAAGTTGCTAAGTACTGAAGTTGGAATGCATTCTAAAGCTCTACATTTTTACTCCCCCCACCACAGTTTGTTTTTGGTGTCACAGTTTACATCTTTTTATCTTATGTATCCATTAACAAATTACTCTAGTTTTAGTTATGTTTACTAATTTGGTCTTTTAACCTTCACACTAGATTTATAAGTGATGAACCCACCACGTTTTACAACATTAGACTATTCTTTTTTTTTTTCTTAACATCTTTATTGGAGTATAATTGCTTTACAATGGTGTGTTAGTTTCTGCTATATAACAAAGTGAATCAGCTATACATATACATATATCCCCATATCTACTCCCTCTTGCATCTCCCTCCCCCACTCCCTATCTCACCCCTCTAGGTGGTCACAGAGCACTGAGCTGATCTTCCTGTCCTGTGCGGCTGCTTCCCACTAGCTATCTATTTTACATTTGGTAGTGTATATTTAAGTCCATGCCACTCTCTCACTTCGTCCCAGCTTACCCTTCCCCCTCCTCGTGTCCTCAAGTCCATTCTCTACGTCTGCGTCTTTATTCCTGTCCTGCCCCAGGGTTCTTCAGAACCATTTATTTTTTTAGATTCTATATATATGTGTTAGCATATGGCATTTGTTTTTCTCTTTCTGACTTACTTCCCTCTGTATGACAGACTCTAGTTCATAGTTCACTACAAATAGTTCAATTTCATTTCTTTTTATGGCTGAGTAGTATTCCATTGTATATATGTGCCACATCTTCTTTATCCATTCATCTGTCGATGGACACTTAGGTTGCCTCCGTGTCCTGGCTATTGTAAATAGAGCTGCAATGAACATTGTGGTACATGACTCTTTTTGAAGTATGGTTTTCTCAGGATATATGCCCAGTAGTGGGATTGCTGGGTTGTATGGTAGTTCTATTTTTAGTTTTGTAAGGAACCTCCATACTGTTCTCTATAGTGGCTGTATCAATTTACATTCCCACCAACAGTGCAGGAGGGTTCCCTTTTCTCCACACCCTCTCCAGCATTTATTGTTTCTAGATTTTTTGACGATGGCCATTCTGACTGGTATGAGGTGATACCTCATGGGAGTTTTGATTTGCATTTCTCTAATGATTAGTGACATTGAGCATTCTTTCATGTGTTTGTTGGCAGTCTGTATATCTTCTTTAGAGAAATGTCTATTTAGGTCCTCTGCGCATTTTTGGATTGGGTTGTTTGTTTTTTTGATACTGAGCTGCATGAGCTACTTATATATTTTGGAGATTAATCCTTTGTCAGTTACTTCATTTGCAAATATTTTCTCCCGTTCTGAGGGTTGTCTTTTCGTCTTGTTTATGGTTTCCTTTGCCATGCAAAAGCTTTTAAGTTTCATTAGGTCCCATTTATTTATTTTTGTTTTTCTTTTCATTTCTCTAGGAGGTGGGTCAAAAAGGATCTTGCTGTGACTTATGTCATAGAGTGTTCTGCCTATGTTTTCCTCTAGGAGTTTTAGGGTGTCTGACCTTATATTTAGGTCTTTAATCCATTCTAGTTTATTTTTGTGTATGGTGTTAGGGAGTGTTCTAATTTAATTCTTTTACATGTAGCTTTCCAGGTTTCCCAGCACCACTTAGTGAAGAGCCTGTCTTTTCTCCACTGTATATCCTTGCCTCCTTTGTTAAAGATAAGGTGACAGTAGGTGCGTGGGTTTATCTCTGGGTTTTCTATCCTTTTCCATTGATCTATATTTCTTTTTTTGTTTGTTCGTTTTGTTTTTGTTTTTTTTGCGTTATGCGGGCCTCTCACTATTGTGGCCTCTCCCGTTGCAGAGCACAGGCTCCAGATGTGCAGGCTCAGCGGCCATGGCTCACAGGCCCAGCCACTCCACGGCATGTGGGATCCTCCCGGACTGGGTGTGAACCCGTATCCCCTGCATCGGCAGGTGGACTCTCAACCACTGCGCCACCAGGGAAGCCCTATATTTCTATTTTTGTGCCAGTACCATACTGTCTTGATTACTGTAGCTTTGTAGTATAGTCTGAAGTCAAAGAACCTGAATCCTCCAGCTCCGTTCTTCTTTCTCAAGATTGCTTTGGCTATTCGGGGTCTTTTGTGTTTCCCTACAAATTGTGCAATTTTTTTGTTCTAGTTCTGTGAAAAATGCCATTGGTAGTTTGATAGAGATTGCATTGAATCTGTAGATTGCTTTGGGTAGTATAGTCATTTTCACAATGTTGATTCTTCCAATTCAAGTACATGGTATATCTCTCCATCTGTTTGTATCATCTTTAATTTCTTTCATCAGTGTCTTACAGTTTTCTGCATACAGGTCTTTGGTCTCCTTAGGTAGGTTTATTCCTAGGTATTTTATTCTTTTGTTTGCAGTGGTAAATGGGAATGTTTCCTTAAATTCTCTTTCAGGTTTTTCATCATTAGTATTTAGGAATGCAAGATTTCTGTGCATTAATTTTGTATCATGCTACATTACCAACTTTATTGGTTAGTTCTAGTAGTTTTCTGGTAGCATCTTTAGGATACTCTATGTATAGTATCATGTCATCTGCAAACAGTGACAGCTTTCCTTCTTCTTATCCGATTTGGATTCCTTTTATTTCTTTTTCTTCTCTGATTGCTGTGGCTAAAACTTCTAAAACTATGTTGAATAAGAGTGGTGAGAGTGGGCAACCTTGTCTTGTTCCTGATCTTAGTGGAAATGGTTTCAGTTTTTCACCATTGAGAATGATGTTGGCTGTGGGTTTGTCATATATGGCCTTTATTATGTTGAGGTAAGTTTCCTCTATGCCTACTTAATGGAGGGTTTTTATCATAAATAGGTGTTGAATTTTGTTGCAAGCTTTTTCTGCATCTAATGTGATGATATATGGTTGTTATCCTTCAGTTTGTTAATATGGTGTATCACATTGATTGATCTGTGTATACTGAAGAATCCTTGCATTCCTGGGATAAACCCCACTTGATCATGGTGTATGATCCTTTTAATGTGCTGTTGGATTCTGTTTGCTAGCATTTTGTTGGGGATTTTTGCATCTATGTTCATCAGTGATATTAGCCTGTAGTTTTCTTTCTTTGTGACATCTTTGTCTGGTTTTTCATCAGGGTGATGGTGGTCTCATAGAATGAGTTTGCGAGTGTTTCTCCCCTCCCTCTGCTATATTTTGGAAGAGTTTGAGAAGGATAGATGTTAGCTCTTCTCTAAATGTTTGATAGAATTTGTCGTGAAGCCGTCTGGGCCTGGGCTTTTGTTGTTGGAATATTTTTAATCACAGTCTCAATTTCACTGCTTGTGATTGGTCTGTTGATATTTTCTATTTCTTCCTGGTTCAGGCTCAGAAGGTTGTGCATTTCTAAGAATTTGTCCATTTCTTCCAGGTTGTCCATTTTATTGGCATAGAGTTGCTTGTAGTAATCTCTCATAATCCTTTGTATTTCTGCAGTGTCAGTTGTTATTTCTCTGTTTATTTCTAATTCTACTGATTTGCATCTTCTCCTTTTTTTTCTTGATGAGTCTGGCTAATTAATGGTTTATCAATTTTGTTTATCTTCTCAAAGAACCAGCTTTTGGTTTTATTGATGTATGCTATTGTTTCCTTCATTTCTCTTTTGTTTATTTCTGATCTGATGTTTATGATTTCTTTCCTTCTGCTAGCTTTGGGGTTTTTTTGTGCTTCTATCTGTAATTGCTTTAGGTGTAAGGTTAGGTTGTTTATTTGAAATGTTTCTTGTTTCTTGAGGTAGGATTGTATTGCTATAAATTTCCCTCTTAGAACTGATTTTGCTGCATCCCATAGGTTTTGGGTTGTCGTGTTATCATTGTCATTTGTTTCTAGGTATTTTTTGATTTCCTCTTTGATTCTCAGTGATCTCTTGGTTATTAAGTAGTGTATTGTTTAGCCTCCCTGTGTTTGTATTTTTTAGAGATATTTTTCCTGTAATTGATATCTAGTCTCATAGTGTTGTGGCCAGAAAAGATACTTGATACGATTTCAATTTTCTTAAATTTACCAAGGCTTGATTTGTGACCCAAGATATGATCTATCCTGGAGAATGTTCCATGAGCACTTGAGAAGAAAGTGTCTTCTGTTCTTTTTGGATGGAATGTCTTATAAATATCAATTAAGTCCATCTTGTTTAATGTATGATTTAAAGCTTGTGTTTCCTTATTTATTTTCATTTTGGATGATCTGTCCATTGGTGAGAGTGGGGTGTATGATTGTGTTACTGTCGATTTCCCCTTTTATGGCAGTTAGCATTTGCCTCATGTATTGAGGTGCTCCTGTGTTTGGTGTGTTAATATTTACAATTGTTATATCTTCTTCTTGGATTGGTCTGTTGATCATTATGTAGTGTCCTTCTGTGTGTCTTGCAATAGTCTTTATTTTAAAGTCTATTTTTTCTGATATGAGAATTGCTACTCCAGCTTTCTTTCGATTTCCCTTTGCATGGAATATCTTTTTCCATCCCCTCACTTTCAGTCTGTATGTGTCCCTAGGTCTGAAGTGGGTCTCTTGTAGAACAGCATATATATGGGTCTTGTTTTTGTATCCATTCAACCAGTCTGTGTCTTTTGGTTGGATCATTGAATCCATTTACATTTAAGGTAATTATCAAAATGTATGTTCCTATTACCATTTCCTTAATTGTTTTGGGTTTTTTATTGTAGGTCTTTTCCATCTCTTGTGTTTCCTGCCTAGAGTAGTTCCTTTAGCATTTGTTGTAAAGCTGGTTTGGTGGTGTTGAGTTCTCTTAGCTTTTGCTTTTTTCTAAAGGCTTTAATTTCTTCATTGAATCTGAATGAGATCCTTGCTGAGTAGAGTAATCTTGGTTGTAGGTTTTTCCCTTTCATCACTTTAAATATGTCCTGCCACTCCCTTCTGGCTTGCAGAGTTTCTCCTGAAAGATCAGCTGTTAACCTTATGGGGATTCCCTTGTATGTTATTTGTTGCTTTTCTCTTGCTGCTTTTAATATTTTTTCTTTGTGTTTAATTTTTGATAGTTTGATTAATATGTGTCTTGGCGTGTTTCTCCTTGGATTTATCCTGTATGGGACTCTCTGTGCTTCCTGGATTTGATTGACTATTTCCTTTCCCATATTAGGGAAGTTTTCAACTATAATCTCTTCAAATATTTTCTCAGTCCCTTTCTTTTTCTCTTCTTCTCTGGGACCCCTATAATTCGAATGTTGGTGCATTTAATGTTGTCCCAGAGATCTCTGAGACTGTGCTCAATTGTTTTTCATTCTTTTTTCTTTATTCTCCTCTGCAGTAGTTATTTCCACTATTTTATCTTCCAGGTCACTTATCCATTCTCTGCCTCAGTTATTCTGCTATTGATTCCTTCTAGAGAATTTTTAGTTTCAGTAATTGTGTTGTTCATCATTGTTTGTTTGCTCTTTAGTTCTTCTAGGTCCTTGTTGAAAGTTTTTTGTAGTTTCTGCATTCTTTTTCCAAGATTTGGATCATCTTTACTATCATTACTCTGAATTCTTTTTTAGGTAGACTGCCTATTTCCTCTTCATTTGTTTGGTCTGGTGTGTTTTTACCCTGCTCCTTCATCTGCTGTGTGTTTTTCTGTCTTCTCATTTTGCTTAACTTACCGTGTTTGGGGGTCTCCTTTTCACAGGCTGCAGGTTCGTAGTTCCCATTTGTTTGGTGTCTGCCCCCAGTGACTAAGCTTAGTTCAGTGGCTTGTGTAGGTTCCCTGGTGGAGGGGACTAGTGCTTGTGTTCTCGTGGATGAGGCTGGATCTTGTCTTTCTGGTGGCCAGCACCACATCTGGTGGTGTGTTTTGGGGTGTCTGTGACCTTACTATGATTTAGGCAGCCTCTCTGCTAATGGGTAGGGTTGCGTTCCTGTCTTGCTAGTTGTTTGGCATAGGGTGTCCAAAACTGTAGCTTGCTGGTCATTGAGTGGAGCTGGGTCTTAGCGTTGAGATGGAGATCTCTGGGAGAGCTTTCACCATTTGATATCATGTGGAGCTGGGAAGTCTCTGGTGGACTAATGTCCTGAACTGGGGTCTCCCATCTCAGAGGCTCAGGCCTGGCACCCAGCCGGAGTACCAAGACCCTGTCAGCCACACAGCTTTTGTAGAATTTCTTCAGGGACTTCTGGTTGAGGCTTGGCTCCCAGTTGGAATAGTGCAGCTTGGAGGGTGCAGGCTTGCTTTTTCAATCAGCTTGGCAAACTCGCAGATTCACTCCTGCACACACTGGCTGCCCATTCCTGGAGCCTTCCAACCTGCCGGCCTGAGGCTAGACTATTCTGAACTTTACTATTTATTTCCCTTTACCAGTGAGAGTTATACTTTCATATATTTTCCTGTTACCAATTAGCATCCTTTCATTTTAGCCTAAAGAAGTCCCTTTAACATTTCTTGGAAGACTCATGTAGTGGTGATGAACTCCTTTAGGCTTTTGCTTGTCTGAAAAACTCTTGATCTCTCCTTCAGTTCTGAAGGACAACTTCACCATGTACAGTATTCTTGGTGGCAGGTTTTTTCTTTTAGCACTTTGAGTATATTGTGCCCCTCCCTTTTGTCCTGCAAAGTTCCTGCTGAAAAATCTGCTGATAGTCTCATGGGGTGCCCTTGTATGTAACAAGTTGTCTTTCTCTTGCTGTTTTTAAGATCTCTCCTTGTCTTTAACTTTTGACACTTTAATTACGTGTTTTGTTGTGAGTCTCTTTGGGTATATCTGCATGTTAAACAAATAGGCCTTTTTTTTTTCACAGAAGGACTAGGTGCTTTTTAGTCAGTTGTCTCTGTGCTGGGCCCTGGGTTGGTTGAGTACAAACAAGCCATTTAAGAACTGTTTCTCAGTTTACTATGGCCTTGTGGGTCTCATGGACATAAGCCCTGAATTTTGGGGTGCTCACCTCTCAGGTACAGGTCTTAAAAGTTGGGGTGCCTGATGTGGAGTTCAAATCATTTGCTCCTCAGGGAGAACCTCTGGTCTGTGGGTTCCTTCCCGATTGTGGGTCTCTGTGCCAGGAGTGGGGCTGAACATGAGATTCTGTCTCAGCTTCTCCTGCCAGTTTTGATGTGAGTTTTTCCTTGTTCACCTAATGTGTTAGAGTTGCTCAACTAGTTTTTGGGTTTCTTTGAGTTCCATATGTAGCTGTAGGTTTGGTGTGTCCATGGGAGGAGGTGAGTTCAGTATCGTCCTATGTCACCATCTTGATCTAGAACTTAGTTCTTTTTCTTTTGTGACCACCTGTTCTATTTTCATTTCTACATTTTTTCTGTCCTTTTTATAGATTCTTAGATTTATAGATTATTAAATCTACATATATTCTCAAGTATTTTATATATTCTCAAGCCTATAAATCTCAAATTTTTAGAGTTCTTCATTTATCTCTTTGAGCGTCCTAAACATAATTATTTTTAAATTTTTTATTATGGAAAATTTCAAAGAAAAGTAGGGATCCTCTTGCTTCCAAAATTATCACCTCATGGCCAATATAAGTTCATCTCTACCTCCCATACTCCAAGGCCCCCAGATTAACCATAATTAAAGATTATTTTTCAGATTGTTCTATAAAATTAATTTCACCTGGACTGAGTTTTTACTCTGATTGTTTTTTATGTTGGCTATCTCTCTGAGTATCGGATTCCTTTTCATGGGTTTTGCAATTTTTTTTTTCACTTTTTTTTTTCGGCTGCACCACGTGGCTTGCAAGATCTTAGTTCCCCAACCAGGGATTGAACCTGGGCCCTTGGCAGTGAAAGCGTGGAGTCCTAACCACAGGACTGCCAGAGAATTCCCAAGGGTTTTGCAATTTTTATTTTTTAGAGGACTCATTTTGAGTGGCAAGCTTTAAAAAATGTGGCTTTTATGATTTGTTAAAATTGTTTTTCTCCTTCTGCATTTTAGCCTTCCTTAGGAGTCTAGTGGTTTTGTGGCTTCTTCCTGCATCCCCCATCTCCTCAAGCCCAGAGCCAGCTGTTACAATAGTGGTTTACATCCCCTATTCTGCTGTGGTGGGGCAGACCCAGGCAGAGCTGACCTGTCTCAGGTCTTGGTTGTGGACCTGGATCTGTCACCCCATCCGCCACATCCCTAGGTTCATTTAATCTAGATGAACAGATTGCAGCTACACACAGCCTCCTTCCACAGTGGAGGGATCTAGACCATAGTCCTGATGGTCCCTTTCAGACAGGCCACTTTTAGTCTCCTCTGTCCTGCAGGTGCCAAGGAGTTGGCACCCACTGACCAGAGCCCTCAGGCCTGGGCTTCAGCTCCACCTCCTGGCTTGCATGTCTTTTTCACTTCTAGTTCATGGAGATGTTTACCTTGTTTTTAAGTCCTAATGTGTTTGTTTTTTACCTTCTCTTTTTGTGTTTTTTACATTATTCTATGTTTTTGGAGGCGAAAACTGCACCCCATGACCAGAAATATCCCCTAAATATATGGTTTTGAGTTTTCTGCCGCCTCCTTGCCTCTTTTCAGCAACATGCACGCCACAAGTTTTGTTTTCAAAGCATTTTTGTCCTATTTATAAATGCCATTCAGATACTACTGAGGGAAATAAAGAGTTTAAGAAACCTTTGGTGACCACCTCATTCTTATATAAGTAGATTTTTACACTTAAGAGTATAGCTATTCATAGGCTGTGCTTTGAAAACTTGATTTTGCAAGTCCAAGGAATTCTGGGATTCAGTTATTAACTATTCTTACCCCCAAACAGACTCTCAGTGTTGTCTACACTGGTATATTCTGTTTTCTTTACCCCATATGCCCTGCTGTTAGCCAAGCTGGATTCTTACTGTTACTTCATTCATGGCCTCTAAAGGAAGGCTTTTCCCTTCCTGTAAAATGTCTTCTCCCTCCTCCTTTTGGAATCCCACTTATTCTCAGATGCTCCCTCCTCAATGAAGCCTTTCCTCCTTGCTGCAGGCGAAAGTCATTTCTCCTCCTCAGAACTCACAACAGTTCACACCACTCTTATTACACTTACTACACACTAATTTGTAATATAACCATTTGTGGAAATTCCTTGAACCTTTATATTCCTTCCCCTCTCTGAGCTTCTGTGACTCTAAGTATGAAAATTAATTGAGGCATGTTGCAGAAAAGACCTTACTTTTATTTTCCTTTGTGAAACTTTCATATCAAAGATTCTCAGAAAAACAGAAAAACCCATTAAAAATAGAATTAACTTTTAATCAAGTGAGATATTCATATTTGGGCCAGAACAGGCAGGAATATAGCAATGTTTATATGTTACTTTAAAGAGTTCAAAAGAGTCTCATATATATTCTCATTTGCTTCTCATAGCAAGCTGCTGAGATAGAGCAGCTGTGATTATATCCATTTTGGCTGAAAAACACCAACTAAAAATATAAATAAGAACATGATGATTTAAGTTCCATTATCTCATGTAGGTGGTACAATAAAATAATTAGTAGTCAGAGTGTCAGAAGGTTCTGGTTTGAACTTGCAACACAATTATCTTGGGCCTTGGTTTTCTTGGCCGTAAAATAACCCAATGACTTCTAGGGCCAAGCTAAAACATTCTGATTTTAAATGCACTTAATTTGTAATTGAAAATGTCACGACATATTCTTTGATTTCCTTCTGAAGGATGTTTGCATATCTGCCATTAAGGAGAAGGATATTGAAGCCAAGCTGACTCAGGTGATTGAGAATTGGACCAACCAGAACCTGAGTTTTGCAGCATTTAAGGGAAAGGGAGAGCTGCTGCTCAAAGGAACTGAATCGGGAGAGATTATCACCTTGATGGAGGATAGTTTAATGGTCTTAGGTTCCTTACTAAGCAACAGGTAATTTTATAATTTTCAGGGGAGGGTTTTGATTTGGTATTTAGGGTTATATAATTTTAGATAAAAGCCCAGTTTTGTAGCTGTGGCACAACACAAGATTCTGACCTAAAGTGTTGACTCTTGTCTGTCCTTAAATGAACTACCTATTTTCCCTACTAATCATGGCCTACATCTCTTCTATGGTACTCACCTCTCCTTCCTGTGTTTCCTGATGGGCCCCATCATAATTATTCTCCCTCAGATTGGCAGCTTACCTCCTAAACATCTGGACTCCCCACGAAGATGACACCTTCATTTTATCTCCTTTCTCTTTTCATTCTCTGATTTTTCATCATTGCCCTCCTTGGCTAAACCTGCTCAAGTGTTTAACCAATAGCCCAGGAAAAGTATGCTGTCAACACATGAAGGAATATAATGAAGGGCTTGACACTTACACACTTGGAATTTTTATGGTGAAAAGTGGCCATATCTGTGCTGGGTCCACTGCAGCCTAAACGAGGCAACATGTCCATCACTGGACTACTGAACCGCTTGAAGGTGACTCTTATCTCAAGCGCAGCTTTAGGAAATGGGACCCAGATTAAGTACACTGTCTTGGCATTAGCAACCTCTAATCCCCTAGCTGACTATCCAGTAATTCTTAACTGGTCTTCACCCTAACACACCTAAGAAATATGTCACATTATCTCAGAGGTCATTAACAGAGGTCAGTGTCCATGGGGATTCTAATACCCTACCTCCAGGTTGGGACTGCTGTTTCATGAATGACATCCTGCATTACCTCTGGCTCAGAGGCAGTCTTGTATTTGGATAATGTACTAACTCACAAAGCTCCTAATTCTGGGTTGAAGTTGCTGGGGTTAAACTCCTAGGGTATGTCCTCTGCTTTCAGGGAATCTGAATAACCTGGCAAAGGTGACCATAGGCCATTCAGTGGTTCCTAGACTTCACAGGCTGCTACTTCCCCATGGTTCATTGCAAATTTTTCCATCTTGATTTCCTTAATGATGACCTCTTGAGGAAAGGCTGTAGATTCACCTGAACCTGGTGTGTAGCCCAAGAATTCAGGACTTGAAGGCTTTCTTAATTTCATTCTTAACTTGCATATAACCTGAATATTATAGTACTTATTTATGATACTAGTAAATTCAATGTTGAGGCCCTGCTAGAAGGAGTATAAGGATATCTAAGAAGTCACAACACTTCAGTAGATTCTCCTCCTAGAGAACTTTGCAGCATCAAGTGGATCCAGAAAACCTCTCCTAGAGCCAACCACAGACTGATCTCATAGAAGGCAGTACCAGCTGGATCTCTAGGGCTACCTGGATGTGAGAAGGAAATTGTGTATCTTCATGGATGAGGCTTCACTCACCTGGATTCCCTGGATGGTGACACTTTCCTGGTGGGTCCCTGATTCCCTGGCATTCCAAGGGCCTTCCTACCTGTTGTGAACAGGTTCCACCACACAAAGCTGTGCAATGCAGGTACCTGGCCAAACGACAAAAACTGATCATTAGTGATTTTATTTCAAATCTCCCTTTTTCTTGTTGGGAAGTTACATGCCATCAAAGATGGGTTTTTTTTTTATTCCGTGCAAAATTATTTTTGGCTCCAAATATCTAAGTCCTTCAACTCCCTGAAATGCCCTTCCTTACCGTCTTGGTCTGTGTGTATTGATCTTGAAGGGTTTTTTTGGTATATTGACTGCCTTTCAGCTCTAGCCTGATGGCCAGATGAACACTATAAATTGGGAGTTGAGAAAAATGCCTCTTACTGCCAGATCAACTCATCTACCTCCTTGGGACAGTTTTTGTACAACCCCTTTATACCTCCATGTATAACATAGTCTTCCATAGAAGTGAAGGGTTACGCTTAGGCATCAGACCATTCCCAGAAGAACCCCATTCTTCATGTGAGCCCCTTCAAGTCATCCTGTCCTGGATCAAGTAAAGTTTTAAGACTGTACTCAACAAATGCCACTCACCGGGAAATTCCACTACACAACTTCAAAGCTACTTGCCATGGCCACAAACTGAAGTCAGCTTCTTAATTCAACTGTTGTTAATTAGGTCTTTCCCCAGTATCTTCCCATCACTTCCTCATGGCATCCACTCTGTTTCTTGTCTTTCTTAGTTGTGCCCAGCTTTCTGGACACCTTGTGTTCTCATGAACACTTCAGCTAGCCCTGATGGTGAAAAAACAGGAACCAGGCTTTTGGGGGATAGCAATTCTGTATCGTTAACGCTGCAGAATCTAGGCGTAGTGCCTGGTGGAATTAGCAGTCTATGGGTGGGAAGAGCACATCTGTAGTAGACATCAGACCTCAAGCTTGACCCTGGCCTTGTGGTAGTAGTTCCATAGACAAGTAACAACAGTACCCTCTGTGTGATTTTTCCACTTGGATTTGGTTCACAAAAGACTCGGAAAGCCATCTTATTCCTTGTTTTCCCTTTACTCAGAGGAACAACCGGCACAATTCCTTTACTGGACCTCTGTGGCTTAAAACTTGGTGAACTTCTTAGTTTATCACTGATACATGGGACCATTAAGTGAAATCACTATAATTATATGTTTCATTCATAAAAATGCAAACATCTTATTAACTGTATGAAATTTAATAGGAGCTGCTTTTTTTTTAGGAAAAAATGTTCAGTGTCAAAGGAATTTTTCTCCTATTATTTGTTATAAGCCATACTATTTTCTGAATCTTCCTTAAAATGTAATATCTTTCCATTCTTACTTTTTAGATATAATGCTCCATTTAAAAAAAATATCCAGAATTGGGTGTATAAATTGTCCACTTCCTCAGATATAATTGAAGAGTGGCTAGTAGTCCAGAACCTTTGGGTTTATCTTGAAGCTGTCTTTGTAGGTGGGGATATTGCCAAACAGCTACCTCAGGTAAATATGGTTTTTGTAACTGCTGATAGAATAATTTAGTGTATGTTGTTTATATGTCTCTGTAAAAGTCTTCAGAAAGACATAAGTCATGTCTTGATTATTTGCACCAGGGGTTTGCAAACTATGGCCAACTCACCTGTTTTGTTTTTTAATTTTATTTTTGGCTGCGTTGGATCTTCATTGCTGCGCGCGGGCTTTCTCTAGTTGCGGCAAGCTGGGGCTACTCTTTGATGAGGTGCATGGGCTTCTCATTGCTGTGGCTTCTCTTGTTGTGGAGCACGGGCTCTCGGGCACAGGCTCAGTAGTTGTGGAGCACGGGCTTATTTGCTCCGTGGCATGTGGGATCTTCCCGGACCACGGATCAAACCCGTGTTTCCTGCATTGGCAGGCAGATTCTTAACCACTGTGCCACCAGGGAAGTCCCACCTGTTTCTGTAAGTACAGTTTTATTGGAATACAGCCATGTGCATTCATTTATGTTCTGTCTATGGCTTCTTTAGCATTACAATGGCAGAGTTGAATAGTTGTAACAGAGACCATATGGCCTACAAAGCCTAAAATATTTAGCATCTTGCCCTTTACAAAGAAGTTTTTTTTAAAAAGTGCTGACCTTTGATTTACATTAGTAGAAACAAGAAACTCACATAATTTTCAAATCTCAGGTTGTCTGAAGAGGTACATTTGAATATGGTACTATTAAATTATAATAGTTCATCTCTTCTTAGAATTAGACTTATTCCTCTGAGAGTAAAAGTTAAAATAATCTGTATTCTGTAAACACAAATTAACTATTAGTAAGTTGTTAACTAATAGTAGATCAGAAACATGAGGCAAGGAAACTTAGCCTTAGAAGCCTGTAACAAATTCTTTAAAACAGCTTTATGGGACCTTTTAAATGAATGCCAGTAACTTACTAATAATTATTCTATGAAGGTAATTTTCCTCTTATAAAATTAGGCCTACTCTTTCTTTTTTTAAACACTTATTTAAAAAAATTTTTTTTGGCTGCATCTGGTCTTAAGTTGCAGCACGCGGGGTCTTTGTTGAGGCGTGCGGGATCTTTCGTTGCCGGCGCGGGGCCTCTCTGTTGCGGCGCAGGGCTTCTCTTTAGTTGTGGCATAGGGACTCCAGGGTGTGTGGGCTCTGTAGTTTGCGGCACGCGGGCTCCCTCGTTGACGTGTGTGAGCGCAGTAGTTGTGGCGCGTGGGCTTAGTTGCCCCGCGGCATGTGGGATCTTATTTCCCCGACCAGGGACCAAACCTGTGTCCCATGCATTGGAAGGTGGATTCTTTATCACTGGACCACAAGGGAAGTCCCCTAAGCCTACTCTTTTGAATTTCCATACCTATGGCATGACTATAGATTAAAAATCAAGGATAAAGCATTTTGAAAATAGCTGGTTTCCCTTTGTAACACATTTTAAAAACATAAATCATTTTTAATCAGAAAGTTTTATTTTTTAAAAGTGCACTTAAAAGTTTTAACAGAGGCAAGATTATGCCAGTTTCTAAAAGCATTTTAAAAAATTGAATGCAAAGCTTAATATCATCCATGGTAAACAGTTTTCATTTGCAAAAATGCCTTGTTTTGGATTTTTACTGTTTTCTTTTTCTTTTTCCTGGGGTACTGTTAAGCTTTAATTATTCCAAAATACTGAGATCAAATTATTTTCATGCTTCTTCAGTTTGCTCATCAAACCAAAACACCTGGGATACTGAAAGACTAGATTTGCGATTTAAGATGATAGCTCTGCACATTAATCATGTGGCACTTTGAAAAATGTATTAAATGTAAGGAAAAATATCAGCGATAAACCTCATTGTGATAGAGCAGCATTTCAATAAGCAGTTCTCTTGTTCCAGAGTTAATTCAGATGAAAAAAAATTGCCCCTTTAAATTATGTAGCCTGAGACTAATAGGCTGGTTTGAGGAACTATAGGAGATGCCAAAGTGAAGACCTGGCTTCATTCAGTTATCCACATGCCAACTTTTACTTTTGTTTTTAGGAAGCAAAACGTTTTCAGAATATTGACAAGTCATGGGTAAAGATAATGCAGCGAGCTCATGAGAATCCCAATGTGATTGGTTGCTGTGTTGGAGATGAAACGATGGGGCAGCTTTTACCTCATTTACATGAACAATTAGAAGTATGTCAGAAGTCACTTACAGGGTAAGAGTTTAATTTTTAAATTACCTATCCTTTTATATGTGATGGTGTTTTATCCCAAACAAGTTCGTAGAATTGACTGCATTTTTGGTTTGGTAGTGATGGTTGAGGTGGTGTTAGGAATTTAACATGTCACATAAATTTAATTTCTCTGCAAAAAAAGACACCTTCAAGTTGAGGGTGGGTGAGTTACAGCATTGTATTAGTTTTGTAGGGCTGCTGTAACAAATTACCACAAACTGGGTGGCTTAAGACAACTGAAATTTATTTTCTCACCGTTCTGGAGGCCAGAAGTCTGAAATCAAGTTAGCAGCACCTTCTGAGGGCTCTAGGGAGAATCTTTCCTTGCCTCTTCCAGGTTCTGGTGGCTCTTGGCTTGTGCCTGTATAACTCCAATCTCTGTCTCTGTCTTTATATGTCCTTCTCCTCTTCCTGTGTGTCTCTTATGAGGACACTTGTCATTGGATTTAGGGCTCATCTGAATAATCCAAGATTATCTCTTCTCGAGATCCTTAACGTCGGTACATTTGCAAAGACCCTTTTTGCAAATGAGGCCACATTCACAGATTCCAGGGAATAGGACGTGGACATATCTTTTTGGGGCTACCGGTCAACACACTACAGGCATAGAGTAGAGATGTGCATTCAGAGAACAATTAACCAGACAAACTCACAGATAGTTTTCTTAAAAGGCAGTTCATTCTCAATTTCTATTTGAAACAGGGTAACGATATATCTTAGTTTGTCCAAATTTATGCCTGTGTCCTGGCTGAATGGCTATTTGTCCCCCCCCTCTCTCAAAATGTCCTGGTTTGGAGGTAAATTATGTGTTCCCCCTGGGTTTAAGCCGCGAGGTTCACAGGACTCTTAGAAAGGTTGCAGGAGGGCTCGTGATGAGAAAGAAGATAGGATGGAGCAGGCTTGCTCTGGGTCACTTTCTTATTTCCACTTGTTTTCCCAAGTGCCATCCATGGTGCAGCAGGACTTTCTTTCTAACCAAACATTTCAGAGGCAAATGGGAAATGACTGTAGGTGTTTGCTACTATCTTATTGATGTTAGTGATTGCGTCTTGGCTAAAAAAAACCCCAAAATTAATAAATCAGAAAAAATTATTTGGTAACGTGACTTTATTTAAAGGTATTTGGAGAAGAAGCGATTACTATTTCCAAGATTCTTCTTTGTATCTGATCCAGTTCTCCTGGAAATTCTTGGACAAGCCAGCGATTCCCATACCATACAAGTATGTAATCTAATTATCTGTTGCCTAAATCCTTTTTTTCCACAGCCTATGTGATAAAAAATAAAAATGAAGTTAATGTCTTAAAAGTGCAGTCAGGAAAGAAGAGTATTAAAAATTATGTTGGTTATAAACTGTCTTATTTTCTTTGTATTCGGAGCCCATCAGCCTGAGGCAAGAGTCACCGATTATGCAACTCACCAGCTGGGTGACCTTGGCCAGCTTCTTAATTTTCCTGTGCCTCAGTTTCCTCGTCTGTAAAATCAGGATATTAATCATTTCCACCTCATGGGATAGTCATAAGGATTACACGAGATAATTCATTGAAAAGTTCTGGACACACAGTATGTGCTCACTAAATGTAATTCATTGTTATGAGTATTTTAATCTAAATATTCTTAGATCAAATAGGGATTGTGGTTTGGATTTGTCCTTTTTTTGTCCCAAGTGCTTCTCAAATGCTTTTATTGCCATTTCCAAGGGCAATACTTCCAGGAGGAAGAGAAAAACTACAGAGAACTGGGTGTGAGAGGCACTGGAACACCCATCCCAGGGACATTTCTGGTTTGGGAATTTGGGAAACAGCTAGTAATACCTTCCTTGTTGGTTTCCAGGGAGTGGAGGGGATGAGAAAGGAAAGGAGGGAAGTAGAAGCTGTGTAAGGCAGACATAGAGCCAAGAGAGAAGGACTGAGCTGTCCCTGGGAGGGAAGAGGGCAGGAACCATGTGGTTCAGTGTCCATCGGGAGGAAGATGACAGTTACTAGTCGAATCTCCATAATGTAAGAGGTGCATTTGTAGGTCTTGGAGGAAACGTTCTGTAGGGCTGGATTTTTAAAAGTGGGCTTCCAAGTCAGTCAAGGGTCAAAGAAGAGTCTTTTTTTTTTTGAGACAATGAAGTAAATTCTTAATCTCTTACAAATATAAAAAATAGTAAAGCTTTTAAAAACATCTCAGTGACTTTTGTGTTTAACGTCATGTATGATGTGTTTGCTCTGTCTTGTGCTTTCTTATAGCCACATCTCCCTGCAGTGTCTGACAACATAAATGAGGTGACCTTTCACGCAAAAGACTATGATCGTATCATGGCTGTCATATCAAGAGAAGGAGAAAAAATTATTGTAATTTAACTTGGTTAAAATTTTATTAGGATTTCTTTAAAAATTTAGATTTGAGGAGAATGCAATTCTCTTATGAAAGAAAGGGAGGGGAGTGGTGTCGGGTTTTAGTTCTGTAGCCCTGGCTTTGTAACAGACTAGTTTGGATAACTCATTTAACTTCTCTGAGGCTCATTTTATTATCTATACAATGAAAGTTTTAGACCAGATGATCTTTATAGTTCTTTCCACGTATAGTATTAGTTGATTTTACTCACGTTTTAAATATTTTATATGAAATTGTTTGCTTTGCCTGAGGTACTTTGATTTATGACATTTGTAAAAATACCAGATTATTATCAATTTATAATGTATTTGTAATATATCTTTTAGTTGGATAATCCTGTTATGGCCAAAGGTCCCGTGGAGATTTGGCTTCTGGACATGTTAAAAATGCAGATGTCGTCCTTACATAATATAATTAGATCTGCATTCTATCAAATCAGTGATTCAGGATTTCAGCTCTTACCTTTCCTCAATCACTTTCCAGCACAGGTGAGAATACATGACATTTAAATAGCGAAATAAGGGGGAAAGATATGCAGGAGGCAGTTAGCCTGATGATGTGGAGGCTGTTCAAGCTTAGAACTAGTTAGAGAGGCCCACCCACCCTCAGCCCCCAACCACCTGCTTGACCACTTGCTTGTCCACCTACACCATTCTAGGCCAACCCATCCCATTCCTGAGAAGAGGATTTGCCACTGTTCTTCCATCATTGAGGATATACACTGAGACTAAAGCACTAACGAGAAATTTCATCTTATGTATAAGCGACACCTATCTATGTATAAAAACCGTCTATCTATATCTATTCATACATAAATATAGACACAGATATAGATATGGATATGGACATATATGAAAGGAAGGAGCATATCTTTTTCTGAAATGAAATCCACCTTGCCTTTTGTTTATTTTGCCTTCAAATAATTAAAAATTGGCATAATTTGTTAAATACGACTAAGTTCCTTTTTAATATTTAATTAAATTAATTAATTTATTTGGCTGTGTCGGGTCTAAGTTGCGGCACGTGGGATCTTCGTTGCGGCATGTGGGATTTTTCATTGTGGCACGCTGGCTTCTCTCTACTTGTGGTGCACAGGCTCCAGAGTGCGTGGGCTCAGTCTCTACTTGTGGTGCACGGGCTTAGTTGCCCCGTGGCATGTGGGATCTTAGCTCCCCGACCAAGGATCAAACCTGCGTCCCCTGCTTTGGAAGGCAGATTCTTAACCAATGGACCACCAGGGAAGTCCCACGTTAAATGTGACGAAGTTTTAAAGAGAGAAGACCTTGAAGAGGCCGGAGCAGGTGTTCTCTTGAACAACTCTCCTGCCCTTTGGCTCTTAGAAGTGCATTGTCAGGTGCCAGGTATTATTAAAATGGGGCACAGAAAATGAAGAGCTAACAGTTCCATTACATTTTCAGCCAAGATAAATGAAAAGTGATGGTTTGTGATCTAGGTCAGAGATAGTGTGGGATAGAAGGCAAGAGCTATCCAAGGAAAATATAGGCAGGTTTTACTTCCCCAGCTGCTCCTCCCAACCTGAACTCCAAATCCTATGTTACTGCACACACAGTGGAGGCAGCTGAAATGATATGAAATTATTCAAATGACAGAAGTACAGACATAAAATCAACCTTCACTGGAGAGAATATTTTAATATTGTTTTTGTTTTGTATAATATCCTTGGTAAACTTTAATATTCTTATTAGCATTTGCGATAAAGCTTTATAAAATACTTATTTGATAAGCTGAGAAAAATAGCTCCTTAGACTAAATCAACATACTTTCTCTCTCTCAGGAAAGCTTGATCACCCTTTATACGCTGAAGGAGATACAGGATTAAAGTTGGAAAAGTTGAAAAGCAAATTTAAAGTAGCAGTGAAGTTGAACAGAATATAGTAGGAAAGTTGACTAACTTTTAGGACTTTATTTAATGTGTGTATATATATATATATATACACACACACACACACAAAGATTTTTAGATAAAAATCTTAATATTGTAGTGGGCAAATTTCAGTTTTCTGGAAAAATTGCTTTAAAGAGTAATGAATATATAAATATATTCATTCTATATTCATTCAATATATAGTCATTCAATATATTCATTCAATATATATATTACTCTTTAAATTGTATTTTATTTCATTTATTTTTAAAATAAATAAATTTATTTATTTATTTGTTTATTTTTGGCTGTGTTGGGTCTTGGTTGCTGCGTGCGGGCTTTCTCTAGTTGCAGCGAGCAGGGACTATTCTTCATTGCTGTGCGTGGACTTCGCATTGTGGTGGCTTCTTTTGTTGCGGAGCACAGGCTCTAGGCGCGCGGGCTTCAGTAGCTGTGGCACACAGGCTCAGTAGTTGTGGCTCACGGGCTCTAGGACTCAGGCTCAGTAGTTGTGGCACATGAGCTTTGTTGCTGCATGGCATGTGGGATCTTCCTGGACCAGGGATCAAACCTGTGTCCTGTGCATTGGCAGGCGGATTCTTAACCACTGTGCCACCAGGGAAGTCCCTAAATTGCATTTTATAAAGCAGGTTTCCCAAATAAATTTGCCTATTATACAATGTTAATTTTTTATCTAAAATTGTTTAAAATTTCACCTCTGTTTTCTTCTGAAACACGTTTTTAAGATTATGAACACAATGGATCCTTGTTGCAAAAATTGGGGAAAACTTGAAGAATATGAAAGTGAAAATAAAAATTTCCCATTTTTCCACCACTTGGAAATGATGACTTAATATTTCCATGTGGTCCCTTTCAGTATTTTTTAATATGCTTATTATAAGCATCAAATAATATTGATGAGAATGAGCATTCTTATTTTATTTTTTATTGTAATGAAACATCCTCCAGTTTTCCCTGTGAAGTCTGCTGCCTTCTTAAACCTAGTGAAAAACATAATTTAAGCTTTTCTTGGTGACTTAGGGTAGTCATTTTATTTTTCTCATCATTATTAGATTATAATTACTATACAGTGTTGTGTTAGTTTATGCTGTACAACAAAGTGAGTCAGTTATATGTATACATATACCTGCATACCCCCTCCTTCTTGGGCCTCCCTCCCACCCTCCCCATCCCACCCCTCTAGGTCATCACAAAGTACCGAGCTGATCTCCCTGTGCTATACAGCAGCTTCCCACTAGCTATCTATTTCACACATGGTAATGTATATATGTCAGTGTTACTTTCTCAGTTCGTCCCACTCTCCCCTTCCTCCTCTGTGTCCACAAGTCTGTTCTCTATGTCTGCATCTCTATTCCTGCCCTGCTAGTAGGTTCATCAGTACCATTTTTCTAGATTCCATATATATGTGTTAATATACGGTATTTGGTTTTTCTTTCTGACTTACTTCACTCTGCATGACGGACTCTAGGTCCATCCACATCACTAACAATGACTCAATTTCATTCCTTTTTATGGCTGATATTCCACTGTATATATGTACCACATCATCTCTGTCCATTCATCTGTTGATGGACATTTAGGTTGCCTCCATGTCCTGGCTATTGTAAATAGTGCGGCGCTGAACATTGTGGTACATGACTCTTTTTGAATTATGGTTTTTTCAGGGTATATGCCCGGTAGTGGGATGGCTGGGTCATATGGTAGTTGTATTTTTAGTTTTGTAAGGAACCTCCATACTGTTCTCCATAGTGGCTGTATCAATTTACATTCCCACCAACAGTGCAGGAGGGTTCCCTTTTCTCCATGCTCTCTCCAGCATTTATTGTTTGTAGATTTTTTGATGATGGCCATTCTGACTGGTGTGAGGTGATACCTCATTGTGGTTTTGATTTGCATTTCTCTAATGATTAGTGATGTTGAGCATCTTTTCAAGTGCTTGTTGGCCATCTGTATGTCTTCTTTGGAGAAATGTCTATTTAGGTCTTCTGCCCATTTTTGGATTGAGTTGTTTGTTTTTATTGATATTAAGCTGCATGAGCTGCTTGAATATTTTGGAGATTAATCCTCTGTCAGTTGCTTCATTTGCAAATATTTTCTCCCATTCTGAGGGCTGTCTTTTCGTCTAGTTTATGGTTTCCTTTGCTGTGCAAAAGCTTTTAAGTTTCATTAGGTCCCATTTATTTATTTTTGCTTTTATTTCCATTTCTTTAGGAGGTGGGCCAAAAAGGATCTTGCTGTGATGTCAAGGAGTGTGCCACCTCTGTTTTCCTCTAAGAGTTTTATAGAGTCTGTCCTTAGATTTAGGTCTTTAAATCCATTTTGAGTTTATTTTTGTGTATGGTGTTGGGAAGTGTTCTAATTTCATTCTTTTACATGTAGCTGTCCAGTTTTCCCAGCACCACTAGTGAAGAGGCTGTCTTTTCTCCATTGTATATTCTTGCCTCCTTTGTCAAAGATAAGGTGACCATAGGTGCATGGGTTTATCTCTGGGCTTTCTATCCTGTTCCATTGATATACATTTCTGTTTTTCTGCCTGTACCATACTGTCTTGATTACTGCAGCTTTGTGGTATAGTCTGAAGTCAGGGAGCCTGATTCCTCCAGCTCCGTTTTTCTTTCTTAAGATTGCTTTGGCTATTCGGGGTCTTTTGTGTTTCCATACATATTGTAAAATTTTTTGTTCTAGGTCTGTGATAAATACCATAGGTGATTTGATAGGGATTGCACTGAATTTGTAGACTGCTTTGGGTAGTATAGTCATTTCCACAATGTTGATTCTTCCAACCCAAGAACATGGTATATCTCTCCATCTATTTATATCATCTTTGATTACTTTCATCAGTGTCTTACAGTTTTCTGTATACAGGTCTTTTGTCTCCATAGGTAAGTTTATTCCTAGGTATTTTATTCTTTTTGTTTCAATAATAAATGGGATTGTTTCCTTAATTTCTATTTCTGAAATTTCATTGTTAGTGTACAGGAATGCAAGAGATTTCTGTGTATTAATTTTGTATCCTACGACTTTACTAAATTTGTTGATTAGCTCTAGTAGTTTTCTGGTGGCACCTTTAGGATTTTCTATGTATAGTATCGTGTCATCTGCAAACAGTGCCAGTTTTAGTTCTTCTTTTGACATTTGGATTCCTTTTATATCTTTTTATTCTCCGATTGCCGTGGCTATGATTTCCAAAACTATGTTGAAAAATAGTGGTGAGAGTGGGCACCCTTGTCTTGTTCCTGATCTTAGAGGAAATGGTTTCAGTTTTTCACCACTGAGAATTTTGTTTGCTGTCGGTTTGTCATATATGGCCTTTGTTATGTTGAGGTAGGTTGCTTCTATGCCCACTTTCTGGAAAGTTTTTATCATAGATGGGTGTTGAATTTTGTCGGAAACTTTTTCTGCATCTATTGAGATTATTCTATGGTTTTTATCTGTCAGTTTGTTAATATGGTGTATCACATTGATTGATTTGCATATATTGAAGAATCCTTGCATTCCTGGGATAAACCCCACTTGATCATGGTGTATGATCCATTTAATGTGTTGTTGATTCTGTTTGCTAGTATTTTGTTGAGGCTTTTTGCATCTATGTTCAACAGTGATATTGGTCTGTAATTTTCTTTTTTTGTGTTATCTTTGTCTGGTTTTGTTATCAGGGTGATGGTAGCCTTGTTGAATGAGTTTGGGAGTGTTCCTTCCTCTGCTATATTTTGGAAGAGTTTGAGAAGGATAGGTGTTAGCTCTTCTCTAAATGTTTGATAGAATTCGCCTGTGAAGCCGTCTGGGCCTGGGCTTTTGTTTGTTGGAAGATATTTAATCACAGTTTCAATTTCAGTGCTTGTGATTGGTCTGTTCATAGTTTCTGTCTCTTCTTGGTTCAGGCTTGGAAGATTGTACTTTCCTAAGAATTTGTCCATTTCTTCCAGGTTGTCCATTTTATTGGCATAGAGTTGCTTGTAGTAATCTCTCATGATTCTTTGTATTTCTGCAGTGTCAGTTGTTACTTCTTGTTCATTTCTAAATCTGTTGATTTGAGTCTTCTCCCTTTTTTTCTTGATGAGTCTGGCTAATGGTTTATCAGTTTTGTTTATCTTCTCAAAGGTTCAGCTTTTCGTTTTATTGATTTTTGCTATTGTTTCCTTCATTTCTTTTTCATTTATTTCTGATCTGATTTTTATGATTTCTTTCCTTCTACTAATTTTGGGTTTTTTTTTCTTATTTCTCTAATTGCTTTAGGTGTAAGGTTAGGTTGTTTATTTGAGATTTTTCTTGTTTCTTGACGTAGGATTGTATTGCTATAAACTTTCCTCTTAGAACTGCTTTTCTACATCCCATAGGTTTTGGGTCATCATGTTTTCATTGTCATTTGCTTTTAGGTATTTTTTGATTTCCTCAGTGATCTCTTGGTTGTTTAGTAGCATATTGTTTAGCCTCCATGTTTTTTTTTTCTTTTACAGTTTTTTTCCTGTATTTGATATCTAGTCTCATAGTGTTGTAGTCGGAAAAGATACTTGATATGATTTCAATTTTCTTAAATTACCAAGCCCTTGATTTGTGACCCAAGATGTGATCTATCCTGGAGAATGTTCCATGAGCAGTTGAGAAGAAAGTGTATTCTGTTTTTGGATGGAATGTCCTATAAGTATCAATTAAGTCCATCTGGTCTAATGTGTCATTTAAGGCTTGTGTTTCCTTATTAATTTTCTGTCTGGATGATCTGTCCATTGGTGTAAGTGAGGCATTAAAGTCTCCCTCTGTTATTGTGTTAGTGTTGATTTCCCCTTTTGTGGCTGTTAGCCTCTGCTTTATGTATTGAGGTGCTCCTATGTTGGGTGCATAAATATTTACAATTGTTATATCTTGCTCTTGGATTGATCCCTTGATCATTATGTAGTGTCCTTCCTTGTCTCTTATAATAGTCTTTATTTTAAAGTCTATTTTGTCTGATATGAGTATTGCTTACTCCAGCTTTCTTTTGATTTCCCTTTGCATGGAATATCTTTTTCTATCCCCTCACTTTCAGTCTGTATGTGTCCCTAGGTCTGAAGTGGGTCTCTTGTAGACAGCATATATATGGGTCTTATTTTTGTATCCATTCAGCCAGTCTGTGTCCTTTGGTTGGGGCATTTAATCCATTTACATTTTTAAAAAATTTATTTATTTAATTATTTTTGGCCACATTGGATCTTCATTGTGGTGCATGGGCTTCTCATTGCAGTGGCTTCTCTTGTTGTGGAGCACAGGCTTCAGCACATGGGCTTCAGTAGTTGTTGCATGTGGGCTCAGTAGTTGTGGCTCACGGGCTCTAGAGCGCAGGCTCAGTTGTTGTGGCACATAGACTTAGTTGCTCTGTGGCATGTAGGATCTTCCCAGACCAGGGATCGAACCCGTGTCCCCTGCATTGGCAGGCGGATTCTTAACCACTGCGCCACCAGGGAAGTCCCTAATCCATTTACATTTAAGGTGATTATTGATATGTATGTTCCTATAACCATTTTCTTAAATGTTTTGGATTTGTTTTTGTAGGTCTTTTCCTTCTCTTCTGTTTCGTGCCTAGAGGAGTTGTTTAGCATTTGTTATAAAGCTGGTTTGGTGGTGCTGAATTCTCTTAACTTTTGCTTGTCTCTAAATCTTTTGATTTCTCTGTCGAATCTGAATGAGATCCTTGCTGGGTAGAGTAATCTTGGTTGTAGGTTTTTCCCTTTCATCGCTTTAAATATGTCTTGCCACTCCCTCTGGCTTGCAGTTTCTGCTGAAAGATCAGCTGTTAACCTTATGGGGATTAACTTGTATGTTGTTTTTCCCTTGATGCTTTAATATTTTTTCTTTTTGTTTAATTTTTGATAGTTTGATTAATATGTGTCTTGGTGTGTTTCTCCTTGGATTTATCCTATATGGGACTTTCTAGGCTTCCTGGACTTGACTGACCATTTCTTTTCCCATGTTATGGAAGTTTTCAACCATAATCTCTTCAAATATTTTCTCAGCCCCTTTCTTTTTCTCGTCTTCTTTTGGGAGCCCTATAATTCAAATATTGGTGTGCTTAATGTCCCAGAGGTCTCTGAGACTGTCCTCATTTCTTTTCATTCTTTTTTCTTTATTCTGCTCTGCTGCAGTTATTTCCACCATTCTATCTTCCAGCTCCCTTATCCCTTCTTCTGCCTCTGTTATTCTGTTATTGATTCCTTCTAGGGTATTTTTCATTTCACCATTGATTGTCTGTTCTTTAGTTCTTTTAGGTCCCTGTTAAACATTTCTTGTATCTTCTTGATCCATGCCTTCATTCTCTTTCCAAGATTTTGGATCATCTTTACTATCATTACTCTGAATTGTTTTTCAGGTAGTTTGCCTATTTCCTCTTTATTTTTTTGGTCTTGTGGGTTTTTATCTTGCTCCTTTGTCTGCAAGATAATTCTCTGTCTTCTCATTTTGTCTAATTTACTGTGTTTGAGGTCTTCTTTCCCTAGGCTGCAGGACTGTAGTTCCTCTTGCTTCTGTTCTCTGACCCTGATGCTGATGTTGGTCCGGTAGCTTGTGTAGGCTTCCTGATGGGAGGGACTGGTGCCTGCGTTCTGGTGGGTGGAGCTGAGTCTTTTCCCTCTGATGGGCAGGGCCCTGTCAGGTGGTGTGTTTTGGGGTGTCTGTGAACTTAGTATGACTTTAGGTAGCCTGTCTGCTGATGGGTGGGTTTGTGTCTCTGTCTTGTTTGTTGTTTGGTCTGAGGTGTCCAGCACTGGGAACTGCAGGCAGTAGAATGGAGTCTTGTATTCAGACAGAGGCCTCCTGGAGAGCTCTCACTGCTTAACATTCCCTGGGACTGGGAATTCTCTGGTGGTCCAGCATCCTGGACTCAGCGCTCCCTCCCCAGAGGCTCAGGCCGACTTCCAGCCAGGGAACTAAGACCGTGCAAGTTGCTCATTATGGCAATAAAGGGGATTTAAAAAAAAAAAAAAAGACATAAAAGACAAATGAAACCCCAGACATGTGGTAAAAGCAAAATCAAACAAGGAGAAACAGGGAAACACACACATACAAAAGAAACAAAAACAGAACAAAATAAAACAAAAAGGAAGAGAACAACCAGACAAACAAAAGAACCTGAAAACGAAATCAAACAATTAAAAACAAAACTAACAGAAACAAAAAGCCCCAAAACAAAACCAGAGCAGAGTGCCAACTGAAGAATACAGCAAAGAAACAAAAACTGACAGAAATGATTAAAAAAGAAAAAAGGGAAAAAACACAGAAGAAAAGCAAAGCGAAGTAGAAACAGAAATATAAAAAAATAAAAAAATACATTAAAGAAAAAGAAGAAAAAAGGGAGAACACAGAACAACTGAAAAGCAAAGTAAAAATATATTAAAAAATTAATAAAAGATAAAAGATATGTTAAAAAACAAGAAAATCCCAAAAGACTAAATAAGACTAATAACAACAAAACAAGAACAACCAAAAAAAGAACCAACAACAGAACAAATCAAAACATAATAAAAATAATAGCAATAATAATGTTATCTAAGCTGTCAGTGTCCTTGCTCCTGCTGTGAGCCACAGCCCACTTCCACCTCCCCAAGAGGCCCTCCACTGCCTCTGGGCTGTTCTCTGGACCTGTTGTGTGCCCTGTGGGGACCACTCAGGCTCTGATCTGGCCCAGTTCCTGCATGTGCTGCCCCCAAAGTCCACAGCTGCCAGCGCTAGACTGTTTTCATATGTGGGAGCTCTCATTGTCGACTCAGATATTCCATGGGTGCAGGTTCTACCTAGCTGATTGTGGGGATTTAATCTGCAGCTTATGCAGCTAATGGGAAGATTTTCGATCCTCTTCCTTGGTCGCCCCACCCCTGGGGTTCAGCTTTGATTTTATCCCACCTCTGTGTGTGGGCCATCCACAGGAGTCTGCTCCTGGGGCTGCCTTGAAGCACTTGGGTCTGACCCAGTGAGGACAGGGTGCAAAGGTGGTATGGCTGCTTGGGTTGTGGGAGCCCCAGCGGTACCAAATGTGCAGGGAAGCCAGCGGCCACGGGTGCAAGAGATATCAGGATAGTTATCATTTTAAAGATCAGTTTTTAGAATATACCTCTATGTAGTGATTTTGCAGGGTCTGCAAGTCTGTTTGGTCTTTAAATCAAGAAAGCCTTACACTATTGTTTCTGTACTGTTTCTCTTTGCTTTGTGCAAATAGAATCTGCTTGCTCTTGGGAGCTTCCTGACAGCAGCTATTTCCTCTACATCCCATTACTCCTCTCAGCCAGGTGCTTCATTTATCTTTACCTGCAGACCCCAGGATTGGCCACTACTCTAGCAGGAAAATTATTGAAGTTCCAGAGGAAGCAGGGATAAGGAAAGGGTTTTATTCCTGCTTTACCTACGTCGAATGCCATGCCTGCAGTACCCGCATTCCCTCACACACTTTCCTTCCCCTGCCAGATATGGAATTCCTTTTTGGTCCAAATGATCTTGGATCTGTTGCTTGACTCTGGGGATGAACAAAAGCTCCCAAAGGGACAATTGTTGCAGTGAGGGGGTGAGGGTAGGGCATGTTCTGACCACTTTTATTTCCTTTTCTGCAGCAGAAATTGTAGGTAAGGTGACAGTCCACTCACAGTTTCCTTATGCCTTCATCAGGAGACAAAGGACAAGCTTTTCCCCTTCTCACTTTCTGTCTCTCTTGTAGATAAATACATAGACAGAGAAGTAGATGTAGATAAAGATATGGATATTAGAGGGAGTGTGAGATTAAGAAAAGAGATAGGCAGCATATCCTTTTTAGAAGATGCAAAGAAACCTTTGCAAAACCCTGCTGAAGAAAAATACACAGTATGTATTAATTCCATTTCTTTTCTTGAGAAAGAAAAATCACTGTATGAAGGTATATGGGCCTCAGGCCCTCTGTAGAAAAATTTCCCAAGCATCTTCCATTAACGTACATATAATTCCATAAATCATAGCAATTGTTCAAATTATTATTTATCTGTCGACATTGAAATAATTAAATAATCAATAGTTTGAACTTTAAATGTTTTTACCCTTTGGGAGTAGAAAAATGCATGTCCCTTTTTTAGTTTAAAATCAGTAAGACTGTTCACCTTTATGTGACTAAGTGACCACTAAATTTTATTGCAGATGTGCTTTAAATATTTGGTAAATTTATTTGTCTTCTGGATTTGTAGGTTGGGCTTCTGGGACTTCAGATGTTGTGGACACATGATTCAGAAGAGGCTTTAAATAATGCAAAAGATGACAGGAAAATCATGCAAGTGACCAATCAGAAATTTTTGGATATTCTAAATACTCTAATTGGTCAGACAACACATGACCTAAGCAAGTTTGATAGAGTGAAATTTGAAACTCTAATTACCATCCATGTGCATCAGAGAGATATTTTTGATGACTTGGTAAAGTATCATTTTTTTCTTAATTTAAAATAATTTAGTATACTAATTAATAAGTTAGTGCTTCTAATAATGAACATTTAAGTATTATATGTATTTCTTAACTTATATGAACCTTCCATCTGCTTGGTCCTTTTTCACAACTCTCCAGTATAGTTGTATAGTTGTAGACAACTATACGATGTCTACAAATATCTGTATTTGGAAGTTTTAACAATCATATGTGTATATTCACCTTTGGCATTCTGAAAGTCTGGAATCAACTGATGTGATTTGAACTAATTGTTTCATTAAACCAATAACCAGGGATGTGATATAATTTAGGTGGGCTTGGTCATGAGTTATGATAATGTTAGTTCATAACTTGGCCCCTGTACAGAGAGGGCAAGGAGAGCCTGAAGAGAGAGACATGTTACTCCAGGTTGGTAGGTGGAAGTTTTAATAAGCCAGGAAGTTTACTCATGAGGCTTGTCTTGGACAGCCACGAGCAGAGCAGATCTCTGCATTTGTCTGCCAAAGTAGTTTCTAAGTTTATATAGAGGCCTTAACTGTCACATATACCATCCAGATGGTCTCAACAACACATTGCTGTCTCAAGGCTGCATCCTTGAAAACAGCCCCACTGTGGGAACAGTGGGCAGAATGCCCGTTCCAAGGACAGGGAAGGGGATGAGGATCCTCCAATTGCCTGTGTCCATCCAGCTCTTGGGTCAGCCTGCGGTCATGTCTTCTAGATTACCTCTTCCAACAGATGAGCCAACTGTGAAAGAAGTCCAGATTGAATAGAACCAAGCTTCAGGGAACTCTCACGGCTGTTCAACTGATAGTGTCCAACAGGGCATCATGGGCTTGCTTTGGGCAAAGTTCTGCAGGGTGGGAGTAAGAGGAATGATATTTGAATTCCCTTTGGAAATAGAACCCTAACCAGTGGTCTTGAGCAGTAGTTATCTATTATGGTGTAGGGGCCCCAGGTGGCTTTGATATTGCACCATTTGACTAGTTTTGTCTTTAACTACCACTGACTTATTCTATTTGATTTTATCTATCTTTTAGGCCTCTTTTTTCTTCATCAGAGACACATAATTCATGCAACCTGGGGTGCTTTTTTAGAGACTATGATCCCAGGCTATCTGTTTCAAATTTGTATCAGAAGTTCTGATCAGATAAGTTGTATTTATTGAAGATTGAAGGACATGTAGTCTGTCTATTCCCCTGTAATCTAGATCCTTCTTTCTCAAAGTGTTGTATGACAATCAGCTGCATTGGGCCTCACCTAGGAGCTTGTTAGAAAAGCAGAATATTCAGCCTCCCCACCAGACCTACTGAACCATAATCTGCATTTCAGTACGATTTCCAGGTGATTCATATGTGTATTAAAGTTCCAGAAACACTGTTCTTGGATTTCTCTGGTTCAAGCTAACCATCAAAAAGCTGCATACTTAGACCATATTGCTTTGGCCTTCTACAGATTTGCTTTCACTGAATTGCAATTACCATTATACTTTGGCTTTCCTTGAAGTCCACTTCAAGAAACGTTCATATGGAATCCATTACTATACCTGCTATGAATGTACTATTGAGGATATCTATACATCTCTCACTGGCTCTTAAAGCTGACATCTCATGGAAGAAATTTCTTTTTAAAATCAAAATGCTCAGCACATCTTTACTTTCTGTACAGAATGGATTTTTTAAAAGAAAATATACACACAATTAAGACTGTGAAACTTTTTTTTTTTCTTAATTGCTACTGAACTCATGGTCAGTTTGCATTCCAAGTAAAATGAGATCTCATGGCCAGCATATATGCATTTTATCTTCCCATGTCTAATGCTTAGAATAGACTGATTTACAGTAACAACTCAGTAAATATTAGCTATTCTTCTTTACTTTTTCCTCCTCCACCCCCTCTTTACCATCTTATTGGATTGTTGAAAGTAGCTAGCTGACCGCATCTCCATGACTGAGGGTCCTGTGTTAGAGAACAGAGTCCCTGGGGGCGGTACTGGACTATGTTACCTGAAAGCAGCTCTTTTAAGATGATGAATACAAACTGCATTTCAAGAGGGAAGATAGGAGTTCTTAACTGGAGGGGGAAGCAAGATCATATACAATGAAACAACAAAATGCAAGATGGTAAATAGCATGAAGACTTGATTAGATGGAGAACTGAGCATTGTACAGTTGCCAGAGTCTGTTTTTTAGTGTCGAGTGACCTGGAAGTGGGCCCTGGGTTGCGGAGCAGTGAAGGGGACCACTTGCCACTTCCTGTGTTGGTTCCCCTGAGTGGGCAGGACTGGGGTTTCTCCAGGTTTGCTGATGCAAAGTCATGAAGCACTGTGGAACGTGGTGGCGGTGAGATGTTGTTCCTAAACGTGCTCACCCGGTTTCTATCTGTTGCATCCCTGGTGGTAGGAGCCCAGCACCTCTTGCCCCCGGGTATAAGCTGATGACTGGGCAGATTGATTGGTTTGGCCACAGTGCTGGTGCAAGAAGTCATGTGTGCATACATGACCATGCATTTCTCTGCTTAATCCCTTCCCATTTCTCATGGCTTCCCATTGCCATGAGAACAATGCCCAACCTCTTTCCTCTGCCCTGTGAAACCTCAGCTCTCACTCTTTCTCCAGAGTCCTGGATGCCTCAGCTGTACTGAACTTCTTTCAGTTTCTTGAACATGCTGGATCTTCATCTAGAATGTTTTGCCCTCCCACACCTCCATCACCCCTTCTGTTTTATTTCCCTGGCTAATTCCTACTATTATTGCAGGGTTTAGTTTAGATGTTTCTTTCTCCAAGTATCCCCCTCAGACTTTCTACACTAGGTGAGGTCTTCTTGCTACATAATTTCATTACCCTGAGTTTCTTTTCCTACTTTATTGCAACTACTTGTTTATCTGATTGTCTTCTGTGCTCTTCTGTCAGCTCCAGAAGGCAGGAACCATGTCTGTCTTTGTTCACCCATCACAGTGTCAGGCCCAAGGAGGGCCTCAGTAAATATATGTTAAATGAATGAGAATCAATTCGTGAATGAATGAATAAAAACTGCCCATATGCTTGTGTTTTATGCTACTGCAATGCAGTACTAATCTCTTTGTATTTCATGTTTTTAAGGTAAAAATGCATATCAAATCAGTTACTGATTTTGAATGGCTAAAACAGAGTAGATTTTACTTCAAGGAAGATTTGGATCAAACAGTGGTGTCTATTACAGATGTTGATTTTATTTACCAGAATGAATTTCTGGGATGCACTGATCGTCTTGTTATCACTCCATTAACAGATAGGTAGGAAACTCCATTTTTATTATTCCATTTTTGTAATTAAGTCATGTGCTTAAAATTGTTTTAAAATTGCATTTGAGGGACTTCCCTGGTGGCGCAGTGGTTAAGAATCTGCCTGCCAGTGCAGGGGACATGGGTTTGAGCCTTGGTCCGGGAAGATCCCACATGCCACGGAGCAGTTAAGCCTGTGCACCACAACTACTGAGCCTGCACTCTAGAGCCCGCGAGCCACAACTACGGAAGCCCACTTGCGTAGAGCCCGTGCTGTGCAACAAGAGAAGCCACGGCAGTAAGAAGCCCGCGCCCCGCAATGAAGAGTAGCCCTGGCTCGCCGCGACTAGAGAAAGCCTGCACACAGCAACGAAGAGCCAAGGCAACCATAAATAAATTAATTAATTTTAAAAAATTGCACTTGAAATGTTAGCAAAAGCATTGCTGTCGTGTGGGGTCCGTACTAGCTCATCAAAGTCTAACAATGAAACAACCATCATTGTTAGTTAAATGCACATATACATTACATTTTTATGAAATAGAAAAAGATAAAAGAGTAAAAGGACGCTTGAATGTTGACTATGAGTAATTTAGTAATGAAGTTTAGATTGCAAGATGGACAAATGTCTCTAGAACCATAAAGGGGGTCATTAGAATTGCAAAGAAAGAAAGGACCTTGGAGGTGGTCTAGTTTAGTCTCCTGGTTTTTCAAATGTGGAAATTACTACCTAAAGTGATGTTTCTTGGCCAGGTCTGAATAATCAGTCAACGGCAGATCTCCTCACCCTTCTTTCCAATATAGGACACTAGACAAGAGCTGGGTTTTTTTCATCTTTATATGTCCCGCAATTTCCTGGTTCCACATGCTGTGCATAGAAGACAATACACGTTTGTAGAATTGACTTAAATTGGGTCATAGAACAATGAATTCTGCTGTTACTTTAAACAGGGCTGCCTCCAGGTAAAATTATGATACAGCCAAATTATATCTTCAACCTCCTCTAGACTCATCCAACCTCCCTTTATATGCCCAGTCCCATCGCAGCGTAAAATTTTCAGGGTGTTTTCCCTTCAATCGGTGTTTACCTATAAAGCTTCACGTCTTATGAAGCTTTACTAAGTTTGCTTAGATCTGAAGTAAATATAACTGAAGCTGGATTAGGGATACAAGGAGATTCATTATATTGTTCTTTACATGTGTCTAAACGAGCAAAACATTTCATAGTAAAATGACTTACTTGCAATGGTGTGCTGGAGCTGGCTTGTACCGGCATGCAAGAGCCAACGTCATGCATCCCTCCCCAGTTTTGTGCTATCACATTGGTAGCTTGTTATCAGCCATGGTGGAAGTAGTTATGCCACAGAAATCAGCAGACATAAAAATCAGATTTAGGGAATTCCCTGGCGGTCCACTGGTAGGACTCCACGCTTCCACTGCAGAGGGCACGGGTTCGATCCCTGGTCAGGGAACTAGAATCCCACATGCCATGTGGCACGGCCAAAAAAAAAAAATCAGATTTATTTTTGTTCCTGGAGATCCCATTGTTAAACATCTGCCAGTACAGTGCTGCTTATTTGGTTCTCTGACTTGGGATTTATCGTGACCACAATGGAAGGAAGGCCTACAGGTTTTTTACGTCAGAGTTGAGCGTTTTTGCGAACACTGTATTACTTCTAATGAATATCAGATACTCCAGCCTTGTTTGGTTGCCTGTCTCTTATGTGGGCTGCTCAAATTCTAAAACCAACAGGCTCATTCCAATCGCACTGGACTTTTGCTTGTGCTTTACTGTAACATGTGTTATCCCATATTCACAATGCTTTGTCTCATTCACTTTCGCAGATGCTATATCACTTTGGCACAAGCTTTGGGAATGAACATGGGAGGGGCTCCAGCAGGACCTGCAGGCACTGGCAAAACAGAAACTACGAAAGACATGGGAAGATGCTTGGGAAAATATGTGGTCGTGTTTAACTGCTCAGATCAAATGGATTTCAGGGGGCTAGGAAGGATTTTCAAAGGCAAGTGTCAAACACTTATTTTTGGTGAATTTACTTTTATTGCAGTTAAATGTTATTTTCTGATAGAAGTCTAAAATGATAGTATCCCACATGACCAAAATTAATATAGGTTGATGCATATGTTATTGCCATTTTTCTGGGTCAGGATGGCTGGATATCATCAATTTAATATTGTTCAGTACTATTGCTGGCATTACAGTCCATGAGTTGAATGTGTATTAGATGATGAAAATGGAATCAATTTATTACTGCCTGAAACAATGGTGGAGGAGATAAGATCAGGATAGCAAACTGATTACACATGTGACTTCCCTTCCTGCATTAAATCCCATTGAAATGAAAGATTTTTATTATTTATTTATCTACTTATTTTTGGCCACGCTGTGTGGCTTATGGGATTTTAGTTCCCCTACTAGGGATCGAACCCGGGCCCTCTGCAGTGAGAGCATGGAATCCTAACCACTGGACCACCAGGGAATTCCTGAAAGATTTTTAAAAAGGATGGTAATGCTAGAAAACAAGAAGTGGGGGGCACCAGCAGATGGGAAATTTTGAGAATATCTGGAAAGATAGATAGCAGGTGGTTTCAGATGGACAAAGAAAAAAGATGAGAGAGCACTTCAGTCTTAGAACTCAGTGCTCTGTGGTCTTCTTTTGGTGATCGCATGCAGACCCAAACTTTAAATACTCTCTAAATGATCAAATTTACATCTTTAGCTCACCACTTAAATATCTTAACAGGTCCAGATTCACTGTATCCAAAACCAAACTCCTGGTCTTCCCTCCCTGTATCTACTTCTTCCTCAGCCTTTCCTGACACACTAAACACCCACTCCATTCTTCCAGATACTTACACACAAATCTTTGACTTATCCTTTACAGCTCTCTTTCTCTCATACTCACATCCAACTGTCAGCAAACACTATTAGCTCTACCTTCAAAATACAGCCAACACCAGCCACCTTCTATTATCCCCACTGCTATCATCCTAGTTCATGCCAATCATCATCTCTCACCAGTACTACTCCAATAAGCCTCCTAATTGGTCTCCCTGAGTTTACCCTTGTGCTCTCCATTCTAATCTCAGAACTGGTTCCTTCCAATTGTAAGTCAGATCATGACACTCTTCTGCTGAAAGCTGGGCACTGGCCTCACTTAGAATAAGAGCCGAAATCCTTACGATGGTTCTGTATTGTTTTATACAGTCACACCTGCTCCTTCCCCATTGCATTGCTGTGACCTTCTGACCTCATCTCCTGATACTGTCCCCTCACTCTCTCTACTACAGCCACTTTGACCTTTGTGATGCTTCCCAAACATCCTGAAGTACACTCCCTCCTCCATATGATTGCTATTCCTTAGATTCTTCTCCCAGATATCCATCCACATAGCTCACTTGATAAAGGGCATCCCCAGCAAACATCATACTATTGAAAATTTGAAAGCATTTTCTTTGAGAGGAGATATAAGACGAGGATTTCCATTACTATTAGTTCTACTTATCACTGTATTCTGTATCCTGCCCAGTTGCAGTAAGGAACAACAACAATAGCGACAACAAAAATACAAAGACTGGAAAGAAATAAATATAAAATATAGTTATTTACCAATGATACGGTAGACAGTAAAGAAAATTCAACAAAACTATAGAAAGTAGAATTTAGCAAGTTCACTTGAATATGAAGTCAACACACAAAATAAATTTTAATTTAATTAAGCATGCACAAAAAAAAAGAAAATGAAAATTTCAGAAAGATATCGTTTAGCACATAATTAAGAGAGTGTGGTATTTGTGTAGGGGTTGATAAATAGACCAGTGGAATATGGTAGAGAATGCAGAAATAGGCCAGGGACACTTGACATATGGAAAAGGTGGTATTGAAAACCAGTGATGAAGAGATAGACTTTGAAATAAGTCTTTCTGGTACAATAGATGATTAATATTTAACAAGGGAAATTGGATCCCTACATATATAAAAATTGGATCCCTATAACTGTATAAAAATCAGTTCTGGGGATTAAAGGCTTAAATGTGGTAGGCAAAACATATATGGCTTTTAGAAGGTAATAAAGGCAAATATCTTTGTTCTCAGAGTAGAAAGGGACTTTTTATACAAAAATTACAAACTACAGAGAAAAGATTAATACACTTAAACAGGGTAAGAGAATATCCCTGTAATAGATACCATGGGATTGCTCATCCAGCTCTTATCTTTAATTACCTGCCTGTTGGATATATATACATTGTACAGTTCAGATTTGAACTGAGCAGGTCCACTTATACACAAATTTTTTAAAAATTAATTTATTGACTTTTTGGCTGCACTGAGTCTTTGTTGCTGTGCACGGGCTTTTCTCTAGTTGCAGCGAGCGGAGGCTACTTTTCCTTGCGGTGTGTGGGCTTCTCATAGGGTGGCTTCTCTTGTGGAGCACGGGCTCTAGGCATGCGGGCTTCAGTAGTTGCGGCCCTCGGGGTCAGTAGTTGTGGCCCTCGGGGTGAGTAGTTGTGGCACACGGGCTTAGTCTGCAGCATGTGGGATTTTCCTGGACCAGGGCTCGAACCCGCGTGCCCTGCATTGGCAGGCGGATTCTTAACCACTGTACCACCAGGGAAGCCCTACACAGATTTTTTAAAACTAAATACATACTACAGTACTACACGATATCAGGTTGGTTGAATACCTAGATGTTGAACTGTGGATATGGGAGGGCTGACTGCAAAGTTATGTATCGATTTTTGACTGTGTGGAATGTCCATGCCCCTAACCCCTGTGTTGTTCAAGGGTCAGTTGTGCGTGTGTGTGTGTGTATACATATATATATATAATTTTACAGTCTTTTGTGATACATCTCTAAGAAGGAGAAAAAAATAAGCTACAGACTGAGGGAAGATATTTTAACCTGTATAGCTGACAAAAGATTAATATCCAGCATTAAGAAAGATTTTCTTCGGACTTCCCTGGCGGTCCAGTGGTTAAGGCTCTGCGCTTGCATTGCAGGGGGCAGGGGGTCAATTCAATCCCTGGTTGGGGAACTAAGATCCCTCATGTCACATGGCGTGACCCAAAAAAAAAAAAAAAAGAAAAAGAAAGAAAGATTTTCTTCAAATCATTAAGAAATGCAAAACAATAATGGGATAGCATTCTCACTCTTGCCAATTGGTAAGAATCAACAAGTCTGACAAACCACTGTTGGTAAGGGTGTGTAGAAACTAACCCTTGGTACTTCTTCTGTGTGTGTAAGTTGGCAGCACTGCTTCAGAGAACCGCAAATAAATCAAATGTATTAATTTGATTATATACTGTATGTATTTATACTGTATATGTACAGTATTTTATAGATATATAGAAAAATAGATACACACACAACAAATTTTGAACGAGCAAGGTACGTAGCGTTTGTGAATACATGCATAAGAGCAGTAGTTTAAAAACATGCATAGGAACCATTGACATCAAATTCAGGATAGAAGTTACCTCTGGAGAAGGAGGGAGTGTGGATCCAAGAGAGACATACATGGACTTGAACCGTGGTTCTAATATTTTATTCTTTAGGATGAAATCTGAAGCAGAATTGTTAAGATTTGATAGGTGGGTACGTGGGTATTCATTACATTATTCATTATAATTGCCTGACCTTTAAAAAAAATTAAACCCAAAGAACCACTTTTTAATCAAAGAGAAAGTTCTTCTGTGGATCACTCCTGGCTTAAGGGTTGAAGATGGTTGAGAGAAGCAGACTAGAGCACCAGGTAAATCCTAGAATGCCAAAACTATAGCAGAAAGCAGAGAAAAAGAAAAGGAAGTGGCTATCTCCAGCAGTTTTCCTCCATGTTAAAGGTCTGAAGTGGGAGTCCTGACAAAGATCAGTGCCGGGTGGAGGCTTGTGCCAGAGAGGCAAGCACTGCACCAGGTCAGACCTCATGCTCCAGACCCAGAGGGTAAGCTCTCCTGCCTCTCTCCTCCCTTCCCCCAAATCGCCAGAGGCAGCCATGCATCCTGCAAACAGGAATTTGCATTTGGAATGAGGAAATACACACATATGAAGAGATAACCAAGTATCATACAATATTTGAAGGCATTAAGGAGGCACTCACAAACAGCAAGGAGACCTACTGACCACTTAACTGATTAATAGAGGAAACCAAAGAAAATGCAAAAGTAACTAAGATTAATGGTTTCAGAGAGATTCAAGAATTTACCACATACAACCAATTAAAGAAAAAATAAGTTGCTATGAAAAGAATAACAATTGGAATAATCAGAAATTGAAAATAAAAACTGAGAAAAAAACAAAAAACCTCTCTTGAGTTGGAATATCTAGCCAAGAGAGTATATTGCAAAAAGAAATGGAAAGTTTGAAAGAAAAATTTAAGTGCCATGGGGATAGATATATAAGTTCCAATATCCACATAATGGAAATTCCCAAAGGAGAGAGAAGAAAAAGTGTGTGGGGGGTAGGTGGGGGGAAGCAATAATAAAAGAAAGAAGAGCATTTCATGCAGTTGAAATTAATGAAGGTTTTCATCCTTAGAGAATAGACAGGAGCAATGTTCCCAATATCCAGGTCTTCCTTCCTGCTGGGTTTTGTAAGAAGTAAATAAACATCCTTTTGACCATTCACTGTCTCACCTAGTTTCCTGGCACTTCTCTCATTGCAACAAGAAAGGAACAGAGTGATCTGACCCAGACGGGGCATCCGTTATTTTGTTAATTTCCCCCACTATTATGGCTGCTTCACCCCCATCCCCACTGGAGGTGGCACATCAAGACTGAATCAAATTTTTGTCACCCTTCAGCATCCCTGGTGTAATGATGTGTCTATACTTTCATTTTGGCAGTGTACTGTTTTCATTGTTTTGGTGATGATGTACAAATAATTAAACCTTTGTATATCACTGGAATTAACTAAGTCTTTGTAAACAGCCAGGTATGAAATTTACATAGATTGTATTTCAATATAAAATTGTTTGAGAGTGCTTTGGAGAAATGATTGCCGTCAAGAAGATATATTACAAAGTAAAACTCACCAGATAAACTGTTTTTCATACCAGGTCTTGCACAGTCAGGTTCTTGGGGCTGTTTTGATGAGTTTAACAGAATTGAATTGCCTGTATTATCAGTGGCAGCCCAACAAATTTACATTGTTTTGACAGCAAGAAAAGAGAGAAAAAAACAGTTCATTTTTTCTGATGGTGATTGTGTTGATTTAAATCCAGAATTTGGAATCTTCTTAACAATGGTGAGAACATAGGTTTTATATATTTTTAAATTTTTTATTGAAGTAGTATAGTTGATTTACAATGTTGTATTACTTTCTGGTGTACAGCAAAGTGATTCAGTTTTATATATGTATATATTCTTTTTCATATTCTTTTCCATTATAGCTTATTATAAGATATTGAATATAGTTCCCTGTGATATACTGAGACCTTGTTTTTATCTATTTTATATATAGTAGTTTGTATCTCTAATCCCAAACTCCTAATTTATCCCTCCCCCACCCCCTTTCCCCTTTGGTAAACATAAATTTATTTTCTATGTCTGTGTGAGTCTGATTTTGTTTTGTAAATAAGTTCATTTGTATCATATTTTAGATTCCACATATAAGTGATATCATATGATATTTGTCTTTCTCTGTCTGATTTACTTCACTTAGTATGATAATCTCTAGGCCCATCCATGTTGCTGCAAACGGCATTATTTCATTCTTTTCACCTCCTTGGTCAGGTTTATTCCTAAGTATTTTATACTTTTTGATGCGATTTTAAAAGGGATTGAAGAACATAGGTTTTAAATGCAATTTATTGGTTTAATTGTTACAGACTCAAATAAAAGTAAGCATGTATTAGTGGGTAAATGACTGACAATCCAGGGGTCAGAGTATAGTCCCTGTTATATGAATTTTTTTTTGAGTAGTGAAAATAATCCAGACAGAAGATAAAATAGTGATATGTTAAAAATAAAGATAGCTACTGTTCATTGAGCACTAATTTTGTGTAAGGGGATGGGCTAAATATTTTATATATTGTATCAGACAGGGGGGAAGCTACAATAACAATCTCCCAAATTTTAGTGGTTTAAAACCTCAAGGATGTATTATTCTCTCATGCCCCATGTCCACTTCGGGTTGATGGTATCGGATGGAGAGGGCAGGGGATGCTTTACATGTCCTTACTCTGGTACTGTCTCAA